>NC_134219.1:3852500-4477500 GCF_965140235.1 Caretta caretta
GCGAGAGCCGGGCAGCAGCGCACCCCAGGCGGCGGCAGGCAGGGGCTGAGCGCGCCCGCCTCCCCACCTCGCCTCCCTTCCCTCGGGCACCTCTCCGGGAGCGCGGGTGGCAGGAGGAAAAGCCCGAAGCCACCGGCCATGGGGATCGCTCCGCTGGCGGGCTAAGGAGGGGAGCAAGGGGGAGCGCCCCCCTTCCCCCATCGGATCCCAGCCCCCCCTTCCGTCCCCCCAAAACTTTTCTGGCTGGATGCGGAGCGCGGATTTCGCCAGGAGTGTATAAAACGGCCGCGACCCCCGCGCGTCAGTGGTGGGGGGCTCCCCACGCTCCGGGGCTTTGCCATCTTGGGGCGCCCTGCGAAGCTGGGGGGGGGGGCGCTTGTGCTTCCCCGTTTGGAGCAACCGGGGCGGGGGAGATCCCCGCGGTGCTGAGCCCCGGGCCAAGGCGGGACCCGGTGCGGACAAGTCAAGGCAGGGCTACGTGTCCAGAACTGGGAGCGGAGCCTTTCTCGCCCGGCGGCTGGGGCGGCGCCGGCTGCGGGCCGAGGGCAGCGCTGATGGGCGATTTCCCCTGAGATCTTCCCCCGGGGGTCGGCGGCTGTTTTTCGGGGCGCCACGGGGCGCGTCTGTCTGCCTGCCGCAGCCAGCGAGACTTTGCACGGGCAGGAGAAGCAGCCCGAGCCGGCGGCGCGGACTGGGGAAAGGATTATAAAAGTCGGGGAAAGTTCCCTTCCAAACCCCCGCGGACCATGGCAGGGGGCGGCCGCTGGCAGCCCCTGCTCTGCATCCTCCTCGCTCTCCAGGGGACCCCCGGCGCCGGGGCTCAAGGTAAAGCGGAGGGGGCACGACCCGAAGGGGAGGGGAGGGGAGGGGGGCCCTTTCCAGACCAGCCCCCACTGGGCATGGAGCAGCCTGGGAGCGCGCAGGAAACCGGAGCCCGGATTTGCACGGTTCGTTATTTTTAATTGTGGGATTGACTTTGATGCTACCGAAAGCTCGAGAGACGCGCAGCCCGCCCTGTGCTCAGCCGCTCTCTGGAGGTGTCCCTTTTCTGTGCTGATTGACTCTCTGGGGGTGTCCCCTCCCCGTGCCCCTTTCCCCAGGCGTTTGAGTTTCTTGTCCAGGCAGCGTCTGGTCCCGGTGCTTGTTTTAAACAATGTTCTGCGCTGGTTCTGGAGGGAGGCGGAAACCTCGCCTGGCTGCTGGAGAGGAGGAGCAGCTGGCCATGGAAAGTTGTGTCTGCGTGATGGAGAGTGGGGGTAAACATCAAGAGCTCAGAGGGATGGGAAAGGAGACATGCGGGGGGGAGGCTGCAGCGTCCTGAGACTCGAGCCACAAAGATTTGGAAAAGAGAGACTTTAAAAAAAAACAACCAAACAACGAAAACCCAACTTGAATGTAAAGGCCAGGGTGGGGGTGGCGGTGGCGGTGGCGGTGGCGTGGGGGAGAGGGATCTTTCTGCCTGGCTCGGTGCTAGCCAGCCAGGTTGTGACTAACCCTCAAAAAATGAAAACCCGGCGCAGCATTTGTAACGTTGAGCCGAGGAGCCCTTTCCAGACAGGATGTTGTGTCCCAGCCCTGGGCTCTGGGCTTGCTCTCTTGGGCCTGGTCAAAAGTATTGTGTGTGGGGTTTTTTTTTTATTTGATTGTGTAGGGTGGAATTGAGCGTGCTTGGGCTCCTGCAAACAGCTGAGAGGAAGCAAGAGAGCGGAATAGGGCAACATGTGAAACCTGTGATTTCTCTCTCCTTATTCCTCCTGTCCCCCAAAATCTTGGTGTTATTTAGGAGTTAAGGTCGCCTGCTGGAGAAGAGTTAGGCGTGTGTGGGGGGGAATGGTTTCTGATGTATGCTGGCCTTGAATGGTTTAAACAATCTGGCTTTGTACTGTGAACTGTGACCTCCATCTCCCTAGGTCCTTCAATCTGTTGCCTGAAGATAAGGTTTCTAGCTGGTTACAGGTGGGCGTGTTGTTAATAGCGGTAGCAGCAGGAGCAAGGCAAAACGTGTCCATATGATGATGGCTTGGGGGGGGGGCACGAAACCCTGCCCCACGCACGCTTTTCCACAGCTGGTCTCGCGTGGCTGGCTTCCTTAGCTGATTGCTTACATGCCATGCGGAAGCACACGGGCCGTTTTCCAGGGCTGCGTGCTACCCTGACATCTAGTCCCAGTTGCATGCAGTGGTTACCTGTGTGAAATTAGTGAACTGAGTAGGGCTAGCTTTCTTTTTCCCAGCTGCAGGGATGTGGATCTGTATCTGTAGAAAAGCGTTGATTTGCGAAGCCCTGTTTACACCGGCCATGACCTGAAACGCAGGCTCCTGGTCTGATGTCTTAAAAGAGCCGGCGCCGGTGGCTGGAATCAGAAAGTTGTGTATTCCAGGGGGCTACACGCTTGGAGAAAAAGCCACTCGAAAAAAGAAAAGGAGGACTTGTGGCACCTTAGAGACTAACCAATTTATTTGAGCATGCTCATGCTCAAATAAATTGGTTAGTCTCTAAGGTGCCACAAGTCCTCCTTTTCTTTTTGCAAAGACAGACTAACACGGCTGTTACTCTGAAACCACTCGAAAAAGGCATCCTTGAATATTTGATTGTCTGACGTGGAACTGAAGAAGTCCCTTGCCATGCACTGAGGAAGGGTGTTGCCTCTCTCCCTCCCCAGAGCTCGCTGCTTGGAAAGTTTCAGAAGCTCTTTTGGAAAGGGACTGAATATTTGGTTAGTTATCCAAACAGCTGCTTTAAATGACTAGGAACAGCTTTACACTGTGTCTTGCATAATGACAGGTTTCAGAGGAACAGCCGTGTTAGTCTGTATTCGCAAAAAGAAAAGGAGTACTTGTGGCACCTTAGAGACTCATGCTCAAATAAATTGGTTAGTCTCTAAGGTGCCACAAGTACTCCTTTTCTTTTTACACTGTGTGTATCTCTCCCAAGCACCTTTCTCTCTCTCTCTCCCTATCTTAAGACCTGTCAAGATAACAATACAGTCAGGAGAGATTTACATTCAGGAGGCAGGAGAATGTGGCCAACTGAACCCTGGAAGCTTATTACGGTTCCTTAGGTAGGGGGTGAAAGGAGAGAGGGACCCACGACAACCCGACTTTATTCTTTTCTTCCAAGGTCTGGTGAGAACTGGCAGCTCCCGATAGCAGAGTCTTGTTCAGAGAGAAGCATCTGCACAAGCAGAGCTAAAACTGTAGCACCTGCAGGTGCAGACAGTTTGGCAGGCTTAAAGGAAACCCTATGGGGCAGAAGGGAGGCATCAGGTGGGAGAAGGCAGAGCTATAAATACCTATAGTGGGGGAGGTGGGTTGTGCAGTAAAATGCTACATAATCTTGCTGGGTAGGTGGATGGCAACTGCCTTTGTTGCATCCTGTTTCACGCTCTTGAATTCCTGTGTCCGTGCTATGAGGCTTCTGCTAAGATTAACCATCTGTGCACACTGGGATTAGACGGGGTGACAGCCCTGGAATGCGTTTCCACCCCTTGCTTCGAGAGGCCCCAGTCAGAGTTTGGGGGCTTGAGCTTGTCACTGGCTGCTGAGAAACTGCACGCTTGTATGTTTAAAAGGCTAGCCCGCGCGGCGTGGTCCTACGCTGTCCGTCCCCCCTGCTCTCCCCTCCCTGTTGAGCTGCAGTAATGTAAGTAAATTAGAGCTGCAGTTTAAAGGGGATTCAAGGCAGCGCTCAGTGAGCTAATCCTGCAGGGCAGTGCTAGCCCCTCTGACAAGCTAATCGCCTCCAGGATGCTTATGTACTGTGGAGCCTATTTTCAGCTGCCTCTGTCATCTGAATGGGCTGTAGAAATGGTTGCCTGGTTCTCCACGGTACAGTTTGAGTTCACGAGCGCGGAGCAATGCCAGACCCTGGACGCTGGGAAGGCTGGGCTGAAGGGAAGGGGGATTTCGCTGGCAGAGAGAACCACAGCCCTTCTGTCCTTTCATTAATGAGGACTTTGAGGAAGTACAGAATCTCCTTGCTCAACAGCCATGTTAGATTGCAAAGAATTCAGGGGTTAACTTGCTAACTCTGGGGCTCATCTCCTGCCTAGGCATGCTGGATTTGTGTGGCATCTTCTGGGCTGCCTGTATCCCAGGAAGAGTTAGGGAGTCTCTCTCTCTCTCTCTCTCTCTCTGCAGGTGCAAGGGGGAAATCGTATGATTTCAGCCCAGGCTTCAAATGAGAGGGAGAATCTATAGGCAGAGCATGCTATGGGACAGCTGGTCCAGGCATGGGAGCTGCACAGGAGAAGGCCCTTGCGCCAGTAGCTGTGTGCTTGTGGGACTTGAGCTAGATAGGCAGGAGGGAGGGATAGAAAGGAGGAGGGTGTCTGTTGTATGCAGTTCTACATCCATGGAAGGTACATGGGATGCCCACGTGTGTTAAAGCATGTTGATCCGTGTAGCAGATTTGCCTGAGATCTTGTATTACTGCTTGACTCTAAATGGCTCTGTAGCCACACTTAGCGTCCTTCCGTCCCCCAGGTTTTGGGGGCTGGGTGTGCAGAGACCTTGTGATCAGACAGGTTGGGAAATTTCGGACAAGGGGAGGTCACTTGCAGTGGATCTGGCCTGTAGAAGGGGAGGGGGGTGGGTAAGGAGGCCTCTGAACCCCTCCCCGAGACAAGCTGTCTTCCAGGGATATAATATACTCTCCCTCTAAATTTACAGCCATCGTTTTCAGCAGCAAATGGAGCCAAAGCCCTCTCTGCCCCGGCTTCAAACTCCCCATCCACTGCCTCTCCTTAGCACCGGTGCTATAATTTCTCAGTAATTAAGTTCAGAACATAACATATAAACTGGCAGTATATTACACAGGCAGTCCCTGTGTCAGAAGCTGTGACGGTCTCTTTGATTGATTCACTCTGTCTCTGAGTTTCTCTTCTCCTGTCTTTGAATCTCTGTCTTTCAGATTTCCCCACTGCTGCGTTTGTTCATTCCCTTTGGAACTATTTCCTGGCCTTAGGAACTTGCCTCCTGTTTGTTTTAAGGGCTCTGGAGCTCTCAGTCGGGAGGGACTGTGAAGTTTGGTTTATGTTGGCTTTGCCTTGTTTAAATGGGTCAAAAGTGGTGATGGGCGGTTGCTTGTTTTGTTTTTTTTCTTTCCCCTTTCCCCCCAGATCTATTGTTTAATGAATTGAACTTTTCATATTTAATTCCATGGGACTGGTTGTTATAAATATGTGTGAGCTTCAGGAAAGAGAACAATTGGGGGAGGGATGGGAGAGAATTTGGCAGTGAGGCTTAGGCAGTCCTTATTTTAAAAATCTTTTGGTAATGGTCCAAAATACCTCCGCTTAACCAGGGCCGCTGCCGGGTCATCAAGCTGTGACCGAGGAGAGCGTGGACACGTGGGGGAGCGCTCATGGAATCTGAAGCAGTGGCCTTTCTGTGCAGGGCTTTCTTGTGACACTGGCCCTTTGCGACCTGGTTGGATTTTTACTAGCAGGTGGTTGGAGTTGGGTTACTTGGGGCTTGCACAGGGATCTTGGCATAGATCTAGGCATAGCGGTACCCCGATGCAGAGACTTGTTACTTGCCATCTCCTTCGCGCTGTGAGCACAGGGTAACCTCACAGCAGCCATAAAGCAGTGGAGTGCTGCCAGGGGTGAAAGCCACCTTACTAGCCCCAGAGGCTGGCAAAGAAGCCTAGGGCACTGCACTGGGAGTGTAGCTGGAGGAAGGGGAGAGGGAAACCTGCTGGAGCAGACTCCCAAGGTGGCTTTGGGCCCCAGAGCCTGCGACTGCAGCTCCGAGGTAGGTACAGATTTCCAGGGGGGTCTGCTGGGAGGTATCCTGCTGGAGCCAACGTGGGCACGCTGCAAGGCTAAGAGAGGCAGCGTAGGATCCAGGGGAGGTTGAGGTTGGAGCTACGTCAAGGCTGCGTTTGCGTATGAAGCCACTAAAAAGCCCTGCCAGCCGTCATGAGCATTGGGTCCCAAGTGGGAGAAACCCCACAAGGTCGCACTGTCTCTTCAGCTCACGGCTGGGCCAAACCCTGTGCGATGCCAGCGTCTGAGCTGGAAACTGCTCTTCCCCACCGACTCGGGCCAAAACCACAGAGGATGCTCTGCTCTGAGCAGCTGCCCTTTCCCCCTCCTCCGCCCAAAACCCAGCGGAAGGGGTTTGGAGCTGAGGTTCCGGCTTCGGCTCGTCTCTGGTGGCAAAGTGCCATGTCCCTCAGGCATGCCGGGCCGGCTCCTCTTGTATGCCCACTGTCGCCCTTCTGGGGAGCGCCTGGCTGAATCTCGCCTGCCTGCACTCCCTTACCTTGACTGTGAGCCCCGGGGCTGAGCGGAGTGTCTTCAGTCAGTCTCCTGGGGCTCCCTGTCTTGGTGCTGCCCACGTGAGCTGTGCGGGTGCATCCCAGGTGTGGGCCCTGGGGATGGAGTGAAGGGGAGCTGTGGTCCAATCCAGCCCAGCTTGGTAGCTCGGTAGGCCAGCTGACTGTTGTTCCCAGCTGATGGCTGCTTCGTATCCACCTACGTAGCAAGCTGGGTTGTCTTGGTGAGTAGCTGACAGCAACCGGGTCCCTGATGGGCAGAGAACACGAGCCGTGGAGATAGACCTCCTCGCCCTGTGAGGAAGCGCCTCCCTCCGGATCACGTGTGGTGCGTGGGGGAGCCCGTGCCCGTTCTCCCAGGAACCCGAGGGCTTTGCTCTTCGGGGCTGTGTCTGGGCGCCAGATTCTATTTGAGAACGTTTGACGGTGGAAGAAAATAACCGAGCAGCATAGCGAGTTGCTCTTTGTGTGCCCCCACCCTGTGCTCTGGGGCTGGGGGGCAAAGCTGGGTGCGTCAATTGCCACCTGTATCAGGGACTTTCAGCCCCCCCAGTGCTCCCAAAAGCTCCCCCAGGCCCAAGTGTGGGAAGCCTGGGGGGGTGGGGTGGCCCCCGTACGTTCCTATTGAGCCGACGCGAGCAGTGTGCGTTTGTGTGCACAGTTGATTCAGCCGGCTGAAGAAAGACGGATCGATAGAGCGAGAGCGAAGGAGGAAAAGAATGAAAAAGTGGAAACCACTCAAATGCTGAAACAGGGATCGTTGCTGCCCCAGAGGTGCTTCCCGGCACTGGTAGCTGATTCTGCCATCCCAGCTCCCGGTAAAGAGGAGTGAAGAGTTTATTACCGGCCGCCATTAAAACAAAAGACACCCTGACACCTGGGGAAGAGGGAATGAAAGTTTAATTATAGCCTGGCTGTGACATGTAATTCTGAATTACCCACGGCAAAAAATAACTTATTGATTAGGGCCTCTCGCTAATTACCCAGCAGAATGCAGCACTCGGCACCAGCTAATCAGTCACAGGTCTGAAGAAGTGGGGTGCTGGATGGAAGGCCTCTGCATCCCATTCCTCTTGCCTGCCTGGTTTTACCCAGCTGTGCTAGACAAGGGCATAGGCTGCATCTGCTTTGCTTCCTGTGGCTGCTCCGAGTTTGACTTAGGCCCTGACCCCGTGATAGGAGCCCTGTTGTGTGCCAGGCTCCATTGCAGGATTGAAGCTGTGACGGCAAGGTCCCTGGGGCGAGGCCTCTGTCTTGGGTTTGTACAGCTCCGGGCACGCTGATGCTCTGCAACAAATGGACCCCCTATTCTCCCGGTCTAGGGGATGCTTTCACCTTGGGGGTGTCAGATCCTTGGTTTGTCAAGCCTTTCCTGGCCCAAGAGTTTCTTTTGTCTAGGACTCAAAACGAACTGCCAGTGCTAAGCCTTGTGACCTGGTCGAAAACAGCCAGGGCTCTGCTGCCAGGCAGGGCAATAGAACCTGGCAAGATATCAGATGTTTCAAAATGTCACTAAAAAGATTTTTGTGGGTGGGAGGGAGGGCGAAGGGGAGGGATTTTGTTTGCAAATTTCAACTTTTTCATCTGACACCATTCAGCAGGGAGCCCTGCCGGACCCCCTCTCACTGATCTAAGGACGAACCCTGCATTGGGACTTGTCTCCCATCCAGTCCTGGGGGGAGGGAGCAGCGGTACCCCTCCCAAGGGAAAAGATAGTCTGATGGGATTTAAAGTGCTGCGGTCGGGCCTGCAAGGGATTGGGTGATTTAGGGCTCCAGACAGGATTGGGCGGGAGGGAGGGACCAGACTACCTCCCCAGGCCAAAGGGGCTTATTAGATCAGATGCTGAGGCACCTTCTGGCATTCATGGGCTTTGGGCCATCCCATGGCTCTGCACACCCGTGTTTGCTGGTCTGACCCCTCCCCTACCCCCAGCTCCACGCAGGGTTCCTGGCTACTGTGAGGTCTCACCCTCCGGGTGGGCTTGTTTTACAGGGGTTGAACTGGAACGGGGAGAGAGGCCCCTTCCCCTGCTACTCAGAGGCAGATGGGGTTTAGGAACTTAGTAATCTGAATTAGTCGGGTGATTTGGGTAGAACTAGCCGTGCCCGCCGCGAGGCCATGGTCGCAGGCGGAACGGTCTCTGTCGAACATCTCCCTGCCCCACGTTCTCCCGCCCAGCCCAGTTACTGGGCAGGCACCCCCCAGAGTGTCCACTACCGGCCCTGCCGTCTGGATGAGGGGACCCTCGGCGGGCAGGTTCCTCTGTGTAAGATCAGCAATGGCCGGCAGGTTAGCACCACGCGGAAGGGGAGAGATTCCCCTGCTGCAGGGAACGGGCTGCCCTCAAACTGTGCTGTGAATTTGGAGCTGGGGCCGGGCATGCCGTGAGTTAAAGCTGGGCTGGCTGGCCCTGTACCTGGCTTTGCTGGCAAGCCTTGGTGCTGACCTGTCATGCTGCCTGATGTTCTGTGCCTGGGCTTGCCGGAGCAGAGGCTGCTGATGGTCCCGGGCTGAGCAGCGGGTTTGCGATGCAGCCAGTTTGCTCGTGAAATGGAGACTGCTTAGCTGCTGGATGTGGATTTTTGTGGGGGATGCTGCCCCATCCCATCCTGGCCTAGGAGCTGCGTTCCCTGCTGGCATGGTGTCCCGCCCGCGCCCATGGAGAGGCGCTGTCAGGCACGGCTGCCTCCTGGCTCTAGAGCGGCACTCCCTGCAAACTGCACTAGGCTCAGCCCCTTGTGCTGGGTTCGGGCAAGTGGCTGGTTTTGCCCTAAGACTGGGTGGCCCCCCACCCCTGACTCCTGGCGCTGCCCCCGATCAGTGCTGGGCTCCTCCGTCCCCCCGGGCGGGGATGGGGTTGCTGCTTGCAGCCTTCCTCGGCTTCGCTCCCCACCGAGATCTCACCCTCCCGCATTGTATTGGTTTTTCGCTGCTGCTGAATACAATTTCCCATAGGCCAAGCCCTCTTGTGCCCCTGGAGCTTCTCTCTGCCCCCCCCCCCCTCCGGCCCCCGTGGGTCTTTGCCAAGGATGCCCATCTGGGCCCCTCAGTGCCATGGGGAGAGTGGCACGGTACCGAGCTGGCAGGCCCAGCGTGCCCTGGAGAGGCCCAGCCGGCTGCGCCGTTCACCGATCCAGCCTCCACGACAGCCAGAGGCTGCTCTGCGCCAGTGGCCCTGGGGCCCAGCTGACTGCTGAGCTCTGCGCTGGATCGCGGCCCCCCCCTCGCAGCGCTGTGTCTGATTTAAGGTGGGCGGGCGCATGAGCTGCTGGCCTAGTGCGAAGTGGCAGGGGGAGGGAAAGTGGCTTCTGGGGAAGAAGGGGGGTGAGGGAGAAGACAGGACGATTAAAATTTGATGCTGCTTAGAAAGCCATTAGTGGCCGGCAATGGCCATGCCATTTTGATGATCCAGTAAGCGAAAGGGGAGGGAATATTATGGGCTGCAATGCAGCCTGTTAATGACTCTGGAGGGAGCTCGGTTCGAGCAGAGCCGGGGGGTTGTTCGGGTGGCTGGGAACATGGGCCCATGGTCTGTAACCTTGTAGAGCTGCTCCGGGCTGGCATCTCTCTCTGCTTCTTTTGGTCTCCGTCCCCCCAAGCTGTAACGAGAGAAGCGTAATCATCACCTGACGTTCCAGCCCGGGGTCACAGGAGGGGCATGGCCTGTCTTGGCAAAGCTAAGTGCATAGGCCATAAACCAACAGGGCAGAGTTCCCACTGAAGGCAGCAGGAGCACTGACCAGGCAAGTGCTTTGGGATAACTGGCTGCGGGGGCATGAAGGCCTAGTGGGCACCATGCTGGCGAAGGAAGCCCCTTGGGCATGGTGCCAGGGGGGTGCTGAGCAGGGCTGGCTGGATCTAGAGTTTCCTGGGGTGAGTCACTGCCCCGCCTCTGTGACTCAGTTTCCCCACCTGTAAAAATGGAGGACATTCTCCAGCCCCCACCCCCTGGGGCATAAGGCTTAGCAGGCCCATGCCTGCAAAGCAAAGGGGCACCATGCTCACCATTGCTTATCACGATTTGGGTCCCAGGGAGGTGCCCTTCGCAGCTGCGGTTCCCGACTGAGCAAATCCCCGTCGTGTGTGTGTGGCGCATGCATACGTGTGGCATGATCCCTGTGGGTGGAAGGGGCTGATGGTGGCAGCTTGAATCAGGGGAGCTATAAATTTAGGCCCCCTCCCCTCTGCCAGCGCACCCCAATCCTGACCGACACCATCCCCCTCAGCACCAGCCCGGGCTGGGGACCATCCCTGGCACTGCAGGTGGGTGGCCACCATCTGATCACGAGCCGGGTCTGGCGTGACAGAGGGGCCATCAGGCCTCAGAGGAGGGAGCCGGAGGTGAGACCTGGAGGCTGGCTGCTCGCACCCCCAGAAAAATGCCCATAATTAACCTGTGGGGTTAGAGGGTGGGGGAGAATAGTGGCATCCGCTTGCGTGCGTGGCAGCTTGCAGGGCGAATGTGGTGCTCCCCTAGGGCGGGGACGATGAGACAGCTGCTGGGCACGGATGCTTAGCAGCCCCCCTCTTCTCAGCCCTTTGCAAACCCACTGCCCCTGAGGAGTAAGAGCCCTTCTCCAGCGATGGGCAAACCGAGGGGTAAAACAAGCTGCTCACTGTCCCCCAGTGCGCCCCGGAGCCTGGCCTAGAACCCAGGAGTCCTGGCTCCCACTCCTGTGCTTGGAGTGCTCTCCTTCCCGGCCTGCATACTCGTCCGAGCGGCCGGCCTGGCGGACTTGAATCAGACTCTGGAGAGACTAGAGCCTGTGGTGGCTGGCGCTGTGTAAATATCTGAGAAATGATGCAGTGATTATAGAGAGACTCCAATGCACCTCTCCAGCACGCGGCTCCTGTCCGTCCCCGCTGAGAAGCAGGCAGCCACGACGGCCCGATTAGTATTGACGTGACCTCGCGAGTCATTTAATAAGGGTTATTTTGGAATGTAAATGCACAGCCTGCAGCCCTCCTCTTCTCAGAGCTCATAAGCTAAGCAGGGTCAGGACTCGGACTGGGGCGGGGGGGACTTCCAGGAAAACCCAGCCTGCCCCAGGACAAGCGAGCGGGGGTGGCGCTGTGCCGTCAGAGGTGCTGCCTTTCAGATGAGATGGAAATCCAGGCCTGGCCGTGGCTGCTCTCTTCAGCAGAACAGTGTCTGGAGCCAGCGGTGTTAACCCTGGAGCCCTGGCTGAAGCCCAGCAAGGCAGGTGCATCGGGTGCACGATCCCTGGAAGTCCCTGTATGCTGCAGCTGGATCCCCATTCCTGCAGTGTTGCTGTTATAACACAGGCTGCTTCCAGCCAAGGCCAGCTGTCTCGGAGATGGGCAATGGCCATGTGGCTATGAACCACTGCGCATTCTGCTCTGGATGGGAGGGGCTGGGTGAACAAGGAGACATTGCTGCAAACAGGCTCATGTTGTCCTCAAACTAAAATGACATGGGGCAAGTGGGGGGGAAAGGCTCCCCCTGCCCTCTCCAGGGCTGTTCTGTGGCCATCACCAGAACTTCCCTGAAGCACGGGGGAGCTGGCGTTGGAGGCTGCAGGGGAACCCAGGAGTTCTGGCTCAGACCGCTAGAGACAAGCTGAGCAAGCCCACGATGAAGCGGCATGATCACAACTTCCGTGTTTAGAAGCCACCTTTCTTGGTGAGCTGTTGGGCCCTCCAAAGCCCTGGGACTAAGCTCCTGACTTTGTACGGCTCTGTAGGGTGTTCTCTGGTGGTCTGGTGGACGGAAGCTGGGCCTCTGGTGGGGTGTGCGCAGTTTTGGCTCTCAGTTGGGACTGCGTGGCTGGGGCGGTGGGCTAAAGGAAGTGGTGGAGGCCTGCTAGCAAGGAAACGTCAAGTGCGGAAGCTCTGGCATTGAATGGGAGATGGGATCAGCTTGCCTGACACGCAGCCGTGAGGGTTAGCAGGACAGGTGAGAGGCCTTTCAGCGCTCACAATAAAACCCAGCCACTCGTCTGCATCGGGGCTCTTTTGAACTCCAGGGGAAGTTGGACTTGGCAACAAATGAAAGCAAATGGGCTAAATTAACAGTGGCCGAGGGCAGCGCGTGGCTGCTTTCAGCTTGTGGATCTGTGTTTGCACAGGTTGCTCTCCGCTTTGTTCCTGGCAAGAGCCTTTCTGCCATGGTGAGGCCAGGTTAGAGTCCCGAGGAGGAGACGCAGCGGGCTCTTGAGGCAGGCCAGGTGTCTGCGGGCCACGTTCAAGCCTGAAAGGCGGCGCTGTGAAGGGGCTTCAGTCCTGCCGCTGGTTTTGCACCCCTTTTCGGTGGCTGGGGCGAGCGGAGCTCTGACCTCGGACTTGAGGCTGGGGCCAGGCTGGGGCAGGAACGAGAGCCCTGCGGGAGCCTGAGGTCAGTGTGACTTCCTGGTGGTTGATGCCCCGCTGTCGAGGCGGCCTGCGGGCGCTCTGGTACGTAACGTCTGGCGGATCCAAGCATGCCGGAGGGGCGTGTTGTGTGAGGCGTCCCAGCCCAGCTGCAGCCGCTGCTCAGGCAGCCTCCGGTGACGGCGTGGAAGCTGAGCGGGCCCAGCTGCAGCGGGGCTGGAGGGTGACTCCTGTATCTGAGGCGTCATGGGAAGTATCTCCCATCTCGTCCCCCATCAGCCAGCGCCCCCGGGCAACGCACCGAAGGAGTCTGGCCTGTGCACCTCGCGCCAGGGTGGAGGGCTAGTTCCTACCGCGCCCACTGCTTAAAACAGCTGCTAGCTGGCCTCGCCCTGACACGCTCTCCTGGCGCGGAGGTGCAGCCCACGGAGACCGCGAGTCCCAGCCTGCAGCGCCCGCTCTCGAGCCCAGAGGCCAGGTAGCATTGCCCGGTGGGATTTGTAGAGGCCGAGTGCCGCCGTTTGGCACTGAGAAGGATAGTGCTGCGGGCTGGCTCAGGTAGGCCTGGACCCTTGGGCTCTTTGCAAGTTGCCAGAGTGACCCTCTGTTGTTCACGCTCTGAATGCAGCGAGCTTTTGTGTGCGTGGCCCTCCAAATACAGCCAGATGAGCTTGCCCCGGTGCTGCGGTTAACCTTGTAAGTTGTATAGCCTATTCTGAGCCATTGCTTTAAGAGAGAGTAATTCTTCCCCTAAATGTTTGTGTCTCCTCCTCAGCCCGTTTCCAGAGGGGCCAGCACGGCCCTGATCCCACCAAAGAGGGCGATTGTGGTTTTTTTTTGCTGCACGCCAAGTAATGTTTCAAAAAAAAAGGCGCAAAGGGCAGTTGCGACCCGGCATGTAGGAGGAAGATGCACTTCAGAATCGAACTTGGTAGCCGGGAGTCCTGGGGTCGCTCGCCTGGAGTTGATGAAAGCTCTCGGCTTCCCCATATTTTTAAATCAAAAGCTGGTCATGCAGCCCCATTGTTTTGGCGTTTGCCCGTAGATCGGGGGCCAAAGAGACACTCGACTGGAGTAAGAGCCTGCGGGAAGCAAGGAACCTGCGTGGATTTCTTCTACTGTATTTATTTAGTGAAACACTGGGTGGGAAATACCCAAGAGCGCAGCTGGCAGCTGTGCTGGGAATAGGAAGCTGCAGGTGCATGACACACGCTGCTGGCGAGGCCTGGCGAGTGTCCATGTCGCTAGTTCTATAGTGATCCCTCCGCTCCCATGCTAGAGCAGCCTCTTACCAGCCCTGCCTCTGCATCCCCTGAGATTTCCCCCCCCAACGCCTTACTCCATGGCATCCAGGCCAACACTGCTCTCCTCTTTGTTTCCTCATTGGCATAAGATGGGGGGACTTGTGCTTGCTCTCTGTTCGACCCTGTGGGAGCAGGACAGGGCATGCCATAGGTCCTACGTAAACAGTGGCTTTTGGGCTGCCTTTAAGGTTTCTCGGCAGCACGGGGCGTTCCGTTTGAATCAATCTTGGAATCCAGAGGGCAGGCCTCACGTGTGGCGGGGTTATGCTGCGTACGCCAGACCCGAAGCCCGAACTATGCAGAAGTGAAATCCTCTTTCAGCTGATCGGTCCCAAACGGGCTAGTGAAACAATCGACACCTTTGTTCCCCCGGCCGCGCCGTGCACGCACCCTCGGAGAGCAGCCCACTGCTGTTCCTAAGCTCTTGGCCAGCAAGACACCAGCTCCCCACTCAGAGCATGGAGCTATCCGAACGGGCTGCAGGAAGACCGCTCATTAGCATAGCTGCCCTCTAAGCTCGTTATCAAGTTGCGCGTTGCTGGGTGGAAAACAGTCAGGGCTGGGACCATAATAAATATGCCGCTGTCAGTGTTGATGTGATTGGACTAATGAAGAGAAATCCGCCACGAAAGGGAGCTGCCGCACTGCCACAAACTCCCTTCCCCCCCAGGCTGGGTGCACTTTGCCCCCTTTTCCCGGGGTTCTGCAGCAGAGAGAGGAAGCCAAGGGAATGTGACAGGCGGGTGGGCGGAGGTGGCGGACGAGCGAGAGGGAGAAAGCGGGGGCCGCTCTCGGGGGCCCATTGGAAACACGACAGGGAGTTCGGAGCATGGGATTAGAGCTTGTTTCCCGAGTGCATAGCGCTTCCCGTCTGGCTCTCCCAGGGCACTTGCCACTTTGCCGGGTTGGACACCAGCCCACACGAGCATATACAGGCTCAGCTCTTGTGCGCTGCCTGGGGCTCTGGGAGCTGCTGCTTTGGGTAGGGGGTGCAAAAGGAGGGTTTCGGCCTGCTATCTTTGGAAAGCGCCATGGGATCTCTCAAGCCTCCAGTCGGACAGCAGCTCCCGGAGGCAGGCAGGGAACGCTCTCCTGGGAGAGATGCACCTTGCCTGGGGACAGGAGGGAGGAGGCCAGGCTGACTTGGGACCCCTACCAACGTGGGCTGCAAGACGTACACGGGCTGTTCTGCCAAGCATCTTCTGTGGGTTCCTCCCAGGGTGGCCTCTGTCTCTCTAGGCTCCTTAGGCTCAGGCCTAGGGGAGAAATGGCTTTGACTCTCACTGGGAGTGGGGGCCAGACGTCTGAGCAGAAAGCTCACCAAAGCAACACAGCTCAAAACCTTGCGCTGGTTGAATGCAGGATCTGCGGCTCAGCCTCTAGGGGGTGCTGCTTTGGGCGGCAGGGTTCTCTGGCTCGTCAGCTGGTCTCATTGCATGGCCCAAGGACAGTGCTGCTAGCCAGGCTCTGGTCCGTCTAGCTGGACATATTTGGCATTCCTTCATGCCTTTTCGCCACGGTGAAGGGGCGTGCCGTCTGAGGAATCCAGGCCAAAAGATGCCAGTGACTGCCTGTCTGCTGGGCACAGGGCAGGAACCCATCCGTTCAGCCTGGCGCTGGGACCGAACCAGAGCCCTGCACCCAAACACAGGAGCCCATCTCGGACAGAGCCAGCACCAGAGAGGAGCCGCCCCGGCTCCGCTGGAGCGTGCCAAGCGTGCCGTAGGAAGCAGGATAACAGATGGGCCGATGCTGCGCCCGGCGAGCGAGTCACCCTGCTGCTGGCGGTCCGTGCTCCAGGGTGCCCTGCGGGGTGGCGGTTTGTTTTCCAGCAGGTTTCTCCGGATGGGTAATTAAGCGAAGCGCCCGCAGAGCTCTGGTGGCTACTTGGCTCCCAGCGTGCGAGGCTAACGGGCGGGCGCTCTGACTGCAGCCTGGGCATCAGAGGACTCGACGGCTCTCTTGTGGCCTCGTCCCACAGGCCAGCTCCTGGAGCCGACTCCTGTGTCCATGTGACCCTGTGCTGGGTCGGGAGGGCGGCCGGGAGTGCTGCCTCGCCTGGGTTAAATTCTCTGCCCTTTGGAGGGACAAGGGGTTCCTCTTCCGCCCCCTCTCCTGGCCCTCCTGTCCTTAGGGCGAAGGAGGACTTGGGCACTGCTGCTTCTGGGGTGGCTGGACCGTCTGAGGAGGGGGCATCTCCTGAGCACCATGAGCTACTTCCCCAGAGCCCCCGGGTCGGCAGCAGTCAGGAAAGGCTTCGGTACCGAGTGGAAGGAGCTGTCAGAGCATCACTTTGCAGCCCCAAAGCCGGCCCACCCCGCCATGCGGCTGGGAGCAGAGCTGGCAAATGCTTTGCATTCCTTCCCGGCCCCTCTTTCAGCGGCCTGCTGTGGGCCACCTGCCTCCAGTCAGTTGGGCAGCCTCCTCCCGGGACCCTCAGGAATGCTGCTGCTGCTGCCAAAGTCCTGGCTGGGGACCGAGTTGGCTGGGAACTCGGTAACCGGATCCTGGGAACTGGGGGTCAGGGGAGAAAAGGGTGGGGGGCCACGGATGTGACAGCAGCAGCAGCAACTGGTGTGTTGTCCCCGCACTGGCCGGCCTTTCTTGTGCTCTCTCTGAGTCGAAACCGCTGGCCCCGAGCACGTGGAATTAGCCGCAGGAGGGTACCCAGGAGCTGGGAGCAAACCTCTCTGCTGGGGTGGAGGCAGCTGACCGGGTCTGGACTCCAGCTCCCAGGCCTGCCCAGAGGCTGGAGTTGGGATTCCCCTGCTGTGGCATTGCCTGGCTTTCTGGTGGGCGGGCTTCAGCCCACCTGCCATTGCCCTGCTCTCTCCGGCCCATGGTGACTGCTGAGGCCAGGAGAACCAGCGCCCAGCTGGGTGAGCCCAGCACCAAGGGGGCTGCCATGTGGCCTGCCGGCCGCCTCGTCTTTGCTACAGAGGAGACTACAGGGTCTCCGCTGGGGGCCACGCTGATCGAGAGAGAGAATTGCATGGTGGGAACTGCCGTCTCCTCCAGACGCTGCTCAGAGCAAGTGCAGCTGCAATCTGCCCTCGTTTGTTTGTCGGCCAGGTGCCACCTCCTGGCAAGCAGCCGACGCAGCCCCCAGCTGGGCAAAGCCCGAGGAGCCCTTGGCAAACACCTTCTTGGTGCTGGCAGCTGGGCACCCGAGTGCCCAGGGCAGGGTGCGTGTGAAACCGTCACAGCACTCTGAAAGCACAGGGGTTGCTGGATTCCCCTGGACCTGGGGACGCCGGAGCGGATTGCGGCTCCCAGTTCTTCCCCCAGCTCTGCAGGGGCCTGCTGGCTCTGAAGCCCAAACTGCCCAGGATAAATAGAACTCCTCTCCCCATGCACCCCCCCGCGCCCCGTTGGGACCTCGGCATCATCCCCACGGCAACCAGGAGCCATGTCACAAACGGGATGATGACGACGTCGAGGGCAGAAACAAGCAGCCGGATCAGACTGTAGTTCTGAAGAGCGGAGGTCTTGTCTCTCTCTCTTGGTTTTTTCTCCCCTGGACAAGCAGCCTCAGTGGCGGAGCAAGGGGAGAGGTGCGGGGACGCGTAGAGAAACACAATGGATTGGGGCTCTCTAGAATGCTTCAGAATGGCCACCCGGCAACCCCGAATCTCCCCAAACCGTCCCGCAGGCCTGGCAAGCGGGCCAAGAGCCCGTGTGGTGCACCAAGCTCTGGCTGGCCGAGGTGGCCCCCAGCGAAGCCAGGAGAGAAGCTGGAGAGAGGAAGGGGCTGGACAGAGTGGGGAGCTCCCAGCGGGGGACAGTGCTCAGTGACCCACAGCAGGATGAGCTCATCAGTTGCATGGGAAGTGCTGTCAATGAAAGAGGTGCTGGGGGAGCCATTCCCGCCCTCTGGAGCCCCAGGGAGTTTCCCCTCGACCGCTCCACGGCTTTTATTCTCCAGGTCACAAAAACATCAGGTCAGACCTGAAAGGGTTAAACAAGAGCGTTCCTCCAGAGAGATGAGCATGTCTGCTTCTGGAGCTGCAAGCACCGGTCCCCGTAACCCTCCCTCCCTCTCATTTTGTGCAGGGGGGTAAACTGAGGCACAGAGGAGAAGCACCTTGCCCAAAGTCACCCCGCAAGTCAGGGCCAGAGTTGGGAACGGGACCCAGGCGTCCTGCTGCCTGAACCACGACGTCAGCAGCTGGACCATGTGTCCTCTTCCACTCGATGCTGCCTGCAGGAGCGTGGGGGGTGCCTGGCTGGGATCTCGAAGCGATGGCTGTGGACGGCCTCCTGCATGAAGGCTGATGGGGTGTAGTCTGAGCTGTGCGGCCGCTCTGTGTGTGTGCGGGTGCTCCTTGTTCAGTTCTGTCTCATAAATCATTCCCAGCCCTAATGTGAAAACGCCGTTGTTCTCGGAGCCGGGGAAGGGACGGCAACCTTGATGGTTTCGACCATTAGCGGCAGGAAGTCATTGATCTAATTTTAGCTGCGATCGCTAATTGCCTTTTACGGCGCTCGGTGAGGTGACTACCTGAGAGAGCCCTCCCTCCTCTAACCTTGAGCGCTTGCCCTGACTCACGTGTGGGCAGAGCTCCCCGTTCCACATGCGTCGCTGGGTTTTGGGTCCAGAAAAGTTGGCCTGTTCCCCTCCGTGCCCCGGGCACCCGGCCGGAGAAACGGCTTTGCCAGCGACTGTGGCAAAGGGGGTTTTCCCAGCTGCGGAGGGCAATGGGCAATGCTGCCGTTGGCTCCTGGAAGAGCTTTGCTCCAGAATGTCTGTGATGCTTGAAGCGTCGGGAGGCAAAGCGGCTCGCTGGGCCCCCTTCCAGCTCGCCGCTGTGTCTGGACTGCCGTTGTCTAAGACCTGGGCACAGCGGTGCCAGGCAATGCGGGCGGGATGCGCTGGAGTCTGCTGCCTGTGTTGTTTTCAGCAAGCCAGCTGATGCGGGACCTTCTCTTGCCTCGTCAGCTGCTGCACCGGGGTACCGGGGCTCCCTACGTAAGCCGTACTTCTGGATCTGAGTCTGCCTGGCATGGGAAGGATCGGCAGGACTAGACCAAGGGTCTGCGGAGCCTGGGGCACCTGACGGGCCCAGGAGTTCGGGCTGCACAGACCGCCTGGGCAAACGCTACCCCGCGTCCAATGCCAGCTCCAGTGCTCGGCATTTCTTTTGCAAGCTGGTACCCCAAATGCCCTTCCAGCACACGACCCTTGTGTAGCGGGGCTGAAGCCTGCGAGCTGGGGACAGAAGCTGGCGTGTGTCTGCAGTGAGTTCATCCAGATGCCACCTGTTGCCCTATAGGCAGATGTTCTTTGGCCCCTCCTGAAGTGTGGGCAGCTCGGGATGGGACCAGCTCTGTGACTGTGGGGCATGGTGCCCCCTTCCAGGGAGATGGGGGAAGGCGACCCCTCAGCGGGCGCTTCAGAGCTTTCCTAAGCTGGTTCCGTCTGTCCTGGGGCAGCAATGCGCGCTGCTGGCGATGGGCATGTGGTTCTGCTGCCTTGGCAGATAGGAGCTGGGCCTCGTGCCCGGTCTGTGGCACCTGTGCCCAGAGCTGGAGGAGGAGAATCAGGCTAGATGCTGGTGAGCCAATGGGGCTCCAAATCAGCTGGGTCCCAGGTCCCAGCTTCGCCTGCCACCTAGGAGAGGCCCGAGCAGCAGGGGCGAGGCAGAGCGTCCAGCACATTTTGTTTATTCATGACTCAGAACAAGTTGCTGGAGTGGAGCGCTATTTTTAGAGCCTTTAACTGATGGCTTTTTGGTGGGGGGTTGTGTGTAGGTTTCCTGTCTAACGAGCGGGCATTCCATGGGACGATTAATTCTGCTAGGCGAAGGAAGAGGAGAAGGGGAGGAAGGGCTTGAGGAAAGCAACATCTACATGATGTATCTATGAAATTTAGCTGGCGCTAACTGAAAGAGACACCTGCAAACCTGCATAACGATTGGTCCTCTCTGGCCGCGTTTTGGCGACAGGCCCAACCCTGGGTGGGATGGGTGAATAAATCGGCTCGTTCATTGCAGTGGGAGCTTTTTCCCCGGGTTTCTCTCTCCCACGTGGGGGGCTGGCCTCCTGAACAGGATCCACTGGCTGTCCCCTTTCTGCAGGGGACCAGTAGAGCTTGCCTGGAAATGGAGAGCAGAGAGACACTACTTTCTTCCACCCAGCTCCCAAATCCCAACCTCCCCAGCTTTAGATTTTCTCAGGGGCAGCTTGAAGAGAGAGGCCCCAAAATGAGAGAAGCGGGGCTCGATGTCTGGCTTGATCTCTGGGTCTGGGTCAGCCAGCAGTGTGACCATTTGGGCCACCCGCCTTCCACATGGCTTCCTGACCCACAGAAATCAATAGCTAGGGCAGTGCCAGGGACTGACCCTCGCCCTCCCAGCCCTACCCCCCTGCCATTCCAAGGACGAGGTTATGTTCCCATGTGTCACGGAGTTCCTGGGCGATGCTCTGGAACTGCTCCCCATGAAGTCAGTCAGGACTCTGGGGTAGTCGCCTTTCTGTGAGCAGCCTGTCTTCAGGACACACAGCTCACACAGCTTCCACCTTCCTGGGTCTGACCTCGGAGCATTCAGCATCCTCTGCCTCTCCGTGCGCTTCCCACAGCGAGTCCGCTCAGGCGGTGCTCCTGGGGAAGCCAGAGGGTCCTGCACCCCAACTTCGCAGTCAGACGTGACTCTCAGCCAGCCAGTAAAACAGAAGGTTTATTAGACGACAGGAACATGGTCTAAAACAGAGCTTGCAGGTGCAGAGAACGGGACCCCTCAGCTGGGTCCATTCTGGGGGGCAGTGAGCCAGACAACCACGTCTGCACTTCACTCCATGTCCCAGCCAGCCCCAAACTGAAAAACCCCTCCAGCCCCTCCTCCTCTGGGCTTTGTTCCTTTCCCGGGCCAGGAGGTCACCTGATTCCTTTGTTCTCCAACCCTTCAGCTCTCACCTTGCAGGGGGGGAAGGGCCCAGGCCATCAGTTGCCAGGAAACAGGGTGTCGGCCATTCTCTGTGTCCAGACTCCTGCACACACATGCCCTCTAGGGCACTGCAATGATCATACACCCTTACCCCACCACCCAGATACCCAAGAACTGCCTAGGGGAAACTGAGGCACCCCCACACTATTCAGAGGAAACATTAAGAACAGTCCCACTTCGTCACATCTCTCCCCCCTTCGAGATCGAACTGAGCGGGGTCACTTTAGCCGGTGACCTGGGGAAGTTCGAAGCCACCAACGTTCCCATGGATGCCCCAGCATCTCTCCCATTCCTTGGTAGGAGTTACACCAGGCCCTTCCAGTTTCACGCCCTCCCTTAGATCAGGGGTGGTCGATAGCATTCGCAGGCTGCATGTGGGAAGGTTTATGCAGCCCATGCCCTTTGGCCACCCCAAGAATGTCTCCCCATTGACCATCACCTTCTACTCCCACTGGAGGTCCGGGGGGCCTGGCCCCAGGAAACTCCACACAGACATATAGGTTGGGGTCAGGAGTGGGAGCCTGTCCACATCCCCAACCACCTGGCTGACGGAGTCTATGGCCTTGGGACCCAGCAAGGGAGCTAGATACCGGGGCTTTTCCGCAGGGTCCCCTTGGTTCAAATCGCCAGCCTGCTCAAAGGCAGTGAGGTGGGCATCCACACCCCCCCCCTCCTTAACCAGGGGCAGCAATTTAGTCTCGAGGTTCCCTGCGGAACTGGCCCCCCGGGATCTATCCCCACTCACCCCGGGGAGGTCCCCTAGGCCTCTCCGCCCCACCACCGCCAGTTCATGCTGCTGCTGCTTCTGCAGCTCTTTCTCGGGCTCTCGCTGTCTCCCACGGTCCTCTTGCTCTCTCAGACTCAGCTGCAATCCCGTCCGTCTCGATCCCCCGATGGGGAACCCGATCGTGAAGACCCTCGTCTGGTCGGGGACAGGAGTCTTGGCGATGCCTGGCTCCCGCTTCAGCTGCTCCCAGATCCTGCTATAGCCCCAGTTGGGGTCAGGAATCTGTTCCTTAGAGCGGTCATCCTCCTCCAGCTGCACGATTAACTCTGCTTTGGTGAACTTTCCAATGCTCAACCCTCTCTTTCTGCACAGGGTTACAATGTCCTTCTTAAGGAGACGGTGACAGGCCATCACTCCGCTCCTCCCAAGTTGTTGTGGACTCACAGGCCCGTGTGTTCTCAGCTCCCCACGGTTTCCAGGGAGAACCCCTAGTGTGCCAGCCCTTCTCAAGGTCACCACCTCTTTGCCAGGGTCGAGCTGCAGACTCCTCCGCCCCTAAGACTGCTCACTGCAGTCCCCAGGGGGACCCCATTACTGCACAGTACTTCTCGCTGGTCACACACTCCCAGGGGTTAACCGCCCCCCGAAACCGCTCCTCTCTGAGCCTTCAGCAGGCCTGGTCCTCGGCAATCCTCCTTCGTGTTACTGCTCCCCAGTCACTTACTGCAGGAAGCGCCATCCACGGGGTGCAGTAGATCCCACCGCTGCCACCAGTTGTCACGGAGTTCCTGGGCGATGCTCTGGAACTGCTCCCCATGAAGTCAGTCAGGACTCTGGGGTAGTCGCCTTTCTGTGAGCAGCCTGTCTTCAGGACACACAGCTCACACAGCTTCCACCTTCCTGGGTCTGACCTCGGAGCATTCAGCATCCTCTGCCTCTCCGTGCGCTTCCCACAGCGAGTCCGCTCAGGCGGTGCTCCTGGGGAAGCCAGAGGGTCCTGCACCCCAACTTCGCAGTCAGACGTGACTCTCAGCCAGCCAGTAAAACAGAAGGTTTATTAGACGACAGGAACATGGTCTAAAACAGAGCTTGCAGGTGCAGAGAACGGGACCCCTCAGCTGGGTCCATTCTGGGGGGCAGTGAGCCAGACAACCACGTCTGCACTTCACTCCATGTCCCAGCCAGCCCCAAACTGAAAAACCCCTCCAGCCCCTCCTCCTCTGGGCTTTGTTCCTTTCCCGGGCCAGGAGGTCACCTGATTCCTTTGTTCTCCAACCCTTCAGCTCTCACCTTGCAGGGGGGGAAGGGCCCAGGCCATCAGTTGCCAGGAAACAGGGTGTCGGCCATTCTCTGTGTCCAGACTCCTGCACACACATGCCCTCTAGGGCACTGCAATGATCATACACCCTTACCCCACCACCCAGATACCCAAGAACTGCCTAGGGGAAACTGAGGCACCCCCACACTATTCAGAGGAAACATTAAGAACAGTCCCACTTCGTCACACCATGTTCCCCCGAAGAAGCCCCCTCCAACTTGGACGTTAGCGTCTCGTGAACCCCGGTGTCCTACTGTTCCTCTCCAGGCGGCTCCAGCGTGGAAGCTGCAGGTGCTGGCATTTCCGAAGGGATGCTGACCTATGAATCATGCTACTGGCTGAGAATCTCTAGTCTGTGGCCCTCCCAGGTGCCCCCCAAGATGCCCTGGCTTTATCCTGACTAGCATGTAAAGGATGCATCCTGCTAGCTACCTCAATGTAACGCCTCCTAAAACGCAAGTCCAGACAAGTCCAGTTGTGCTCTGGTTTGGTGGAGCTGAGGCCTGGGGCATTGTTTGTGCGGACTGTGTACATAGACCCCCCCCCGGAGGGTCCTCATCCCCTGGCGGAGAGACTTTAGCAGGGCCTGGCAATCAGGGGCACGTGGGGTGTGAATCCCAGCGCTGACGCTCCCTCCATGGCCTCGGCCTCATCTCTTAATCCCTGAGCGCAGCACTGGAGATAATGGCTACCTGGCGGGGAAGATTAATTAGGTATCTGGGAAGCGTTTGCTGCTCTGCACAATGGCTGAGTGTTCTATTCACGCTTGTCCTTGACTCCCCCCACGCGTACCTTTTCAGGCCCGGCTTTCCCTTTTTCACCAAGGCTGGGGCTTCTCAAGCAGAACGGTGCGTCGGATTTCAAACCTGCAGCCGAGCTTTCGTCTCCAGCCCGCGTTTCTCTCCACTCGCTGCCGATTCCATTCCCCCAGCACTGCTAGGGCCCTGCTGACGTAGCGCTGGGGAGAGGGGCCGGCTGACAGCTCTTGGGGCAAACTGGCTGGGTTTAACCACTGAGCAGGTCCAGCGGGAGCAGATCCCCTACGCTGCCCCCCTTTGGGGGGGGGAGAGGGGTCCCCAGTCCTTGGCCTCTCCACTAACCAGCAAGGGGACCCACTAGTGGCAGCTCTAGGGTGTAGATTCCTGTCTGCTGGGAGCTGGGCTGGGGGCCCCAAGGGTCTGGCTCAGTCTCCCGGAGCTGTTCCCCGCACTCTATCCATGGCTAGTCAGTCCCCCTCCTCCTTCTCCCGTTCCCGTCGCTGTGGGGGCGAGATCTGGATTCTTTGTGTCCGATTCCCGCTTGTGCAAGGTGCGAGCCGCACAGCCTGTGACTGCGGTGCTGACCGGGGTGGGACGGGGGCGAATAAGCCTGGCTGTGTGCAAGAGCCCCACCCAGAACCGGGCCCACTGCGCCCATGTGACTCCGTTCAGTGCTGGCAGGAGCTGGGCTGGTGCACTGGGACAGGAGCCCACGGTTGCAGGGCCGAAGGGGCTGGGGTTCTTCTAGAAGAGGGACTTTGTGTGATGCAAGATCCGGGGAAGCTGGGTTACGAATGACCAGTTACAAACAGCACAGGGAGCCCCAGCTTTGCCCAGCCTGGCAGTGGGCTGGGGGTACCCGACGGGCAGAGAGGGGAGCAGAGTTGAGCACTCCACCAGCTTTAATGTGGTTGTGTAGCCCATGGCGAAGACAGGTCCCAGCAGCCACTGCTCTTGTTCCAAGGAGCTAAGTGGCTTAGGACCTCACGCGCGTGGAAACTCACTTTGTCCCAGGGCCGTTGGCGTGCATTGCTGTAGGCGTAACCCCCAACCCCCGGGGCCTCGGCGAGGTATGCCTTAGCCAGGCAGGGGTGGGCAGGAATGCCATTCCAGGGGGATTTAAGACAGGCCGTTCCCTGCCGGTGCTATTGACTGACACAGTAGGGGTGGGGAGCAGAGGTTGGGGGTGGACACAATAGCTCCGATTTCAGAAACCCGCATCCTGAATGCCTGAAAACAGCTGACAGTCATGAAGGGGGATAAAGTGGGATTAGCCCATCCTTTCCAAAGAGAGACTAGTCTGCAGAGAATCACAATGCACCCGCTGTCCCGCCGGCTTCCCGCTTAACTTCTCAACCCCCCAATTCGTTGTGGAAGGGCAAGGGTGGGGGCAGGGAGGCCGATGTACTGCCATGAGCTCGGGATGCTCCTGCTGGCCATAGGGCCCCTGCATTTCCTCCCTTAGCCATCTTGCTGCAATCAGCTTTTCCTCTGCAAACAGACAACCCCACCCATCCACCCAGGAATTTCGCCAGTGTCTGGACAGCCTCATTCCAGCCTGGGCCACCCCGCAGCAGCCACTGCCCCTGTCTAGAGTAGGGATGGAGGGCTGCTTCGCGGCGCATTGCCATGTAGACAGATGGCCGAGTGCGGCCGGGGCTGGGCGCGTTGTGGGGATTGCAAGCTGGGTTACTCTGGGGGAGTGAGGGAGCAGCCTCTGGTGTTTCTGGGAGTGGTTCCTTCTGTTCTGTTCTGTGTAGGTCCTTAGTCCGCCCCCTCCAGCACAGCTCCTGAGCACCTTCCAGGGGAGTGAAGTAAGGGACGTGACTGCCTCTCCAGCTGACAGGCAGGGGGTTTCTCCAGGCCCTGGCCCAGAGTGAGAGGATGGCGGTAATGCATGGGGGCACTCCTGTGGGAAGGGCTTGCTAAAGTTATTCTGAAGAAGCATTTCTCTTGCAAATGGCCGATCCTAGACTCAGGGAAGCACTTCACCCCACAGAGATGGGCCCAGCTCCCAACCCTGCATCCAGACTCCCCGGAGCTTCAGAGGCAGTTGGCAAACTTGACCTTGGGTCTCCTCTGAATTTAGTAGCTTGCATGGGAGTGCCAGGCAGCTGTTGATCCCACTTAGATTCCCTCTTGCGCCACGCACACAAGGTACTCAGCCAGACCTCATAGCCTGGACCACGTCAGCTACAGCACTCTTCCTGCTTGGCTTGGGAGCTCAGGACAAGCCCTCCAAGAAAAGGAGCAGGAGAGAGAGGCTCTGCCTTCTCCTCCAGCTTGCAAAGGGCCTGGGCTTTGCTGCTCAGGCATCGGTTACTTTAGCAACGCTGCATGGTGAGGAGTAAACTTCAAGAGGGAACCTGTAGCGCCTATTGATTTTGTAAATTGCAGAAGAGCAGAGACGCTGGGAGAAGGGGGGGCCTGCAGCAGGAGGGATTGAGTCACACTTAGTTAATTTACAGCTGCAATGCTGTTGAGATGTGGGGGGGGGCGTTGGTGAAATGAATTGATGTTTGTTTTGATAATGAGTTCTCAGTGCATTCGCAAACTAATAAAATCAACTCATTAGGCAGCATGTTTAATTCAAAACTCTGCTGTTGGGAAATTTCCCCCCTCCCAGTGGCTGATGGGTAATATTAGCACCCTGCCTGCGCCTGCATGTATTGTGTATCCAGGTGTGTGCCTAGATGGTGAGGGGAGTGTAAAGGGGAGAAATTAGACGTGAGCCTTTTTAAATTTTGCTTGTTGGTCATGTAGAAAGCAGGGCTGATCACTTTAAAGTAAGAATGAAAATACAGGGGCTAGAAGCTGAAGCAAAATAATTTCAGTCTAGAACGAAGGTGCAATATTGAGTGTGGGGAATTAGCCATTGGAAGAAATCACCAAAGGGAGTGGTGGATTGTCCATCACTTGGAGTCTTTATATCTAGATTAGGTGTCTCTGTCTATGAGATGTGCTCTAGCTCACCCACAGGAGATGGGCTTGATGCAGAAATCGCTGGGCTAAATTCTCTGGCCAGGAGGTCAGAGTAAGTGCTCACAGCAAGCCCAGCTGGCCTTAAAAATCTATCATTTGGTATAAATAAATGCAATCATTCTGCTCAATATTCGATATTATCTGGCTAACCTGTTGGAGTCTGATTGGCAAACTAGTGCAGTGACGGCATGACAAGAACCAGGAGAGGGAAACTGAGCATGGAAAGGATTTGTAGCCAGACTATATAATTGTGGTTGTGTTGTTTAAAACAACTAGAACTGCAATGACTGACTAACCTTTTGGAGAAAGGAAGTCATTGTTAAAGACTCCCCTGCCCACTCCATAAGCCCATTAATTCAGAGCCAGTCCCTGGGTTGGGCTGGCAGAGAACTGGATTGCCTTGTGGGCTGCAAAGCATTCAAAAGCTTCCAACAAAATTTTGTGCTGGGTTTTCCCCCACACAGGAGCATGTGTGAGTGGGGAACCGGGCCCTGTGAGCATGTGGGAAGCCTGCAAGGTGTTGGCAATTCCTTTGGGTTAGAAAGCTGGGTGCTTGGGCCCCACGTGATGAGCCAGGGTTGGCGTTTTTTCTGTGCCGCAATGCCCGTTTTGTTGCGATTTGGTGGCAGAACAGAAATGGTTCTTGGCTACAGAACGCTACTGCGGACCTCTGCTGCTTCCATGTGCGATCTTGTGGGGGGAACGGCAAGCATCTGTTCACCTCAGCTCCAACCCTGGTCCACGTGAGCCGTGCATGGCACGCTGCTCCGGGGGGATGCAGTGTCGGCATTTAATAACACTGGCACTTTCCATCTGTCTACCCCGACGCACTTCATAATGCTGGCTCGGGGGAAGCAAGGCTCCTCCCTCCTCCGTCTCCTCATGCCCATTATCCCATCCTGTAGATAAGTGACTTGCCAAAGGTCACCCAGCAGGAAAAAGGCAGAGACCGGGAAGTAGCTCAGGTGTCCTGACTCCCATCCCGATGCATTATTTGCTGCACCACAGTGTCTGCTCCTAATAGAGCAAGAGGTGTGCATCCCACTGACCCCCTCACCTCCCGCCCCCGTGGTGTAACCCCTTGGGGAGGAGGAGATGAGCTACGGGAGGCAGGAGACCAGCCCAGAGCCCCAGGCGGCTCCATGTGTCCGGGGTTGGACACACCGCGTACATATGTGTGTGCATAATGGGGCGCCAACCGTCTGCAAGGGCTCGTGTGCTCTGCGCGGAGCGTGTTCCCAGCAAAGCTTATCGCAGGCGACGTGACCTTTCTTCTGCTGAGGCTGTTAGAGCCCCGGCCCTGGGCACTGCCGGGAGGATCCCCCGTCACCTTGAACGAGCGTCAGATGGACAGTCGGGAGCTGCGCTCCCCCCCACCCCCCCGGGGCATTTATTTTTAACATAGGTCAGAGAAATAAACGAGAGCGGTTTGACTGCAGCCAGGGTGCTGCTCCTCGTGCACAGGGAGAGATAGCGATGGACTCTGCTGGTATTTCAGTGTGACATTCGCTTGCCTCCCCGTTCAGCTCCAGCCGGGTCTCCATCCCCTAGGAGCAACATGGGTTCCCCCACGGCTCCTGGCACATCCACAGAGGGGGAGGCTTCAGTCTCTCAGCGCCAGGGCTGTGGGGTGATATGCCGGCCCGCGGGCTCCCTGGCACCCCCGTCGGCCCGCAGGCTCCCTGAAAGTAATTTGGGAGGGGGGCATCAGGGCTGGGGTTACACAGTCGCCTGGAGGGCTCGCCTCCGCTTCCCTTGGCCCCTCCCCTCCCCCAGCGTTGCAAGAGGCGCCCCTGGGTGGCCCATGCAGTTTTGCGTTGGCCTCTCTGAAGCGCCGGGCTCCTGTGCCCCTCTGTTGGGGAGCCGTCTGGGTCACCAGTTCCCAAGGCACCGTCAGCTCTGGGTTGTGCCGCTCTCGCCCGTTGTCCATGAGCCGGAGGCTTCTCGAGTCTCTCCGACAGCATCCTCTCCCCAGGGGATC
The DNA here is from genome assembly GCF_965140235.1 of Caretta caretta. Taxonomy (NCBI): domain Eukaryota; kingdom Metazoa; phylum Chordata; order Testudines; family Cheloniidae; genus Caretta; species Caretta caretta. Next base: position 3,881,130 of record NC_134219.1, read on the forward strand.
CATCAGCGCTGTCCCATGGCCTGCGGGTGGTCAGACTGGATGATCACAGTAGATCCTTATCATCCATGGAAAGGTCACCAAGAGATCCCTGTGCCCGACCAGGCAGGAGCAGTGTGTGCCCCCAGGCTAAGGGCTCCTTGCGGGGCACAGCTCGTTGTGGGCCAACCTGGGGCCTGAGCGATTCCCACATGGCAACAAGCTTCCGCTGCCCTGCTGCAGAGCCCACGTGGGTCGGGCCTGAGGCGTTGCCCTAGTCAGCGCCACGTGTCCCAGTGAACCGGAGCGCAGACCCGGCGGGCCGGAGCCAGCCTGGTGTGAGCAGGCGCACGCCGCACTGAGGCTAGCTCAGCGGCTCTCAACCTTTCCAGACTCCCTTTCCGGAGTCCGATTTGTCTGGCGTGTCCCCAAGTTTCACCTCACTTCAAAACTACTTGCTTACAAAATCAGACACAAAAACACGAAAGTGTCACCGCCGCGCTGTTACTCTCAAATCGCTGACTTTCTCCTTTCTACCAGAGAATGATAAATCCAGTGGAATACAAACACTGCCCTGGCAGTTCGGGGTGTAGTAGGTAGAGCCGCACAAACCAGTCGTAGTATGAAATTTTAGCTGGTACTGACTTCGCTAGCGGTTTTTATGCAGCCTGTTGTAAAACTAGGCAAATCTCTAGATGAGTTACGTCCCGCCTGGAACACCTCTGAGTGCACCCGGGCATACGTGTACCCCTGCTTGAGAACCCTTGCTCTCGCTGGCCGGGGCTGTCGCGGATTGTCCCATGCAAGGCCACTCTTCACCCTCTTGGGCGTCAGGGCAGAGTTCGTCCCGCAGGGGCTGAGGGAGTCACAGCAGAACCTCGCGCGCCTGACCCCCACCCCGCTCCATGCCGGTGCAGCTCCGCGGGCTCAGCGCCAGGAGCAGAGCGAGAGGAGCCGGCGGGGGGAAGGTCGGTGCCCTGGGCACAGCGGCCCCCTCTCCGTTGCTGGGGCAGGGGGGCGCGTATCTTGGCAAAGGCCACGGGCCCAAGTTTCCTGGTTCTTGGCTGCAGAAGGGGGCTGGGAGAGGAGCTGGGGAGGAGGTCGCTGAGCTGAGCTGCCGTTCAGAGGAGCGGGCAGAGAAGGGCTGTGCGTCATAGGTCGCGCTTTCACCTCTGTAGATGGTGCCCCCCCACCACCGAAGAATGAGAGAACTCGTGGGTCTCTAGGAACCCGAGCTGGAGCCGTGAGAGTCCAAGGCCGGAAGGGACCCTGGTGATCACAGTCTGACCTCCTGTAAACACAGACCAGAGACTTGTCCCAGCCATTCCTACCCCCACGCCCCCTGATCTGGAGTGCTCCCCCCACCCGCCCCTTGCCCTTAAAGTCATTCCTGGGGAAATTAGCCAGTCCTGTTGCCTTCCCCCCACTTTGGCAGAACCTTCATTGCACCGAGTCACCGCTCTGAGTCATGGAGCCAGCGAGTGACCCAGATACGGAGAAGACAGGTAATCGCAGAGTCTGAAGGATTTGGCAGCCTCTGAAGAAGTTTGAAGGTATTTTGGGCTGATAGCCGGAGCCGCCAAGTGATTGAGAGCAAAGTGGGGGTGGCTGGCCCCTGCCTGGGCTGTGTCTTGGCTCCTGGCTGAGTGCCTGGGTACACAGAGGGGAAGTGAATGTTAATCCAGACTGGGTTTAAATCACAGTGAGGAATCTGGTGCCCCCCTACCTCAATACACCAGCGCCTCTTGCGGGAGCCCCGTCCCCCTGTGAACTCTGCAGACTCGGACCCAGCCCAGGCAGGGCCTTGGTGCGTGGTGACAGGGCTGAGGAAATGGGACTCCCCCTCTGCCCTCCTTCACCCCACAGGGCAGGGAGTTTTGCATGAGAGGTAGGAGAGTCCAAGGCTGGAGGCGTTGAGCAGGATTTAGGGGCCGCCTGTGCCTTGCACCGGAAGCTGGAAGCTGCCTTCCTAAATTCCTCTAAACCCTGCATCTCTTTGCAGCCTCTTTGTCCCCTCACTGTCCTCCTTCCCCCAGCTTGGCCCCTCTCTCTGCTGCCTGGTGCCCGTCTATCAGACTGTGGTGAAGGCAAGGTGGCAGCAGGTCAGGGCGCTATTTTTAACCCAGGTGCATCCATGAAGCCGAGCTGTGAAATCACAGCTCCGTCTCCGCCAGCTGGGGAGGGGAACAGCTCTGGCGCTGGGGCGTCAGACTCGCCGACTGAGCCCTGCCTGCGAGATCAAGGTCAGCGTCCTGGACTCTTGCCTTGTGGATCTGAGCCTGTTAATTTGCAGCCCTAATCTGGGCGCCGGGGTGCTAACCCGGGAGCTCCGGTTCAGCAGCTGCTGCCTGAAGACACAGCCGAGCTGCGTCCTGGCCTACCCAGAGGCAGCCGAGAGAGAGTCTGGGGAACCGAGCGGGGTGGCTGCGGCACCCGTCGTCTCTGGCGCTCATGCCGCACACTTTCTGCAAACCCATTGTTTGTCCTTCAGTGGTGGAGCCTGCCCGCAGGGGATGGATGGTGGCTCGGACCCCAAGCTCAGCTTGTGGAGGAAAAACCTTGGGTTTGACAGTGCATACTGGCTTGTTGCAACAGCCCTTGGGCTCAGGCAGAGTCCTTACATGGCCCTCATTACCGCAGTCTCTGAGCACCTCACAGTGTAATGGAGCGATCCTCACACACGCACCTGGGCATCAGGGAAACTGAGGCACGGAGCGACTAAGAGCTGTCTCCATAGGGATGCGACCTGAGTGAAATGAAACTCCAGGAAAGTCAGGCCAGCTCGCAATGCCAGTGGCTGCACTGGGTTAGCGTGCTTCAGCTTCACACCTTCAGCTAACTCAGCTGAGCTCTCCAGCGAGTGCGCGTGTAGCCAAGCCGTGAGTGACCTGGTTGCACCGGGCGCCTGGCAGAGCAGAGAAGTGAGCCCAGGGCTCCTGGTGCTCTACCGCTGGGCCGTTGTGACTCTTCATAGGAGCCGTACATACAATGCTTTACACCCTGTTACTGAGTGGGGGGGCTGCCAGTGACTCCGTCTCCTGCCCCCTCCCTCCCCTGCCCCATGCTTCTCCAGGGAGTGGCCATTTCCCATCTCTCCTCCCTTTGCCAGACCTGCGGTGTGACGAGAAGCAGCACTGAGAAATGCACGTGCCGGGTTCGTGGGAGGGTCGGCGGGGCCGGGAAGGGCTCGGCAACAGCGAGACCCGTCGCCTGTCCCAGGCCCAGCCCCCGCTTGTCGGTCCCCGGAGCCCAGCGTCCGTGTTTGTCGTGTCCCCTGGTTTTCTCCGCCGCCCAGCTGGTGTCAGGGCTGATTGATTGGGTGGGACGGCTGGCCAGCCGACGGAGCGGGCAGCCGTTCTCAGCCCCGTGCGCTGATGCAGGCTGACAAGTGAATTTGCCGAAAATGTCGACTGTAATATCATTGGCACTTGGGGGCGGCAAGGGGGGGGGCTGGTCGGTGAGGAGAAGGGGCGGGGGAGCTCTGGAGGAGGCTGGGAGAAACTGCATGAGCAAATGAAGATTCAGTGTTGGCTGGGGTCTGGTCTCCAGGTGCAGACCTCCCCTCCCCTCCCCACCCCACCCCATCATGCTGCAACCCCTCGCACACCACCGCTCGGATCCCACGCTGGCTCTGGGATTCTTCAGACAAAAGGCAGGGGAGCGGGTTGCCCTTTTCATGGTGAAAGGGGGGTGCCCAGGAGCCTGCTTCCGATGGGGGCCCACGCACCTGGCTGCTCCCAGGTAAGCGACCCTGCTGCCCTGCTGACGGCCTTGCAGCCGTGAACCGAAGTGCTCTGGGCTGGGTTTGTGGGGGGCTGGATCCCAGCACTTTCCAACCCCCCAGTGGCATTGCACACAGAGCAACTGATCCTCTCTGCTATCACACTGAAGTCTGGGAGCTGGGGAGCGTTATGAAGGGTGGACAGGGTCAGAGAGAGAGAGACTATTCCGTCCTGGCTCTGCAGCCTCCAAGCATTGGGTGTCTGTGTGGCAGGGATTCATCGGAGACCCTGTCTCTCTCTCGCCTGTGGCCGGGTTCATCCTCCTGCTTTGCTATCTCAGGAGCGCTTGGCATCCCCGGCTGCAGTGTGTTTTTAAAAATCCCACTGGGCATGTGCCATGCTGGCCCCCCACCCCAGCTCAGTGCAAGCCGGAGCGTCCTGTGCGAGGAGGGCAGTGCTGGCTCCCGGCTCCCCTGGCAGTTGGGACTGAACAAAGGTGCCAATGTGCGTTTCTTCTGGGGGAAAATATTGGTTTTTCCAGGGCTGGGCGGGGCTGACGTTTCTGCAGCCCAGCCTCCGTCCGAGACAGAAATGCTTGTTTTCCCCAGCTTGTGTCAACAGGCCGTCTGGCTGAAAGCAACTCTGTTCCCCAGCCGGGACTGAGCCTCCTCCCCCAGCTACGAAGCGTTTGCAGCTTTGGCTCTCCACGCTCAGCCCCCTTCCTGCCTCCCATCTCGGTGGCAAAAATACAGACGCCTGCCCCACCTTGGGATAAACTCAGATCCCCTGAATGGCCCAGCCCAGGCCAACCGAGTTTGACAGCGTGCTCCTGTTCCCTGATGGAGCACCGACTCCAGGGAGTGAGGGGTCGTTGGGGGGCCCGTGGCCCCGCGAGTCAGCGTTCCACGCCCCGATGCTGCCTGCACAGTGGGCCCAGCCCCAGCGGGCTCCAATCCCTGCGCTGCCCCAGACCTGCTGTGTTGGAAGAGGGCAGCTCTGGGGAGTTAGATCCCTGGGTTTGGCAGCCTCAGTCGCCATTTGCAGCTGTAGGGTGAAGGAGCAGGGGGCTCAGAGAGGGGCCCCGGAAAGGGAGGGTGGCTTTGAGTTCCTGGGCGCCGTCTGGCATGGCAGCCTCCATGCAGCGGAGCAAAGTGAACCGGAGCCGGCTGGAGCGCGGCAGGGGCATGAGCCCGGCCTCCGCCCGCCCTGCCCTGAGAGCCGAGATGCGCACAGCCCCCAGCCCTGCTGCCTCGGCGCCGGGTCTGTGCGAGGCTGGGAGAGGTGAGCTCGAGCGCCGGGCTGGGACGTTGGAGCCCCGGAGTTCTAATGCTGCCTCTGATCTGACTCTCCCTGCCGTCCCGGAGCAAGTCCCTCCCCCACCCGCCCCGTCTGTTCTCCGCTTCCCTGGGGGCTGTGAGGGTCAGTCACAGCGGAGCTCCATGACCCTCCTGTGGAGGGGGCGGCAGAGGGGCTGGGCCTGCAACGCACCGGGCTGGAGTCTCGCAACACTGAGGCCTTGCGCCACCCACGTGCCCGTCGCCTCTCCAAGGATTTAGGGTGTAGCCGGATAGCCGCAGGGCTGGCAGGGACAAGCCCAAGGAGACGGGAGGTGCAGCCTGTGGTTTAGTGCCCGGAGCCACTGCTGCCGGGGAAGATGGAGCTGTTTGCCTCTGGGATCAGCCTCTCCTGTTCAACGGCCTTTAATGCTGGAGCCTCCTGGCCCTCCGGCCCATATTCACCGAAACTGCTGGAAGAGCCAGGCTCTGGCTCTTTCTGCGGCTTGAGCCCAGTTCTGTTGGATGTGGACCCACTCTCGGGGGGACCCCAGCCTCTGTGCCTGCATCCCCTCCCGTCTTCTGGGCCACACTGGCACTGGCTTGCTGCCCCCTTACAGAGGCGGGTTGTGGCAGAGGATCTTGTTATGAAGGCAGTCTGCTTTTAATTAACAAATTAAAATCCTCATTAACAATCCAGCCCCAGGGCTGTTGGAGGGCAGGAGAAGCCAGAGCATTTGTTATGGAAACAGCAGTTAATTAAAAAAATAAATAAATAATCCAGGCCCAAAGCCGGATGCAGGAGGGGAAGGGAAAAGGACCGTACGACCCAGCGAGGCTGGGCTAGTGGGCAAAGGGATTGTTGCCGGCATGGCTGTAGCCACCCTAATGCTTCCCCCAGGGAAGCTCTGGCCCCAGGGTTTGGATGGTAGGAGCCACATCCTGCCCTGGCGTAAATGCGCCAACTTCCATGGAGCGACCCTGGATTTATTCCGGCATAACAGCTCGGGGTTGACAGGGCCATGGATAACTCGTGGCTTTGGCCTCCCCCCGGGCGCTTGGGGCATAATTTAATGCCTCTCGCTGCAAACCAGCGCAGCCCCTGCATCTGCCCCACACGTGGGGCCCTGGGAGGCCGCTGCACTTAAGGAGCCAAGGAAGGGCTAGTGAAGTGGCTGGTGGCTGATAGGGAAGTGCTCTCCGGCCGGCAGCTCGCCCAGCCCTTGCAGAGAGCACACCTCCAGCGGGGCATTGAGTGGGCACCACTCGGTGAGTGGCTGGAGCATTCATGGTGCAGCAAACGCTGAGCCCCGGAGGTGGGGCGGGAGCCGGCCTCTCCCTGCGCTATGAATTTTACGAGGCTGTGAACAAGCTAGAGGAGTAGCTAAAAGTGGCTGATGAATGTGTTCACGCCATGCACCCAACAGCGGTGCGGCCTGCACCCTCTGGAGTCCCCGCCTGCAACACCGGGCAGCCTCCTGCGCCCCCCAGAGCTACCGCCGGTGACCCTGGCGCCTTAGACCAATGCTGCTCAGTCTCTTTCGGGATGGGAAGCGCAAACCCCAGGTGCGTCGGGCCCTGCAGCCCCCGTAGGTGCCTCTCACGCAGTGCAGCCTTTCCCGGGAGATTCGGGGAGCGCCCTGCGGCCCCTTACAGCCTGCCGTGAACAGGGATGGGGGACACAGCCTGCTCAAGGCCCAAGCTGGGGGCTGTGATGCAGCAGGGGAGGGAGACCATGGCTGGGGGGGGCAGGGGGGGAGGGCTGTGTTTGTGGGTGTGCGAAGCGAGCCCCGACGCAAAAGCAGCTGCGGTCACAGGCAGGGCCGTTGTCGGCCTGGGAGCGCTGCAGCTGTCTGAGCCCGGCGCGGGCGGGGGACCCCGTGCAGCCGTTCCACTGGGCACACGTGGAGGGAAGGGGCGGTGAAGAACGAGCCCGCCTGAGCTCAGTGCATGGAGCCAGTCCCAGCAGAGCCCTCTGCTCTCCCTGGGTGGGGGGCATCCCCCTGCAAGGGGGGGCAGCGCAGAGCCTGGCTCCGTTACAGCGCCCCCGCCAGCTGTGTCCTTGGCGGGGGTGCCGGGGGAATGAAGCCAGGACAGTGCAGCCGGGGTGGGTGGGGGAGGGAAGCGGCTGTGAAACGTCAGGAGTTTCGCTCCCCCTGCGGCTGCCTCTGGCCCCCTATGTGGGTGCCCTGCCCTTGGCTTACCCCAGGTGGCTCACACCTCACCAGGGGATGGGGCTTCTGCTCCCCAGAGCCTCTGGGAGAAGGATCGGTGCAGCCAAGGGGCTGTGCACCTGGGTCCCAGCTCCCCAAGGTCACGGGACCCTGCCCCAGCCCCGCTGTGGCTTGCTTTTCTGGCTCCTGCACTGCCCGTCGGCCAGCTACAAAGCCAGGTGCTTGTGCTGGGGTACCCAGGCCGGCCCGAGACGCTTCCCCCCAGGCATGAGCCTCCCTGGCAGATGGCAGCAGCCTGGGCCTGGAGATTTCTGGGGACCTCAGTTACCTCCTTGGCAGTCACCATGGCAACCCTACATGCTGCAACCATTCTCACCCCCGCTCCCAAACTCCAGCATCTCCCTGGATCGTGTCCCCTGTGCGTTCCCACTGGGCAGCTGATGCCGTCCTGGCTCTGTCTGGCCATGGCTGTGCAGCTCAGCGCTGCAGCCAGACCCCTGCGGCTCGCATGAGAGACCTCTCTGAGGGTGGGCTCGTGGGCTTCCGCTGCCAGTGCAGCCATTTCAGTGGGGCGGGAGGGGCAGGCTAGTGGCCAGAGCAGAGGCCTAGGGTCAGGACTCCTGGGTTCCGTTCCTGGCTCTCTCGCCTTGGCCAAGTGGCTTTCCCCTCTGTGCCTGATTCTGTACAGCCGGGCTCATGCCCAGCTCCCCGGGGGGGCGTGAAGGCTGGCCCATGCTAGATCCTAGCACCGCAGAGCCCCTGAGCAGTGCCAAACATGCCGGGAGCCTGGGCTGGAGGGGCCGGCACCATTTGGAGACGGAGTTGGTGTCACGGAGTGTGGGGGAGTCCAGGCCCTGCACCCCTCTTCCTGGGATCCACTGAGACTCTCAGCCAGCCAGTAAAACAGAAGGTTTATTGGACAACAGGAATACAGTCCACAACAGAGCTTGTGGGTACAACCAGGACCCCTCAATCACGTCCTTCTGGGGGAGCAGGGAGCTTAGACCCCAGCCCTGGGGTTCCCTGTGTTCCTCCCCCCAGCCTCCAAACTGCCCACTCCACTCACCCCGCCGGTTCCCTGCTGCAGCCTCTGTTCACATTCCTGGGCAGAGGTGTCACCTCCCCCTCCCCCTCCTGGCTCAGGTGACAGGCTCTCAGGACTCCCATCCCCAGGGCACATTCCCAGGTCAACACTCCCCCCTCCCTGCTGAGTCACATCGTCACATCTCTCCCCCCTTCGAGACTGAACTGAGCGGGGTCACTGTGACCAGTGACCTGGGGAAGTTCGGGGCCCCCTCTCCGGGACAGCGCATCCGCTATCAGGTTGGCACTTCCCTTCACGTGGACCACGTCCATGTCGTAATCCTGCAGGAGCAGGCTCCATCTCAGGAGCTTGGCGTTGGCTCCTTTCATCTGGTGCAGCCAGGTCAGGGGCGAGTGGTCGGTGTACACGGTGAAGTGCCGCCCGAAGAGATAGGGCTCTAGTTTCTTGAGGGCCCACACCATGGCCAGGCACTCCTTCTCGATGGCCGCGTAGTGTTGCTCCCGGGGTAGCAACTTCTTGCTCAGGTACACGATGGGGTGTCTCTCCCCCTTTTCATCCTCCTGCATTAACACCGCCCCCAGTCCCGTGTCGGAGGCGTCGGTGAACACCACAAAGGGCTTGTCAAAGTCTGGGTTTGCCAGAACTGGGCCACTGACCAGAGCCTCCTTCAGCGCCCGGAAAGCCTCCTGGCACTGCTCGGTCCAGACCACCTTGTCTGGCTTCCCCTTCTTGCATAGCTCAGTGATGGGGGTGGCTATGGCGCTAAAGTGAGGCACAAATCTTCGGTAGTATCCTGCCATCCCAATAAAGGCTTGGACCTGCTTTTTGGTGTGGGGAGCGGGCCAGTCTCTGATCACCTCCACCTTGGCTGGTTGCGGCTTTAGGCGGCCGCTCCCCACCCGATGGCCCAGGTAAGACACTTCCGCCATCCCCACCTTGCACTTCTCCGCTTTTACAGTCAGCCCAGCCCCCTGGAGTCGGTCCAGCACTTGTCTAACCTGGGACACGTGGTCCTCCCAGGTCTGGCTAAAGACACAGATGTCATCAATATACGCCACGGCAAAACTCTCCATCCCCCTCAGGAGCTGGTCCACTAGGCGCTGGAAGGTGGCCGGCGCTCCCTTGAGGCCGAAAGGCAGGGTCAGGAACTCATAGAGCCCCAGAGGGGTGATAAAGGCCGATTTCAGCCGGGCATCTGCATCCAGCGGCACTTGCCAGTAGCCCTTTGTAAGGTCCATGGTGGTGAGGTACCGAGCTCCTCCCAGCTTGTCTAGGAGCTCGTCCGGCCTGGGCATGGGGTAGGCATCAGATACAGTGATGGCATTGAGCTTCCGATAGTCCACGCAGAACCGGACCGACCCATCCTTTTTGGGGACCAGCACCACCGGCGAGGCCCAAGGGCTGGCAGATGGCTGGATCACCCCCAAAGCCAGCATGTCCCGGACCTCTCTTTCCAGGTCCTGAGCAGTTTTCCCTGTGACTCGGAAGGGGGAGCATCTTATCGGCGGGTGCGACCCTGTCTGCACCCGGTGGACAGTCAGATTAGTGCGTCCAGGCTGGTTGGAAAACAGCTGTCGGTACGGATGCAGCACCTCCCTGACCTCATCTTGCTGGGCAGGGGTTAGCTGATCCGAGAGGGGAATTGTTTCCAGGGGGGAACCAGCTCTAGTCCCAGGGAATAGATCCACTAAAGGGTCATCTCCCTGCTCTTCCCACTGTCCACACACGGCCAACACCACATTCCCCCTGGCATAATATGGCTTCATCATATTCACATGGTACACCCGGCGGTGGTGCGCCCGGTTCGACAGCTCCACCACATAGTTTACCTCATTGAGCTGCTTGACGACCTTGAAAGGGCCCTCCCAGGCGGCCTGTAGTTTGTTCTTTCTCACTGGGATGAGAACCATCACCGGATCCCCGGTGGCGTAGGCACGGGCCCTTGCCGTGCGGTCATACCAGACCTTCTGCTTCTTCTGGGCTCTGGCCAGATTCTCCCTGGCCAGGCCCATGAGTTCAGCAAGTCTCTCTCGGAAGATCAGGACATACTCCACCACTGACTCTCCATCGGGAGTGGCCTTCCCCTCCCACTCGTCTCTCATCAGGTCCAGGGGGCCCCTCACCCTCCTTCCATATAACAGTTCGAAAGGCGAAAATCCGGTAGACTCCTGTGGCACCTCCCTGTACGCGAACAGCAGGTGAGGTAAGTACTTGTCCCAATCCTGTGGGTGCTGGTTCATAAAGGTTTTCAGCATCATCTTTAGCGTCCCGTTAAACCTCTCCACCAGCCCGTTGGACTGGGGGTGATAAGCTGAGGCCCAGTCGTGCCGGACCCCACATTTCTCCCACAAGCACCGGAGCAGGGCCGACATGAAGTTGGAGCCTTGGTCTGTCAAGACTTCCTTGGGGAACCCCACTCGGCTGAAAATGGTCAGGAGCGCATCGGCCACGGTGTCTGCTTCAATGGAAGCTAAGGGCACTGCCTCGGGGTAGCGGGTGGCAAAATCTACCACCACCAGAATGTATTTCTTCCCCGACCGGGTCGTCCTGCTGAGAGGCCCCACGATGTCCATGGCCACCTTCTGGAAAGGCTCCTCTATGATGGGCAAAGGTCTCAAAGCCGCTTTCCCCTTGTCCCGGGCCTTCCCCACCCTCTGACAGGGGTCACAGGATCGGCAATACTGCCGGACCGTGGTAAAGACCCCGGGCCAGTAAAAGTTCTGTAGCAACCTCTGCCGGGTGCGCCGGATTCCCTGGTGCCCTGCGAGGGGGATGTCATGGGCCAGGTACAGGAGCCTGCGGCGATACTTCTGGGGGACCACCAGCTGCCTCCTGATCCCACAGGACTCTACTTCCCTTGTGGGAGCCCATTCTCGGTATAGGAACCCCTTCTCCCACAGGAACCTCTCCTGGCAGCCTCTCCTCATGGTCCGTACCACCCTGAGGTCGGCCAGGTCCCTGAGCTTCCGCAAGGAGGGATCTTTCCTCAACTCGGCCTGGAACTCAGCAGCTGGGGAAGGGATGGGGACCGGTTCCCCCTCAGTGGCCAGGTCTGAGGCCTCAGCCTCTCTGAGCCGTGCCCCTCGGCCCTCCCTTCCCACCAGGGTAGGGTCCTGCGCCTCCGGTGCGGTACCCTCCCCGAGGTCAGGGAGCAGTGGCCCTCGCCGGCTCTGGCTACGGGTCACAACCAGGGCGGTCTGGGGCTTGCTTGGCCAGTCCTCTAGGTCTCCCCCCATCAAAACTTCAGTGGGCAAATGGTGGTGTACCCCCACATCCTTGTGGCCCTCCTTGGCCCCCCATTTCAGGTGTACCCTTGCCACGGGCACCTTAAATGGGGTCCCACCCACCCCTGTCAGGGTCAGGTAGGTGTTGGGCACCACCCGATCTGGGGCCACCACCTCGGGCCGGGCCAGCGTCACCTCCGCACCCGTATCCCAGTATCCATTGACCTTCCTCCCATCCACCTCCAGGGGAACAAGGCACTCTCTCCGGAGGGACAGCCCCGCGCCCACCCTGTAAACTGAGCGCCTTGAGTCCAGAGCCTCCAGCCCTCTGGTGGAGCTGGCCTGGGGTACTCTTCCCTCCGGGGCAGGTGGTAAACTGGCAGCCCCCCTTGCCTGAGTCGTCTGCCCCTCGTCCAGCTGGGTCCCTACCCAGTTAACCCTGGGTAGGTTGGGTCTGCTCAGTTTGTCCCTGAGCCCAGGGCACTGGGACCGTACGTGGCCTCTCTGGCCACAGTGATAGCAGCTCAGGTCACGTTGGTCCCCTCGAGCGGGTCGGAGGGGCCCGACGCCAGGCGTTCCCCTTGGGAGGGGGTTCTCCCTATTTCCCCGCTGGGAGGCCCCCTGGTGACTCTCTCTCTGCATCGGGGGGGGCCTGTTCTTTTGGGACTCCTCCCGGCTACCCCCTGACCGACTGTTCACAAACTCGTCGGCCAGCTGCCCTGCGTGCTGGGGGTTCTCGAGCTTTTTGTCCACCAACCACAGCCTCAGGTCGGAAGGGCACTGTTCATACAGCTGCTCCAGTACAATTAGGTCAAGCAGGTCCTCTTTAGCTCGGGCCCCCGCTGTCCACTTGCGGGCATACCCCTGCATCCGGTTGGCCAGTTGTAGGTAGGTGACCTCAGGCGTTTTACGCTGACTCCGGAACCTTCTCCGGTACATCTCGGGGGTCAGCCCAAACTCACGGAGCAGGGCCTGTTTGAACAGTTCATAGTCCCCTGCCTCCGGCCCTGTCATCCGGCTGTACACCTCCACGGCTTTGGGGTCCAGTAAGGGGGTGAGAAACTGGAGCCTGTCTGCAGGGTCAACCCTGTGCAGCTCACAGGCATTCTCAAAGGCCGTCAGGAAGCTATCTATGTCCTCCCCCTCCTTACGCTGGGCCAGGAAGCACTTATCAAAGTTCCTTGCAGTCTTGGGTCCCCCCTCACTCACCACAGCCGGGGCCCCACTGCTCTTCAGCCTGGCCAGCTCCAGTTCGTGCTGTCTTTGTTTCTCCTTCTCCTGGCGCTCATGTTGACGTTGTTTCTCCTTCTCCTCCTGCTCATGTTGACGTTGTTTTTCATGATCCTCCAGCTCCCTCATTTTCATCTCCCTCTCCCATTCCAGCCGCCTCCGCTCCAGGGATGGGGAGCTCCGCCGGGAGGATCCCCTGCTGGGTGCTGGGGTCAGGGTGCCCTCGGTATTCGCTGGGCTTCCCCCAACCCCTCCCCCAGACATAGGTAGGAAGGGTCTCGGGATGTCCTCGGCAGCAGTCTGACCCCTCCCAGCCCGGTCAGGCCCCAGGGCCCACGCTGCGTCTGCCGGGCGGCTCCCCTCAGGGATAGGGATCGGGTCATCCAAGCGATCCCTCTCCTCCAACTGGGCAATCAGTTGTTCCTTGGTGGACCTCCCGATGCGCAGCCCCCTCTGCCTGCACAGCTCCACCAGGTCACTCTTAAGGCGTTTAGCGTACATCTCCCTGCTGGCCACTCGCAGGCCGGGCAGCTTCCCACGGTTTCCAGGAAAAGCCCTTAGTGTGCCAGTCCTTCTTGAGGTCACCACCTCTTTGCCAGGGTCGAGCTGCAGACTCCTCCGCCCCTGGGACTGCTCGCTGCAATCCCCCGGGGGACCCTGTTACTGCAAAAGTCTTTCTCTCTGGTCACACATTCCCAGGGGTTAACCACCCCCCGAAACCGTCTCTGAATCTTCAGCACGCCTGGTCCCCGTCAATTCCCCTTCGTTTTACTGTTCCCCAGTCACTTACTGCAGGAAGCGCCGTTCACGGGGTGCAGTAGATCCCACCGCTGCCACCAGTTGTCACGGAGTGTGGGGGAGTCCAGGCCCTGCACCCCTCTTCCTGGGATCCACTGAGACTCTCAGCCAGCCAGTAAAACAGAAGGTTTATTGGACAACAGGAATACAGTCCACAACAGAGCTTGTGGGTACAACCAGGACCCCTCAATCACGTCCTTCTGGGGGAGCAGGGAGCTTAGACCCCAGCCCTGGGGTTCCCTGTGTTCCTCCCCCCAGCCTCCAAACTGCCCACTCCACTCACCCCGCCGGTTCCCTGCTGCAGCCTCTGTTCACATTCCTGGGCAGAGGTGTCACCTCCCCCTCCCCCTCCTGGCTCAGGTGACAGGCTCTCAGGACTCCCATCCCCAGGGCACATTCCCAGGTCAACACTCCCCCCTCCCTGCTGAGTCACATCGTCACAGTTGGGACCTGAGCCCAGCCAGACCAAAGCAAGCTTTTTCTGGCTGTTCACAAACATTTGGGGGTTTTGTTTTGTGGGGGCCGGGTCACTCCTGCCTAGCTGTCCCCTGTCACAGCTGTAGGCTGGCACCTCCCACAAATGGCACTGACAGGCTCCAGCCCAGGAGCAGCTGGCCTTTCCCGGCGGGAGCTGTGTCTATATAGCAGGGTAATACAAGGAAACATGGAAAATGTCCGGCTCAACCCGCGTTCCAGGAGTCTGTCGCCAGGGTCCACAGTGGGACAGTGCACCCCCTCCCACCCGCCCCATGGCCTGACAACTTACCGCCCCTCTGCGTGCCCCGATTTGGGCCCAGACACAGTTACTATCTACGGAACGAGACCAGCCCATCACTTTCCAGTGCACCTCGTTGGTAGCAGTGTTAGGAATGGGGCTTCACCAGCTAATAGGGGGTCCGATCCTGCACTTCCCGCCCTAGTTAGGCTGCCGTCCGGCCTTTTCACCGCAGGCTCTTGTGTTAATGAACCGTCAATGCCAGAATGCTGTGGGCCCGTACGCGGCTTCCTTTGGGCCCTAGCTGGGGTGTGATGTGCTACGTGCGATATATTGGCAGCTGAGACAGCAGGGCCAGGCTGTCACCTTGGCCAGGCCTCACCGCAGCGGCTCTGGGGTTCACTGCTCTCACTTCCTGCAAACCGGCAAGTTACTTAAATTGGGCTTTACTGCCTAGCAGCCCTGTGATCACTGGGCTGTGTGACGGCGCCGCGGTGGGCTGTGTGTGCCCCACCCCAGAGGCAGCTGCACCGAGTCCCAGCAGCCTGTACCCCCTTGTGTAGTGTTTGAAGGGGTTCCGAGCTGGCATCTGAGCCTGGCACTGTGGTGACCTGCGGGTCATACCCCTGCCCTGAGGTCTGTAGCCGGGGGGCAAGCGAGCTGTGCGGTGGCCCCCTTTGCCAGGGCCGTCAAATCCTCCAGCATGCAATGGGAGAGGCAGCCAAGCAGCATCACCTTTCCAGGGGCTTAGGTTGAGAACTCAGTTTAAGAGCCGGCTCTGCCAGCCTCACGTGGGCAGGAGGCTGCGTGCTACTTACTGGCCGCTTTGGGTCTGCGCGGCACTAAAACCCCCGCGGCCGACGCATCTCGGCCAGCTCGGGGCTATAAAACTGCAGGGCAGATACTGGGGTTCGGAGGGACCTGGGGGTCTGGGCCCCTCCTCCCTAGTGGGGTCCCAGCCCGAGGAGCTGCACTGCAGTCTGCTAGCCCTGCAGCCCCTGCCCAAGTCAGCGGCTCCAGGCCAGCCGCAGGGTTTTCACTGTAGTGTAGACGTGCCCCGTGTGTCTCTTGGAAGCCTCCTGCCTAATCCAGTTAACACCCCTTCGCAATCCAATTAGGTGTGAGAAACCCAATCTCATCAGCGGGAGTCATGTGAGTGGCTGCGGGGGAAGCAGCTTCAGCACCATATGCTTCTGCGGGGCCCCGCTGGGAACAGCTCTGCTGCCTGTAGCTGCAGCCCTGGCTCCCCCAGCAGCCCTCGCTGCCTTGCAGCGGGAGAGGGCGAGGGTTAAGGTGCCGGAGACTGGGGTTTGATTCCCTGCGGGACCTGCCTGGGCCCTGGCTGTAAAATGGGTATCCACCCTCTGCCACTGTGTGTTTGGACAGGGAGCTCTTTGGGGCAGGGGCTGCCTCTTGCTTTGTTTGTGCAGCACCTGGTGTGGTGGGGGCCCTGATATGGGTTAGCAGTGCTGTACCATGCACACCTGCTTCCATAGGGTTTCATCCACCTGCCCCGCACCCACCGAGACCGTGACTGATCCTCACGGAAGTGGTGTGCCCGTAGTCACTCTCCTAAGTCTGGGACAGCTGCGCTGCCCTTCAAAGGGTTGTTTGCTGTCCACACCTCCACATTTGGCAAATTTGGTCAGCCCTGCGCGTGTGTGATACTGAGCCTCACGTCCTCTTACAGGTGGGGAAACTGAGGCAGAGAGTGGGGCTAAGTGACTTGCCCCAGTGAGTCAGCGGTGTAGAATCCAGAAGTCCTGATTCCCAGCCACCTTTCTCCCCAGCCCTGCCCTGCTCTAACCATTAGACATGCTTCCCTCTTTTTTTTCCTCCCCCCTCTCCCACTTTGTGGTGAGCATTCAGCTGTCCCACCTCTTCAGCAGAGTGAGGGTGCTGCTGTGAGCAGCTGGGCATGTGCTGTGCGCACACACCCTGTGCTGTGAGCAGCTGAGGGAGAGACCAAGTGTTCTGCGAAGTCACAGGGACAATCATTCTCTTTGGAGGGAAGGAATCGGGTCATCCTTTAGCCGGCTTGGGGGTTTGTGTGCAGAGAGAGAAACTACGTTTCACAGCCAGACACGTTATCCCATATGAACGGCTGGGCTTGTCTCCCTGTTTGTTATTTGCATTGCACTGTACACCCCCCGCACGCACGCACACACCCCCCTCTGGAAAGCTGGCCCAGGCCCCAAGCAGCTCTGACCAGCTAAGAATAAGACCTTGTCTGTATGAGAAAGTTGCATCTGTTTCACTTCAGCAGGTTTTGAATCTGATTGGGTTCAGGCAGCGCCAACCCGTGTGGAAGTTGTTCTTGTGGGTCCGAATTGACTCCAGATCAGCCTGGCTGACAGCGAAGGCAGAGCGTCCACACAGTGCCTTGCACCCAACTAGTTCCGTCGCTTAAACCCCTGCAGGTGTCTCCTGTAGACAAGCTGGAAGAGACAACTGGTGCATACAACACGCCATCACAGGGAAGGGCACAAGGTGGCTGGTGCACCTTACAATGAGCCCTGCCTTTCCCAAGTGTTTTACAGTAGCCAGCGAGTGTCCTGTCAGGATAACGGGCCACCGAAGCTCCGGCCCAGCAACCGGATGCTTCCCAGCTGGGCACCCCACCAGATAGTTATTTGCTGGTGGTGTGACACCAGTCACACACACAGCTAAGAGGGGTGGGTGGGAGCAGACTGTTCCTGTCTGGGTGGGCGGTGAGCTCTGAACCAACACTCCCTTGCCGCACCGCCTTGCTCCTCTTAACCTTGGCAGAGCCCCGGGCTGCCACACTGCAATAAACCCGCCGTTGGACGGGGCTCAGCGTGAGCCTGTCAGGTTGCAGACAGATCCATTTCAGTAAGCCAGGTATGCGGGTGGTGCACTGACAGATGGCTAGAGGGCACAGGGGGCCTGGCTGAGCTTCACTGGAATAATGGAGCACGCAGGGGAAAGTCGATGCAGGTTAGGTGGCCCAGGCAGCTGACTCAGCCTACCATTCATGCTTGCTTTTCGGATTAGTCCTCTTCTTGGCCACAGGGGCTGTCAGCGGAAGGTTTTATTGTGCAACCCAGTGATTAGGATTGGGGCTGCCTGTGCTGTAACCTTGATACCAGAATGACATTGGGGGAGGAGGGTTTGAAATGCAGCTGGAAGGCACATGCCCTCCGTGGGTGGCGGGCGGTGGAGAGCACCCTCGGAAGAGATCTGCCCCTCCCGCAAGTCTGCAAGTCATGGTGCAAAACAGAGCAGGGCTGTCAATAGCATCTGTTTGCCCTGGTACGGGGTGTGGAGGGGGTAATAACATGGAGGGATTTAGCGTCTCTCCTGGTCACTGGCACTTCTAGATGCTCGTGCATCTGTAAAAGCAAGGTAGCTCAGGTCTGACCTAGCCGGTACCTTCAGGCCCTGGCCGGGGGAGGGAAATGGGTTTATTTTTAGAGCCTGCTGTGATCTCATGCATTTGGCACTGAGTGAGGGGAGATCTCTATATTGCTCTGTCTCTCAAAAACCCTCTTAACCGTGCTTTGCGCTCGCTGAGAATAAACGGCTCCTTTTTGGTGTGGCCCAGTTAAAATAAAACATCCCCAGCCCCAAGGTGTGGGCTCCCCCCGCTGTCTCTACCACAGCATGCTGCTGCTTACAACATTCCTCCGTCTGACCTTGGCACTTAAAGACAGGACCAGAGCCCAAACCCACCCTGTTCACGTCGGATAAACTAGGAACGCAGGAGGAGGTGGGGCAAATAGGAAAATTACCAGCATGGGTAGGGTTTCCAAGCAAGGGTTATAATTCCCAGCCCCAGCGTGGCAAAGAAATAGCAATCCAGAAGCAGCTCTGAGTCCATTGTCATGTTTTGGTTTGCAGTTTCTCTTAAAGATGAATAAACACACCCCACCTGTATTCATTGTTTCTGTAGGACCTACAGTGCGGGTGCATTGTGGTTCCTACCTGACCTGCAGATGGAGCAGAAGTGAGTGAGAGAGGGCAGGTGTGGCGATGGGATGGCGTGTCTGGTGGTGATGGTCAGAGGGGAAGTGGGGTTGAGGCACCGGATTGGGATATCCAGTTCATAATGTGGGTGACAGCACTTGTTTTCTCCCACCTGGGATCTATCTCGTCTGTTCAGACTGGGAGCTCTTCGGGGCAGGGACTCTTGTTCCGCGCAGCACCCAGCGCGATGGGCCCCGACCTCTGATTCTGACAAATGATTTCACAACCATGCTGGTGCCCAGAGAGGGAAGCCAGGAAAGTCTCTGCGTGACTCCTTCATGTCCCTTCTAGCATGGGCTGTCATCTCCAGTGAGGCCTCTGGGGACGCCCAGTCATCACAGAACCGGATTGGACAAGACACCGGCAGCAAGCCAGTGCTGGCTAGAGGGGAGGAGCAGGGCAAGAGGGAGGGCCAACATTTTCAAAAGTGTCGAGGTGAATTGGGCACCTAAATGGCTTTCAATGGGAGTCGGGCGCCTAACCTATGTATTTGCTTCTGTAAATCTCACTAGGCCCCTAAATCCCTTCGTAACCCTTAGGCATTTTTGAAGGTTTTACCTGAGACGTAAGAAAGGTTTTTCAAGCATCCTTTATTTGCACAAGTGTGTGCGTCACCAAAACCAAAGCAAATTGCACAACGCTCGTGACTTTGGATTGTTTCAGGTGCACTGCGGTGTGCGGATTTCCAGGTGTGCTCAGTGTGTGAATGCGTGCGTGCGAATGTACACAGTACTTTTTGCATGCTTCCATTTGCAAGGTCTGTAACTTTTCCCTTGTCACATCCGCAGCATTGCAGTCTTCCCTGCCCACCTCCGTTTGCGGCAAGATCATGCCTACCCGTCCCCCCCGGACACTGATGCCAGATGTGCACCTGCAGTTATGATTAATTACCCCGTTCTGTCGCCAGGCAGTGCGTGTTATCAAGGGGAGGAACAAATGTTTGCTTAGAGTCCCTTTGCACATGCACCTTTGAAAGCTGGCTGTGCCGCTGGGCTCGGGGAGGTGGCTTGGATGGTGAGGTGGTGAAAGCTGGGTCTGTGGATGGGGTGGGCAGGGACTGTGTCCTATGCCCAGGGCTCACTGAATCTTCTTCTGCATCAGTAACTGCTAAGCAAAAGGGGACGGGGCAGGAAAGGATGTCGCAGAGTCTCAGGGATTTGGGTGCTAAGAGGGACAGCTGCGGGAACAGGCAGTGCCAGATGCTGGCACTGTGGCTAACAGCGCCCACGAGGGGCCGAGATCAAACCACTCCGAGCAGCCCCACTGCACCTGGGGCTCTTACAGTCTGGTTCGTCCCTGCCTGTGCCCTCCCTGCACCGGGACAGGGTCTGCGGAGCTGCCTGGCTCACCACTCATGAGGCAGGGCTCGAAGGTTGAGCGAGAGACTCTCCGAGTGGAAGGCTGGGGTTTGAGCTGGCCTTTGTCGGGGGCCCGGTGCCAGAGAAGGGTGATGACTGTGGGCTGGGCTGGCGGAGGGGCAGGGGCTTGGGGACCCCCATCATTGTGAGTGTGGGAATGAGGGCCCAGCTGCCCCAAAGCTCTTGGCCGGATGCTCACTTAGCCCCGCCACCTCTCCAGGCTCCTGCTTGGGTTGTGTGTCCACAGGGGGCGAAGGAGCCCGCTGCACAGGGCTCCAGGAACCGGAGAGGGGTCGAGCTGACAGATGGATCATCCCCTGCCCCCTTTCTGTGTTGAGACTGGGGGCGTTCTCGCCCTCCCAGGGGTGGGAATCTCCTTCCACCCTCTTGTTCCCAGCAAACGGCTTCTCTGGCGTGCCAGGCCAGTCTTGTCAGCAGGGCTGCCTACGCTGGCGGTGCTGGGAGAGAGGCAGATGGAGCAGTCTGGCCCCAGCAAGGACAGAGAGCATCTGCCCCGTGGCACAGGGCACTGGCCATTTGCCTGCATGAACAGCAGAGCCTGGCTGTGTGGGGGCCTCGTCCTACCCCCCACGCGGCACCCTCCCCCCCCCCCAGCTTTCCAGACTGCGGAGCACTTCCAGGGCTAATGGGAGCTTCCATCAGTGCTCTGGGGCTGCCAGGACGTGTTTCACACTGCTTTAAAAGCTCTCTGGGTCATGCCGAGAAAACCTCTTCCCGGAGCCGCACCTGCAGTCGTCCCTCGGCTTCTCTCGTGCGGGTGACCCCCCTCCCCCTTCCCCACTCAGGGGGAGCCCTGCCTCTCAGCACCGCTCTTCCGGGCCTGTGCCTGGCACACAGTGACCTGGGGGCCAGGTCAGTGAGATCCCCCCCGGCCTGGTTCTCTGTCGCGGGCGGAGGGAGGGGAAGCTTGGCCCTGGAGCTGTGTTGGGGGGATAGTGTCCTAGCCTAGCACAGCCCCTATTCACCGCCACACACTTCGGGGGTCGTGCTACCCACAAGCTGTCCTTGTGTCCCTCCCTCCTGCAAGTCGCCCATCCCTGCCCAGGTTCTTCTTGCTTGAGGAGCCTCAATGGACTCAGGAGAGACCCCACGGCTGCTTTGCTGTCAGGCGCCTGCCCCTTCGCCCCCGGTCCCAGCACCTGCCTACCCCCAGCGAGGCGTGGAAAGCTGCAGCAGATGGAGGACAGCGAGCGGGGCCGTAAAGGGGTGAAAGTTCCTCGGCAGCCTAGCAGAGGCCAGAGCCTGCTGAGCTAAGTGAGAGGATTCACCCGGGACTTTGGTTCCCGTTTTGATCCTGCTCTGCATGGACTACGCTGGGCTCTGCCCCAAGTGATTTGTGGTACAAAGGTGCCTGGCCGCCCCCGCTGGGATCAGGGGCCCTGTTGTAATGGGTGCTGAATGGACATGACAGTGCCTTCCCCAAAGAGCTGGCAATCTAAACTCCCAGCCAGGACCCGGGGAAACCCAACGTGTGCCTATACTCACGTTCAGTCTCTCGGGTTGCCAGCCTGGCACCTTGGATGTGCTCAGCAGAGTGGCCCTGGTTCCCACACGGCCCTTGAAGCCTGCCCTTTCTGGACTGGGCCCACGGGAGGTTTCATGCGCCGGCCGTGGCTTAAGGTTGCCATCTGCCTGTGGGAGAGACAGAATGGGGAGGACTCGGGAGCTGACAGAGGAAGGGAAAGTTCCTGGAACTTCTCCTGGAAACTCGCGCTGAGATACAAGCCGCCCCGCTCCGCTGTACTTTTTAAATAATGCAAAAATGTTAGAGCCCTCCGCAGAGGCTGCATCTAAACGCGGTAAGTGGCTGAGAAATGGAGCGTGCGTTTGGGGAGTCGCTTCTGGGGCTGTGCGCGGACTGCTCTGTCCTCCACGTCTTGTTTCGCAGCCGCCAAACATGCACGAAACCACCCCAGGCAAAGCCCCCAAAATACCAGCGCCCCAGGAGGGGGAAGGGATGTTATTGACTGAGAGGCTGGGAATTCTGGTTAGGAAAAAGCGGCACTTCGTTGTAGTATTCACCCACAAAAGCTCCTGCTCCAATACGTCTGTTAGTCTATAAGGTGCCACAGGACTCTTTGCCGCTTTTACAGACCCAGATTAACACAGCTACCTCTCTGATGCTACTTAGGAAAGGTGTGTGTGTGGCGGGGGGAACCATGAAGTCTATCAGAGCATTGGAAATTACATTTCACAGCCCGGCGGGCTGCAAAGCCAACTCCTGCACTGTGCGTTCAGAGCGCGGAGAGAAGATAAGATTTGATTAAGAAGGCCGCTATTAATTTATGGCAAGTACACTCACGATAACAGAGAGGTTGCTTTTAATTAATAGCCAGAAGGAGTTTGAAAGCTCTTTGTCTCAGCGGGGGCAGGAAGGCGAGCTGGGGGATGGGAGGAGAGAATGGAGCAAAGTCAGTTACAAAGATTAATGGACACATCTGCAATTATCTGCCTTGTCGTTAGTTGAAGAGACGCGGGCAGAGTGGGGGCTGGAGCGTGCGGAGCAGAAGGAGCCCTGGGTTTCCTTGGCTGATTAGTTTTTAATTGTGCTTTTTGTCCTGTTGTGGGTGGAGCGGGACGCAGGGACTCAGGGGAGGAGATGGGGCATTAGAGAGAGTTGGCCATGGCAGAGCTGTCGGTAGCCCGGGCTCCCTTCCTGGGCTAACCATGCTGGGCCCAGAGGCCACATGTCCCTCTCCCCCCAGCCCATTCCTGGCAAGGGGGAGTTGAGCTTTCAATGCTCCCTTGTGCCACCGGCAGCCCACCCGCACTGCCCTGGCCTAGTGTCTTCTAAAGCTGTCCCAAAGCAACGCACCCCACATGGCCCTGCCTGGGGGACTTGTCCGCATGGTGTCCTGCCTCCAGACCCAAGAGGAGACACTTGGCACTTTGGCTGTGGGCTTGCACCTGGGCCTGCCCCAGCTGGACTGTGGATGCTTTAACCCCTGCTGTGCTGGATGGAGGGCAGAGCTGGGGCCTGGGATCTGAAAACCCAGGGTGTATTCTGTGTACGGTCAGTGAGAGGTGCTGGCGGTACATCCGCCATCCAGAGAACTGCAGGAGGCCACAGCGACGGATGGGAGGTCGGGCCCCCTGGCACCACGTGCTACGCAGAGTTTTCACTCTGAATAGTCCAGACCAACGCTCAGACTGGGGGAGTGACTGGCCTAACGTCACCCAGCTGGCAAGTGGCAGAGACAGGAACAGAACCCAGATCTCCCGAGTCCCAGTCCAGGGCTCCTCCCGTCTGCAACACCCGGATCATTGGGCTCTAGTAGTTTCGCTGGGTCGCTGGGGACAGATGCAAGCTCCCTGTCAGCAGGATTGCGCTAACGACGGATGACTTTTAACGTGTATATATATCGCTGGTCATGCTGGCCCGGAAGTGATTGACTGGACCTGTGCCAGCCCGGGGCCCGCTGGCTGGGGCAGGAATGGTCATCGGAGCCATGAGACTTCCTGTGGCTCTTGGGTGACTTGCCAGTGGAGGGCCAGGTGGGTGAGGATTCTTGTTTCCTCCTTGGCTGGAGAGTTGCCTTTCCAAAGGGGAGGGGAGCAGATCATAGGTCCTGGCCCCCGGTCCAAGATTAACCCGATAATCCGGCTAAATAAGCTATCGTTGCCCGGCTCTACCATGCCCGTTATGCCTGGTGGCTTATCTTCCAGCAGCTCCAGTGACTCGGCCATGCTGCTCTGGTGCGAGGGAATCGTTCCGCTCCCCAGCGGCCGGCAGCGATCTCCGCGCGCACGTCCCCTGGCCAGCGCACATCCCAGCCGCGTGGTCGTTCCTTGGCTCTCACAAACCTACCGGCCTTTAGCAGGTGCCTTGGCCCATTGATGAACGCACCTTCTCCCCTTCTTTGGCTTCTGGGGTTTGATTTGTCCCGTGACGTTCCTGCCTTCCCTGGCATGGTCTCAGGATGAGCCTGGGTCTGGACCCCTGGCTTCCCCTGAGCTCTCCCCATCCTGCTTTCTCCATAGCTGCTTTTTGCTGTCTCTGAGCGGGCTTAGCAGAGCTCGGCCTCCCTTGGGAGGGGCGAGGAGTCCCTGCCCGCCTGTAGTCCTAGCACAGAGGGTCTGCATCCAGCAGCCCACCCATGGTGGGCTGGCTGAGCCTCCAGAGATCAGCCGCCAGGGAATGGCTGCACTTATTGAGTGAGTAGCTCAGTGGGCTCTGATGTGCCCTAGGGACTAATGAGTCCACTGTGCTCCTCAGAGCATGACTGCTCCTAGGAG
Organism: Caretta caretta; assembly: GCF_965140235.1. Taxonomy (NCBI): domain Eukaryota; kingdom Metazoa; phylum Chordata; order Testudines; family Cheloniidae; genus Caretta; species Caretta caretta. The sequence continues at coordinate 3,904,890 of NC_134219.1, forward strand.
AAGGGCTCCTGGCATCTCCTTTCTGGAGGCAGTTCCCGCTGTGCTGCTCGCCTACCGACTAACTGACCCTTGCTGCTGCGGGCGGGGGGTGGAACTGGCCATCCGTGCCCACATGCCGGCTGCTTCATTCTCCCGGTAGGCGGGGTAGGATCGGAGTTTTATCGGTACATATCGGCAAGAGTCGATTTCACTGGACGCTAACCGGTGGGAAAATATTTCCATCGGTGATGGAGAGAGACGCAGGCAAAGTAAGTGCTGCTGGAGAACCAGAGTCTCGGTTAAGGCTGGTTACCTTGTATGCTCTGGCGTGACGTGGACAGTTTGTGTTTTAGGAGTTATTAAGCTTTCATTTTTTGAATCTCAGCATCTGCTGTCCTTAAATAATTGTCCCGCTCCCCCCATTTCCTGACCCTCCCCCCATAGCTTCCCACAACTATGACAATTTCAATAGATACATTTAGAAAACATGCTTAAAAATAACCATCGATATTGTCCATCGCAATTATTTAAAAAATAACCAGTGAATTCTGCTCAGCCCATCTGTCCTGTGAGTTCTTCCCTCCTGCTCGTCACCCTGGGCTCTGAGCACCTTCCGGCCGTGCAGTAAGCGATGGGACTACACCTCGTCCCGTGTGGTTTGCTCTCTCCCCGGGGCAGAAGGGCGTGTGTCCGTACTGGAACCCCCCCTCAGCGGCCAGTGCCTGCCGGCTGCAGAATGTGGCCGTAACTCCGATTTGATTTTTCAAGTAGTTGACACCTCAGTCCAGTGTCAGCCCTTTGTGTTCCAGACCAAATTGGGCCAGGCCAGCAGTTCCCTCACGTCAAGGAGACCAGCAGGCGACACTGGGATGAATGGGGGAGGTATAAGAATGTGAACAAATCAGACCTTTTATCTTGAAGCAGGCAATGGGAGAGCTGGCCACCTTACAAACCCCGCTAGCCCGTCATGGGAGGAGAACCCACTGTCTCCTTCCTACCCCGGTGCGGGAACCAGGACCTTTCTTCTGTCTGTCCTCCAGCGCTGCTGGTAACGAGAAAGGCCTCATTCCTATGAGCACTGCAGCCAAAGAGCTGTGCCTGAAACCCACATCTCAATGGGGACCTGTCCCAGAGCCACGGCTGCAGGTGTCCCCTTCGCATCCTGGCTCGGGTTGGAAATGAAGCCCTGGCGCTGTGAGGTGCCTCCCAGCCTGTGTGCATGACTCCCCCTCTCGGTAACATCGCCCTCTGTAAGTGTTTGCATTTCCCCATCTCACCTCTGCACCGGCCCAGCATTGCTAGCTCCGGCCTGGAGTCGCTGCATCCTTTCCCTCCACCGCTGCTGGGGCCTGCAGCTAGAGGAGAATCGGGAGTAAATTAGAGAGGGAATTGGGTCCCCTTGGGAGAAGCCCCAAGCCTGGGAGCAGCTCCTGCGGCAGGGTATCGCCAATGCACCACGTGCCTCTTGTGCATGGCGAGAGGCTTGCGTCCAGGGGGCTTTTCTGTGTTTGTGTTTGGTGTTTCAACCCCCCCGCCAGCCACGGGGCTGGGGTCTCCTTGGCAAGCGCTGACATGCAAGGGGCTGTGTGAGCCCCGGGGCGCATGGCTCTGATTGTGCTAGGAACACACCCGTGCGTATCCCCCACGCCCGGGGCAGGAGGAGGCGTGATGCCTGGCACTCAGGACACTTCATTTGTTTGCCGGGGTTCTTGATGACCTAACTCCGGAGCGGTGGAGCGGCGCGGAGCTCCCGGTGAGCCATGAAAGGTCATCGAGAACACGTGGCGAGAAGCGATGGAGCCGGCGTCGGCCCCGCTGCGTGGACGCGAGAGCAGCTGAGGCTGAAGGAAGTCGAGGAAGGGCAGGTGGCTGGTTTGCCCTCGGTCCAAGAGGTCCTGGCACCTGCCCACCCCCAGGCTGCTGTCCCGGCCCAGCGAGCCAGGGAGGCAGAAAGTCATGCCGGTCCCTTTGGGAGGGACCTTGGTTTGTGGCGGGGGGCCTGGGCGAAGCTGCCTCTCCCTGCTGAGGGAAGAGCCCTGTGAACTCCACCGCGACTGCTGAGAATTGAGTCAGAGACAGACGGGCCGGCCGAGCCCAGCTCTGAGCAGCTCTGCCCTCAGCTCTGTCACCCACCCACCCTGCCACGCCAGGTGGGGAGGGTCCGGCAGGGGCTGAGGGGCTCTGCGGGGGTGAAAAGGGCTCTCTGTCCGTGCGCCGAGCCCTGCGAACGTGGGGCTAGGCCGGAGAGCCGCAGCTAAGGGCTGCAGGGCCCGTGCTCTCCCCGGCGCCTGGAAAGGGTTTGCCGCCGAGTCCCCGTGGGTGGGTTCCTGGCAGCGGTGCCCCCGCGTGGCTTGGCCAAGTCGTACCGCCCAGCACCGCCTGCCGGGGCCGGTGTCTGGGAGAGGGACGTGCTGCTTGGGATGCAGAGATATGGTGTTTCCCCCTGCCCAGAGAGCAGCGCCATTGTGAGGGGGAGCGAGCGGTGGAGGAATGAAAGGGCCGGGTATGAGTCTATTCAGCGCAGCAGCTTCCCACTTCAAAGCGGGCGCCTTCCTCAGAAGAGCTGCCGCTTTTTGTCTTGGGATGAAAGCCGAGTTCCTGCCGAGGCTCCATCTCCGCTTGGCCCCTGCCTGTCTCCCTGGCTACAGGGGTGGCCTCGCACGCCGAGGTCGCGAGCGAGTCCCTCTTCGGTGTCTGTGCTGGTTCAGTGCCTCTGGTGCGTGGGGGGTCGGGGCTGCTGGTCACGCAGGGACGCTCTGACCCCTGTGCCTGGTGCTGGTTCGGATCAGCCCTGCCTCGGTGGACGGGGCTCCCGAGCTGTCACTCAGAAAACTAGCTCACATCCAGCTGTGATGAAGCGGGACTGTTCTTAATGTTTCCTCTGAATATTATGGGGGTGCCTCAGTTTCCCCTATGCTGTTCTTAAGTATCTAGGGGGTGGGGTAAGGGTGTATGATCGTTGCAGAGCCCTAGAGGGCAGGTGTGTGCAGGGGTTCTGGGTTGGAGAACAAAGGAATCAGGTGACCTCCTGGCCCGGGAAAGGGACAAAGCCCGGGGGGGGGGGGGGGGGGGGGCTGGAGAGAGTTTCAGTTTGGGGCTGGCTGGGGACATGGAGTGAAGTGCAGACGGGGTTGTCTGGCTCACTGCCCCCCAAAATGGACCCAGCTGAGGGGTCCTGTTCTCTGTACCTACAAGCTCTGTTTTAGACCATGTTCCTGTCGTCTAATAAACCTCTGTGTTACTGGCTGGCTGAGAGTCAGGTCTGACTGCGGAGTTGAGGGGCAGGACCCTCTGGCTTCCCCAGGAGCCCCGCCTGGGCGGACTGGCTGTGGGACGCGCACGGAGGGGCAGAGGATGCTGAATGCTCCGAGGTCAGACCCAGGAAGGTGGAAGCTGTGTGAGCTGTGTGTCCTGCAGACAGTCTGCTCCCAGAGAGGAGACTTCCCCAGATTCCTGCCTGGCTTCATGGGGAGCAGTTCCAGAGCATCGCCCAGGGACTCCGTGACACCAGCCCTGGCTGTTTTTTGGCTTTGGTGGCTTGTAGCCATGAGGGGAAGTGGGTCTGCCGATGTGGTTCCGAACAGGGCACAGTGCAGCCCGGCCCTGGGCAAACTGCCCACGTATGCAACGCTGCTGATGCACCTCAACCCTGACCCGCAGCCCGCCTGCTTGGCCAGACCACCCCCCAGCTCTGCCGATGCCCCTCAATCCTGACCTGCAGCCCCTGAGTTCTTCAAACCCCCCACCTCCCCCCCGTCACGTCCAATGCCCGGCTGCCAGCGTGTGTCCATTAGCGAGAGCGACGTGGGTAACTGTACCAGCCGGCGGCCCCAGCTGCTGCCAACGCTGTCGAGGGGAGAGGAGTGGAGAAGGGCAGGCATTAACAGAGCAAAAATCTCCTGGGGGATGGGGTACCTGGAGCTGCGGTCTAGGTGGGGCTCTGACAGGCTCCTCGCTATGGGTCGGGCATGGTTGGGACCTGTAACACGCACTCTCCAGTGAACTACACCAGCACTGGTCCCATACTGGTAGATATGGCCCATCTAGTGAGAGTGCAGGGGACAGACTATGGCATGGCATGTTTCCTCTTCCCTTCTCCTGCAAGCTGCGCCTTTGCGGCCATGTCCGTGCCTCATGCCGGGAGGAGAGGCCAGGGCCGGGTCTCCTGCGTGGCTGGGCCCAGAGCACGTGGGTCTGAGCAGGGTGAGGGTGAGACCGGATCTCCCCGTGCCCCAGCTCCCGGTCACTCGCAGCAGGGTGGAATCCGGCGCTGTCAATCCACGGCTGGGCTAAGGGGGTGGCAGAGTGAGGTTCTTTCAACCTCAGCTGCGTGGTTCCAACGGGATCAATCAAGGCAGAGTGAGCTATGCAAATGAATCCTGCCTCCTCTTGCCCAGGAAGCGCTTTGAGAGCAGCAGGCAGAGCCAGAGCGGCGCTAATGAAGACCCTTGGCACAAATGCCAGTGAGAGGAGGGAGAAAGACTCCTCTTTCCTGCTAGCCCCAAGGGCTGGGGGCAGCCTGGCTCTGCAGGGGACTCACCCCACTGAGATTCGTGCCAGCAGGGACGCTCCGCACCCTCCCTGCTTGGGGGCTGCGGCACAGCTGAGCCGGCGTAGCACTGTGATGGCAGGACCTTCTCTGCCCACCAGCCTGCCCATCGCTCTAATGCTTTTACAGGGCACTTACACCTCAGCCCTGGACAGTCGTGTGTGGATGGACAGCGTACTCCCTGCACATGGCAGCCCCAGGAGAGCCCTTTCTGTTTTATTCTTCCCGGTCCGTTGCCTGGACCGCCTGGCTGTTGTCGGAGTGCTGCATGGGAGGCGTGGGAGGCGTGGGCTGCGGATGCTGGTTTGTTATTGTAGGGTTGTTCCAGAGGCATGGGGCTGCGCAGGCCACTTTGTTATCGTAGGGTTGGCCGCAGGCCACGGGCGCCGCTTTGTTATCATAGGGTTGGCCGGGGGCTGCGGGCGCTGGTTTGTTATCATAGGGTTAGCTGGGGGCCGCGGGCGCCGGTTTGTTATCATAGGGTTGGCCGGGGGTTGTTATCGTAGGGTTGGCCGCGGGCGCCGGTTTGTTATCGTAGGGTTGGCCGGGGGTTGTTATCGTAGGGTTGGCCGCGGGCGCCGGTTTGTTATCGTAGGGTGGGCTGGGGGCCGTGGGCGCCGGTTTGTTATCGTAGGGTTGGCTGGGGGCCGCGGGTGCTGGTTTGTTATCGTAGGGTTGGCCGGGGGCGCCGGTTTGTTATCGTAGGGTTAGCTGGGGGCCGCGGGCGCTGGTTTGTTATCGTAGGGTTGGCCGCGGGCGCCGGTTTGTTATCGTAGGGTTGGCTGGGGGCCGTGGGCGCCGGTTTGTTATCGTAGGGTGGGCTGGGGGCCGTGGGCGCCGGTTTGTTATCGTAGGGTTGGCTGGGGGCCGCGGGTGCTGGTTTGTTATCGTAGGGTTGGCCGGGGGCGCCGGTTTGTTATCGTAGGGTTAGCTGGGGGCCGCGGGCGCTGGTTTGTTATCGTAGGGTTGGCCGGGGGCCGCGGGCGCCGGTTTGTTATGGTAGGGTTGGCCGCGGGCGCCGGTTTGTTATCGTAGGGTTGGCCGGGAGTTGTTATCGTAGGGTTGGCCGCGGGCGCCGGTTTGTTATCATAGGGTTGGCCGGGGGTTGTTATCGTAGGGTTGGCCGCGGGCGCCGGTTTGTTATCGTAGGGTTGGCCGGGGGTTGTTATCGTAGGGTTGGCCGCGGGCGCCGGTTTGTTATCGTAGGGTTGGCCGGGGGTTGTTATCGTAGGGTTGGCCGCGGGCGCCGGTTTGTTATCGTAGGGTTGGCCGGGGGTTGTTATCGTAGGGTTGGCCGCGGGCGCCGGTTTGTTATCGTAGGGTTGGCCGGGGGTTGTTATCGTAGGGTTGGCCGCGGGCGCTGGTTTGTTATCGTAGGGTTGGCCGGGGGTTGTTACCGTAGGGTTGGCCGCGGGCGCTGGTTTGTTATCGTAGGGTTGGCTGGGGGTTGTTATCGTAGGGTTGGCCGCGGGCGCCGGATTGTTATCGTAGCGTTGGCCGCGGGCGCCGGGTTGTTATCGTAGGGTTGGCTGGGGGTTGTTATCGTAGGGTTGGCCGCGGGCGCCGGGTTGTTATCGTAGGGTTGGCCGCGGGCGCCGGGTTGTTATCGTAGGGTTGGCCGCGGGCGCTGGTTTGTTATCGTAGGGTTGGCCGGGGGTTGTTATCGTAGGGTTGGCCGCGGGCGCCGGGTTGTTATCGTAGCGTTGGCCGGGGGTTGTTATCGTAGGGTTGGCTGGGGGCCGCGGGCGCTGGTTTGTTATCGTAGGGTTGGCCGCGGGCGCCGGGTTGTTATCGTAGGGTTGGCCGCGGGCGCTGGTTTGTTATCGTAGGGTTGGCCGGGGGTTGTTACCGTAGGGTTGGCCGCGGGCGCCGGGTTGTTATCGTAGGGTTGGCCGGGGGTTGTTATCGTAGGGTTGGCTGGGGGCCGCGGGCGCCGGGTTGTTATCGTAGGGTTGGCCGCGGGCGCCGGGTTGTTATCGTAGGGTTGGCCATGTTTTCCGTGGCCGCTGGCGTTGACCTCCCGACAGGTCTGAGGGGGATACGGAGTGGCCGAAGCACCTGCGTGAGCACTAGACTTGGCTGCCAGGAGCGCGGCTGGCGTGGCCCCTGGAATTGCCTGAGCTCTCCAAATGCTCTGCACAGAACTAATGGCCCCGGAGGCAGGCGGGAAGCTGGAGTTTAAGGCCATGGCTGGCTCCTGCAGGGGCAACTGAGCCTTGGCACCGCTCAGGAGAGAGAACTCCAGCAGGGCTGGGGCGCGTGGGCTTTTAGCCTGCATCCCCCTCCGTCCCTGCCCGCAGGGTGCCTGCCCTGTGACGCGTGGTCGCTGGGAAGGGAGTTGCTAGGTCGCAGTGCAGCTCCTGTGGGCCAGGCTTGCACCCACACGAGCCCCTCACTGGCTGGGCAGATCATCACCAGAGAAGCCCAGGGGTCTGAGCACGTCCCTCCAGGTTAGGGATGAGGCGTGGGCTGAGGGGGCCAGGTACTGGGCTGGGAGACAGGAGATTTGGGATCAGTTCCCAGCTCTTCCACCCCCTCCCTGAGTGAACTTGGACGGGTCACTTATTTTGGTGACTGACTGGGAGCTGGGCTCTCTGGAGAACCCGGCCAGTAATTCCCGGGCCTCGGTCCCCATCTGTAACAGTGACACTGACCCTGCCTTTCTGCGCCCAGCTGCAAATGGCTCGAAATCCTTCTTTGCCCAGCACGGCGGTGCCCTCCTATGGCCCTGCCTGTGCCCGGCTCGCTGAGCAGGAGGGTAGAGACAGGGCGCCATGGGCAGTTCCTGGGGTCTGCAAAGAGGAATCCAGGGGTCCCTGCCCCCCGAGATTTGCTCTCATTACATCTCCCCCACTCTTTAAACGTCCCCCCGGAAGAACCCTCAGGTCCGCCCCCCGATCCCTTCAGTGGATCCGGAGCGAGGTGCATTGGCAGCCCTGTCGGGCGCGGGCGGGAGTTGGTGCAGACACAGCAATCGCTGCTGTCCCTCAGAGCTAAGGTACACTGGCAGAGCCGTGTAGGGTCCAGGACTGGGACAGCCGGCAGGCCGTGGGGTGCATGGCAGAGCCGGGGCGGGGGAGGGGGGGCTGTCCCCGTCACTAGCCTTACATTCACCCCCAAAACATCTCCAAAATAACGAGAGCGCGCCGAACGTTTGAGCCGAACGCCGACTCTCCGTAGGCGGGGTGCCGATGCCGGCCCCAGGCGCAAAGCGGTTTCCCCGCCGGAGCTTGGAACTGAGGCTTCTGCGCGGCGACGTTCCCTTTAATGTTCGTTGCTTTAACAAATGCATAAAAAATAAACAAGTTCCTTCCCTCCAGCTACATTTTGTTCTTTAGCTAATATTTGCCAAGGTTTGGTTTTGCCGGTGGCGTTTTGTGTGACTGAGGAAGATTAGAGAGGAGTAGAAGGAGCTTTCACTTTGCGATTTGCCACTCGTGGACTACGGGAAGAGGGGGACAAAACAACCCTTTACAAACACATATTGCTGACAAGTCTGGGTTTTCCAGCCAGTCTTTGGCTCTGCATCTGCGCAAGGAGAAGGAGAAGAGATTTCCTTTGCTATCAGAGGAGGCTGGAGATGTCTGGAACAATATTGTCTTGTACTCAAAAAAGCCAGAAAAATTTTCCGGTGCTGAGGGGGGCGGATTCTGCAGCGCATGGGTAAAGGATAAAGGATATGCCATTGAAATGTGCCACGTCAGGCCGGGCGGCGGGCTCTGGGCTGGGGAGATGAAAGTTCTGGCAGGGCTCTTGAAATGTGCTAGAAAAGAGCCTTTTGGTTCTTTCCTCCCTTCTCCCAAGTTTTAGGCCGACAGGCGACAGCAAAATCATTGCAGAAGACTCAATAAGTCGATAGGAGACCCAGTCTGCAACAACTCGGTCAGGGTTCCGGGGCATCGCCCCGGGACTGACACCACGGTGACAGACGGGCCCTGGAGGCTGGGCGGGCGAGGGGGCAGGGAGCATAGGCCAGCGGTTCCCAGCTTTACTCCACAGCCACCAGGGTTGCAAACACACACACACTCTGTGCCGTGGCCTGTAACCGTGTACACGTACACACACACACAGGGACGTGCGCCATTTAATCAGCGCGATTACTCGACCAACAGCCAATGAAAAATTAATGGCTCCTAACCGCACGCTGACATTTACCAAGCAGCAAATGTAACTTGCACAATGCAGGGCTCTGCTGGCCCCAGAGCAATGACACAGCTGAACACGCTCCGGTCCCTGGCCTTATCTCCTCCGCTGGTACCTTCACCCTCTGGCTCTCTGGGCACCTGCGAGGTGACGGGAGGGGTGACCTGGAAGAGCCTGGTGTGGTAACCTCCTCTGCCATGCTGGCAGCAGAGCCAGCAGGGGCTCGGGCTGGGGGTGGGGGGTCCATGCATGCTCTCTGAACCCTGGACTTGCTATCCTCCCAGAGACACCTGGTTCAGCCCCCAGACTCAGCTGGAACAGGGGTCAGGCTGGGGATCCATCTAGGCTCCGACAGTCCGCTCCAGCCGGCTGCTTCGGGGGCAGGAGCAAGAATTTGGGATAACCTGCCCCAGGGACGCTTTCCTGACCCCTTCTTTCCCTGGCTGCCTCGTGCCCTAAAGCATGAGGTTTTTCTCTTTCCTGGTTGTTTTTACCCCGTGTCTCTCTAGCCATTCTCGCTGCCCGTACCCCCATCCCAGCTGCCTGTGCAGAGGAAAGCCAGTGCAGTGGGTAGGGCTGTAGCCCGTGGCTCTGGAGACCAGAGTGCCATTCCTTGCTTTGACACAGATGTCCCCTGGCAGGTCACTTATTTTCTCTGGGCCTCAGCTCCCCGTCAGACCACTGGCCTGCCGTGCAGGGGTTGTGAGGATAAACACGTTACAGATGGTGAGGTGCTAAGTGCTACTGCAATGGGGCTGAGCAAGGGGGGTAGTGATATCCAACTCCTCAAAGCTCTCAGTCTCCACAGTATCCAGTGGCAGCGAGTTCCACAGGTTAATTGTGCCATTTGGACAATGCAGTCCATGGACCAGAAAGGGGAGCAAAGCCAATCCTTCCTGCCCATCCCCTCTCGGGCACTGAGGTTCGATGGCCCTTGCCTGGGTTTTTCCAAAGGACCAAATGACTTGACTAGTTGGTTTAAATGTGGAGGTTTTGTTAAATAACTTCCGACACAAGCCTGCACGTGCGTGTGCATGCACACCGGCAGTAGCACGGCTATTACACGCTCCTGAATGCATGGAGGAGGGGGGCGGGAAGGGGGGCTTTGCTTTGGGAGCTGAGTTAAGGCTCAGGAAGTGGGGTTTGGCTCAGCTCTCCAGCCAGAGGGGCTGGATCGTCCGCACTTGGCGGGCGCTCGGCTCGCCTGGGGGAAGGAAGCAAGCGTGCAGTTGTGAACCCGGGAGCCCGGCCAAGCAAGGCCACATCTGGGAGCAGGCCCCGTACGCCTAGCGCCGGCTGCCGAGCTATTTTTAGAAGAGGGGCAGTGTTATTACTTGGAACAACTCCGGCTGGCTAAATAAGGCTTCAGAGCGGGGGGGGGGGGGCGGGGAGAGGGGAACAGACACTGCTGGGACGGGCTTTGCCAAGGGGAAGCGTGTTTGGGGTGAGACTGTTCTCCAGGCTGCAGGAAGGGCTCGGGCCAGGAACATGCAAAGTCCTCCCAGGCCCCCGGGTCCCCTGCAGCCCGAGGACGGCCCCAGGTCAGCTTTGGGAGCAGGCAGAGCCTGCGGCGCCCTGGGGGGAGCCCTGGGAGCACGGGGCATGCGCCCCCTTCCTAGCCACGGGAAGCAGCCTGGCAGAGACCCGCCGCGACGCTGTTCTGTGCAGCCAATCCCCTCGCGCCTTGGGCAGGAGGAGCTAGGCTCTCCCTTCTCACGTGGGCTGGGGGTGTCTGGGAGTCTGAGGGGCTTTTCCAGGACTCCCCTCTTGGTGCCCCTCCCCATTTTTGGATTCTGCAACCTGCCCCTTCCCAGCATGAGGTTAGCACCTGGTTGTGCTGCCCGGGGGGGCCCAGCAGGGGGCGGCAGGGAGTGATCTGGGGGAGGGGCGCTGGTGCGACATCCCTTTTCCAGGGAGGCTCCAGCTGGAGCGGAGGGAAGAAGAGAGCTCAGCGGACTCCTGAGCCGTGGGGCTGAGCTGAGATCTGAACTGCCACCCCCCCCAGGCTGTGCCCTCGGGCTCTGCTTAGGGAGGTGCAGGCACTCTGGTGCGAATGGGAGCGCTGCGGGGAGAAGGGGCTGAGAAATGTGGGATCTGAAACCGGATTCGAACCCTGCTCTCGGTGGAGGTGAAAGGGCTTAACCCTTTAATTCCTCGGCAGATGTGTGTGCGTGCGTATATAGATCGATGCATGCGTGTGACGCCCCCTCCAACTGCCTGTGGGCATGTGGGCATGCTCCTAGACACGTGTGTGCATCCATGCACACGTATGCCCATAACCCCCCCCCCCGGACATATATGCATGTGTGCGTGCCTGACCATGCCTCCTCTCCCCACGCTCCCTGTGCCGGCGGGGGCCTGTTTCTCCAGATGCGCATCCCCTCGCCTCGAAGTTGCTGCAGCGCCGGGGAATGACGCCTCGAATATGTTGCACAAATGAATAATAAAAACAAAGGCAAATGACCCTCTTTATGGAAACTCATTTTATGAATAAAACAATGATTCTAGTAATTGAAAAAATGTGTCGTTAAATTAAATGCAGTGGTTTCTATTAAAATTTTAGTGGAGTTCTTTTTTTTTTTCCCTCCGTTGCTCTCGCTGCTGGCGGCTAAGGGCTGGTAATTATAGCGGAGGGTTTCGCTCGCTCTTTATTGGTTTTTAATCTCTCCCAGAGCTGTGTGGCTCTGATGATATTTTGATGCCAAAGCAACTTAACTGGATACCTGACGAGGGAGAGAAGAAACGGGGGTGGGGCGGGAAGGCCAGCATAGCCGCTGTGCGGGCTACTTGGCTGGATGGCGCTGGGGATGGATGTGGCCATTGGGCGTCTTGTCAGTCCATGAGGCAGATGGTGGCCAACAGTCACGCGGGATTTTCGCACCTTTGCCCCTCCTCCTCCTCATTGGCTCCCTTCTCCGGCTCCCCCTTCCAAAGAGTCTTAAAGAAAATCATCCCCAAGAAAGAACAGAAGTAAAGTGTCTGTGGAGAGAGCGCAGTGTGGATGTCTCCTCTGTCACAGGCTGTGGCATTTTTGAGGCCAAAGTGGCTGCTTAGAGATTTAAAGGTGCAGTGGGCAAAAAATCTAGCTTGCTTTTCCGGCTCCGTGCACACCGTCCCCTTCCAACAGGCAGGAGCAAGCATCCCAAGAGAGGGGGTTCCACTGATGTGGAAGGCTGACCCTGGGCAGGGCGACGGCTGGTGTGACCCAGCTGTGAGATGTAGGCTGTGCTCGCCGTCTGAGCTGTGCTTTCCTGGCTCTGCTCATGCTAGCCGCTGTTGGATGCGGTGCTAGCCCTCTCTGGTGGATTCTCCCCAGCACGGAGGGGGGCTTGATCCTCAAGTTGGCGGGAAAAGGGGGCTGGCCCAGCTGGAGGAATCCTTGCCTGATTCGGAGTGAAATGCAGTTTTGATCGTGCATTGCAGACGCATCACAGGCTCAAAGTAACACCCCCGCCTGCCCCCGCTCCGAGCCAAAACCTCGATCCAGCCCTCGGCAAAATGGCTGGAGGCCAAAGGTCGGAGCTGGCAGTGTGTGTGCGAGACCGGACAGGGCGGCAAATCCATTGTGCGCTGGGCTGGGGAGGGAAGGGAAGGATGGAGCGACCATGAATGAGCGACCTGTTTGTTCCACCCTTACCCTGTGGCACATTTGGGTCTGTGTTATGCTGACATGCCTGCCCCGATGGGGGCGGGGGACTGGGGCATCTCTGTGACACGCTGTGGTTCAACGCCGGTTAACCTGGAAGAAACCCTAAAATCATCCCTGATAAAGTCGGCAGACGACACAAACATGGGGGAGTGGGAAATAATGCAGAGGCCAGGTCACTGATACAGAGCGATCGGCATCGCTGGGTAACCTGGGCACAGGCAGACAATGTATCTGTGGAAACATGGAAATGTATCTGTCTGGGAACAGAGAGCACAGGCCATGCAGACAGGATGAGGGATTCTATCCTGGGAAGCGGGGACGCTGGAAACGATTTGGGGATCGTGGTGGATAATCAGATGAACGAGAGCTCCGGGTGTGGCGCTGTGGCCAAACGGACTAACGCGATCCTTGGCTAATGCGCCAACGGGGCAATCTCGGGGAGGAGCGGAGAGGTTCTTTCACCTCTGGATGTGGCTGTGGCGAGACAGCGGCTGGAATCCCGTGTGCAGTTCTGGGGCCCACAATTCTCGACGTTGATACATTGGAGAGGGGTTGGAGAAGAGCCAAGGGTTAAAGGGTTAGAAAACCTGCCCTACAGGGACAGACCCAAGGAGCTCAATGTATTTGGCTTAACAAAGAGACAGTTCATGGGGGACTGGATCCCAGTCCGGAAGTACCGACGTGGGGAACGAATACAGAATAACGGGCTCCTCCGTCAAGCCGAGGAAGGTCTCACGCCGTCCAGTGGCTGGCCGCTGAAGCTAGACACGTTCAGACTAGCACTAGGGGGGAACGTGATGGCAGTGGCCGTCCAATCGACTGAGGGTCGTGGTAGATTCTCCATCCCGGGCAGCTTTTACGTGGCGATTGGATGTTTTTCTGAAAGCTCTGCTCTGGTTCAGCCAGGACTTAATTCAGGGGCGTCCCTGGCCTGTGCTGTGCAGGTCAGACTGGATGTTTCCTGTCTGACCTCAGAAGCGGTGACTCCATAGGAGACGGGGGGGTTGTGTGACACACACACACGCGGACCCTGCAGGAGATGGCGCTCCTCTGGCCCCAGTGCCCATTGGCAAGGGGCTCCCCAGCTCCCTGTGGGCAGTGCCATGCAGCCAGCTCAGCAACCAGGCACACCTCCCTCCCTCTCCCTGGCATGTGGCCCACACCAGCATGGTGCATGCTGGGAAGCTGGAGGTCTGCGATTGGGGGGGCTATACAGAAGGGCCCCTGCGGACACGCTGCGGCTCGGGTGCTGGTGCACTGGTGCTGCTGAAGGGAGCCTGCAGCTCAAGGGCCACTGGGGAGCTGCCAAAGCCAGTGGCAAAGGCCATGGCAGGGGGTGGCCCAGGCTGCAGTGAGCCCCAGTGATGCAGAGAGTCTCCCCCAGACTGGGAGCGTGGAGGTTTGGAGGAGCCTTGGACCAGGGGCCAGCCATGCTCCCAGGCCCGGCGGAGCTCGCTGGGACAGTGGCCAGGAGCCTCGCCCCCAGTGGGATTTAGATGGAATTTTTTGCAGGCTGTTTCCTTGCTCACAGCTGTTTGCTGAGCTGCTGTCCTGGTCTTGGCCCAGATCCCTGGGGACTGAGGAGAGTGCCCTGCCCACTGCCAGAACAAGTCGCATCAGGAAATCTGGCCTCCCCTTTTTGCCTCTCAAATCCAGGGCTCCTCTGGCACTGGGCACAGTGAGCTGGATTCCGGCTGCCCAGCCAAATCCCATCCAGAGCCCCCATCCCCACTCCTCCTTCTCCTCACAATCGCTTACGTCGCCTCCTGAACAAACCAGGCAGACACCCCTGCCCAGACATGCGGTGAGTGGGTGGCAGCCGAGTGAGCAAATTGCACCCTGCACAATGGGCTGGGGAGGGGGGAAATTGCCACGGACCCAGCAAGTGTTCTGGGATCTTTGGCTCCTGGCTGTGCCCCTCAATCCAGACCGCACCCCACCCTGCTATCCAAGCCTTGGGTTGTCCCCCCCAGCTCTGCTGGTGCCCCTCACTCCCGACCCGCAGCCCCCCGCTATCCCGGCTGTGACCCCCCCCAGCTCAGCCCTGGGATGAGGTCCTGGTTGGGGGGTCTTGATCATTCCATGCGGCTTGCACTGTAAATTCCTGCTGGGGGAGCCCCTGGCTGCTGGCTCTTGGGAGGGAACTGATACATTAGCGGGCCTGCACTATTGATTTAACAGGCTGAGGCTTTACGGTCCAATTACCCCCCGAGTTTTCATTGCGTCCACGTGTTCTCCAGCTGCTGGGGTGCGGAGCTCGCCGCGTCCTGCTGTCCCCATGCCTCACCTGATCGGCACCTCGAGACCGGGGCGTGCCCCCCGCAGGGAGACCGGCCCGCCCCACCCTGGCTGGGGAAGGGATGGTGGAAGGCAGCTGAGAGCCCTGGGAGGAGTGACCTCGGAAAGATCCGCTCCCAAAGCTTGTTCTCCGACCCCCTTCCCCATCTGCTTGCAATTACGACCGCTTTGCTGGTATTGGAGTCGTTTTGGCTTTTAACCAGCTCCCTGGATGGGAGCACTGGTATAAATAGAACGCAGGCTTTTAGCCTGGCCTGCGCTGCTCCTTGCGGGACAGATGTTCCAGATGCAGCGCTGGCTGGTAGTGCCCGGGGGTGCATACCTTGGGCCCCTCGCGGGGGGTAGCCCATGCTCGTAGGCGCCATGCCAGGAGCAGATTTAATGGCCCCTCGTGCACAGGGGAAAGGTGGGAATTTGCTTTTCTTTGCCCTTTTTGCCTCACCGAAGGGTCAGAAGGTGAGACACTGAATCTCCGAGCTCTTGGCGGCCCGGCTCCAAATCTTTCTGCCAGCTTTGGGGGCTGCTCTGGGGGAGAATGCGGCTTTTCTGGCTCTGTTTCATGTGGCAGAGCTGGGTCTGCTTTGAGGCTCAGCTGCTCCTGAGCAGGAGGGAAACAACCCCAAAAGACCGCGTTTGTGCGGCTTCTTGCAGGGACGCTCTTCTGTGGTTACTTGGTTGGGATGAGTGGGGGGTTATATAAATCACCCGTGGAACTTCCTGCTGCAGGTGTGATGGAGGCCAGGAGCCTGGTCCGATTGCAAAGCAGTCACTGGCTATTTGCAAGGGGGGTGAGGGGAGCGTCTGCAGCCGAGCCAGCTCAGCTGCAGCCAGTGTTTGTGTTATGGATCCGCTTGCTTCAGGGCAGAAGCCGGGGTCAGAAAGGAACTACCATCATGGCAGCAGAGCCGCAGACAGGCTGTGATGGGTGTTACAGCAACCGCGGGAGGTGGGGGTGGGAAGCCTGTGCAGAGCCCCCCTCATGTGTCTCAGCTGTAGGCATGTGAACTGCTGTGTGTGACAAAGATACTTCTCTCGCTGTCAGCAAGGGAGCAGTGTGGCCTAGTAGCTAGAGGAGAGGCCTGGGTGCCCAGATTCCTGGGATCTCTTCTCAAGGATCCAGTGAACTCTTCACTCCCCGGTTCATGCCTGCTCTGTGCCTCAGTTTCCCTCCAGTAAAATGGAGACGATACCCTCTCCCCTGGGCACATAATGATCTGGACTCTCCCTGATGAGGCCCCTCCCTCTGCTGTGCCAATGAGTGCATGAGGCTGGCCCTAGCGGAGCGGTGGGGAGGGGCCATGGCGGGAACTGGGCCGATGTCCATGAAGTGCTTTGAGATCCTCTGAAAGAGACGGGCACATTGTATCTCCCCCAGCCCTGCACCCTCCCCTCCTTCAGCTCCATGGGCTGGGAAGGCAGCTAGGGGCGCGCCTAGCCCCCCAGCAAGGGGCTTCTTTGACGGGGGGGGGCAGGCGTGTGCTCGGTATTTACCACTATCACGTTTTCCTCTTGTCATTGCAGCCTGCCTTTCCCGTCCCCTCCCCTCCCCTCTCTTTCTCTCGCTGAAGCTCCTGTCAAAGCTGATCTGAGGTTAGCGGGATCCCAGACTTGTCAAGGGCAGCTGCGTGCCCGGCTGGGACGGTGCCCTGGCCGCACGCACCTGGGAGAGCCTCCAGCAAGCACGGCCTGCTCCCTCCTGGGTGATGGGAGAGAGCGCAATGCCCGCCCCGGGCAGGGGCATTGCAGAGCCGGAAGCTGTTATACTGAACCTGGCCTCCCCGGCCCGCTGGCCACTGGCCGAGAGCAAATGGCAAACACCAGGGTCGGCTCTGTAAAACCAGCGGAAGCATCGCGGGGGTTCTGGGCACAGGACTGCTGCCCATGGGCTGGGAGTGTCAGCCGGGTCCAGCCACTGCCCTGGTGCTGGAAGCAGCCTGGGGCAAATGCTCCAAGAGTCAAGAGTTGCCTCCCGCCGTGCTCAGTGCTCCCCCTGCACCTTAGGCACATCTAGTGAAACCACCTTATAGGAGCCTGGAGATGAGAAATCCCCGTGGATCCACCTTGCCCCCTCCTGGAACGTCCCTCCCCACCCCCAGGCTCTCCAACCGCTTTGTGTGTAGGGCTGAATTACCTCCCACCCCGGATGCTGGTTGTTATCATTCATTTTACAGCTGGGGAAACTGAGGCACAGGCAGAGCTTTAAGTGACTTGCCCAAGGTCACCCAGCAGGGCAGTGGCGGAGCTGGGGATAGACTCCAGGTGTCCTGGCTCCCAAGCCTGCAGTTCAGCCAGGAGAGACTCTGCCCCATCTGTACCAGCTCAAGCACTGAGGCATCTGTCCACGGGGACTGCGCCCCACAAGGCTTTGGCTGGTGTGCCCAGTGCCGGGACGCGTGGCCCTGCGCGGATGCCCGTCCCAGGGACCTCGCCCCACGCGGCCAGGCGGGCTCCATAAAGGCTCGGTGTGAGCCTGAGCCAGAGCGAGAGGATCAGTGCTGGTGTCCATTCGTTCCCAAAAGCCCCGCCAGCTGCTTGCTGCATTTCGCTCTTTGGCATGGGCTGGAGGCGGGGTATTTTTGTCCCTTGCTGAAGTGGTTTATTGTGCTGGACTCACTGTAATGAGCATGTGCATGTGTGTGTGTGTGTGTGTAACGAGCGTGTGTGTGTGTGTAATGAGTGTGTGTGTGTGAGTAATTTAAAAACTCTCAGCTGAGGAGAATGCTCAGAGCTGCTTGTCAGAGCCGAGCCGCTGCCAGGAGCAGCCCTGTTCGGTGGACAAGGGGGCTCTCTGGCTGGGCCGTAAGTCACTCTGCCGGCAGAAGAGAGCTCCCAGAGATGCTAACCCCTGTCCCCTCAGCCAGCAACCCAGCGTACGCACCGTCTCTCTGCTGCTGTTCTCCACGTTACTCTGCGCAGCCAATTGCTGTTTTTCTGTTCAGTGTTTCCAGCGGCCTTAGCAGGATTTGGGGAGCCCATCCCCCATGGGAGCAGGTCTTGGCCTTGTAATACGTCTTCCTGCCAGACACTGCAGTGGATAACGGTTTGGACTTGATTCTTGTCTAGGGGTTCTCCTTGCAGCACCTCCTCTATCTCTGCCGGTAGCTCCCTTTGCGTCAGAGCGATGCTCCAGGGCTGGAGCTGATAGGGCCCACCTGGTCTGGCTGGCAGGATGAGTCAGTGGAATAGTTCTGCATCTTTGTGCTGGGTCTATTGCTGCTTATCTAACCCCAGGATGTCTGATAGCTCTGTGGGGGTGGGCGCCTGACCCTTTCCGAGAGATGTTATCTTCTCCAAACGCCGCCCTTTTCAAGCGGGTCCTAGCGCTGCCTCCTGCTGGTCAGAGTGGGGGGAGCAGGCCCAGTAGAAGCAAGTGGGGGGGCGCTAGCCACAGCTTCCTGGACAGTGAGACCTGCCTAAATCCACACGACTTGCTGGGCACAGGCCTAACATGAGACTTTCCCCACTTATCCCAATAGCCGCCGGGGCAGTTGCCTGCAGACAGTCACTGGCTCCTGTCCATTACCCCCAGGGAAGCTGGTGTCCCATTACAGCAGAGGTCCGGGGAGAGAGCTGGGCAGGAGGTCTGCCCAGAGGCGCCGACCAGGTTGTGTGAAGAGATGCTCTGCACTGGCTTAGCTACCTTCATGCAACCGCGCCCCCCCCCATATTTTCACCAGTGTAAAAAGTGATTTGCAGCCACGCAGGGCGTCTGCACGAGTGCTCTGCGTCCAGCCAGCCACCTGCTTTGCATTGCAGCAGCCAGGTTGGTGCAGGTCCCCGGTGGACACCCCGCGTGGGTGTGCGTGTGAAAGTGAAGGGTATCCAACCCCCTTTGCAAAGAGGAACGTTAGCGAAGGGACGCACCGGCACCAGCGTCGGCCGGGGAGAGCTGGGCTTTGCGCAGTCAGGACCCGTGAATCCCAACTGAAATGAGACTGAAAAATCCAGGCAGCCGCCCCCCCTTTGGGGACTGTGTGGGGAACACGGGGAGGTGGCGGGGCAGCGGCTGAGGGATTAGCAGAGCTCTGGCCCGGGCTGCGCTCGCTATTCCAGCTGTTTCTTAGCCTGATTAATATCAATTGGTGGGAAGCAGGCGCCGGGCTGCTTCGCTTCCTATAAATCAACCTAACCTGGGGGGCCGGGAGAGGATAATTCTGCAGGGCCTTGCACTTGAATGATTCCCCTTCGCGCCGCAGGAGGTGGGCTGTATGGAAACCTGTTTTACATGGGGGGGAAACTGAGGCACAGAGCAGGGTGGCACCTCTTCACACAGTGAAGAAGGAGTAGAGCCCAGTGATGGGTCAGCAACCCCAAGCTCATTGCCCCCCGTGCAGCGTCCCAGCCCCATGCTCCCGGCCTGCAGCGGGGAACAGCAATAGTGAACAGGAGCCAGGGCCGCTCTCCCCATTGTTCCCAGGGGGAAATGGAGGCACAGAGGGGCAGGGATTCACCTGCGCTCATGGAGCATCTGCATCAAGGCCGGAGTTCCCCTCCTCCGGGCCATGCTGCCTAGCTGACACCCACGCCCACCCCTTTCCACACTGGCAGGGAAGGGGCCTGGCCTGGCTGTTCTGGGACCAGCCGCTCACCGCCCTGGCTGCAGACAGGCAGTCGCCTGCCAGACCTGGTGTGTGTTCAGTGCACCCATGGGCCAAGCTATCTGGCTGCAACCCGGCCTCCTCCGTGGGTCCCCGAGGGCCGGAGCAGGGACCGGAGCTGGTCTCTGCTTGCTGAGCACACCCGCCAGGAAGGGCAGAGCGTAGAGGGGTCCTGGGGTGAGGGGGTGCTGGGATCAGGTGTGACTCCCCACCTGCCATCCTCAGCAAGGGGGCAGCGGCTGCTCCTCCATCCTCCTGGCCTGCTGGAGCAGAGCACAGGAGCGAGGGACCATTCCCCGGGCTGCGGCAGGGGAACCAGCCTCACTGAGACGGGCTTTCTCCGTGGGGTGGGGAGGCGTTGGTCTGGGAAAATAACCAGAGCCCCCGCTCCAGCCCGAGCCCAAATGTCTATATGGGTTTTATAGCCCCACAGCCTGGGTCTGTGAGCCTGGTCAGCTGACACAGGCCAGCAGGGGTGTTAAACTGCAGTTCAGACATACTCTGTGCCGCGCCCGGCCCGACGGGGGCCCCGGTCTCGGTCGCCGTCTGTGCCGCGCCCGGCCCGACGGAGCCCCGGTCTCGGTCGCCGTCTGTGCCGTGCCAGGCCCGACGGGGCCCCAATCTCGGTCGCTGTCTGTGCCGTGCCAGGCCCGACGGGGCCCCGGTCTCGGTCGCTGTTTGTGCCGTGCCAGGCCCGATGGGGCCCCAATCTCGGTCGCTGTCTGTGCCGTGCCAGGCCCGTCGGGACCCCCGTCTTGGTCGCCGTCCATGCCGCGCCCTGCCCGACGGGGCCCCGATCTCGGTCGCTTTGTGTGCCGTGCCAGGCCCGTCGGGGCCCCGATCTCGGTCGCTGTCTGTGCCGTGCCAGGCCCGACGGGGCCCCGATCTCGGTCGCTGTCTGTGCCGTGCCAGGCCCAACAGGGCCCCCGTCTCGGTTGCTGTCTGTGCCGTGCCAGGCCCGACAGGGCCCCCGTCTCGGTCGCTGTTTGTGCCGTGCCAGGCCCGACAGGGCCCCCGTCTCGGTCGCTGTCTGTGCCGTGCCAGGCCCGACGGGGCCCTGATCTCGGTCGCTGTCTGTGCCGTGCCCGGCCCGACGGGGCCCCGATCTCGTTGCTGTCTGTGCCGTGCCAGGCCCGACGGGGCCCCCGTCTCGGTCGCTGTCTGTGCCGTGCCAGGCCCAACAGGGCCCCCATCTCGGTTGCTGTCTGTGCCGTGCCAGGCCCGACAGGGCCCCCGTCTCGGTCGCTGTTTGTGCCGTGCCAGGCCCGACAGGGCCCCCGTCTCGGTCGCTGTCTGTGCCGTGCCAGGCCCGACGGGGCCCTGATCTCGGTCGCTGTCTGTGCCGTGCCCGGCCCGACGGGGCCCCCATCTTGGTCGCTGTCTGTGCCGTGCCAGGCCCGACAGGGCCCCCGTCTCGGTCGCTGTTTGTGCCGTGCCAGGCCCGACAGGGCCCCCGTCTCGGTTGCTGTCTGTGCCGTGCCCGGCCCGACGGGGCCCCGATCTCGGTCGCTGTCTGTGCCGTGCCAGGCCCGACGGGGCCCCGATCTCGGTCGCTGTCTGTGCCGTGCCAGGCCCAACAGGGCCCCCGTCTCGGTTGCTGTCTGTGCCGTGCCAGGCCCGACAGGGCCCCCGTCTCGGTCGCTGTTTGTGCCGTGCCAGGCCCGACAGGGCCCCCGTCTCGGTCGCTGTCTGTGCCGTGCCAGGCCCGACGGGGCCCTGATCTCGGTCGCTGTCTGTGCCGTGCCCGGCCCGACGGGGCCCCGATCTCGTTGCTGTCTGTGCCGTGCCAGGCCCGACGGGGCCCCCGTCTCGGTCGCTGTCTGTGCCGTGCCAGGCCCAACAGGGCCCCCATCTCGGTTGCTGTCTGTGCCGTGCCAGGCCCGACAGGGCCCCCGTCTCGGTCGCTGTTTGTGCCGTGCCAGGCCCGACAGGGCCCCCGTCTCGGTCGCTGTCTGTGCCGTGCCAGGCCCGACGGGGCCCTGATCTCGGTCGCTGTCTGTGCCGTGCCTGGCCCGACGGGGCCCCCATCTTGGTCGCTGTCTGTGCCGTGCCAGGCCCGACAGGGCCCCCGTCTCGGTCGCTGTTTGTGCCATGCCAGGCCCGACAGGGCCCCCGTCTCGGTTGCTGTCTGTGCCGTGCCCGGCCCGACGGGGCCCCGATCTCGGTCGCTGTCTGTGCCGTGCCAGGCCCGACGGGGCCCCGATCTCGGTCGCTGTCTGTGCCGCGGCCGGCCCGACGGGGCCCCCGTCTCGGTCGCCGGCCACGCCACGCCCGGCCCGACGGGGCCCCCGTCTCGGTCGCCATCTGTGCCGCACCCGGCCCGACGGGGCCCCGGTCTCGGTCGCTGTTTGTGCCGTGCCAGGCCCGATGGGGCCCCAATCTCGGTCGCTGTCTGTGCCGTGCCAGGCCCGTCGGGGCCCCCGTCTTGGTCGCCGTCCATGCCGCGCCCTGCCCGACGGGGCCCCCGTCTCGGTCGCTGTCTGTGCTGTGCCAGGCCCGACGGGGCCCCAATCTCGGTCGCTGTCTGTGCCGCGCCCGGCCCGACGGGGCCCCGATCTCGGTCGCTGTTTGTGCCGCGCCCAGCCCGACGGGGCCCCGATCTCGGTCGCTTTGTGTGCCGTGCCAGGCCCTTCGGGGCCCCGATCTCGGTTGCTGTCTGTGCCGTGCCAGGCCCGACGGGGCCCCCGTCTCGGTCGCTGTCTGTGCCGTGCCAGGCCCAACAGGGCCCCCGTCTCGGTCGCTGTCTGTGCCGCGCCAGGCCCGACGGGGCCCCGATCTCGGTCGCTGTCTGTGCCGCGCCCGGCCCGACGGGGCCCCGATCTCGGTCGCTGTCTGTGCCGCGCCAGGCCCGACGGGGCCCCGATCTCGGTCGCTGTCTGTGCCGCGCCAGGCCCGACGGGGCCCCGATCTCGGTCGCTGTCTGTGCCGCGCCCCGCCCGACGGGGCCCCGATCTCGGTCGCTGTCTGTGCCGTGCCAGGCCCGACGGGGCCCCGATCTCGGTCGCTGTCTGTGCCGCGCCAGGCCCGACGGGGCCCCGATCTCGGTCGCTGTCTGTGCCGCGCCCGGCCCGACGGGGCCCCGATCTCGGTCGCTGTCTGTGCCGTGCCAGGCCCGACGGGGCCCCGATCTCGGCTATTGTGTGTCTGTGCAGCACGCGGGGCCGGCTCTCAGCTGCTGCTGGTAAGAGTCCGGTGGTAAAGAAGAGCTGTGGTTGCCGATGGTGTTGGATTGTGCACAGACAGAGACAGTGTCACATTCGCCCTCTCTGAGCAGCTCGCCCGTGGCTTCTGGGGCTCATTCCCCGCTCGGGGGGGCCAGCGGGGAAATCCCAGCGGTGGTGGTGGTAACGCTGACCGGACGCACGCGGCTTCGCCCTGTCTCCTGACGGGGTGAGCGTTGCGCTTGTGTCACGGAGTCCCTGGGCGATGCTCTGGAACTGCTCCCCATGAAGCCAGTCAGGACTCTGGGGCAGTCGCCTTTCTGTGAGCAGCCTGTCTTCAGGACACGCAGCTCACACAGCTTCCACCTTCCTGGGTCTGACCTCGGAGCATTCAGCATCCTCTGCCCCTCCGTGCGCTTCCCACAGCGAGTCCGCTCAGGCGGGGCTCCTGGGGAAGCCAGAGGGTCCTGCACCCCAACTTCGCAGTCAGACGTGACTCTCAGCCAGCCAGTAAAACAGAAGGTTTATTAGACGACAGGAACATGGTCTAAAACAGAGCTTGCAGGTGCAGAGAACGGGACCCCTCAGCTGGGTCCATTTTGGGGGGCAGTGAGCCAGACAACCACGTCTGCACTTCACTCCATGTCCCAGCCAGCCCCAAACTGAAACTCCCCTCCAGCCCCTCCTCCTCTGGGCTTTGTTCCTTTCCCGGGCCAGGTGGTCACCTGATTCCTTTGTTCTCCAACCCTTTAGCTCTCACCTTGCAGGGGGGAAGGGCCCAGGCCATCAGTTGCCAGGAAACAGGGTGTCGGCCATTCTCTGTGTCCAGACCCCTGCACACACATGCCCTCTAGGGCTCTGCAATGATCATACACCCTTACCCCACCCCCTAGATACTTAAGAACTGCCTAGGGGAAACTGAGGCACCCCCACACTATTCAGAGGAAACATTAAGAACAGTCCCACTTCGTCACATCTCTCCCCCCTTCGAGATCGAACTGAGCGGGGTCACTTTAGCCGGTGACCTGGGGAAGTTCGAAGCCACCAACGTTCCCATGGATGCCCCAGCATCTCTCCCATTCCTTGGTAGGAGTTACACCAGGCCCTTCCATTTTCACACCCTCCCTTAGGTCAGGGGTGGTCGATAGCACTCGCAGGCCGCATGTGGGAAGGTTTATGCAGCCCATGCCCTTTGGCCACCCCAAGAATGTCTCCCCATTGACCATCACCTTCTGCTCCCACTGGAGGTCCGAGGGGCCTGGCCCCAGGAAACTCCACACAGACATATAGGTTGGGGTCAGGAGTGGGAGCCTGTCCACATCCCCAACCATCTGGCTGACGGAGTCTATGGCCTTGGGACCCAGCAAGGGAGCTAGACACCGGGGCTTTTCCGCAGGGTCCCCTTGGTTCAAATCGCCAGCCTGCTCAAAGGCAGTGAGGTGGGCATCCAAACCCCCCCCCTTAACCAGGGGCAGCAATTTAGTCTCGAGGTTCCCTGCGGAACTGGCCCCCCGGGATCTATCCCCACTCACCCCGGGGAGGTCCCCTAGGCCTCTCCGCCCCACCACCGCCAGTTCATGCTGCTGCTGCTTCTGCAGCTCTTTCTCGGGCTCTCGCTGTCCCCCACAGTCCTCTTGCTCTCTCAGACTCAGCTCCAATCCCGTCCGTCTCGATCCCCCGATGGGGAACCTGATCGTGAAGACCCTCGTCTGGTCGGGGACAGGAGTCTTGGCGATGCCTGGCTCCCGCTCCAGCTGCTCCCAGATCCTGCTATAGCCCCAGTTGGGGTCAGGAATCTGTTCCTTAGAGCGGTCATCCTCCTCCAGCTGCACGATTAACTCTGCTTTGGTGAACTTTCCAACGCTCAGCCCTCTCTTTCTGCACAGGGTTACAATGTCCTTCTTAAGGAGACAGTGACAGGCCATCACTCCGCTCCTCCCAAGTTGTTGTGGACTCACAGGCCCGTGTGTTCTCAGCTCCCCACGGTTTCCAGGGAGAACCCCTAGTGTGCCAGCCCTTCTCGAGGTCACCACCTCTTTGCCAGGGTCGAGCTGCAGACTCCTCCGCCCCTTGGACTGCTCGCTGCAATCCCCAGGGGAACCCTGTTACTGCACAGTCCTTCTCGCTGGTCACACACTCCCAGGGGTTAACCGCCCCCCGAAACCGCTCCTCTCTGAGCCTTCAGCAGGCCTGGTCCTCGGCAATCCCCCTTCGTGTTACTGCTCCCCAGTCACTTACTGCAGGAAGCACCATCCACGGGGTGCAGTACATCCCACCGCTGCCACCAGTTGTCACGGAGTCCCTGGGCGATGCTCTGGAACTGCTCCCCATGAAGCCAGTCAGGACTCTGGGGCAGTCGCCTTTCTGTGAGCAGCCTGTCTTCAGGACACGCAGCTCACACAGCTTCCACCTTCCTGGGTCTGACCTCGGAGCATTCAGCATCCTCTGCCCCTCCGTGCGCTTCCCACAGCGAGTCCGCTCAGGCGGGGCTCCTGGGGAAGCCAGAGGGTCCTGCACCCCAACTTCGCAGTCAGACGTGACTCTCAGCCAGCCAGTAAAACAGAAGGTTTATTAGACGACAGGAACATGGTCTAAAACAGAGCTTGCAGGTGCAGAGAACGGGACCCCTCAGCTGGGTCCATTTTGGGGGGCAGTGAGCCAGACAACCACGTCTGCACTTCACTCCATGTCCCAGCCAGCCCCAAACTGAAACTCCCCTCCAGCCCCTCCTCCTCTGGGCTTTGTTCCTTTCCCGGGCCAGGTGGTCACCTGATTCCTTTGTTCTCCAACCCTTTAGCTCTCACCTTGCAGGGGGGAAGGGCCCAGGCCATCAGTTGCCAGGAAACAGGGTGTCGGCCATTCTCTGTGTCCAGACCCCTGCACACACATGCCCTCTAGGGCTCTGCAATGATCATACACCCTTACCCCACCCCCTAGATACTTAAGAACTGCCTAGGGGAAACTGAGGCACCCCCACACTATTCAGAGGAAACATTAAGAATAGTCCCACTTCGTCACAGCTTGGCCTGGGGTCTCTGGCTCGCTGGATTTGTGTTGCTGCTTCCTAGGGACCCTCACTCCTATTTGCTCCTGTTTCCTCCTGGTAACCCTGGGAGGAATCGAACACAAGGGGGCACCTCCAATCCTGAAACAGAAACAGATTCTGGGCGTTAGCTGATCATCCTCCCTCCTGCCCCATCCTCCCAATTATGCAGTGGGGGAAACTGAGGCACGGCGGGCCTGTGACTTTGTCACGGAGTCCCCGGGCGATGCTCTGAACTTCACCCTACGAAGCCAGGCAGGACTCTGGTGAGGTCTCCTTTCTGTGAGCAAAAAGAAAAGGAGTACTTGTGGCACCGCAGACTGTCTTCAGGGCAAACAGCTCACACGGCTTCCACCTTCCTGGGTCTGACCTCGGAGCATTCAGCATCCTCTGCCCCTCCGTGCGCTTCCCCCAGCCAGTCCGCCCAGGCGGGGTCCTGGGGAAGCCAGAGGGTCCTGCCCCCCAACTCCGCAGTCAGACGTGACTCTCAGCCAGCCACTAAAACAGAAGGTTTATTAGACGACAGGAACATGGTCTAAAACAGAGCTTGAAGGTACAG
Organism: Caretta caretta; assembly: GCF_965140235.1. Classification (NCBI taxonomy): domain Eukaryota; kingdom Metazoa; phylum Chordata; order Testudines; family Cheloniidae; genus Caretta; species Caretta caretta. The sequence continues at coordinate 3,930,869 of NC_134219.1, forward strand.
AGAACAGGATTCCTCAGCAGGGTCCATTTTGGGGGGCAGGGAGCCAGAGAATCACGTCTGCCCTTCACTCCATGTCCCAGCCAGTCCCAAACTGACTCACCCTCCAGCCCCTCCTCCTCTGGGCTTTGTCCCTTTCCTGGGCCAGGAGGGCACCGGATTCCTTTGTTCTTCAACCCTTTAGCTCTCACCTGGCAGGGGGGAAGGGCCCAGGCCATCAGTGGCCAGGAGACAGAGTGTCACCATTTATGTACACTGGACCTGTGCTCTGCAACAATTACACCGCCTTATCCCATCACCTAGAGACTTAAGAACTGCATAGGGGAAACTGAGGCACCCCTACAGTATTCAGAGGAAACATTAAGAACAGTCCCACTTCGTCACAGACTTGCACACATCAATGCAGCAGCAAAGCCAGGAATGGAACCCAGGCATCCTGTCTGCTATCCCTGTCCTATGCTTCCTGTCTGGTCTCTGTGTAACTTAATAAGCAGAACCCGCCAGGAGGGACAGCAGCAGCTGAGAGAATCCTTAAGTGTTGCAAGAGTATGCAAGCTAATGAATTGGGGATTGACCTTTGACCCCCCTGGGGACAGCCCTCCAGCCACAGCCAGGTTTCCTGCCCCGCCTGGTGCTTTAGCAGAACCAAGCGGGGCGTGTTGTCCCCTGGCCTGCAGCGGACCCTCTGGCTGGAAAAGCATCTCTCAATTATCTGGAACGTAGCACGTCTGGGTCTCTCCAGCTCCTGGAGCAAATAATGACTGGCCATGTCTCACTGCGCCACCGTTTGCTTTGCAGTGGGAATTCTTCAGCTGGCTCCTCCAGCTTTCCCTCAGCAGGGCCCTGGGGGCAGCTCCCGGCCCTCCCCTCTGGCTTTAGCTCAGGAGGCGAAATGAATCTGGTGGATCTCATTGCGGATTCCAGTTGCCCATGGCGTGAGATTGCCACTCGGTTCGACACCGTTGGGCACGGCTCAAGGTTGGAGCCGGGGCCGGGGGATGCCCTCTCAGCAGAGCTGTGTGCTGGGCATCCCAGAACTGGAATAGTGTAGGGGGCAGGTGTTAGGAACGAGGTGCATCAGCAGGCCCGGGATGCGGGGAGCCCCGGGCTGGAATAGCAGGAGGGGCTCCGGCCGAGCTGTGGGTTTGTCAGGTCGGTTTGCCTCTAGAACAAAGTTAAAGTCCCTCGAAAAAGGTTCCAAGGCAACGTTGGTTTGGATCGAGGCTGGAGCAGCCCAAAGGGGCTTTGTGGCCATGGGGGCTGGTCTTCCTGACACCGCCTTGCCCGTGTCCGTACAGAGCAGAGCCTCCTCCGTCGGGACGTGCCCACTGCACGCCCCACCTTCCCTCACCCCCCAAGCCTCTCTCGTGCCCCCCTCTCCTGGGCGCTTGCTCCACCCGCGTCTGGCTTCGCCTCTGTCTCCCGGGCTCGCTGCCCTTTCCAGGCAGCTCTGGGTCTGACCCTGCAGCTGCCCGCGGGACCCCGGCTCAGTGGCACGCAGCTCCCGACAGCTGCCGGAGGATTAACGGCAGCCACAGAGACATCGATACAGGCAGAGCGTGAGGGGCTGGCTGAGCCCATCCCAGCCTCTGCCGCGTTCCTGCGTGAAGCTGAGGATGGAGCCAAATCCTCCTCTGCGTGGAGTCACGGGCCTGGGATGCGGGGAGCCCCGGGCTGGAATAGCAGGAGGGGCTGCGGATCGGGAGTGAGGGGCTCCGGCCGAGCTGTGGGTTTGTCAGGTCGGTTTGCCTCTAGAACAAAGATGCCCTGCACACAGCTCTGCTGAGCGGGCACCCCCCTGCCCTGGCTCCATCCTTGGGGCTGGCAGGGGACGTGCGGTGAGGGGGGCACCGGGGAGCGTGAGGCGGGCAGGGAGGGTACCGTGGAGGGTCCCCCTCCGTCTCCCTTGCCTCCTCTCTGCTGATGGTACCTGCACAAGCTCTTTGGCCGGCCAGCACCAGCCTGGCACTCCGCGTGCGAGGGGCCATGCCAGGCCCGGCACTGCCTTGTTGGGTTACCTGTTAGCCTGCAGCCCCTGCTGCCCGCCCATGAGTGCGGGCGCAAGGGGGCCCTCTGCTCCCTGTGCCCTCCGTGCACGCTCCTCGACTCCCGTTGGTTCCTTGCCCCCCCTCCAGGAGAGCCCTGGGGTGTTGGTCTGAGAGGCCCCTTAGCTGTCCTCCTCCATCGGTCCGGCCCCGCCCGCCCGCCTCCCCTCTCCTCACCCTCCCGTTCCAAAAGCCGGAGTCGCTCTTTGCTTCCCGAACATCTAGCTGACAACAGCAGAGCAGAGCAAACAGGCCCCGGGTTAGCCCCAGCCTGCAGAGCTGGGGGGTCAGATGGGGAGGCCCAGCAGAAATCAGGGCCCCATTGTGCCAAGGGCTGCACAGACCGGCCCTGCCCCAAAGACCTGGCAGCCTGATGAGACGGGCGCATGCTCAGGTGGGCGGCACTGGGCCAGGAACTGCAGAGTCCTCGCCTTTGTGCTGGAGCCCCCTGCGTCCAAGAGCACAAGTGAAAAAATCTCCACGATTCCCAGGGACAAGCTAGTACCTGTCCTTGAAGCTGGGGCCCGGCCCGGGAAGCAAACCCAGCCACGCTGCCCGCTGGGGCGTCATGCGCATCTCTGCCCTCACCGAGTCAGCCCAGCCAGCGGGGAATGGAAACCAGAGTCACGCTGGCGGGAGTGTCCTTTCAAGGAGAGGCCTGGCGTGGAGCGAGCCAGATCGATGTCCAGGGACAAGAGCCCAGAGACGCAGCGGCAGCCGTGTGCATTAGCCAGCTAGCGGCCGGCAGCACAGTCAGCCGAGCCTGGCTGGAGTTGGGGCCAGGGGAGGCTTCAGGACAGAGACTGTGTCCTCGGCCCCCTCCAGCTCTGGGAACCTTGCAGTGGCTGCCCCAGCATGGGGTGAGCTGCCCCCGTAACCAGAGTTGAGCGCAGTCAGGGGGGAGCTGGAGCTGGTCGGCCGTGCTCCTGGCCATGCTGTGCGGCTTGCGTCGGCTCACAGCTCAGGGCCACGCCCTGTCGGCCCAAGGCGTCCCTGCGCCCCGTCCCACGGCTTGTTAGCGCGGCCAGCAGGTCCGGAGCAACCAAGCAGGCGAAGGGGGATTCGGTGTCTCTCTCGCTGGCTTTGCCCGGCACTGCCGAGCCGCTTCGCAGCCCCCTGCCCGTTTGTGCGGGGCCTCTGCCCTTTCCTCCCCTCCTGTGCCACACCCGCGGGCCCGCAGGACACCAGCTCTTAGCGCTCCTCCGGGCGTGGCCCCTGCTCCCCTCCCAGAGCTTAACTGGTGCCCAGGCTCTCCAGGGCTGAGCTTTGCCTCTGGCTTTACCGCACCAGCTATGAAAGTGGAAAAATTGCTTGTACCCCAGCACCTCTCATTACAGATTACGCCCGGCCCCCTCCCCTTCTCTGGCTGAGCCGGCTGATGGTGAAAGGCGCCTAGTCAATAACCCATCCTCGCTGGCTGAAAGCACCTGGGGGCGGGGGGCTGCGAAGGACACGCAGTCGAATCGACAGATTTAACATCTCCTTTGCTGCCCCTCGGTTTTATCTCCCTCGCTAACAGCCTCCCTCGACCTGAGTGGAGCCCTGGCAGGGGTTCAGGTTTGGTTTCTCAGGGCTTAGAAGGCGGCGTCCATAAAGGGGATTTCCCCGGGGCAGGGCGAGGGGCTCTCTCGTGGGGTTTATCTGCAAAGCTGCCCCATTACGGCCGGGAATTAGACTCCATTACTCCCCGTCGGCACGGGGCTGGGGGGCAGTGAAGCGTTCCCTTGACCTATATAAACGCCCCCCCGCCCATGCTAATGCACAGAGCGCTGGTCCAGAGCACAGCTCCTAATGCCCGTTGTGTAAGTAAAGTGCAGGGGCAAAGATTTTTATCCCATTAAGAGGGATTAATGGCATGAAAGGGGCAGCAGTGAGGGAGGGCTCTTCACTCTCCCAGCCCCGGCGCGTTCCTGCTGCTCTTTTCACTGGGTTTCCATGCCCCCCCTTACTGTCCCCGTCCACTCGGGCAGTCTGGCTCGTGTGGGTGAGCGCTCCTGCTGGCTGGGACGGAGAGGCTCTCACTGGTGGCTGGCTTTCCCTAAGTGCAAAGCAGCGGCCATGAGCCAAGAGCAGCCACTGATGCTAATCTGCACCAGCCGTGTGAAAAGCATCCATGGCTAATTGGACCAGGAACATGCCAGTAGTGGCCGGCTTCCACTGGGTTCCCCATACACACCTCTGCCCTCCCGATCTGCACTGGCAAAGCTGGGGGGGTGCAGCCCAGGGCTGGGTTAGCAGAGGGCTGCGGGTGGGGTCGAGGGGCACCGGCAGAGCTGGGGGGTGGAGCCTGGGGCTGGGCTTGCAGGGGGCTGCGGGTTGGGGTTGAGGGGCACCGGCAGAGCTGTGGGGGGTGGAGCCTGGGGCCGGGTTGGCAGTGGGCTGCAGGTTGGGGTTGAAGGGCACCGGCAGAGCTGGGGGGGTGGAGCCTGGGGCCGGGTTGGCAGTGAGCTGCGGGTCGGGGTTGAGGGGCACCGGCAGAGCTGGGGGGGTGGAGCCTGGGGCCGGGTTGGCAGTGAGCTGCGGGTCGGGGTTGAGGGGCACCGGCAGAGCTGGGGGGGTGGAGCCTGGGGCCGGGTTGGCAGTGAGCTGCGGGTCGGGGTTGAGGGGCACCGGCAGAGCTGGGAGGTGGAATCTGGGGCCGGGCTGGCAGGGGGCTGCGGGTCAGGATTGAGGGGCACCGGCAGAGCTGGGAGGTGGAATCTGGGGCCGGGTTGGCAGTGAGCTGCGGGTCGGGGTTGAGGGGCACCGGCAGAGCTGGGGGGGTGGAAGCTGGGGCCGGGCTGGCAGTGGGCTGCGGGTCGGGGTTGAGGGGCACCGGCAGAGCTGGGAGGTGGAATCTGGGGCCGGGTTGGCAGTGAGCTGCGGGTCGGGGTTGAGGGGCACCGGCAGAGCTGGGGGGGTGGAAGCTGGGGCCGGGCTGGCAGTGGGCTGCGGGTCGGGGTTGAGGGGCACCGGCAGAGCTGGGAGGTGGAATCTGGGGCCGGGCTGGCAGGGGGCTGCGGGTCAGGATTGAGGGGCACCGGCAGAGCTGGGGGGGTGGAAGCTGGGGCTGGACTGGCAGGGGACTGCGGGTCGGGGTTGAGGGGCACCGGCAGAGCTGGGGGGGTGGAAGCTGGGGCTGGACGGGCAGGTGGGGGGGTGGAAGCTGCGGGTCGGGGTTGAGGGGCACTGTGTGAGGCCAGGACCAGTGTAGCGGGGGGGCTGCTGGCCAGGACTGGTATCGCAGCACCAGGGCTGTGTCTGTCTCTGTGCCTGTCCTAACAGCGTGTGGGTGTCAGAGGGGGCGGGGAGAGCTCCGGTAGCCCTGCCTGTCGGGTGCCAGGAATCGCTGGGCCCCCGCCCCCAATGCACCCCACTCCCCTGCTGCCTGGCGCAGACCCCGCCCCAGCGGGGAGCTGATGTGCAGATGTTCTGAGTGCCAATTCTCCCTCCTCGCCACCGCCTGGGTTTGGAAAGTGGTGAATTCCTGCACCAGCTAATTAGTCTCTAATTAGCCAGTGGCGTGTAAACAGTCCCAGCAGATGGGGGCGAAGCGATAATGACCCATCAGTGGCGGGGCTGCCTCTGCCGGGCCGGAGTGAAAGGGGCAGAGCCCTGCCAGCACCACTTACCCAGCTGGCTTAGCACGTGGCCTCCCTGGCTCTGTCCGTCCTAGGGGAAGACACCGATGGGTGTCTCCAGCGTGGGCCCAGTGTGGGCGACGTCTGCCTGGCTTTTGCTGGTGGAGATCTGCCCGAGGCCTCCACCTGCTGGGGTGCGTGTGTGTACACGTATGCCCACACGTCTGCGCGCACGTTGGCAGCCCGGATTCGCCAAGGCCCTGAGCTGCCTCAGCCCCCATGGACGTCAGCAGGAGCCCCAAGGCGCCCAGCCCCTGGGCACACCCCTCCTTGGGCACGGCTGTGCCCCCAGGGCTTGTGCGTCAGGCGTGGCCCGGGGGTGCCCTGCGGCTGTGCGTGGGGAGCGCGGGGTGCCCAGGACGCCGCCCGGGCTGCGCGAATGCACGTCTGGCTGGCACGTTATGCCGCTGCCTCAAAGCGATTGCAGAACCAGGGCGCTCCCTCTCGGGCGCCCAGCCGCGGGAGCTGCAGCCGTTTGGGCGGGGCGGGGAGGACTCTCCTTTGAGCCACCTGCCAGGTGGGACAGTCCTCGTCTTGCCCTCACCCTCGCCCAGTCCTGCGTGGGATCCTTAGCTCGACATCCGTCTCCCACCAACGGGGTTCACCCGCCAGGGGCTGGAGCCCCACGGGGGTCCAGTGCGGGGCGGGCGGCTGAGGGCCAGGGGAGCAGGTGGTTCAGACGCTGCCCTCCCAGGGTGCCCAGCAAGGCAGCTGCTGCTCCCGTGCCGGAGGGGCAGAGCATCACCCTGCAGCGGGCCCCCAAAGACCCCCCAGCTCTGACCAGCGCCCTCCCCCTCTTACCCAGCGTCCTCCCTGCATCAGATCTGCAGGCGAGAGCGTCAGGTGTCACTGGGAGGGTTGGGGATGGGGAGAGGCAGCGGGGGGACAAAGCAAGGCTGCTCCTGGGGAAGGAGCCGGTGTCGAGGAGTGAATTGGAAATGGCCTGTTGATACACTCGGCCCGTCAATCACGCCTGAGCCACTCACGTCCCCGCCTGTCAAAGTGCCAATCATCCCGTGCCTGCGTACCTGCTGCATCATGGCACCGTCAGTTACCATTAACGCTGCCCGGGGCCGGGGGCTGCTCCGCGGGGGGCCTAGCGACCGGCTGGCTGGGGAGCAGGAGGTGCGAAGGGCCGGTAAATGCAGCGCTGAGTACTGCGGGGGGAGATCGGTGTGTCTCCATACACACCTGTCTAGCGATGCATGTATCAACCACTTCTACTGAGCCCATCACCACCGCGTCAAGCCTTCCTCCCGTTCTCCTGGCCACTCTGAGCCTTCCCGCCAGCCCGCGATAACCTCCCCATCCCAACCCGTCTGGGCGGGACTCGAACCAGCGACCGAGAGGTGAAACTCTCTGCCTGGCTCCCCGTCCCTCCACTCCTCAGCAGCCTTCACCCCCAGGCAGTCACTGGCACTGGCTGGGGGTGTGTGGGGGAGGAGGGTGAGAAAACCTGGATTTGTGCTGGAAATGGCCCAACTTGATTATCATACACATTGTAAGGAGAGTGATCACTTTAGATAAGCTATTACCAGCAGGAGAGTGGGGTGGGGGGAGGTATTTTTTCATGCTTTGTGTGGATAAAAGATCTTCTACACTTTCCACAGTATGCATCCGATGAAGTGAGCTGTAGCTCACGAAAGCTTATGCTCAAATAAATTGGTTAGTCTCTAAGGTGCCACAAGTCCTCCTTTTCTTTTTGCGAATACAGACTAACACGGCTGCTACTCTGAAACCTGGCTGCACTATGTGACTCGTGATTTGTACCATGGTGCTTCCCGCTGTGCTGGGCCCTCTGCAGGCTCCAGGGTGGCTCCCGGACCCTTGTGCCTGTCGCACACTCTGCTGTTATCCCCATTGCACCCATGGGAAACTGAGGCACAGAGCTATAATGCGAAGTGCTCAAGGTGACGCAGGGAGATGTCAGAGCAGGGAATTGAACCCAGCTCTTCCTAGACCCAGGCTAGTGCCCGAACCACCAGAGATCCTCCTTCGCTCACCCCCGCGTGTTCCCTCCCATCATCTCCCCGTTACCAAGCCAGGTTTTCTTCTCTCTCCCCCAGGAGCATCTCAGAGTAATTTTGTATTCCTCCCCCTCTGTCTCCTCCTTTTCAAATTGAGCCACCTGAGTGCAAAAATTCACACGCTCTGCCATCAAACTCCAGGAGCTCGTGCTCATGTCTAGGGGCATCAAAAAAGAATCTACATGGAAAATTTCCAGGGAAAGAACTTTGCTGCATGTAAATTGGAGGCCCAGAAATCTCCCAGCCTCAGATCTCGCTTTTATTCCAGTTCAGTAACTAAATTGATGATACCTGAATTACAGAGCTGCACCTCAGAGTGCTCCTCTTGCTCACACCCAGCCTGTGCTGTCTCTCGTTGCTCACTAGTGGGATTGGTTTATTTTTGTTTTATTAAGACTTTGCTGTTGCAGCTTCCCATTAACGAGCTAGACAACGTTCGTCAGCAGGCTCCTTTCTCGGCCTCAGCCGGGATGGTAACGACGTCACTCCAGGGCGCCAGGTTCCAAACGCCGCGGTGGCGAGGCAGAAAACGAGGGTTTGTCGGAACGCTGGGGCACCAAATCGGCCTCCATTTATTATTATTCATTGTTTGAATTGCAACAGCACCGCGAGGCTGCAGCTGAGATCGAAGCCCCATTGTGCTAGGTGCTGGATGGACACCCAATGGTTGAGTGACTGCCTCAAAGGAGGGATCAGTGGCCTTATGGGGGGCCCAGAGACAAAGTGATGTGCCCAAGGGCACACAGAGAGGCAGTGGCAGAGTCAGGAGCTGAACCTGGGAGTCCTAAGCCAGAGCCTTAGCTGGCAGGCCTGTTCCCTGGTCAGGAACCTCCAGCCGGTGACAGTCTGAGCGGAGCGGGGCACTGGACACCGACACGGCCCTGCTGCCTGCACCCCTCCCGAGCTGTCCTGGCATTCAGCGGGAGGCGAGGAGGCAGCAGCCTTCAAAGTCAGGATGTTGGTGCTGAACCTGCTCCCCGTGAAGTCCAGGGGAGTCTGGCTTGGTTTCGGCAGGCGCCAGAGCGGGACCTGTGAGGGGAGATGGCCGGCTGGGAGCGGGTTGATCTTGCGAGCAGCCTGCCTCCTCCTCCTCAGTCGTTTAGGGCTTGCTGCAGGCCTCCGGCTCCCTCTGGCTCAGGTTCCCTTGGCGCCTGCTGCTTCCTCTCCCAGTCCCACCTGAAATCCAAGCCCCCCTCCATTCCCACCAGCTGCCACCTCGTCATTTCCACAGCAACCATCCTCGTCATCACGGAGGGGGGCTGGAGGACTCCAGGGGGGAAGGAGCAAGGAAAGCCTCAGCATGCAAACGAGGAGAGTGTCTGAGGGAGGATAATAAGGGTTTCAGGTCACACTGTGCCCACACCACTCAATTGCAGCCACCTCTGGGGTGGAGGGTGGCAACCGCCAATGCACAGCACAACACCATGAAGACCGGAAAGCCGGGCTGGGGAAACTCCCGCACTCCTATGAAAGACATCATGGGACATTTGGGGTGCCAGAAAGGCAGACAAACCTTGAGGAACTCGCCTAGAACTTGGAAGAGCTGTGCGGGCTCTGTCCAAAGCTGGCTGCATTTCAGCACTGAGTGAGCAATCTCTGTGCAGTGTTGCAGTGTGGTGGTTAAATGGCTGCTGCACCCCACCCCAGAGGTGGCTGCATTTCAGTGCTGCATGAGCAATCTCTGTGCAGTGTGGCGGTGTGGTGGTTAAATAGCGGCTGTGTCCCACCCAAGAGGTGGCTGCATTTCAGTGTTGAGTGAGGAATTCGGATCCGTGCTATTAGAGAGATTAAGCTTTTCAGATCTGTATCTCCCAGCATTCCACTGTCCCCTCCCAGTCTCGGCCCAGAGCCGAGATGAGTTCCCAGTGTTGCTGAAGTCCCTGCTGCTTGCTGGTGGGCTCTCAGCAGATGGGGCTAGGGCGGGGGAACACAGAACTAGCTGCCGTAAAAAGGCTGCCGTGACCTTCGCGAGCGCATACCCATGGCATGATCAGTAGCAGAATTACACGCCACTTCTCCGCCTCTGTGCTGCCTTTCACCCTTTAACACAGAACAGATGGCGGAGGGGCTTCAAAGCGGCAAGAAGAGAGCTTGCTGTTTGCGATCAGATTCGGAGGTGTGCAGACTGCCGCGGGACCGACTGGGGAGGCAATCGCTCCGTGCCCCCCACAGCTGGAATGGGATCTCGGCTTGGCACAGGGAGGGGCTGCCTGGGTGCCCTGAAGATGCCAGGCCTCAGCCCTCGAGTGTCTCGGACCAGCCCTGTCACGGAGTCCCTGGGCGATGCTCTGGAACTGCTCCCCATGAAGTCAGTCAGGACTCTGGGGTAGTCGCCTTTCTGTGAGCAGCCTGTCTTCAGGACACACAGCTCACCCGGCTTCCACCTTCCTGGGTCTGACCTCGGAGCATTCAGCATCCTCTGCCTCTCCGTGTGCTTCCCCCAGCGAGTCCGCTCAGGCGGGGCTCCTGGGGAAGCCAGAGGGTCCTGCACCCCAACTTCGCAGTCAGACGTGACTCTCAGCCAGCCAGTAAAACAGAAGGTTTATTAGACGACAGGAACATGGTCTAAAACAGAGCTTGCAGGTGCAGAGAACGGGACCCCTCAGCTGGGTCCATTTTGGGGGGCAGTGAGCCAGACAACCACGTCTGCACTTCACTCCATGTCCCAGCCAGCCCCAAACTGAAACTCCCCTCCAGCCCCTCCTCCTCTGGGCTTTGTTCCTTTCCCGGGCCAGGAGGTCACCTGATTCCTTTGTTCTCCAACCCTTTAGCTCTCACCTTGCAGGGGGGAAGGGCCCAGGCCATCAGTTGCCAGGAAACAGGGTGTCGGCCATTCTCTGTGTCCAGACCCCTGCACACACCTGCCCTCTAGGGCTCTGCAATGATCATACATGCTTACCCCACCCCCTAGATACTTAAGAACTGCCTAGGGGAAACTGAGGCACCCCCACACTATTCAGAGGAAACATTAAGAACAGTCCCACTTCGTCACAAGCCCCAGAGCTCTTGCGTTGCTCGAAGTCCGTCTGCTGCTCGTGGCCTGCGCCTTAGACTTGGGGGGCTGGGAATTCTGGAGCCCGGATCCTGGCTGCTGATGCCTTCTGGGGTGGGAGGTCTCAGCCTGTCAGCAAAGAAAGCCTGGCCCACCCCGCCCTGTCGTGAGTGGGACTGGATCCTGTAGCAGCCAGAAAGGGAGACTTGGGCTGCGGGGCACAGGACTCTGCCCATCCCCAGAGGCCGAGTGCGCTCCCTGGCCTGGGTTGTCCACACTTTCCAGGCGGTGGCCTCTCGCCCCTCAGGGGGAGCCCCCAAGCCCAGCCTGCCCCCCGCCGCCAGGCATGGAGCAGGCTGAGCACAGTGTCAGTGTCCGTAATTCTCTCCCCATGCAGACCCGCCTCCCCGCAACCCGTATCCCTCCCCCCCACACCTGCCCCCACCTCTTGGGTTTTCTGCTGCTGATCCTGTTTGCCATTCATCTGTAACCAGTCCATTTGGGCCTTGCTCATTTCAGAGCCACTGCCCCCAGCACCCTCCGCCGCCCCCCCTTGGTCCAATCTTCCTCTCCGATCTCGTTCCCAGCCTCACAATTACCGGGCTGCCCTGCGAATGGGCCTGGAATTGGCTTTGATTAACTGCTTCGTCTGGAGAGTGGAGGGGCCGCCGGGTCGCCCGCCTGTGGTAACGGCTTCGGTGGGGAGAGAGTGTGTGTGTGTGTGGGGGGGGGGGGGGGTCATTCAGTGTAACCGCCACCCTGCACCCAGCCCCCCTCCTGCCCTCCCAGGAGGCAGCCAGGACAGGTGCGGGGCTATAGACAAGCTGCGTGGGAGGAGGTGTGGGGGGAACGGCTAGGCTGACACCTCTAGGGGGTGGCTAGGACCCGAGCTGGCTCAATCTGCTTTCTCCTGCCAGACCCTGTCCCCCGGAGGAGCAGACTTGGGGGGCTTTCTATCTGTGTTGAAACCAGGTGCGGAGTTACCTGGCTAGCGCAGCTAGCCGGGATCTCAGCTCTAACCAGAAATGCTCATCGATGCTACGGGAGGGTGCTGTGTTAGCATCGGCCCAGCAGCAGATTAGCGAGGGACAGGCAAGCAGATGATGCAGTATATTTGGATTTTAGCAGAGCATCCGGCAGGTCTGCTGGGAGAAGGCCAGATTCTGGTTGTGTTTGGCACGCTGAGCGGGGCCTTGCCCATTGTACTGGAATCAGCCGTGGGAGGAGGCGTTGGAGACAGGAGTGTGTGGACAGGATGACTGCGGGGACAACAGGAGTTAAATCTGTAGGGAAGACGAGCCCTGGAGTGATTGGGAGGGGGTTTGGTGCCATTGACAGGGGAGATTGGAGGAGCTAAATCTACCTAGGGTGTGAATGGGGTGCCCCTGGGGGGGATGAGATGAGGAGGTGATCAGGGAAGGCTCCCTGACAGTTAGATCAGCCCAGCGGTGAAACAGGGTCCGCAGGGATGGGACAGGAGCCCTGCTGTCTGACAAGCACTAGACAATAGATTATTGTGACGAAGTGGGACTGTTCTTAATGTTTCCTCTGAATACTGTAGGAGTCCCTCAGTTTCCCCTATGCATTTCTTAAGTCTCTAGGTGGTGGGATAAGGGGGTGTAATTGTTGCAGAGCAAAGGGCCAGTGTACATAAATGGCAACACTCTGTGTCCTGGCCACTGGTGGCCTGGGCCCTTCCCCCCCTGCCAGGTGAGAGCTAAAGGGTTGGAGAACAAAGGAATCTGGTGACCTCTTGGCCCGGGAAAGGGACAAAGCCCAGAGGAGGAGGGGCTGGAGAGAGTTTCAGTTTGGGGCTGGCTGGGGAGGAGGAATGAAGTGCAGACGTGGTTGTCTGGCTCACTGCCCCCCAAAATGGACCCAGCTGAGGGGTCCTGTTCTCTGCACCTACAAGCACTGGTTTAGACCATCTTCCTGTCATCTAATAAACCTTCTGTTTTACTGGCTGGCTGAGAGTCACGTCTGACTGTGAAGTTGGGGGGCAGGACCCTCTGGCTTCCCCAGGAGCCCGCCTGTGGGAAGCGCACGGAGGGGCAGAGGATGCTGAATGCTCCGAGGTCAGAACCAGGAAGGTGGAAGCCGTGTGAGCTTTTAGCCCTGCAGACAGTCTGCTCACAGATAGGAGACTTCCCCAGAGTCCTGCCTGGCTTCGTAGGGAGCAGTTCAGAGCATCGCCCGGGGACTCCGTGATAACTGGAGGAGCCGATCTTTTAGCTGGGGGTGGGGCGGAGCTGGGTCTTCCCTTCGGCAGCGTGCGTGTTGGATGAGTAGGACCACGTGCACTGCCCAAGCTGGAGTGACCCAGCTGCTTGGGTGAGAGCGTGAGGCTCCGTGTCGGCCCGGCCACTGCGTGCCCCTGATCCCTCCTGACGGATAGCGTCGGGCCGTGGGGTGGCAGGCGCTGCCCCTGAGATCACACCGGGTTGCATCTCGTAGACTTGCTCTGGGCAGGGCCAGAGAGCGTCAGGGTCTCAGCTCTCTGGCACCATCTCCTTTCCCAGGAGTGAATGCAGGACGTGCTCCAGGCCCAAATACTGCCTTGAGGGGCTGAAGGGTGAGGTGGGACTGGGAGCAGAGCAGCCTGAGAGGCCACTCATCCAGGGACCAGCTCTGGGTACACCAGCAGCTGTCAGTTCCTTCCCTGGCTCGTCTCATCCAGGAGACGAGACCCAGGACGTCAGTGAAGCAGCTCGCCAAGTTATTATGGAGGACCAGTTTTCCCAGCTCTCCTGACTTCTCCAGGACGCAGCCTCCCCGGTGAGCTGTCACATGGGCTTGTGAGGCTGCAGCGTGGTGGGACTTTGTAGGTTAGCTTATGGAGGGGACCTGGGTTCTAGTCCCAGCAATGCCATTGATTCAGTGGGTGGCCTTAGGCAAGTCACGTCCCTGCTCTATGCCTCGGTTTTCCCATCTGTGAAATGGGGCTAATGCTGCTTGCTTTCCTTTGGGTGTGATCCAGCTGCAAACTCCTCAGTGCCTAGTTTCCCCACTGAATGCCATGGGATTTCCACGTGCAGGGGGCTTGTGGGACAAATGCATTGAGACACACCGGTGCAAGTGGCTGGGTTGGGGCCAGGTATTGCTGCTACTCCTTATTCTGTACGGCCTGTTCTGTGGTCAGTCACATCCCTGTTTGCAGAGCCAACTTTCCATAGCAGTTTCTTTGCAGGCTGGCTGTCTGCTAGCCATGGCCATAGCAGGTCACAAACCAGACATGGCTACTCGGTTCCTAGATAGCACCTCCAGAAATGAAAGGGGGGGGGTGAGGGACGGTGTCTGTCATGTTTATTTCCTTCCCTTTCGTTTGGGAGCCAGCCTGTCAGAGCAGCCAGCTCCAGCTGGCGCATTTCAGCCAGCCGAATGGGCGCAAGTGCCTTTCATGCCCCCTGAGATGTGTTTATCCCGTGCGCTCTCTGCCAAGGGGGCATGCCTCTGATCCCCCTCCACTGTTAGGAATGCTGCTGGATGGCAGACAGAGGGCATTTGTATTGTAGATTGGCATCAATTTATTGTTTTCCTCTCAGTTCTCAACACTTAGCAGTTTTGCTTAAGCTAAAGAGCTTGACTTATGCCGGGGGGAGGGTGGAAAAGATGAAGGCGTTTTCTCTTTCTTTCTTCTTTTGCTTTTCTTTTTCAAGAAAGATTAGATTGAAAATAAAAGCGAAGGAAGATTAGCCAGCACTGGACATTCTGGGGGCAGACAGTCCGGCGGCAGAGGATATGTTTAGGGGTGAATTTGAAACCCCCAAGAGGATGGAGCACGAGAGAGAGCTCAGACCCCTCGCTGCCATGCAGGGCGCCCTGAAACACACCAATCCCGTTCATTATTGGCCTGTTCCTTGGTGCGGCTGGGGCTTTGCTGTCTTCAGAGTGATCTGGGCCAGGGACTCCGGGCGGTGCCCTTTGTCCCTGGGTTTCAAAGCACTTTCCAGTCATCACAATGCACCTGGTAGGCAGCTGCATGCTGCAGGGCAATCTTGAAGGCCAGAGAAGGCAAATCTAGACTAGGGAATAAATCTCCTGTTATCTGGGTGCATTTGACCCAGTCCATGGCCAGCTAGCATGTATTCAGATTAGCTTCCCCTGTCTGTGCTGGGGTGGCCATAGAATCCCTGCTGTCCTGGGAGCGGGGCTTGTGACCGCTGTCCTCTGGGCACAGGGGGAACCATGGCGCTTGCCTGCCCTGGGGTGAGAGCCCGACGCCTTTGGCTCACCGGAGACATTCTGCCGCCTTTACGCTGACAGTCCTGAGTTTGGTCCGTGGACGAGAGAAGCCAGGAAGTCCAAATGCCCACCTGCAAGCGAACTGCCCCGTATGAAAGAAGCTGAGAGCCTTTTAGTTCCATGCGCACCCCCTCCTTCCCCCGCCCTGTTGTTTGCTGTGAAGCGGGCCCCCAGCGGGGAAGGGGCGTTCAATCCCGGGGGGGCCAGGGCTGCTATTGTCATCAAACAAACTGCTGATGACAAGAACTAAGGGCAGTGGATTTTGTGCGCCGTGTTTATTTTCTCCCACCCCCTCGCCCCCCCGTAAATAAATAAAATAAAACTGCAATTCAAAGCACACTTGAAGGCTGCTGGGGAATATGATTGTGCCTTTGAAGTATAAGGGCTTCCATTTGTTAAACCGAAAATGGAGCTGTGTGTTTCAATTTAGAGGTTCCTTAGCAAATAAAACCAGAGAGGAGCGACTGTTTCTTCTTCTCTCGCTCAGCCTGCAACTCCCCAGCCCCCAGTGTTAAAAGTCCAGCACCATCTGAGCTGCTGCAAAGGGAGCGGGGAATAAAGGAAACAAAGCAGCTTAAATAAGCCCTAGATGGACTAAGCTCCTGTCGATATGGCTGCAAAAATGGCTTGGAGGGGAGAGGTGGAGGGAGGTTTCTGAGCTGTGTGATTACTGGGGGTGGCTTCTCGGGGTAACCAGATTAATGTAGGCCCATGCCAGCCACCTCTAGTTTAAAGAGTGACTGCGGGAGTGTGGGGGGGGTTCATCTTGTAATGGATCCAGCTGTGTCTGTGAAACCGCTGCAATCTAGTGAATGGATCAGAACTGCTCAGTTGTGTTTCATAGAACCCGTACTGTTAATCACTAATGGGGATTCTCCGTTAGTTCAGGTGGCAAGATCCAAATTCCGTCCCCACTCATGCCAGGATTTTCCACCAGCAGTGGGATGACTGCTGTGATTTCCTAGGTGTCCCAAGTTCTTTCCACTATTCCCAGATCTAATTGGCGCAGTTTGTGTGTTGAAAGCAGGAAGTCCTTAATGGTGCTGGATCACCACGGCCGGTGGTTTCGCTGCTGCAAAGGAGGAAGGATGCCCAGCTCACTCTCCTCTAGCTGTGTCGGCTCAGGCCGGGCCAATGGGAGCACGAATTGGCTAGTGTCAGTAAAGCCGCTTACACAGGGTGACCTGCTGGAGAGTGATAGGGTGGGATAGGAATTGAGTGGGAGCCCTCTGGAGCAGCGGCTCTCAACCTTTCCAGACTCCCGTCCCCCTTTCCGGAGTCTGATTAGTCTCGTGTACCCCCAGGTTTCACCTCACTTCAAAACTACTTGCTTAGAAAATCAGACATAAAAACACAAAAGTGTCACCGCCACACGGTTACTGACAAATCACTTCCTTTCTCCTTTTTACCATAGAATTATAAAATAAATCCAGGGGAATATAACTCCTGCCCTTCCATTTCCGCGTACAGGCGATAGAGCAGGATAAACAAGTCGTTGGATGAAATTTTAGTTGGTACTGACTGCGCTAGTGCATTTTATGAAGCCTGTTGTCAAACGAGGCAAATAGCTAGATGAGTTGTTGCATGCCCAGGAAGGCCGCTGCGTACCCCCAGGGCTATGCATAATCCTGGTTGAGACCCACTGCTCTAAAGGCCCTCACGGTGTCCTGCGTTCCAGGAGACACCAGAACCCTGCCAGAGAAGCAAGCTTGATTTGTCCTTTAGGGCTACCTCAGCCATGCCTAGAAACACCTCCCCTCCCTCTCCCCCCCTGAGTCGAAGCACCACAAAGATCCTCAGTTCCTTTGGTCTGGGTTTTTTACCCCGCCTTCCATGTGCTGCGAGGAGTCCACTGGCAAGACTCATCTTCCCAGGGAGGAGAGCAACGATAAGAGTCTTTGGTCCTTTCGTTGGCTACTCCCCAATCCAGACGTGGGGAGTTTCCACTTGTCAGATGGACCCAGAGCCCGTCTGGCATTGATGGGGCTCCTCTTTTGGGAGGGGCGGAACAATTTCCCTTGAAGAGCAACGCCTCTCCCTAATGAATGTCCCTCCCCTGCAGAGTCATTCAGCCGGTCACAGAGGCTCACGCTACGCCTTCTCAAACATTACACTGCAGTACGGAGCACAGACGCTGCCAGTGAGGTTAATTCAGGCAGACGCTCACAAGCATTTGACAGCGTCTGAACGCTTCCTTCGCATTCTAATACTGGTTTGATCAATATTAACCTGCCAGCGGGCCCGGCGGATTCCAGGGCCAGATCTGTCAGTGTCCAGTGGAAACGTGAGGACCTTGGCATGAGCTGGGGCTTGGTCTGCCGGCATCACATGGGCGAAGGCCAGTGGGAGAGGAGGTGCGGAATGCGAGGCGGGGGGTGTCCGGCGGACAGCCAGAGGGTGGGGAAGCGCCAAATGCAAGGCGTAGTGGTGTCTGGT
This sequence comes from Caretta caretta, assembly GCF_965140235.1. NCBI lineage: Eukaryota > Metazoa > Chordata > Testudines > Cheloniidae > Caretta > Caretta caretta. Next base: position 3,948,228 of record NC_134219.1, read on the forward strand.
TGTTGGCCAGTGGAAGGCGGGGTGCCGAATGCGAGGGGTAGTGGTGTCTGGTTGATGGCCAGTGGAAGGCGGGGTGCCGAATGCGAGGGGTAGTGGTGTCTGGTTGATGGTTAGTGGAAGGCGGGGTGCCGAATGCGAGGGGTAGTGGTGTCTGGTTGATGGCCAGTGGAAGGCGGGGTGCCGAATGCGAGGGGTAGTGGTGTCTGGTTGATGGCCAGTGGAAGGCGGGGTGCCGAATGCGAGGGGTAGTGGTGTCTGGTTGATGGTTAGTGGAAGGCGGGGTGCCGAATGCGAGGGGTAGTGGTGTCCGGTTGATGGTCAGTGGAAAGCAGGGTGCCGAATGCGAGGGGTAGTGATGTCTGGTTGATGGCCAGTGGAAGGCGAGGTGCCGAATGCGAGGGGTAGTGGTGTCTGGTTGATGGCCAGTGGAAGGCGGGGTGCCGAATGCGAGGGGTAGTGGTGTCTGGTTGATGGCCAGTGGAAGGCGGGGTGCCGAATGCGAGGGGTAGTGGTGTCTGGTTGATGGCCAGTGGAAGGCGGGGTGCCGAATGCGAGGGGTAGTGGTGTCTGGTTGATGGTCAGTGGAAGGCGGTGTGCCGAATGCGAGGGGTAGTGGTGTCTGGTTGATGGCCAGTGGAAGGCGGGGTGCCGAAAGCGAGGGGTAGTGGTGTCTGGTTGATGGCCAGTGGAAGGCGGGGTGCCGAATGCGAGGGGTAGTGATGTCTGGTTGATGGCCAGTGGAAGGCGAGGTGCCGAATGCGAGGGGTAGTGGTGTCTGGTTGATGGCCAGTGGAAGGCGGGGTGCCGAATGCGAGGGGTAGTGGTGTCTGGTTGATGGTCAGTGGAAGGCGGTGTGCCGAATGCGAGGGGTAGTGGTGTCTGGTTGATGGTCAGTGGAAGGCGGGGTGCCGAATGCGAGGGGTAGTGATGTCTGGTTGATGGTCAGTGGAAGGCGGTGTGCCGAATGAGAGGGGTAGTGGTGTCTGGTTGATGGCCAGTGGAAGGCGAGGTGCCGAATGCGAGGGGTAGTGGTGTCTGGTTGATGGTCAGTGGAAGGCGGGGTGCCGAATGCGAGGGGTAGTGATGTCTGGTTGATGGTCAGTGGAAGGCGGTGTGCCGAATGCGAGGGGTAGCGGTGTCTGGTTGATGGCCACTGGAAGGCGGGGTGCCGAATGCGAGGGGTAGTGGTGTCTGGTTGATGGTTAGTGGAAGGCGGGGTGCCGAATGCGAGGGGTAGTGGTGTCTGGTTGATGGCCACTGGAAGGCGGGGTGCCGAATGCGAGGGGTAGTGGTGTCTGGTTGATGGCCAGTGGAAGGCGGGGTGCCGAATGCGAGGGGTAGTGGTGTCTGGTTGATGGTCAGTGGAAGGCGGGGTGCCGAATGCGAGGGGTAGTGGTGTCTGGTTGATGGTCAGTGGAAGGCGGGGTGCCGAATGCGAGGGGTAGTGGTGTCTGGTTGATGGCCAGTGGAAAGCAGGGTGCCGAATGCGAGGGGTAGTGGTGTCTGGTTGATGGCCAGTGGAAAGCAGGGTGCCGAATGCAAGGGGTAGTGATGTCTGGTTGATGGCCAGTGGAAGGCGGTGTGCCGAATGCGAGGGGTAGTGGTGTCTGGTTGATGGTTAGTGGAAGGCGGGGTGCCGAATGCGAGGGGTAGTGGTGTCTGGTTGATGGTTAGTGGAAGGCGGGGTGCCGAATGCGAGGGGTAGTGGTGTCTGGTTGATGGCCACTGGAAGGCGGGGTGCCGAATTCGAGGGGTAGTGGTGTCTGGTTGATGGTCAGTGGAAGGCGGGGTGCCGAATGCGAGGGGTAGTGATGTCTGGTTGATGGTCAGTGGAAGGCGGGGTGCCGAATGAGAGGGGTAGTGGTGTCTGGTTGATGGCCAGTGGAAAGCAGGGTGCCGAATGCGAGGGGTAGTGGTGTCTGGTTGATGGCCAGTGGAAAGCAGGGTGCCGAATGCAAGGGGTAGTGATGTCTGGTTGATGGCCAGTGGAAGGCGGTGTGCCGAATGCGAGGGGTAGTGATGTCTGGTTGATGGTCAGTGGAAGGCAGGGTGTGGAATGCGAGGGGTAGTGGTGTCTGGTTGATGGCCAGTGGAAAGCAGGGTGCCGAATGCGAGGGGTAGTGGTGTCTGGTTGATGGCCAGTGGAAGGCGGGGTGCCGAATGCGAGGGGTAGTGGTGTCTGGTTGATGGCCAGTGGAAAGCAGGGTGCCGAATGCAAGGGGTAGTGATGTCTGGTTGATGGCCAGTGGAAGGCGGTGTGCCGAATGCGAGGGGTAGTGATGTCTGGTTGATGGTCAGTGGAAGGCGGGGTGCCGAATGCGAGGGGTAGTGATGTCTGGTTGATGGCCAGTGGAAGGCGGTGTGCCGAATGCGAGGGGTAGTGGTGTCTGGTTGATGGCCAGTGGAAGGCGGGGTGCCGAATGCGAGGGGTAGTGGTGTCTGGTTGATGGCCAGTGGAAAGCAGGGTGCCGAATGCGAGGGGTAGTGATGTCTGGTTGATGGCCAGTGGAAGGCGGTGTGCCGAATGCGAGGGGTAGTGATGTCTGGTTGATGGTCAGTGGAAGGCGGGGTGTGGAATGCGAGGGGTAGTGGTGTCAGGGCGATGGCTAGTGGCCAGGGAGATGTTCACGGGACACGGTCTATTGGCGTGTGCCCCCGACATTGCCTAGGATAGAGAACGCTTGGTTTCACAGCCTGAGCATGTGTCTGGGGGCCTGGGATGTCTGGGTTCCATACCCCCCTTGTGTGACTGTGGGTGATGTCCTCGGGGTTCCCCTGTGCTGGGAAACAGGGGTACAGCTCCTGCCCGGCCTGGCGGGGTGGGGAGGAGGTTTGCAAAGGGCTCTGAGACCCCCTGGCACCAAAGCGTCATTATCTCCCTGGCCGCAGCATGGAAGCCTCCACTGTCAGCGCAGGAGAAATCTTCCCCGGGGCAAAGACGTCCCCAGGTCTCATCTCAGCCTTGGCAGGGCTCTTTTAAGCACAAGGTGGCTGGAACGAACAAGCCCTTCAAAGTCCCCTTACTCCCCCCCTCTCACTTGCTCCTTCTCCATCCCCCGTGCCTTTCGCCCCTGCCCACCCCGGCCCCTTTCCAAACCTCCTTCCCCACCCAGACATGTGCCAGGGCCTCTACCCTGCTGCGCAGGAGGGGTCAGGTTGGCAAGGGGGGGGACTTCCAGAGAGCGAGGCTGGGGCTGAAATTGCGTCAGTGAGGCCCAGCCCGGGCGGGTCTCGGGGGCTGCACTGGCTTTTTTTGGTAGGAGTCCTGACAGCTCCATCCTGCGTATGCAGAGGAGAGAATTGGCTCCGTCTCTCAGCCACCAGCCCGGCCAGACCGCGGCACTGTCAGCCAGTGGAGGGACATTGGGGTAGACCCCCAGCAGCTCCGTTGAGGGGGTTTTCTCTGTGGAAACCCAACCCCCACCTCTCCCAGTCCTGCCCCCCTCCCAGCTCCGGCATAACGAGCTGCCCCCTGTTCTGGCAACAGTGGGCTGGGCTGGTTAGCATGGTGACAAGGGAGGTTAGAGCAGGGGGCTGGGAGGCGGGTTAAGGCATGGGATTGAGAGTCCAGGTCCCAGGGATTTACCCCCATTGAGGGAGGGAGATGGCTCTGACGGTTTGAACAGGACTCCTGGGTTCTCGTCCCAGCTCTGTCCCTGAACCGGGCCACCTGCCCTTGGTTTCCCCAGCTGTAAAGCAGGACTGAGACTGGCCAAGGTGTGTCATGGGGTCCCGGGATGGCGCAAGGGTCGCTGGAGAAGTGCTGCCCCTGTGCCTGGCAGCCCTGGGAGAGGGAAAGTGGCCTTGGGGTACAGCACTGGGCTGAGAGTCAAGAGATCAACTTCCTCTCTGCCACTGAGTGCCGGTGTGCCCCGGGCAAGGCTCTTCACCTCCCAGGGCTTCAGTCCCCCCAGGTAATCCTTGCGTCCTCCTGCCCAGGACCATGGGGCTCTGACCGTCCAGGCCGAACGAGCGAAGAGGAGGCCTCAGTCTCAAGCCAGCCCAGGGCCCAATGCCCAGCAGTGCAGCCCCCACCTCCCCGCAGGGCAGCTCTGCTGGAGTCAACGGAGGCACCTGCCAGTGGCTCAGGGAGGCAGCTGGGCTGGCGTGTGCTCACCTGACGGGGCTGAGGCTGGCCTTGGGAGGGCGTGACTCCTACCAGTTGCTGTTCGGCCTGGTGTCCGGCGCCTGCAATGCTGTGGGTACCATGGGGAGGTGTATGCACCGTGAGAGGGGACGGGGGCCCCGTGGGGTGCTCTGGGGATCCAGTGGGTTTCATTTTGCCCCCTTTGCCTCTCTTTCTAGATGACGTTTCGCCATATTTCAAAACGGAGCCGGTCCGGAGCCAGGTCCACCTGGAAGGGAACCGCTTGGTCCTGACCTGCATGGCCGAGGGCAGCTGGCCCCTGGAGTTCAAGTGGCTTCACAACAACAAGGAGCTGGCCAAGTTCTCTCTGGAATACAGGTGAGCCAGCCCCTGCGCCCGCCCTGCCCTGCCCCGCCCCGGTGGGGAACTGCCGGGACCTTTCCTCAGCAACGGCGCTGGGGAGGCTTCCGCGTCTTGACTGTTTCTTCTGCTCAGGCTGTTGTGGGGTGGAGCGAGGGGAGCTGGCCGGGGCGTCCCAAGCGCTGGGGGACCCCAGGTGAGGGCACATAAGGGTCCTGTAAAGCGGACGAGCTCCCCCGTGGTCTGGGCCCACAGAGGGGGTGGCTTGCTGGGGAGGTGGGATGCAGGGACAAGCTCGGAGCCAAGATGAAGTGACGTTGCCCTCTCCCCACATCCCTGGGCCCAATCCACCCGAGGGCAGGAAATCGCTAACAATGTCGCCAGCCGTCCGCCCCCGTAGGTTGATCAGCGATCGAGGAGCAGGCAGGGCCCCCAGGATGTGCCGGGATGCACCAGCCCCCACATCCAAGGCACTGGAGAGCGGCTAAAGGGCCAGGGCTGAGGAAAAAGTGAAGAGTAGCAGGAGACGTGTCCCCCTTTGTTCTCCGAGCTCCTGTCCCTTGCTAAGGGCCCCGCTGGGCAGCGAGGGTGGCAGGTGCCGGCGGTGGTTTTCCTGGGGCGTGGGCAACTGCCCTGTGCTGGCCATGGGTGTCCAAGAGGCCTGTGGGAATTGACAGTTAATTCCCAGATTCACCACCTTCTCCCAGACGCTACGGTCTAGTCTCTGGCTTGTGCCCGTTGGGGGCAGTCTGCCCACCTGTTGCCCTGCAGGCTGCCCCATGAACACTGTGGCAGGGGCTTTTGGGAGGTGGCTGAGCAGGGACTCAGGATCGACAGGGCCGAGGTGGCCACGGTGCAGCCCATGCCAATGCCATGCCAATGCGATCTGTGGCTGCCGTCCCCTTGACCGTGGAGTGCGGCCTGGGGAGACTACAGGTCCCAGCATTCAGTGCTCCATCTTGGCCCAGCACAGGGGATTAAGGGGGAGTGTTGCATGCTGGGACTTGTAGTCTCAGCTGGCTGCCCCTCTGCAGGAGATGAGAGCAGCTGGTATCGGCCACATTTTAGGCAAATGACGTGGCTCCCTCCCCCCGAGGTTCCTCAGGCCTGGCCCCTGGTTCTGGTCCATCTGGGTGGGAGGGAAGGAGCCGTGCGTGTGGTGCCCCTGGGTCGGCGCACGCTGCTGAGCATGCCAAGGGCTGCCTTGCCGCGTCTGGGGAAGCAGATTTGAGCAGGCCGGCGTCGGGAGGGAGTGCTCAGGCAGAGCGGCATGCGGACTGCGCAGTGGGCAGAGGCCAAGGCGACCCTGCTGGCATGCAGCACACCCAGGGCACGGTCTGGAGAGGCCTGCGTGTTTGTCAAGGGAGAAGGGGCAGGAACCGGAGCCTGCCGGGACTGCTGAGGTCCCTGCTTTCCCAGGAGGGTTTAAAACCCGTTTCCCAGGAACAGTTTGGCTGTGGACTTCCTCTGCCCCGGACCAGCACCACCCCATGGCCGAGACGTTCCCAGGGAGCGAGTGCGGGACCCGGGGGGCATGGGGAAACCCACTGGATGTTGAAATATTATAGTGCAGTAGCACCTGGAAGCCACGGGTAGGGATGGGGCCCTCACTGTGCTAGGCTGTCCCAGGCTGACCCCACCTGGGACTGATCAGCTGCCGCCCACTGAGACTGGGAGGCCAAGGACCCGGTGATAACTTGAAGATCACCTGGTCCTCATAAAAGCCAGCAGGAGCCCAGCAGAACTGCGGCAAGTCAGTAGATCCTGCATGAGCCGCTGGGACCGGGTTTCTAGCCGGCTCAGGCAGGTGGCCTGCAAAGAGTGATCCTGCAGGGAGCAGGCTAGGAAGGAGAAGGAAGCAGGCTAGGAAGGAGAAGGAAGCAGTGAGGCCTTTGACAGGCAGGCAGGCAGCCAGTGTGGGGTAATTCTGGTGAGGAGCTGGCTCCAACAGAAGACCCCTGTCAGGGGAGAGGATCGGATTGACCTGTTGAATTTATGTCACACTGTTTGATTTGGAAGATCCAGAGCTGAGGCCTGGGAGAAAAGGGACTGGGGCCTCCGGGAGGCTTCCCCAGGCTTCCCCTGGCTTCCCCAGGCGCCGGACACACGTGTAACCCAAAGACAGCCCCTGCCCGGGTGGCTACAGCAAACGGGCAGGGGGCTGATTTGGGTCGGTAGATCTGTGTGCGGCGTGCATCCCGCTCTGTTAATCCATTAACGCTGGGCAGAGCGCTTTGAAGATGAAAAGCGCCGCATGCTAATATTGCAGAGCTGTGTACTCAGCCGGTGCTCGCCATCTTCACGTTGTCCCGTGCTTTGACCATTATTGATAGCTTTCGCCGCGATTGGCAACGCCACCCCCTCCAGCCTGGCGATGATAGCCCCTCCCGCTGACCCCGGGGCCCATTGTCAGCTTTATTCCCAGCTCCCCGGCTCGCGTGGCAGGTGGGAGGAATCGGAAAGAAAAGCCACTGGCCCGGAGTCACAGCCGCTCGAGGCTCACCTTTAAATCAAGCCGGGCGCCTCTCCCCCTCTCCTCCATGTGTGTCATCCTCTCTATTTTAATCAATAATTCAGCCCTAGATGAGCCATTCCCCATTTCAAGTAATCAAATCCAAAAGCTTCTCGTTGCCGTAGCAACTCCTAAGTGGTCCAGGACCCTGGGAACGCAGACAATGGGCCCGCGTGTGAAATCCCCTCCCTGACGGTCGCCTTGAGGGCCCCATTGTTGGCCGCTGGGCCCACGGCCTGCTATGAAGGGAAGTAACTTTGTTTTGTGTTAGCCGAGGGGGTGGGAGCAGAAGGCTCAGGAATGCCAGTCTCTGCCCTCGCTGCACTGGGTGGGATCTGACTTCTGGAGCTGTCTGGAGCCGTTCGCTTTCCTTGCAAGGCTGAAAGTGGGACCCGGCATGCGGGAAGGTTTGCTGAGCTCCCTGGCGTGTCCGTGGGAGCACTCCGCGGGCAGACTGAGGGGGCACCTTGCGCAGGGCGGCTGGGGTGGGCTTCTGCTTTGAGGTTTATTTTTCCAGTTGAAATTCTGGGGTTGCAAGAAAAAATGCCAAACTAAGAGTCAAATTACCCCTCCCTGCTGTGCCCAGACAGGCAGCGAGCTCTGGGAAAGCCAGAGTCACACCCCATCGCTCTGCACCCAGGGCCCATTCCTGGGCTCTGCACTCCAGCTAACCTCTTGGGGCATTTGCCTGAGTGAACAATGTCTCTGCAGCTCCCATCACCATCGCATCTGGGCATCGCACCATCATTAATGACTTTGTCTTTACATAAGCCCCTGGAGCTGGGCAAGTGTCATTTTCCCCATGTTATAGATAGGGAAACTGAGGCACAGAGCTGCAAAGGGTCTTGCCTGCAGTCACAGAGGCAGCTGGCTATTGAACCCAGAGCTCCCAAATACTGGCCCAGTGCCTTAGCCACAATCCTGCAGCGAGCGTAAGACCCTCCAGACTTGGCTTGCAGTGACTCTCTGGGGCAGGGCAGGGGAGGGGGGTGTCACTCACTAAGCCAACAAGCATAGAACAAATTGCCAGTGAGAGGGCGAGAGTGAAGCTGGTGCTGCCCAGTGGAGTGGGGGCCAGGTGGGTGAGGAAGAACCAGCACAACGTGTGGGTGTTTCACACGCAGCCCGTCACACGCCTCAGCCTTCCCTGCCCCCTGCTGTGAGAACAGACCCGCCCGCCCCAGCTCTTACACCCTGAATTGGGAGGGAGGCACCACCGTGATGCCCGCAGCAGCCCCGTGGAGTGTGGGGGGGGGGGCCTGTCCAGGGCAGCAGAGCCCAGGGTTCTTGGGAGCCCCCTACACTGCAGCCAGTCATGGGAACACAGCTGCCAGTTTGAGGGAGCTAGGGATCTGTGGGTACAAATGCTCCCATTCGGGCTTCTGACAACCCGCAGGCCCAGGAGACAGACAGACAGACTCACACACACACACACACACACACACCCCGCGGGCAGCTGGGGCAAACCCACCAAGACGCTTAGCACAGCCGACTCAGGGGACTGACCAGTCAGGGGAGGCACCAAGATGGGGACTTGAGGGCACTGTTGGAGTGGGGAGCGAGATGAGTGTCCCGACCGGGGTGTGGACTCCCAGACAGAGGGCTAGAGCTGGGAGCTAGAATCAGGCTGGGTTTGCTGCTCTGCCACCTGTGCATTTCTATAAACTCTCCTTCGATGCTGAAACATCCGGGAGGCAACAGAAAAGCCGGCGGGGCTGTGGGCGGGGTGGATCTCTGGGTCCCTGCGGGGGGCTGGGGATCGGTGTGGTGAGCAATATGGGGAGCCGATGAACCAGGGCAGCGAGAGAAGCGCTGAGGTGGAGGCCGACCCGACAGCTTATCTGGCAGCTGCTGTGGCGGTGTTTCCAAGGTGGGTTTATTTATTCATGTGACAGGTGCTGGGGCTGGGATTGTGGCATGCACACGGATCAGCCTGGAAAGGAGCCAGCCATTGCAGCTCTTAAAGGAGAAGACAGAAAACAGGCTCCTGATTAACGTGTTATGGTGTGGGGCAGTATGTCAAGGGGGCTCTTTCCGTCCTCTTGGAAAGTCCCGCAACAGCCGCACTGTGCAAGACTGGGACGCAGAGCCACTCGCTGCCCCCTCGCCCGCAGCGCCGCCCCGCTGGCCAGCGTAGGTGCTGCGGGGCATTTTGATACGGGCTGCCTCCGCTGAGAACCAAGCTGGTGTCGTCCTATCTTTGTTAGTGGCATGGGGAGGGGGAATCGAGGCCTTTCCCCGTGGGAAAGGGTCACGTGGCTAGGGAGGCTTGGAAGGGTTAGCGGGATATCAGGAAATGTCCGTTTCACCACAAACCAATAGGTCCATCAAGGAGAAGTGAAATTTACAGCTAGGCAAAGTAAGGCAAATGCTGCCTGAGAACTCGTTCGAGTTGGATTTAAGGCTACTTCCTTTGTGTGTTCTGACACGGGATGATGACAGGTTGTGTTTTCAGGGTTACAGAGCAGTGGTTTTCAACCTTTTCTCATTTGCGAACCCCTAAAAAAATTTCCAATGAAGGGTGCAGACCCTTTTGGGGAATGTTAGACATAGTTTGTGGACCCCAGGTTGAAAACCACTGTTAGAGACCTTTAACTTTTTGAATCTCAAGTCTACTGTCATTAAATAATTGCCCGGCTCCCCCATTGTCTGACATCCCCACCCCATAATTTCCCACAACTGTGAAAATTTACATTGATAAAAATTAAAAAATAAACCTGTTTAAGAATAAACGTCACTGTTATCCATCAAAAGGTACAGAAATGAAAATGGGTTTTTGCCCAGCCTCTGGCTGGGAGAGGGATGGGGAGATGTGATGCCAGGGTGGGAGGGAGGGAAAGGAAAGGGACAAACAATAAAGATTAGACCTTCTCCAGGGCCTTGTCCAAGTTACTCAGCCTGCTTGCACCAGCTGGACACTGGAGAGAGAGTGCCTCTGAGCTGCTGGAGGAAGGAAACCTTTCCACTTTGCCAAACGGCAGCCAGTCACTTGTCTGGCGTGGAAAGGCAGGGCAGCTGACGTAGCCACTTCTCCAAGGACTCTCTGGCTGCCAGGGTCCAACTCCCAAGAGGGTCAGTGGGGATTAACCCCTTCAGTTATGGCCCCATCTTTCTCTCCCTGACTGCATCGGCCCGCGAGCCCTTGGAGTGATGGGGACGTTCTCTGGATTTCACAGGGCTGTGGCCGGGATTCCCAGGTTTTAGGTGTCAGGAGAGCAGGGCTGGGCTGAGGATGTCACTCCAACGGTCTTGCCCCTTGGTGACCTGGACACATTGGAAAACAAGCATCTGATGCAAAGTGAAAACCATCATCGTCGCTCTAATAACTAGCCGTACCTCTGTGGCTCCCCGCAGGCTTCCCTCTCCTCAGTTAACCACGGCAGAAACGGAGGCCCGGGCACCCGACGACGAGTCTCAAGTCAGCGACAGAGCCTGGAGTTAGGAGCCAGGTCTCCTCTGCCCTTTCTGCTGGACCATGCTGCTGCCCCTGCCTGCGATGCACGTGGTCAGTCGTACCAATGCCATCTTCGACTGGTGGGTCAGCGTGCCCAGGGGAGAGGACCCTTCCTGACCCCCGCCAGCTGGTCGTCCAGTGTTCTGGGCCAGGGGAGCTGCTCTCCCATGTCTCAGCACATGGGGCTTGCAGGCCTAGTGTAAGCAAGTGCCAGGCCACTGAATTTGATGCCCCTTTACCCCATGGCTGGATTTGGCCCCACATGACATCAAGGCTCTCAGTGCTCCAGGGTACAGGCTGGACTGGCCAGCGTGTGGAAACCCCTCCGTTTCCAGGCCAGAGGTGTCGGTGAAAACAGGATTCATTAAGCCCGGCGGGTGGCACAGTTCATGTCTTGATGAGAGTTACGTTAGATCTCCCATTGGCGACGAGGAATGGGGAGCTCGAAGAGGGGCCCAGATTAGCTGAAGCACTCTCAGGCCAGGAGCAAAACGAGGTCCCCATTGCTGCGGGAATAATGCAAAATGTCAACCATTAAATTGGATTGTGGGAACCCGAGTAAGAACAGGGTGGGGGTGGAGGGGCGGCGTGCACAGTCTGTGGAGGAGAGTCTGCAAAGGGGGTGCTGAGGTCACGGAGACAAGGCCGCCCCAAATGCACCCTGCAGCATCCACCACTGTCGTGTCCCGGTGCCGAGAGTGGGTGGGTTGGGTTTACTACAGGCAGCGTGGCCTCCTGATTAGCATAGGAGACCTGGAGTCCGGACTCCTGGGTTCTATTCCCACCACTGAGCTGGGCAGTGGGGGCTAGTGGTTAGAGCAGTGGGGCTCTGGGGGTCTGCTTGCTGGCTCTGGGAAGAAGCGTGGTTTAGTAATTAAAGGACTGGTAGTCAGGACTTCTGGGTTCTATTTCCGGGTCTGCCACTGACTCATTGGGTGGCCACGGGAGAGTCACCGTCTAGCTCTGGGCCTCAGTTTCTCCATCTGTAATATACGAGGAGGGCCCATATTGCTGAAGCGCTTTGAGATCATTGGCTGAAAGGTTTCATGTAAGTGTGACGGTCACGGTTGTCTTTTGGGTGCAAAGGTGGCCGTTTTTTGAGAAGGCTCCAGATTCCCCAATCCAGCTTCCAGCCAGAGGCTTGTGAGAGAAAACAACCACGTGCTGCGGGGAAAGGCAAACAAGTCAACCCGCCGATCTGCAGCTAATGAAGCAAATCACTGCCTAACTCTAACCCTCTTCTCTAGCCGCTTGGGCCCAGCCGGCCCTCGGCAGCTTGGTGTCGCCTGAGTCTCCGTGGAGACGGACGCCATTGAGGCGAGGGTCTGGGCCTCTTGTCTGGAAGTGGGGGGCTGCTGGTGAGGAAGCAGAAGCGCCAGAATTAGTTGTGATGGGCCTAAATGGAAGGTTAATAGAGATGTAGGTGGCACGGTGCCAGCCAGAGGGGCGGTAGTAATTAGCCACTAACGAGTTTAGAAATGGACTTGTCCTTGGGGACGGTAGGGCTGGCCTGGATGCAAGGGCAGGGCTGGGAGATCCCTTTATGCCAAGGGCTCCCGCCTTTCTCTGACCCTCGGGAGGGTTGCGCCGGGGTGCGGCCATGGGCACCTCTCCAGCGGGCGAGCGGATCGACGCCGTGGAGCTGCCGCTGGGCCCGGCTGGCCTTGCAGAGCGTCTCGCTCCCCAGTGCTCCGGCAGTTTCGTTCTTTGCTGCCGGTTTAGGCTTGGCAGAGCTCGCACCCGCCATCCGTCTGTGCTGCAGGCCCTGGTGCAAAAGGAACAAGGCAGGCCCCCCGTGTGCGCCCCCAGGAAACCCTTCACTTCTCCTTCACTGCCCCCAGGAAACCCATCTTCTCCTTCACTGCCCTGGGCCCCGGCATGGCTGGGTCATTGCAGTGGGTTTGCTTGGGCAGCTCTTCCCAGCACCGGGGCGAAGGATGTGGAGCTGCCTGGGTTTCTGCTACACATCAGGTGGGAGTGGCGAATGGAGGGGCAACCCACCGCCACGTCATTACAGGTTACAAAATCAAGCACCAAACTAGGCCGGCGGTCTCTTTCCAACATCCCGTGGGTGGCTGCACCCCTTGGCTTGCCAGGGGCCTAGCGACAAGCCAGAGCCGTGTAGCTGTGTGGCTGTTACTTTCAGCATCGGACTGATCAGGCAGCCCGCCGGGGCAGAGCTAGCCTGCGTAGCAATATGCTCTACCTGGTCCGTTCAGCGTGCTCCGGCTATGTACAGCGCCAGAGACTGTAAGTCAAGCAGCATGCACCATACGGCTGCCAGCCGGTCACTCCCACTGGGATGCTTTGGGGCTTAGCAGCGATGCTGAAATGTGACCTGAAACCCAATGCTGCGGCTTTCTTTCCCCTTTCTCCGGAGCCGAGCTCAGCCAGCCCTGCCAATAGCTCGCTCCTAATGGCACAATTACTGCACTGTGCAGCCCTCATAACAGGAAAATCACTCACGGTTGTTCAGCAAATACCAGTTTCAGGGTGGAAAAAAGTAATTACGCGGGTCAAAATTGTTTATCATCTTTAGTGCTTCTCTTCACTAGCCGGGGTTTCTGCTCGGATCAATTGCTTTACCAGTGAAGTTATTTCACAATTAACAGTGAATTTTGCCGTAGCTGGAGAGAGTGTTTTCCCTTCAGGTGCATCAGGAGAAAGGTAATTGGATTGTAGAGTCTGCTGTTATAATGCTTAGTACAGGGGACTCCTGGGTTCCAATCCTGGCTCTGCAAGTCCCTGGCTTTCCTCTGCGCCCTCAGTTTCCCCTCTTGTTAAGGGGTTCCAGTGGGAGGGTGTGGGGCTTAATGCAATCGTTAAGCAAATTGGTGCCGCTGGGTGGAAGGTGCTTTCGAAATGCACAACATGATTATTTATTTGTATTGCGGTACACTAAGGGGGCAGGACCCAGACCCCAAAGGTATTTAGGCACCTTGATTTCAAGGGGAGTTAGGCACCAAAATTCCATTGAGGAGCTGGGCCCAGGGACCTGTTATTCTGGGCCCGATTCAAGCCTAACACCAGTCAAGGTCTCTACCCTGAAGCACTGAGTTTCAGACGAGACACAACAGGTGTTGACAGCAGACTCCAGAGGAGCACCTGGGAGCCAGCAGACAGCGACAGGGTGGGGTGAGCGCTGGCCATTGATAGCTATTCACTATCTGATCGGTTCCATTGCCAGGGCTATGAACTAGTGCCCAGTTTGATTTGTAGTTGTTTCAAGTGGCACAAGGGCAGCCCGGTTACCAAGCCAGCTGAGTAATCTCTGTGCCTTGATCCTTCCGTCTTGGCACCAGCCCAGGAAGGAAGCAGTTTGGGGTATTGTCGCCCGGTAGCAGCCCCGGGTACAGCTGGAGAAGAGAAGTACCGGCTGACTCCTGGCTTGGTTGCTCTGTCGCTCGATCCTCTCTCTCCATCCAGGCGTTCACCCCGGGAGGCCCGGCTTGGTCAGCAGAGATGCAGGCCAGAGCGTTAGAAGTTGGCTGACAGCCTAGGAGTTGATGGCCACCCTAGACACTGGTTATTGTCTGTGTCACCGTATCGCCCCGAGACCGAGCCAGGACTCTGTTGCGCTAGGTGCAGTACAAACACAGGCCAGAAAGCCAGTCCCTGCCCCAAAGAGCTGGCAGCCTGCCCCCGTGAAACTGGGGTGTCCAAGGTGCCAGCTGCCTGCCCAGTGAGAAATGCCTGGATGCGAGATGGGAGTTCTGGATTTGGGTTGGCTTCTTGTTATCCTTTGCACCCGCCCTCTGGGCTAGCTTTGGCCCAAGGCTCTGTGTGGAACACAGAGAGGGGAACGGCTTTGCCCAGCTTCGCAGAGTGAGGCAGTCGCAGGGCTGGCCCAGGAACCCAGGCGTCCTGTCTCTGTCTCCCATTTAACCACTCCAGCAATCTCCTCTCTCTCTCTCCCCGGACAGGAGAGCAGCCCTTGGCCACACGCAGGGCAGAGTCCCCCCATCCCCCTGGGGAGGGCAGTGACCCAACAGGCCCAGGCCCTCTCTGACCCCCCCATGCCCATAGGGAGGGAGGTCCGTGACCCCAGAAGAGTTTAGAACAGTGCACCCTTTGAATCTGGAGGCTACATCCACCCCTGCCTACACCCCATCCATGCCGCCCCCCGGCAAGACAGATTCCTCCCTCGCCAAGAGCAGGGAGCGTCTGAGGAAGTGGCAGCCTGTCTGCCGAGGCTCCGCGCAAGGAGCCGGTGGACGGTGGTTCCCGGAAAGCCCTTGGCCAGCTGGCTGCAGCGCTGGGGGCTCCTTGCCCTGGCATGGGGACAGCCCAGGCTCCAGTTGCTCTTGCCAAACAAGGCATCACTAATTCCCAAAGCAAGCGCCATGCCCCCCAGCCTGGCGTCTGCTCCGTTGCTTTCGTTGCCCACCTTGCACCGGATCTGGGTGCTGTCGCGGGCAGCCCGTCATGGGTGCAACTGCCCTGGAGTCCCTCCCCCCGCATACACCGAGCCCTCAAACCGATTGAAAAGAGCAGGGGTGGCCCTGCGAAGTGCTGGGGTCCTACCACCGGCAGCGGAGTAGGAAGGAGCGGGGGCACGAAGGCTGATTAGCCCAGCGAGGGCTCCTGCGCTGCCTTTCAGTCATTATGGCATTTAAGACTAATAAGTTCACTTTTTTCTTTTTAAAGAAAAGAACCTGTCTCCCGGCTTTGCACCGGCATTTCCATAGTAACCCCCCTCTTCTCCCCTGCCTCAGTCAGGGCCTGGCACGCAAAGGGGGGCGACTTGTGGAGGTGCCGAGAAGGGCGAGGGGGAAGGATGCGGGTCAGGGAGCCCTTCCTCCTCGCGCAGCCCTGGGGTTGCATCAGCCTGGCGCAGAGCTGGCGAGCTTCCCCCATGAAGCGTGCTGGGCTCACTAGCTCCTTGTGGCTCCAACAGCCTGGCCTACGGGGCGCTGCAAGGATACAGAAGATCGCTGTGCTGGTTAGCTTGTGTCTGTGCACCAGTCTCTGCAGATCAGCTCCCACCCTCCCCTTTTACCTGCCTGGTGCATGTGTCTGGAAAAATCCTGGGGAGGCTCTCAGGGAAAAGCTAAACAGCTCAGAGGAGGGTTTCGTCCTTCCTTAAGGAGAAGGCAGCTTAACGCAGCGTCTCCGGAGAGTTTTGAGGCCGAGAAGTTGGAAAGATTTTGCCTATTGTGTGCTGCACTCTCTCTACCCCAGCCCGGTGCGCACACACTCCTATGGCTCGGGGCTAAGAAATTTTTCTGCGGTTTCTCTCTCCAGCGTGTGGCTCTCCTGTGGGTTCTCCGGAGTCTGAGCTCTTTTCATACACGGAATCATAACATGCAAATCAGGCCGTGCGATGTCTTCAATGAAACCCTCCGAAGGAAAGAGCTTCTCTGGCGGATTGAGGATATTTATTTCTCGTGCAAGAAATTTAACATGCAGATTGGTTAGAGCTGGTAATTTATCACATGAGATTGTCGTATTAGGGTTTGCATTGAGTCCTGCTCCCTTCTGAAATTACATCGCGCATATATTAGAATATGGACAGATGGAAGGACGGACGGACTCTCACATACACGCCCCTCTCCCTCTATTAAATAAATTCTCATTCCGCTTCCATCCCTTCTCCCCTCCACATCTGGTGCAGGACTCCAGCGCCCACCCAGAGGATTTCCCACGTTTTCCCAAGAACCCAGAAGCCCTCTGCCAGAAGCATGGAGACTAGGAAAATTTAATTAGCTCCCTGGCTTTCATATTAGCTTCGTCAGACACATCGCTCACCCCCCAAAACATTTTTGCATGACTAATTCCCCACAAGGCTCTGGTTTGGGTTTCCTTTGCTATGCCACAGCCCCCACACCGCCTCGCTCGGGCCAGATGCCCGCGGGTTCTCTTTCTGGCACAGGATTGTCGTTTTGGCTCTTGTAATACCTTTTCGGAGGAAGCTGGGAAGAAAACGGGCCTAGTTCTGCTCTCGCTCCCACCGGTTTCCTTCTGGAGCGGCTCTGCCCGAGTCAGTGGTTTTGCACCAGTGCGAAGCTGACGCAAGTGAGAGCAAGAATCGGCTGCTGAAACCAGAGAGCAGAATCCCAGTTTGGTTTCTGGGCTCCTTCCTCGCGCCTCACAAGTAAATAGCCACCGGCTGTGGGGATCTGAGCTGAGCAAAGAGCTCAGGGTTTGGCTGTCTGATCGGAATTGACCGCAGGGGTGAGGGAAATGCAGCCAGTTAAAAATCAGACACATCCCAAACCCTGCAAGGTTCTTGAGGTTCAGTGAACTTTACATTTAAACCAGAGCGGGAAGGAGGAGTGGAAAGGGTGGGGGACCCGTGCCGTGCCCTGTCCGTCAGGCTTTGCCCTGCCTGTGGGGACCCACATTCCAGTGAGCCAGGTGGCCACCGCCTGGCCAGGGATTGGGGCGGATTGGAGAAGCAGCGGGTTTGCAGTCACTTCTCCCGCCAGCGCCCCCCACTCACAGTGGTGAGTCCCCACCCCCGCCCTGTGGGAGGCTGCTGCTCCTGCCCTTTCTGGGTGTCACTTCGTTTGAAGGGTCTGCTCAGTGCCGCGTGTATGTATGTACCAGTGCCCTGTACTGGGGGCAATCGGGACCGCTCTACTGCGTGTGACAGGCCCCGTGCCACTCCGAGGTAGGGGAGACTTTTCTTTAATTCACATAGCTGGGGTGCGTGCTTCTGGAGCAGGGGGCTCTGAGTTCTAGCCCCATTGCTGGCAGGAGGGTCCATGCAGCGCAGTGTCCCCATCGATTTATTTGTTTCTGGAGAAGAGGAACAAAGTTTAAAAAACACTGAAAAGGCCAATATCATGGGAAGCCCTAGGGGGGTATTTCCCGGTTATATTTGGAAAGAGACACTTTTTTGATTTTCAGTTTTCTCGTGAGCCCTGGCCTACCCAGGTTGGTATGTTATTGTAGGGTTGCTCTGGAGGGCGGGGCTGCGTGTGTTATTGTAGGATAGCCAAGCTGTGCGTGTTGATTGGTTAATGGGGAGGGGAGGTGTCCGTGGAAGAGCTGGGGTTACAGATCCAGTGTCTATTCTAGAGTTTGGATCAGCAGTCCAGGAAGGCACTCACCCCAGCAGCGGAGGAAAGTAGGACGTGTTCCCAGCCTCCTGCCCTGACCTTGGCTCTGTCCCTCTTAGATACTGAAACATGAATAGCCGTCTTGTTGTTTGTGCCTCTCTCCGGCCCGACGTGGCTGGGCTCTCCGCCCCTTGCGCGCCGTAGGAAGCCAGCAGATTAATGCATGTGCATAAATTATTAAACAGCTTATTGTTCTAGCCGGACCAATTGAGCTGGCGATTTACAAGGCCGCCGGAGTTACTGGAATTCCCCTGACCACAGCAAAAGGACTCTTTGCAGGAGCCGCCAAGGATGGCTCTGGCCTCATGTGTCAAAATGCAGCTTTCTCCAATCAGGAGCTAATTGAGATTCAATAATGCCGTTAACATGAGCTGATTAAATACCAGGGGGATGGTTAAAAACATATTGAGTGAGGCCTCGGCTGGGGCTGGCCACGGCTCTCTGCATGTGGGGAGCTGGTAAATCTTGCTAAGTGTGTTTTAATGCTCTCTTGCCATGTCCTGATCACACAATAACGATTCTCGTACACGTCCCCCTGTAGAATTAATTAGTCGTTATACAGTGTGTTAATCAAAGGGGCTGTGCCAAGGCTCTGCGATCCCAAATCTATTGAGCTGCTGCTTACCGTGGCTTGTGTTGAAAGCGTCACTGGACCTTGCGGCGTTCTGGTTTTTAATTTGCTAAAGCAGACGCTTCAGCTGCGACGTCCCTTCACCCCCCAAAATAAATCAGTGGCATAAGCCATTAAACATCCCTTCAATAACAAACCAGCCTGCACGATCCTGGGCAACCCTACGATAACAAAGGGAGTGTTAGCATCCCAGGGCTCGTAAGCACCCGTGCTGTACAATAACAAACCAGCACTTGCAGCCCAGCCCTCGTGAGTGACCCTATGATAATAAAGTGACATGAGCTTCGGGTGATGTCTTGGGTCAGGCGGCCACCCCCCAAAATAGCCCAGATGCCTTTGCATCGGATTTGCTGCCACAGAGGGAAGTGCTAGCCACTGTTTCTAGTTGTTTCATCTTCATGGGAGGAGAGGGCTGGGGAAGGAGCCCACAAGGGCATCTCCCACCCGAACCAACGAAGCAGATGAGCTTAGAAATCCCCACGTCTCCTCCCCTGGGCAGAAGGGGCTGTTTTGCCAGCAGGTTCGCCCAGGGGAGCAGGTGTGGGTCACCCCGGTTCCAAACCCCTTTTGGAGGGGAAGGGCTTTGGGAGATGGATTTCCTGGGGCAGCTCAGGGGCCGTTCCTTTTCTCTGCCCCTTGGCCTTTGCTGCCCCGGCATTGGATGCAGCGTCATTCTCCCAGGCCTGGAAGAAAAGACCTACTGCGTGGATTGATTTGGTTTAGCCTATGGCCAATGGGATTTAAAACAGCGTTATTGAACCCCGGGAGTAGCAGTGCGGTGACAGCTCCGGGGGCTTGGACAGCCACTGAGCTTTCAGGCCTATTAGCTGTCTGTGATGGACACGTGAGGGGACTTAATTAAGCCGTTCTCCATCAGGGTGTCAAGTGGTGCCGGGTTTACGCAGAGCTAGATCACATTGGATAGATAGACGGGGAGGGTTCAGTGTCACGCTATCGCTTGGCCATCGCCATGTCACATTATCACTGCAGCTCTCAGGGGCTCTGGCTTGGTGCTTCAGAAAAGCCACGAAGCCACCTGCATAACCTCTCCCTCCCTGGGCTGAGCTCCCTTCCTGAACCCTGGGCCTGGAAGTCTGGCTTGGCTTTTCCTTCTAACTCTCGGTCATCGGTCCCGTTTGCACAGCCCGGACCATTCATCTCTGTAGGCATGGATTCCGCTCAGAAACAACGTTCTCTCTATCACTGAAAAGCCCGGAAAATCAATGCCAGCAGCCCGGCACGTATGGGCAACCTTCCAATAACAAACCATCGTGTGTCCCAGCCCCTGTGAGCGACCCTCCAATAACAAACCAGTGCTTGTCCCCACCCTGTGAGTGACCCTACAGTAACAAACCAGTGTGTATATCCCCACCCTTGTGAGTGACCGTACAAGAAGAAACCAGTGTGTTTCTCCCCACCCTTGTGAGTGACCCTACAATAACAAACCAGTGTGTATATCCCCACCCTTGTGAGTGACCGTACAATAACAAACCAGTGTGTATATCCCCACCCTTGTGAGTGACCGTACAAGAAGAAACCAGTGTGTTTCTCCCCACCCTTGTGAGTGACCGTACAAGAAGAAACCAGCGTGTTTCTCCCCACCCTGTGAGTGACCCTACAATAACAAACCAGTGTGTATATCCCCACCCTTGTGAGTGACCGCACCATAAGAAACCAGCGTGTTTCTCCCCACCCTGTGAGTGACCCTACAATAACAAACCAGCGTGTATATCCCCACCCTTGTGAGTGACCATACAAGAAGAAACCAGCGTGTTTCTCCCCACCCTGTGAGTGACCCTACAATAACAAACCAGTGTGTATATCCCCACCCTTGTGAGTGACCGTACAATAACAAACCAGCGTGTATATCCCCACCCTGTGAGTGACCCTACAATAACAAACCAGTGTGTATATCCCCACCCTTGTGAGTGACCGCACCATAAGAAACCAGCGTGTTTCTCCCCACCCTGTGAGTGACCCTACAATAACAAACCAGTGTGTATATCCCCACCCTTGTGAGTGACCGTACAATAACAAACCAGCGTGTATATCCCCACCCTGTGAGTGACCCTACAATAACAAACCAGTGTGTATATCCCCACCCTTGTGAGTGACCGTACAATAACAAACCAGTGTGTATATCCCCACCCTTGTGAGTGACCGCACCATAAGAAACCAGCGTGTTTCTCCCCACCCTGTGAGTGACCCTACAGTAACAAACCGGTTTGCCCCAGCCCAGTGCTCGTGAGCAGCGGGGCAGCAACAAACCAGGCTGTGACGGAGGACAGGCCGTGCCACGACGGGGCTGGTTTCAGTGCCAAACGCTCCTACGGGTTTATACCATAAACAAAACTTCCTGCTTAGTAACCGCAGAGCTGCCCACCACTGCACTGTGATCCCCAATGAATTCGCGTCCCCTTTGTCAGGTAGGCACCTGCACTCAGTAACGATCCTCTGAATGCCAAGGGAGATCAGAAAGGAAACAAAATTAAAGCCAAAGTAGATAAAAGCCTTTACGGAAGGCCAGCAGTGGAGAACAAAGTCTCTCCTCTGATTTGGTTAATAACTGCAGGCCAAGCTGTGCTGAGTAATTTGTTTCCTTTCTCTGGGCGATTTCCATCCATTCAGGTGTGCAAAACAGGCCGGCTCCTTAATGGCCCCTTTGCCTCTGGTGGCAAGGAGAAGAGGCCCATTAATTGGGCCTGCAGGGGTGTCTCGCGTCACGGACCTAGCTCAGGATCTCTTCATTCCCCCCTGGCAGGCCCAAGGAGACGGCTCCGAGGTGTTTGATGCACTCCACAGTGCCGGTGAATCCAGGCAAAGAGCCTGGCAGGCCGAGACACTGACATGCTGCTCATTTGATAGAAAAGGCCAGCAGGGGTGTGAGCGGGGAGGTTGAATTCAAATGAGTCTCTAGCCCTGGCTCCCGGGGGTTGGCGGACCAATTTGACACACCCAGCACACAGTACAGACTCGGTGGGGTGAAGGGGGGAGGGATAGCTCAGTGGTTTGAGCACTGGCCTGCTAAACCCAGGGTTGTGAGTTCAATCCTTGAGGGGGCCATTTAGGGATCTGGGGCAAAAATTGGGGATTGGTCCTGCTTTGAGCAGCGGGTTGGACTAGATGACCTCCTGAGGTCCCTTCCAACCCTGATATTCTAAGCATCGTAAGAGTTTCATGTCTGTCTGTGCATTTACAGACATGGCTGTGTGCAGTGCACATGCAGGCACATGCTTGTGCCTACACAGAGGGTACTTCTGTGAGCAGGCTGCATGTGCACCAGGCACGATGCAAGGCCAGGTATCATGTAATGGGCGCTACTGGGGATCAGACAAGTGAGGGTTACCCACACGCCAAACGTGATCTGATCCTCTGGGTGAGCCAGCAAATAAATGCAAGGCAATTCAGGAAGCACGTGTGGTACTCAGCCCTTCCTGTTTATTTACCGAGCACTTAGCAAGCTCTGAGCCCTGCACAGTCTGCTTAAGGCAACAGGGCATATTCTCATCCCCCTTTTATAGATGGGAAACTGAGGCACGGCACGGGGACATGGCCCCAGGTCACACAGTGAGACAGTGTCGGAGCCGGGAATGCAGCTACCGAGTCCCCGCAAGCTTTCCCGCCCTTTGCTCTCTGCAAGTCGGCATGCGAGTGCAGTATCACGCACTCGCTGTCTCTTCCGTACGCTGTGCCAGGGGGTTCGCAGTCCCGCTGCGGTGAGGTGCAGGTGGAGTGTGTGTTCCGCCCCAATGAGCCTTGCTCACTTGCTCACGGGTGGGGGCGTGGGCCATTTCTGACTGGTTGGTCAATTCCAGACGGACGCAGCACTCGCAGATTGGAGCCCGGCGGGAGCTCAGTTTGAAGTAGACATGTTGCCAATGCCAGCCAGACGTAGGGCAGAGAGAAGCCCAGAGGGTCGCCAGCCCTTCTGCATCTCTGAGCAGGACGCTGGTCCCATGGGAACTCGCTGCTGTCCCCAGATGAGGAGTGCACGTGGGGGCGGCTGACACCCCTGGGGTTGCCTGGCTGCCCCCGTGCCCTTGTGTATCATTGCCCCTGCATCACACCAGTCTTGCCAGCTCCCTCTGTGCCCAGCTCATGCATGTGGCCGTCTCAGCACCAGGCTGTGGGTGGGCCAGCAGGGTGTGTCATTGGTCTGGGGTGGCTGCAAATCCCTGGGCACCCTGTTTAATTTCCACCAGGGCATAGCGTCCTCTGCAGACCTGGGCCAGCCGCAGCACCCTGCCCCTTTCGCCCTCCTCCCGCCAGCCCCACGCTTGTCTGGCCCAGCTGCCTGCGTGTGACTCAGCAGGGGGACAGCACCGGGTCTGCCAAGCCACACGCACGGGTCCCTGGGGTGCATTTCTCCCCCTGGCGCTGCTGGCCTGCGCGGCAGCCCTGCCGGGCCTCGACCTCCCATTGTTTCCCATGGGGACGGAGTGAGAGGTGCATGGGGTCCAGGTCCACAGAGCTCCAGGCGAGTGAGCAGAGGGAGGGGGTACGAGCACATAGCTGCGTCTGTGTGCATGTGTATACGTGTGTATGGGTGTGCGTGTGCGTGCACCTGTGTAAGGAAACACACCTGGGTCTGTTCTGAGGTGTGTCAGGCCTTGGTGTGTGTGTTTCTGGGCCCCAGTGTATGCACATACATATGTGTGCTTGTCCGTGGCTCCATGTCTGTGTGTGGGTTTGAGCATGTGTGTGTCTCTACGCCGGCGCTGGGGGTGCGGGTGAGATTTATTACCGAGGGCAGTGCAAGGAGAGTCTGCCCATTAGTTCTGGTGTCCGCATCGGCTCCTGACAGCTCGGCGGAATTGAAATCTCTCGTTGAAAGCCAGTCAGGATCTTGGTCGATATCGGGCGTGACACTGAAGGACTCTCTCCCACAGGGCACCGGGCGTGCTCCCTGCAGGGTCAGGCCATAGGGCTCAGCCGGTTCTTTTATATTGGCACCTCTTTGTCTTTTGAACACCACTGCCAGCCCCGCTGTGCCCGCCCCAGAGGGCAGGTGCCAGACCCGCTCCAGGAAGCTTTGCTCTGAAGCCGGGCGCTCGGGCAGGGAAGCCCTCACTGGTGGGGCCCAGTTCTGATCTCCCCGAGGCTGGCGTCAGGCCGGAGAGGCTCCACCCAGCTCTTCTCTCGTGCCCTGGCCCTGGCGACGCTCAGAGCCCAGCCCTGGCTCTGGACCCCAGTGGGGCACACAGGCCTTCTGGGGGACTGCTGGACACTGTCACACTGCAAACACCTGCCGGGGGCGAGGGCGTTTTCCCCCCTGGGGCTTGTCCTGCACCCCGGCCCTGTTCCGCCAGCTCCCTGCCCGGGGCAGCTCGGTCAGACGTTTCCAGCAGTGGCCAGTGACAGCCGGCCCTTGTTGGGGGGAAGCGGAGGATGGGGGCAGTTACACAGTGCCCAAGGGACTGCTGGCCACTGGCCCAGACAGCGGGGGTCGGGGCTGGGGGGACTTGGGCTCGCCTGCTTCTCTCCTGGATGCCGCTCGCTCACCGTGTCTCTCCAAACCACGACAAAACTGAGCCACGATAAAACGTGAGGCAGAGACAAGGCCGGGGCAGGGAGGCAGGATCAACAGCTCCCCCTTAGTGAGCCATCTGCCCCCGCTCAGCACAGCAGGAGATCCAGGGCTGGGAGGGGGATGCATCCCCCGATGACCCTCACCCCAGCCCCACCTAGGCGGGAGAATGGTGGCGTCCTGAGCGAGGCGTGGGCAAGGCAGGCCTAATGGTTGGAGCAGGAGTCGGGAGCAAGGGATCAGGAGCGATCGGGACAGGAACCGGGCAGGGGCAGGAGCGATCACTCAGCCAGCCCGGTTCTACCGCCACCCAGCTGAGCTCATAACCTGTCAGCCGGGGCCTGGGCTGACAAGTCCTGAGGCTCAGCTCGCTCCTGTGCAGCGCGATGTGTGCCAGTGGGTTAACACCCTCCACCCCAGAGGTGGCTGCATTGGGCGGCTGCCACCAGAGGCATGCTGGGATTGGCCCAGCCGGGAGCGCTGTGATCATCTGGGGGTGCGGGGGGACAGCTGTGTGCTGTGGAAAGGGAGGTGCTGCAGGAATGCAGGGGCCTGGCGGTGCTCCCTCTGGCCCAAAGCGCCCGAAGAGCCGGTGACAGTGACGGCTGCCAGGGAGTCGCAGCCGCTCGGGCTAACGAGGCCAGCCAAGCTGGGGCTTGGAACTCCGGGCTTGCTTGGCCGCCAGTGGAAAGCGGGGCAGGGGGAGGGCTGGCAGGACGCTGGTGGCCCCTGGCCTGTCCATTGCGCTGGAGAGCCAGAGCTGAGCTTAGGAAACGGTTTCGTGGCCCAACGGGGGTCCTACACTGCCACCTAGGGGCTGGTCAGGGACTCGGTGGAATTTCAGCACAGTGGTGGCTTGCACACGCTGGTGGCTCGCACGGCTGCTCTCGGAACAGCGGTGCCCTGTTTTTGAGAAGAGGCCTGGCAAGCCATGCCGATTAGCTCTTGTATCTCTGCTGAGCAGCTCTCAGGACACAGGGCCTGCTTGCAGTCATGCACACCAGGCCGGCATGCGCCTGTCCCTGGCTCCAATCTGCCTGTCTGCTCTGTTCTTGTGAGCCGGCAGGGGATTGAAATACGCAAGGATCCTTCTCTCAGACACACTTGGACAGTGCTTGTCTTGTCTCTGCAAATCCCCTGCTAGCTCCCAAGGCCAGGGCAGTCAAGCAGCGCGGACAGGAAGACGGCCCAGCACTCATAGCCCATGGCAGCCCTGGGGTCCTCCAGGCTTGTCAGTCATTATGGAGAGACCGAGGGGTCATCTAGGCTGTGGTGGTAAGTGACATGAGTTTGCTAGGTCTCAGCAGTGAGCGTGCCCCTGAGCAGAAGGCCTCCTGTGCCCTATAGCACAGTCCAGTGTGGTGGCCAGGGCTGGGATTCAGGGGCATCAGCAGAGCCGACTGCGTTTCAGGGGTGGGCTTCACACTGGGGATGAGGAAGTGCGTTGGCAGAGATATGTGCGTGAAGAGGGTGCAGTGCACAAATGGAATATCAGGGGGTGCTGCGGGTCAGGATTGAGGTGCTCTGGCAGAGCTGGGTATGTGGGGAGCCCAGAGCTGGCATAGCCGGGGGCTGCAGGTCGGGATTGCGGTGCCCTGGCAGAGCTGGGTGTGTGGGGAGCCCAGAGCTGGCATAGTCGGGGGCTGCGGGTTGGGATTGAGATACACTGGCAGAGCTGGGTGTGTGGGGAGGCAAGAGCTGGGATAGCTGGGGGCTGCGGGTCGGGATTGCGGTGCCCTGGCAGAGCTGGGTGTGTCTGGAGTCGAGAGCTGGCATAGCCGCGGGCTGCGGGTCGGGATTGAGGTGCTCTGGCAGAGCTGGGTGTGTCTGGAGCTGAGAGCTGGGATAGCTGGGGGCTGCGGGTCGGGATTGAGGTGCCCTGGCAGAGCTGGGTGTGTGGGGAGGCGAGAGCTGGGATAGCCGGGGGCTGCGGGTCGGGATTGAGGTGCTCTGGCAGAGCTGGGTGTGTCTGGAGTCGAGAGCTGGCATAGCCAGGGGCTGCGGGTCGGGATTGAGGTGCCCTGGCAGAGCTGGGTGTGTCTGGAGCCGAGAGCTGGCATAGCCGCGGGCTGTGGGTCGGGATTGAGGTGCCCTGGCAGAGCTGGGTGTGTGGGGAGGCGAGAGCTGGCATAGCCGGGGGCTGCAGGTCGGGATTGAGGTGCCCTGGCAGAGCTGTGTGTGTCTGGAGCCGAGAGCTGGCATAGCCGGGGGCTGCGGGTCGGGATTGAGGTGCTCTGGCAGAGCTGGGTGTGTCTGGAGCCGAGAGCTGACATAGCCGGGGGCTGCAGGTCGGGATTGAGGTGCTCTGGCAGATCTGGGTGTGTCTGGAGCCGAGAGCTGGCATAGCCGGGGGCTGCGGGTCGGGATTGAGGTGCCCTGGCAGAGCTGGGTGTGTCTGGAGCCGAGAGCTGGCATAGCCAGGGGCTGCGGGTCGGGATTGAGGTGCCCTGGCAGAGCTGGGTGTGTCTGGAGCCGAGAGCTGGCATAGCCGGGGGCTGCAGGTCGGGATTGAGGTGCCCTGGCAGAGCTGGGTATGTCTGAAGCCCAGGAGTGGAACAGGGGGCAGGGAGGTATTTTGCCACTTGTGATCGAGGGGCGTCATCAAAGATGGAGCAGGTGGGGGAAGCTTTGTACAGCACGTCCCCACGATATGACTACCTCTCCCAGCTATCAACTCACTGATGCACCCAGGGGTGGCTCAGGGCACATCTAGGTTATCTCAGGCCCCCTGAGAGGTTCCTTGGGGTGAAACAGCCACTTCTTCGACTCCCTTAGCCACCCCCTGCTTGGCATCGGAGCCCTGGCACGGCAGAGCGCTGCGGCTGCTGCTCCCCCCAGATCTCTGTGGGGTCTTGAAGCTAAACCTTTATCGCCCTCCTCCCCTTTGCTGCACCAAAGGCTCCCGGCTCCCATTCTGCAGCCACCGCGTGGGGCAGATTCAATTCCATGTGCAGCCGCGCAGGGGGCGAGATGCTCAACTCGAGCTCTTGTCTGGGTGCCAGCTGACCGGGTGGGGGGCCTCGATGGGGGGCATTGGCAGTGCTGACGCCCTCAGCGGCTGGGCAGGGGGTTTTAGTCTGTCAGGCAGTGACTATCCATTAGTCTCTCGTTATTAAAGTTTAATTTAAACTGTGTATTGAAAAGACAAAACGCAGCCGAATCAAAGCAGTCTGCGGCATTTGATTGGATTTCACGGGGGAGGCTTGGGTTCCCTTATTTATTTACTCCTCTCCGTCTCCGGTTTCTCTCTGTTCTGAAGAAAAATAGTCCAGAGGAGGCCCCGAGGTTAATGCCCCGGCTGCCACTCATGCCTTCCAACAGTGAGGTGCTGCTTTACCCTGCCAGCTCGGGAGGCTGAAGCTAAGGGGCAGTGTTGTCTAGTAGGCAGGCTGCTAGCCTGGGACACTGCTGAGCTGGGTTCTGTTCCTAGCTCCGCACCCCGCTGCATGACTTGGGCAAATCGCTCCCCCTTTCTGTGCATCCCTGTCCCCCTCCTGCCTGGTCTAGGATGTGAACGCTTTGGGGCAGGGACTGTGTGCCATGGGGCTCTGATCGTGGTCGGGGCCCCTGTAATCCCCACATGATTCAATACGGGGGGATGAGTGTTAAATACACAGGGAATTGGCGCCCCATTCCAAGCTGGGGTGAGTGGGGCCTGGCTGGGACGGAGGAGGTAAGCACTCGTGCCCAAGGGCGCCGAAACGAGCCAATGTACATTTATTTTCCTTATCTCCTAATAATCTTCTGAGGCTAGCGAGGGAGAGATAAGCGCAGCAGCCGCGGGTGGCGGTGATGATAAGAGGCTTGGCGTGCAGCTCGATCCAGACTAATCAGAACCACGCCGGGCTGGGTGACCTTGCCAGGCGGGCCGGCCCTGCTCCCCAGGCAGCCTCACTGGGCCCTCTCCTGGGAGCGGCTGAGGCTGCATCCTGTCTCTCCAGGCACTGGAGTCACGTTGGCACAAACTGGGTGGGCTGGAGTGAGCCATGAGGGCCTTTCGAGAGGGGGTGGCACAGCGGCTCGGCCGAGGAGCAGGCAAACAGTGGGGCTTCAGGGACTAGAGCTAGTTTGTCTGAGCGATGCCTGGCAGCGTCCCTGCTCGAGCTGGAGAAGTTGCCTGTTGCCCCAGGCTGGCAGAGCTTGTCTCCCGTCGAGAGCTGGAGCTGGGAAGCCAGGCTGCTCCATGTTCCCCATCCCCAGGGGAAGCTCCTGGGTTCCCTTTGTGTCATGCTGGGGAGCTGGACTGGGCCCCAGGAATGGCCACGCTGACTCATGGCTCGCTTCTCTTTGAGCTGCAATGGGCTTGCTGTGCTCAGAGCAATGCTCTGACTGCAAAGCTAGCATTGACCATGGGGTCCTGTAACCTCCGTCTAGCCCCGGACGTGGGCAGGAAAGGGAGAACGCCACTGGCCAAGCAGAACTTGGCTCTTCTGGGGTTCCTGCGGTGTTTGGCTTGGATCTTGGGCCACGGGGGGGTTGTTTCTCCTGGCTGCCTTAGCCGAGGGGCTGGAGCTACATTCATACAGGAATCTTTGGCTGCAGACAGCATGTCGAAATGCTAGAGTGGAAATACTAAGACAGAAATGAGGCCTTGTGGAAACTTGGGGGAACGAGGATAATCCATGGGACACAGTTATACCAGGGTACAAAAGGGACAGGAAAGGCAGAGTAGGTCGTGCTGCTGGGGGATTGGCATTGTATGTGAAAGACGCATCGAGTCAAAGGGCGGGATGCAGAGATAAAAATTCTGTTCCTTGGAGCAGCTAGTCCTGGAACCCACAGGGCGGGAGGCAGTTCTTCATTTAGTGCTAAGTGTCACACCGGGTCTGGTCCAAGAGGTGAATGCAGCTGAACTGCTTGATAATAGTGACCAGAATGTGCTAAATTTAACAGCCTTGTAGGGGGGAAATGCCAAAGAGACCCACCGCTGTAGCATTTCACTTCCAAACAGGGAACGACACGGAAACGAGGAAGCTAATTAGACGGCAATCAACAGGAGCAGTCACCAGAGTGAAATGCCTGCAAGCTGCATGGAGACTATTTCAAAACACCATAATAGAGGCTCGAATGAAATATGGACCCTAAATAAAAAAGGAACAGTCAAGGGGCCAAAAAATGCCTCCAGGGCTCAGCAGCAGAGTAAAAGAGGCGGCTAGAGGCAAAAAATCCTCCTTTAAAAGTAGGAAGTCGAATCCTGGTGAGGGAAAGAGAAAGGAGCATAAACTCTGGCCAGTCGAGTGTAAAAGTGTAATAAAGTCAGCCAAGAAAGACTCTGAAGAGCGCCTAGCGAATGGCACGGCTCAACCCTTTACAGCCACTTCCTTACCTGGGGTCCCCTCGGAAAGGGGGCAGAACAGGGTTGTTTTCAGAGACAGCCCCTGGGACTTTGCTTCGCTTTAATCTGATGCCTGGAGGTCAAGTGTGATGCATTGACCCGCGGCACCAGCTCCCAGCATTGGCCCCAGACCTGGGCGGGGATCCCCCAGGCAAGGGGCCCACACAAGCTCCAGACTCCCCTGCCGTGCTGAGTGGTAGGTGTGGGAATGGTGTGGCCATTAACGGCACAGCAGTGAAAGGGAAAAGCACATGCATTAAAGGCTGCAGTCCAGAATGTGGGGGAAGGAGCCCTGAGCTCGCTCCCCTTCCCTCGTGGGGTCAGCAGGGCCAAGGATGCTTGTTCCCCAAGGCCCAGAATAGACCTGAAGGTCTCTGGGTCCTTGCTGGGGGTCAGAGCTGTGCAGCCGGGTGCCAGTGACTCAGAGCAGCGCTTTGTCGGGAATTCGTTTGGCCTCTGTGAAGCTCAGAGGCTGCAAGCAAAGGTCAGGAGTTCTGGGACAGCCCCTCCAGACGTCTCTACCTTTGACAGCCTGCTGCTTCTCCATCATGTGAATCGTCTCCTATCCCCGCCACAGGCAGACACGGGCAGTGGGGCAGCTAGTGAACACTGCTCGTGTTTCCTGGCAGAAATACGTACGCGGCGCTTGTCTGCGTTGTGTCCTGTACTATGAGGAGTGCCGAATCCTGCACCAGGGTGCCAATTTCACCGCAGCAAGAGGTTTCTCCCATCCCACTCTTGGCGTGGTTGCTTTTGAAAGGCATGCGTTAGGGTATGCGTTAGAGCAAGGGCAGCCACGTGGCTGCGAAGCCCATAAGAACGGCCAAATTGGGTCACATAGGCACTGACTCCTTGGGTGCTCCGGGGCCGGAGCACCCACAGGGAAAAATAGTGGATGCTCCCTCCCAGCGCTTCCCGCCGGCCGCAGATCAGCTGTTCAGCAGCGTGCAGGAGGTGCTGGGGAGGAGAGGGAGGAGTGAGGGCGGGGTGCCCTTGGGGGCAGAGCAGGGGTCAGCAACTCATAAAGATGGTGCCTATGTTGGGTCAGACCAAGGGTCCATCTAGCCCAGTGGTTCCCAAACTGGGGTTCGCGAAATGTATCAGGGGGTTCTCGGGAAAAAAAATTCTGTAATGGCAGACAGAGCCGTCCCTAGGGACCCCAGGCGCCAGGGCCCGGCAGCTCAAGGCCCGGGACCATGACTTCCTGGCAGAACAAGTTTAAGTTTTGTTGTAGTCATGCATTGTTTGCCTGGACTGCTCAAGACCCGAATGCTTGTGGGAGGAACTCTTTATCTGGGTTGGCTTCTTAAATACCTTTGTGCTGGTTCACGTCTGTACTCCTGGATGAAACATGTAGGAGGCTTAATCGAAGTGATATGAGCTACAAAAGTGAGATCTTGGAAGAGTGTTGCCATTTTCATAATGTAATAAAATTAATAATGTAATGATCAATAATAATGTAATAATAGTGTGTAACAAGCG
Organism: Caretta caretta; assembly: GCF_965140235.1. Taxonomy (NCBI): domain Eukaryota; kingdom Metazoa; phylum Chordata; order Testudines; family Cheloniidae; genus Caretta; species Caretta caretta. Next base: position 3,978,680 of record NC_134219.1, read on the forward strand.
TGTCAAAAAAAAAAAAATTATTTCCAAGATCACTGCTTTTATAATTTATGCTCAGGTAAGGGAGAAAATCCCTGGCAATATTCATTTTCAGGAGGGGGTTTGCGAGATTTGATATTTTCGTGAAAGGTGTTCACGGGTTGGGAACCACTGATCTCACCCAATTTTCTGTCTTCTGACAGTGCCCAGTGCCAGGTGCTTCTGAAGCAAAGAACAGAACAGGGCAATTTATTGACTGATCCATCCCCTTATTGCCCAGTCCCAGCCTCTCGCAGTCAGAGGTTTAGGGTCATCTCTGCAGCATGGGCTTGTGTCCCTGGGCATCTTGGCTAATAGCCACTGATGGATCTATGCTCCACAAAGCATCATGGGTAAAAAATGCAAATATATCCTGCAGGCTGTGTTCCTGTAATACCATTGGCTGCCAGCAGGGGGGCTTTCTCTTTTTCCCTCCCTTCCCCCACCCCTCCAGCTTCTTTCATGGGTTGGGGCATCTGTGGTCTGGCTTTGGAGAAGTAACGGGCACCTGATGAGCGACTGCAGCGAGGCACATCAGTAGCTAAGTGCCTGGATCGTTGTGGTTCTGCACAGAGAGACGTAAAGGTAGTGGGAACTTGGTTAGTCTCTTGGCTGAGGTGACAGATTGTGGTTGGCCTCCCAGCGTACCTAATCAGTTGCGTGTCTGTATCTATTTAGTCACCTCTCCCTCTCTCCCTCTAGGTACATGATCACATCATTGGACCGCACCCATGCCGGCATCTACCGCTGCATCGTCCGCAATCGGATGGGGGCCCTCTTGCAAAGGCAGACGGAAGTCCAGGTGGCATGTAAGTCGCACCCTCCTTCTTGTCTCCGTTGGTGGGTGAGTTTTTGTACCCGGAGTTGGAGTGCCCTGAAGAATCCACCAGGGCCCAAAGACCTTCACGGCCCACGGCGGGCAGATGTCATTGTTCTTAATTCTGGTTATGACAGTAGCGCCTGACCGAGGCCGGGGCCCCCCTGCGCTAGGTGCCATATGAACACAGAACAGCAAAGAGGCCCTGCCCCAAGGACCTTCCAATCTTGTGTCTGGTGATGCTACCTCTATATGGGCAGAGCCCTTCGTGAGCAGTGGTGACCTCGGGATAAATTCCTCGCCGGGTGTAACTCCCCCGAGTGAATTCCACTCTTGTCGTTAAGAGATGCTCAGTGCAGTAGATTCGGCTGGCTCAGACTCTGGCTAAGAGACCAGCAGCAAAGGGGTCGGAATTGGAGCTCCGTTTTCGACACACTAAAGGTTCACAGACAGGGCATCCTGGCACTGGCTGGAAAAGGGGGGGAACAGCGAGGTGACAAAATGTGCAGGACACAGGAGAGAGCATGAAGAACTTCAGAGGGGCCTAATGAAGCGAGGGGAACGGGCGGCAGGACGGTAGATAGAATTCACCGCAAGACAATACACGCTGGAAGGAATCATTTGAGCCACTCAGACACACTGCTGGGCTTGAAATTAGCTGCAACCGGGCCATGAGTTGGGGGTGTTGGCAGAGTTGTGAGAAGTTTCCAAGACTGGGATAGCTGCAGGTTGGAATTGGGGGTCACTGCAGAGCTGGGGGGTGAGGAGCCCAGGGCTGGGATAGCTGGAGGCTACAGGTTGGGATTGAGGGTCACTGGCAGAGCTGGGGGTGGGGAGCCCAGGGCTGGGATAGCCAGGGGGCTGTGGTTCAGCACGAAGGGAGCATTGACAGAACCGGGGGGTGCAGGGCCAAACTGGAATAGCAGGGGGGGCTGTGGGTCAGGACTGGGGTGTTTTGGCAGAGCTAGGGCAGGGGCAGCTTGCCCCACTCCTATCTCAAGCTGGCATCGTCCAGGCTTCACTCAGAAGTAGAATTCACCCAGGAGCGAGAGAAATCTGTTCCTCTGAGTAGCCTTCGACAGGCACCCAAAGTAAACAGCATTTACAATCATTATGGAAAGCAAATGCAAACGCTGGTGTGGGGCAAGCCGACCGCATAAATCAGCAGTGAGGCATCTGCAGGCGCCCTAAAGAGCGGAAAGGCTGGAAGGAAGATGATGGATTTCAGGCTGGCGTGAGGCGCGGGATTGCCAGATGGCTCCTGCCGAGCCGTGTGGAGCTGGCGAGTCTCGTCCGTCAGAGAGAGGGGAAAGAACTGGAGCAACGGGGCCAAGGAGCGTGGGGCTGGGAAGCAACGCGGCCAGTGGTGGGTCCCAGTCTGGGTCGGGGCCCACCCCTGGCCGCGTTGCTTCCTACCCCTTTTGCCAGGAGCTGCACAGACACCTGCTGAGAGACGGGCACTGCCCTGAAGGGCCGACACTGTAAAGAGACGAGGCAGGCAGGATCAGGCCCTGAGGCAGGCAACCAGCACAGCAGGCTGGGACAGCCCCTCTCGGGCAGAGGGGTGGTTGTTTTGGAGGTTCACATGGGGCATGTGGAAGGCAGGGACCCAGAGCCAGCCGTGCGCCCAGGGCTGGCTGACCTAGCTCCCCGCCTCTCAGCACGGGAGAAGGGCAGAGGCAGAATTGGCTGGGAAGCGTTTGAAAAGGGAGGGGTGGCCTAGGCTGGCAGGAAGCGGGCAGAAGGGGGATCCTCGCTGGGCACGGTGCTGTTGAGGGAGGCAGGGGGGTGCCCCAACCATGGGGTCAAACACCACAGCGGCAGGGGGCTGGTAATGCAGGGATGACAGGAGCCTGGTTGGCTGGGGGGCTTGCTGTCCCGCAGCGCCCGGGCTCTTTGGATCCCCCTCATTCGGCGCTAGGATGAAAGCCTCGGGCCAGGACCGGTTCTCAGCAGTAACGAAGGGAAAAGCCGGGCGACTCGTTCTAATTAACTGAGCCGCCTCTCATCTGACAGCTACTCAGCCGGGGGCGGGAGGGGGAACGCTGGAGCACAGCGTCCTTGACCCACTGACCGCGTCCTTGAGTGTTTGTCACCCCAAGGCTTTTCTGTCTTCCTCCCTTCCGGGTCTGGTTCTCCCAGCACTGTTCCCACGCAGGCCTGAGGCCTCTTGGGATGGGCTACGTGCCCCCTCCCCTCACGGCAGACCTACATCCTTCAGGGGTGAGCCCCGCATCGCTGCAATCAGAACCACCGCAGCCACCTGAGCAGGCCTGCGCACTCCCAGCCGCCTCTGCGAATGGGGTCCCGTGCCCGCTGGTCACGAGCACAGCCTGGGAAGGGCTGCCATCTCCAGTGGGCCGTGTAACAGCAATGCGCTGGCCCCTGCTTTGGGCAGAGGCCCCATGATTCACCAGCGGGGCAGCCCTCCGGGCTAGCAAGGTGGAGGCTGCACAGCAAGCCGGTCTCGGGCGTTTTAACCATCAGGTCACCTGCCCCTGCTCAGAGCCCCGTCTGCGCAGCAGCCTCCCCTGGTCCCACCCGGCAGAGCTGGCAGGGGGGCGAATTACAGCTCCTAACGGGCACAGCCTCACCCTCAGAGCAAAGCTCTGCTAGAACGAAAGGGTGGCCTCTGAGCTACGACTCCAGAGATCTGGGTTCAGGGCCTAGCCCTGCCACAGCCTCCCTGTGTGCCCTTGGGCGAGTCACTTCCTCTCCCCGGGCCCTGTTGTCTGTTTAGATTTCGAGGGACTGTCTCCTGCGATGGCTAAGCCCAGCACCTAGCGCAGCTGGGCTCTGCGTGCGAGACCAACCAGCTCCCTACACTCGCCCCAGCCCGGGGTGGGGCTAAGCGGGTTGTCAAGGCAGCACAGAGCAGGTGGAGGTCGAACAAGCCTGTTGCAGGCAACAGATTTTCAAGGTGAAATATTAAAATGGCAGGACGAGGTTCCCTCAGTCGTCGTCCCTGACACGTCCAGCGAGGGCTTTCGCCCCGCCCGAGCTGCCCCAGTGGGACTCACAGCGGCTGGATCTGAAGATGCAAACGCTCGTCTACCCTTTTGTTTGATAACGGAACCGCTCGTTGCCGTCGTTGAAAAACCTGGCAAAAAAGCCGCAGCGACAGGCCCAGCAGGCTGTGGCTGGGAGCCGGTGCGAGAACAGGCTGGAAGTAAGGTGCACACTGTTTGCAGGGAAGACAATTCACCGTTGCGACAAGATAGCTAGGGAAATGGGGGACATGAAGTCTTTAAATCAAGACTCTTTCTCAAAGGCACGCTCTCGCTCAGCCAGAAGGTGAGGGCTGCATGCTGGAATCATGGGGGTGGGGGTGTTCTGTGACGTAGGAGGTCACATTAGATGGTCCCCATGTGCCATTTGAGCCTTACAAATCTATGAATCAAAAAGTACCGGCACACCCAGGTGAGCTCTCCTGGGTTCCTCAGAAACTCAGCCCATCCTCTGCAGTGCAAGAGATTTCCGGGCCGTTGTAATGAGCTGAGGAATCTGTCTGAGCAAGCCCCCGCTTGTGTCTCATTGTCTCATCTAGCATTAAAGTCTCCAAGCAGAGCCAAGCAGTGACAGAACGGTACAATCCAGCTGATCGGTAAGGGGGCCCTTGCAGCTTAGTTTGAAAATGGCCCAGGCCTTGGTGCAATGAGTTTGGTGGCTCTGTGTCTGGACTGGGACCGTTCCTGGTGTGGGCTGCAGGAGTGGCACTTAATCCTGTGGGCCAAAGCAGGGCTCAAGCAGTGCCCTAGGTATTGTCTTGGCCCCCTGCCCAGCGGTGATTTCACTCCAGTGCTGAGGGACTGGCTTTCTCCTCTGGTCATTTGGATGGGAGCCCACCCCACTCCAGTGTCACCCCCAGAGCTGGTCCCAGCCAGATCCCCATGAGCCCCGCTCCCGAAGAGTGATGACAAATCAAGAAGCTAATGAGAAATTAATAAGGCAGCTGCGCTAACAACTAATGATAATGGCGAAGTCGTTAAAAAAAGATTCTTTACATGTTTTTAATTACAGCAATTAAGGGAAGTCAATAAAATATCTCCCCTCCCTCCCCTCTTCCTCACACACCCTAGTTTACTCCGTTTACTCCTATTTTTTGAAACCGCAATACATTTCCAGGGTGCGCGTGGCTGAGCAGTAAGACGGCAGAGTGAGACTCTGACCTTGCCCGCAGTGCCACGGTCATGAGTCGGCTCGAACCATCCACACAGTTGGCCTATCCTAGGAGATTAGGGTTGGAAGCTCATCTGGGAGCTCATCTAGTCCAAACCCCTGCTCAAAGCAGCGCCAACCCCAGCTAAATCATCCCAGCCAGGGCTCTGTCAAGCCTGACCTTAAAAACCTCTAAGGATGGAGATCCCACCACCTCCCTAGAGAACCCGTTCCCGTGCTTCACCACCCTCCTCGTGAAATAGTGTTTCCTAATATCCAATAGTGGATATAAATAGTGGTTCCTCCTGCTTCTCTAATGCATTCAGCCCTGTGGACTTCCCCCATGTGTTGAAGCGGTAGGGGGTTATCCACAAAGGGTATGGAGCCTTGAATGGGCGTGCCTTCATTTCCTCAGCTCGCCCTGCCCTCCTCTCCCCAAGGTGTGCTCAGCGGGCAGGCTGAATGGAGCACGGGTGGGTTGTCTTCAGGGACTGAACTCACGACCTCGAAGCATGAGCCTCTGCCGCTTCGGTTGAAGCACCAGGTCTGTTCATGTGGAGGCAGGAGGGGATTCACAGCCGTCTGTGGGTCACCCCAAAATGCGATTTCTTTGTGGCACCTGGGAATAGGCCCCCAGTGTGCCGGGCGCTGGACAAGCCCAGGACAAAGGGACGGTCTCTGCCCCAAAGCCTTTCCAGTCACGGTCAAAGACATGAAACGAGGGATGGATGCAGACGGGCGGAGGGGGGAGGCACCAGGAGACAGTGAGGCAGTACTGGTCAGCATGTCGGGCTGTGGTCTCTGCACACCAGCAGCTGAACCATGGCCGAAGCTTAGTGTCGGCATTGCAGCAAAGGAGAGTCTAGCCCTGCCATGAGCAGGAGACAAAGAGCTGCCCGTGACCTTCGGAGCCAGGCATGGCAGCTGAGCAGCGAGGCTGGTGCTGGGGACAGCCACGTTGGCCCTGCTCGGGATGGGGGCGAGCGGCAGGCCCATGCGGTGGCAAGGAGACGGACACAGACAGTTCCCTCCTTGGCCCACGCTCTGGTGCTGGGCTCCGAGAGCACCTTGCCGGCTCCCTGCTGGCCCTGACCCCTTTGTCTCTGTTTATTTTCCAGACATGGGCAGCTTCGAGGAGAGTGAGACGCACCAGAGCGTGTCCCACGGCGAAGCGGCCGTCATCCACGCCCCCCGCATCGCCAGCTTCCCACAGCCCCAGGTCACCTGGTTCCGGGACGGCCGGAAAATCCCCCCCAGCAGCCGCATGTGAGTCCTAGACCCAGCCCTGGAGGGACGCCTGTGGGCGGGGTGGGGCGGGAAGGAGCCGCTGTCTCTAGGGAGGCCAAAGACAGTTGCCCCGGTGGCCCAACAGCACCGGCTGGAACGGGACGGGGTGAAGGTTTGGGGCCTGCTGCCTGTGGGGGGTTGTTGTGGCCTATGCAGGCAGGGGGTTCTCTAACTAAATAACCCCCTACTGAGCAAGGCAAGCCCACCCTGACTGCGCAAGGTGACTTCCCCCCAGGCCGCCCGCACGGCAGTACTGAGCGCGGTCCCCAGGGCAGCAATCCAGCCGGGCCTGGAAGGGCACGACTGGCATCAGGGCAGCGCTCACTCTGCACCCTACTGCGCCCCCCTGCAGCAGCGCAGACCCCCAGGGAACGCTGGGGGCAGGAGTAGTGTTCCGAGCACACTGGGACGGCGGTGTGGAGGGAAACACCAAGCCTTCCTCTTGCATGTGTCCACGCACCAGCTTCTCACTCCTCTTCCCCGTCTGCCCCCTAGCTTCACCCCCTGCCTGCCAAGCGCCTGCTGCACGTCAGGAGACAGAGAAAACCCCTGAGCACATGCCCCATGGCCCCCAGGGGCCCTGTACTGCACCTTCCCCTGGGGGAGTCTGCACTCCAGCGTGTCCTCCCCTGGCGAACAGCCCTCTGGGGAGCCAGCCTGCTTACCAGCCCGCAAACCAGCCCGCAAACCAGCCCCCCGCCTCCTCCCCGGGCTCTGCGCGCTGATTCAATTAAACGCCCGCTCCGTCACCCTGCTCCTGGCAGTTACAGCAGATTAATATTCATGTCGGAGTTCAAAGGGGTCCTGGAGAGCGAATCGGCTGGTGTCTGTAGGGCAGAGATACGGATCTGATGAATGCTATCAGGCTGGCAGAGGCAGGCCAGGGTGGCATGTAGCCACCAGCCCTGGGAGCCCACTATCTGACTGGGAAATTCAGCTTCCCGCCCCCTACCTGGTGATTAGCAGCTGCTTATCAACCAACTGGCCGGGTCCTGCCCATGCCAGGACAAGCAGGGAGCAGCCGGCCGGTGGGTTTGTTTATTCGTTTATTTATTTGGGATTGATTTGCTTTTGTCCTCTAATTAAATTATCAGGCGGCTGCAGGAGCTCGACTAACTAACTACAGAATCCTGTCTAGGAGAGCAGGGAGAGGGAAGAAATGTACCCATGGCAACAATGGGTAACGAGGAGATGCAGCCCTTCATTTATTTAACGGAGGCTGGCAGTGATGGAGCTGCTTAGGGTGACAGCTTGCATCCAAAACACAGGGGATTCTCCCCATTTACCTTCCCCTCATCTCCCCCACCCCTTACCGGCCTTCTGTCCCCTTAGCATCTTAAGGCCTTGGCCCCCAGCTTCTTCCCTGGTGCCCCCAGCTCCTTCTCCGCTTCCAGACAGCACCTGCACCGTGCCACTCTCTGCAGGAGATTCAGTGTTACCGTTTTACCTCCAATCTTGATACACTGGTGCGTGGAGGTCAGTGTCATTCACCCAGCTCTCCAAGCGGCGGTGGCTCAGCTGATGGAAGAATTCTTCCGTCCACCTAACTACGGCGCGCAGGGCGTGAAATGTTTCACAGCCTTGAGCCCCGGAGCTCGTGGCGTAGCCCAGGCCTGAGAGCAGCCGGCGCTCTGCCTTGCGTGGTTTGCGTGCAGGACACAGACTAACTGACGCTTTCCGTTTTAAATTGTCAACCACGTGAAGGGTTACTTTCCTTTCAATGGAGTCGCCTCCGAGGCAGCAGCCGGTCGCCCCCGGCACTGAGCTGTTCCATACAGTCACGGCCAAGCGGTATCAGTGCAAAGTATTGATTATCATTGTCATGACATCCCTAGAGCCCCTTTCTTCCTCGGGATTCCAGGGGGTTTGTAGTCTGTTCTTAGAGCCGTCACGGCACCTCCACACAGCCACGCGGCGCGCCAGCAGGAGCCAGGGAGTACGGCCAAGGGGCTGAGCTCTCCAGGCAAACAGAACCAGGACACTAATAACCCAACAGCGGCAGCACAGCACCTCCTGGTGGTGCGTCAGGGTATTGCTCAGAAAGTATTTCAGGGCAAAGAGCACCCCCTGCTGACGGACCTGTGGAATGCTGGTGCTTCCCGGTGTGCCGAGGGTGAGCCTAACAGAGGGAAGGGGAGCCACGTCCCTTTTGACTTCAAAGATCTCTGTAGCGATTGGGTTCCCAGCATGATGCAAACCCCCAGTCCTGGGTGCCCGCTTGCTAGGTCCCCAGAGCTGAGGTCCCCTGCCTTCGGGATAGCTCATCCCAGCATGCATCAGGGCCCAGCAGCCTTCCACAGCCGGGTGAGATTCCCAGCTCTGATGGCTCGGAAGTGCTGCCATCCCAGCCGACCCTGAGCGCAAAGAAAGAGTTGGCCCCAGCTCTCTCCAGCAGCCCCAAGCTGAAAGAACTGGCCCAGGCTGGTCAGTCTAGGGCTGACACTTATTCTGGGATTTTGTGGGGTCACACTTCTCACCAGCTCGGTGGGAACAGCTGTTAACGTGACGCCCAGATTATTCCGGGCTGCTGCCACCCCATTGTCATGCGGCTCCTCAGCCTTGAGACGCTGCTGCTGCTATGCCATGACGTGCCGCTCCCTCCCAGCACGTGTCACCGGTTCCCTCCCAGCACGTGTCACCGGTGTCACCATGGTGCAGTGAGCTTGTCTTGCATGACAGGGTTGCTTGGGCCCGGGTCTGGTTTAAAGTGCGGATATCGTAGGCCTGGGCCACAGCTCCTGGAGTCGCACGATGAAGAACATCTATATATTTCTAGCTCTCATGCGTGCAAAGAAAAGCTTGGAAATGTGAGCCAAGCGTGACTATTGGTTGTCTGAGTTTGCAGAGAGCCGGAAACAATAGCTCCAAGATGCCTCATTCATCTTAATTCTGAAACCTGCTGGCAGCTCGAGGAGAGCTGGGGCCACAGCTGGGGGAGGGAGCCATATGGGGGTGTACCTGCATCCCTGGATTGTGCTAAATTGTGGGTCAGGCTGCTTCGAGATCAGGCAGACAAAGTACTGTTTCCTGGACCATCGATACTTTGAGGCTGCAGAAGGGCATCTCGGACTTCTCTCACAGCCTTTCAGATGCGCGTCAGACGTCCCGATCCCCCCTCCCGCCAACCCGCCTGCGGGGAGGCAGAGACATTAGCAGAGCTGTTTATTGGAGAGAATCCATCCAAACCCTGCCACGCTCACCTAATGAGAAAGCGAAAGGAACTAGACTGGATTTGTCCTTGTTAAACTAGCATTAAGGATGCTTAACAGATGTCGCGGGCGCATCACATTAGGATCCAGCGATAGACTTGACAAACTAATGGTTTTGTTTATCGTTGAGAAAATGAATTTAAAAAAAAAAAAAGAAAAAAAGCAGGAGCCAGAGGAAATGGGTGAGGGAAAGTGCTGGCACCCACGCGGGCTGGAATAGTCTGCCGGGAAAAATGGCTCCCTCTCCCCACACCGACAGATACATTCCTAGTGAGACACGCGTTCTCCCCTGGGTTAGGCCTGGTGAAAGAGAGCTCTCACACCAGCCTCCCCTCTGCTTGTGTGCTCACACACGTGGGTAATAGTGAGGCGGTGCACAGCCTCGGCCACGAACACGTACATGGCGTGCGTAAACGTACATACCAATAATACACGCTGCAGCCATGCACACATGTCATCGTTCTGGACACACATACGGGGCACACAGATAGACATATTCCATACACGCACACACACGTAGGCAAGGGTAATGGCCCCTCTGCTCGGGGCATCCCCGGGGGTTTGAACTCTGAAGCCCAAAAAGCCTGAACGTCTGCTGCTTTAGCTAAAGGAGCACCTCCACTCACTGGCAGCTGTAGTAGGCTTGTAACTTCCTATTCGGACCAGCTGCTAGAGGAGTCGCATGCTCCCGGTATGCGTTTCACGCGCCCGTGCGTGTATATATAAATACTTATGCAGTGTACACACACTTGTACCCATGTCTCCGGACCAGAGATACACACCCAGGCAGACACTCCCATGCAGTCACACATACACGCACAACTACGGGGACACGGACCACACTCACAGTGGTGGCAGCAGTGTTGGGTGCTGACAGCTGCAGCGAGATGGAAATGAATTTGTAACCCACATTATGTGAGAATTGAACCGGTCTCTTTTCTATTTGCAAAGCAGGATGGAGGAGATAAAACTCCTTTATCTCGTATTTAATGGCAAAATATATTCCTCAGGCCATTTTATGTTTCCATCAGATTAGATCATTGGGTAAAAAAAGAAAAGAAAAGCTTATTAATCGGCAACGGTCCGATCTGTCGGCCCCTCCCTCAATGCTTAGGCACTGGGGAACATAAAGACAGGCGTGATCAATTGTGTGAATTCTGCTCATTGTCCGAGATTAAGGGTTTTGTGGGCTCGTTAATTTGAGTCTTCCTGCGCTGCGCTCGGTGCCTGCAGTGGTATTTTACCCTCTGAGTGAAACCCGCGATGGGAGAGCATGAACCGAATCTGAGCTAGGCTCTGAGCTGCCTTCCCCACCAGCTCTGGATCCGAATGTCCGCAGGGACCCCTGTCTGGAGACCAGCCTGAACTGGCCCTGGACCAAAGATCCCTGAACTTGAGGGCTGCCCCCCCCCCCGCCCCGCACCCTTGCTCCCCTTGGCGGGTTCACTCCTCTCACGCTGTCTCTTCTGCACTGTCCCTGCCAGAGCCATCACGCTGGAGAACACCCTGGTCATCCTGTCGACGGTGGCGCCCGACGCAGGCCGGTACTACGTGCAGGCCGTGAATGACAAGAACGGGGATAACAAGACCAGCCAGCCCATCACTCTCACCGTGGAGAGTAAGTGCTGGGATCCGGGGGGGTGTAAAAGGAGCTGGTTGGAGCTTCCGGAGGCCACCCCAGGGGCTTGTTCCTCAGAGGAGGAATCCAGGAAGCGCAGGGAAAGAATAAGTGCCCTGCTGGCTCTGCACCGCCTGGTGCATGAATCCCAGGGCCAGATCCAGGGGGCGGGGTGCAGGGTGACCGGATTGCAAGGGTGAAAAATTGGGACGGGGGTGGGGGGTAATTGGCACCTATGTAAGAAAAAGCCCCAAATATCGGGACTGTCCCTACAAAATCGGGACATCTGGTCACCCTCGTGGGGTGTTGGCATTGGGTTGGATCCGCAGCATCGAGACTCGGAGCAGTGTGTGTGCACGGGCGGGCGTGAGTGCACTCTCTCAAGAGGAGGGTGATGGGCCCCCACGCTCGGCCTGGCGTTAACCAGAACGCCCAGGGAGCAGGGAAGCCTAAATGGTGACACTGGCTCTGTAGTGCCGTCCGGTGCCGGGGAGGGGGGAGCAGCCGGCCACAGAAGCTGTACCAGGGCTTTTCATGGATAGGGGGTTGGGGGTTGCAGCTCACCCCCTACATTCTTTGGGGGAATTGTTCCCTGCAAATAGCTCTCCTGGCTCCATCAGGGCCCAGTCCCATCCCATCCCTCCCCACCCAGGAGGTGCCCACCCCTCCGCCCCCCACAACCCCAGTGTCTCCAGGCCATTTTACAGGGCTGTCTCTGTGCATCTGGCTTTCTGGCCCCACTTCCCGGCGCTCCCGTTGGCTCAGGCCCAAATTTAATTTGCAGTAAATCTCTTCGGAGGCTCCGACTTCTGCTGACTTAACAGCTCAGCCTCCTCGAAATTTATTTCGGCACTTTGGGCTGTGCTGCAGGAGCCGGCAGGCACTAATTATACCACCAGCCCAGCCCCTTCCCCGTAGGACCTGCCTCCGCACTGCACATCCCCTGCTCTGTCCCTGGAGATGGGGGCGCATAGGAGCCGCTCTGGGCAGCGCTGCCTTGCAGAAAGGGCTGGATTTCTTTGCAAGTGAGCCGCCCCTCCACTGTGGGCATTTTGAGCGGTTCTCATGGTACCTACATTTCCTGCCCACGCATGCGGGGCTATTGGCAGGGGTGGAGCTCTGCATGGGGCAGGGACTCCCCATGCACTGGTGCAGCTGTTCTGGCTCTGCCCTGCAGCTCCACCCAACTGTGCAATTCCTGTCCTGGGCTCTGCCTCCCAATGGCTGTGCCGGTGCCCCTCAATCCTGCCCCACAGCCCCAGCTTCCCTAGGCCAGGGCCTGTGCTGCCAGTTGTGTCGAGTGACACGGTGGTTTTGCAATGAGCAATGGGTTCCCCTTTGACCTCACCTGGCCATGGCCCACCCTGACCAGCGTGGTCCCTGCCACTGAGTGACCCATCCCACGGAAAAGCCCTGAGTTGGTACAAAGCACCCGCGCGATCTCCTCCCTTAGCTCTCTCCCTCCTGCTGTGTGCTCCGCGGCCACTTTATGGCTTTCCTTGTCGGGCTTTATCTGCCCGGCTCGGCCCGGCATGCCATTAATCCGTAGTGCTGCCCTGATGCGTCCCGCCATGTAAATAAACAACGCCGAGGCCCGGTTTATGGATTCAGCTAGATCAGCAGCTTTCACGCTGATCCCTTTTTTACAGCACCTACAAGAGGGTTTTTTATCATCGCAATTATTTTGCCTTCTACACTTCCCCACTCCCTCCTTCTCTGCCGAAGCCGCAGGCAGTGCAGGGCTGCCGAGATTGCCCCAGGAGGACCGTAGCAGGGGGCAGGGGATGGATGCCCAACGCCCTGCAGGGCTTGTAGGGACCATGCGGGAGGGTGGGTTACAGAACCCCCTGAATCCTTTCCCAAAGGGGATGGCCAGGCACTCAGCTAAGCACCCTTGGCATCTCTGACTGTCTGGGCATGGGACCCCCCGTGTCTGGGCAGCTGGTGGGCCAGGCCATGGTGGAGAGCAGGAGGGTGCCAGTGTGCACCGAGCCGGGAGTTGGTGTGGGTCAGAGCGGAGCCGTGCTGAGCCTGGGGAGGTCTCCGAGGCAGGACTGAGGGGCTCTGATCGGCTTGCCAGAGCACTGACTCGCCTGCTGCCCGTTCCCAGCCACCGAAAGCACAGCTCCCTCCCCCTCGACTCCGTGCTGGTGCATGGCCCTGCCCCGCGAGCCCCGTCTAACAGCCTGCTCTGCCACCTCGGCTCCCCTTAGACGTCGGCGGCCCGGCCGATCCCATCGCTCCCACCATCATCATCCCGCCCAGGAACACCAGCGTGGTGGCCGGCACCTCGGAAGTGACCATGGAGTGCGTGGCCAACGCCAGGTGGGTAGCTGTCCCCCAAGGTCCCTGGGGCTGGACTCTCGTCTGGGGCCTATCCAGGGCCTATCCTGTCCCTTGGGGCAGATCCTGAGCAGGCTCCTCTAGGTGTGGGGTGGGGTTCCTGGCATAGCAATAGTGCCCCAGGAGAGGGCTCGAGGGATGCAGTGCAGGGGGGAATGCTGCAGGTCAAGACCGGCTCCGAACCCACCTCCCACTGCTTGGCCAGAGACTCCCCTCGGGCTCGGGGTCCCCTTCTGCTGAGCCCTGCAAACCTAGAGGGACCTGATCCCTGGCCCAGAGCTGCTCTGAAACCTCCCTCCCCCTAGGACGCCTGGGTCCCCGTTCCCCTGCGGGCTGGGAGGCTCCGGTTGCAGGCGCTCAGGGGGGGTTCAATGGCACCACTACCTGGGGTGGGCGGGGGACAGGGGCTGTGTCCGGGGTGGCTCTCCCACGCTTTCCTCACCCCCCCAGGCCGCTGATGAAGCTGCACATCGTCTGGAAGAAGGACGGGGAGCCGCTGTCCAGCGGGCTCAGCGACTACAACCGCCGGCTCACCATCCTCAACCCCACGCTGGGCGACAGTGGGTACTACGAGTGCGAGGCCGTGCTGCGCAGCAGCAGTGTGCCCGCCGTGGCCGAGGGGGCCTTCCTCGCCGTGCTGGGTAAGGGCCCCGCTCTCTGGCCGCCCAGGCCTGAGGCCCAAGTGCAGCGAGTCTGGGGAGGCCTCAGCACCGGGTCACCGTACAGCCTGCAGGTGCTGGAGGAGCTGTGGCAGCCTGGCCAGGCTCCTGCCTTTGCCCGGTCCAGGCTCTCAGTGCCAGGGGCCGGTGGGGAGGAGTGTATTAGCGCCCGGGCTGGGAATTGAGGGCTGCCGGGCTCTCTCTGCCTCCTGAGCACGCTCCCCAGGGCTGCACAGCAAGGGGGTGGGGCCCCCCGCAGCCCCTTGGCTGCCTCCAGCACCCTCCTGCGGCTGGGGCCCATCAGAGCCAGGCCCTGGGGGTGCCCCCGGCTGGCTGCTCCATCCAGTGGCAGGGGAAAGAGAAGCGGGCTGCTCCGGTTGTTCCTGCCTCCAGCTCTGGGGGTCTCGTTGCAGAGCCGCCCCAGTTTATCCAGGAACCAGAGAGGCACGTCACGGCCGAGATGGAGAAGGTGGTGACCATCCCTTGCCAGGCCAAAGGTATCATGTCTCCCCACTCCCACCCCCCGGCGCCCTGCTGCTGCCCAGAGCCGGGGCTGCTTGTGTCTAACGCGGCCTCTCGGGGGCGGGCTTTGGGTTGCAGGCGTCCCGCCGCCAGCCATGGCCTGGTACAAGGACGCGGCCCTGGTGCACGTGGAGAAGCTCTCACGGTTCCGGCTGCTGGGCGACGGGAGCTTGCAGATCAGCGGGCTGGTGCCCGATGACACCGGCATGTTCCAGTGCTTTGCCCGCAACGCCGCCGGCGAGGTGCAGACCTCCACGTACCTGGCAGTGACCAGTAGGTGCCAGCTCTCAGCCCCGCAGGCCAGGGAATAGCGCCCAGCAGTGGGCCCAGGACTCTCAGCTCCTGGGCCTGTCGGTGCCTGGCACCAGCCCCTTGGGCGTGCCACGGGCTGGGAGCCCAGCAGGGACGGGCCAAGGCTGCCCCTCGCTGGGAGACCTCCAGAGAGTATCTAGCTAGGCTTTGCAGGGAGTGGGGTGGGTGACTCTCCCCGGGCAGTCAGTGCTGACCCCTGTGTGGAGCTAGGGGGCCTGTGCTGTGGGGAGTGGAGTGGGGATCCCCAGTAGGAGGTGCTGACCCCAATGCCCCAGTGTGGCGCTAAGGGGCGCTGGGGATCTCAGGAGGGGGGGCTCTCCCCTGGCAGTCAGGGCTGACCCCAATGCCTCAGCACAGGGTGCGGGAGTTGCTGCCTAAGGATAAAAGGGGCATTGCCAGTCCTGAGCACGGTGCCACTGAGAATCCCCAGTGCCCCTTCACTGCCCATCCCGTGCTGGGCGGTGCTGTCCGGCCCCTTGTGCAGCGTCGAGGGAAGGAGGGTGCCGGACAGCTGCGAGAGCAAAAGCCACGGGAGCACGGGGTCTCTCCCCGGGCACTGGAGGGTGCTCAGGGTGGGAGTGGATCCCAAGCCCCTGGCATGGGTCAGCCCAAAGATGAGGTGCTGAGAGCCCGAGCGGGCCAGGGGCTGCCGCAGCCTGGTGGTAGCCGCTGGGTCACCCCGGAGCTGGCCCCCGGGAGCTGCTTCACAGGCTTCTCTGTGTCTCCTCTGCTCAGGCATCGCTCCCAACATCACCAAGGGCCCCCTGGACAGCACTGTGATTGATGGCATGTCCGTGGTTCTCAGCTGCGAGACCTCGGGGGCACCGAGGCCGGCCATCACCTGGCAGAAAGGTAAAGGGGGCCACGGGGAGGATGGGCCATGCCCCAGGGCTGCGTCTCTGGGCAGAGTCACCTGGGGTCCTTGTAGGGCCCAGAGCTGCAGGCACCCCAACCCTCACCCAGCCGGAGCCTATGGCAGAGCCCTCCTGCTGCCCCATGCATCATGTGCCCCCCCACCCCTCCCCATCCCCTTGCAGACCCCTCCTTCACCTCCCAGCCGGACCTGGCCCTCCTCCCAACCTCCCAACCTTTCTGCTGCCAAGAACAGCACCCCACTTCCACCTGGTCCCCACCCCACTGCTGAGGCTGGGCCCCCCTGTTCAGACGGGGGGGAGCAGTCAGAGGGTTAATGCCAAGCCAGCGCAGACAGTGGTTCGGATCAGCATCCCGTGTGCTGCGGGGTGCACTGGGTCTAGTGTCTAGTGGTGTGACCTGGGCAGGGCATCCAGCATGGGGCAGGAGCTCGGGGCTAGGGGCAGCGATCTGGTTCCTCCTGCCCCCTGGCTGGAGATGGGGGAAGGAGTTGGGGGGAAGGCAGTGGGTGTTGCCCCAGTTCATTGCAGCTGGCAGCTCCCAAAGCTCTATGCCATGCCCCCGAGCCAGAGGGCAGTGGGGGACTCACCTGGGCTCTCACTCCCCGGGCAGTGCCCTGCCTGCCCCATAACATCAGGCACGTGGCAGCCAGGCCGGGTCCCTTTGCTGCCGCACCCCCGGCATGTCCCCCTTCCCGGAGCAGCATCTTACCCTGTTCCCAACGTGCCGGGCTCACCCACCCCCTCTGGGAGGACACCTCCGGGTTACGCTGCTTCCCCCACAGGCCCACGTCACTGCCCTGTCAACACCCACCGGGCGCCGGCTCTTAAGGCCACAACACTCCTTGTGAGGAGGTTCTCACTCCTTGTCCGGGGCAAAGCCCGCTCGCCCGCCCCCAGCTGAGTGCCCGGGAGACAGGCAGCGTTTCCTGCTGGCATTTCCAGGCCAGGCCCGGGGGTCGGCTCGGTAAGCATGAGATTGAGGGGCTGAGAGCTTGGCTCAGAGCCAGGCACAGAGCAGGTGTGATGGACCCTGCCCAGCTCCGTTGATGCCCCTCAATCCGCAGCCCCCCTGTTCTCCCAGCCCTGCAGGACTCTGCAAATTCATGTTACTTGTGAGTGGGCTGGTTCGCAGGCAGGTGTCCAGGCAGGGAGGACAAGCCATTGACCCTCCAGCTCCTTCCCTGTCTGGCTCAGGAGCACGGCGCTGGGCTGGCTTATGGGTACCAGGCTGTCCCTGGCTATCGCTTCCCACGGATGACGGGGCTCTCCCCTCTCCCCACAGGGGAGCGGATCCTGGCCAGCGGCTCGGTGCAGCTGCCACGCTTCACCCTGCTGGAGTCGGGCAGCCTCCTCGTCAGCCCCACGCACATCGTCGACGCCGGCAGCTACACCTGCTTGGCCACCAACTCCCGTGGGGTGGACGAGGCCTCTGCGGACCTCGTTGTATGGGGTAAGGCCGTTCCTCCTCTGCTGGCCCCCGCCCCATCTGCCCCCCCCAGACCCAAACCGACGTCTCCAGCACCAGCGCTGCACGGCTCTCACCCTGGGTCCGGTTTCCCCCGTGCCCCCTGCTGGCCCCATTGTGAGGATTACGTGGAGCTCGACCCCAGGCCCCTGGCATGGCAGGGCGGTGCACGACCCTCCCCAGCCAAGCTGTGACGCTCTCTCCTGCCCTCCGCCCCAGAGAGAGCCCTGCCTGGGCTGGCCCCCCGGTTGGCGGAGGTGGCTGCTCACTATGTGTCTGTTCCCCAGCCCGCACCCGCATCACCAGCCCCCCTCAGGACCAGAGCGTCATCAAGGGAACCAAAGCCTCCATGAGCTGCGGCGTCACCCACGACCCCAGCGTGACCATCAGGTACGTGGCCTTGGT
This sequence comes from Caretta caretta, assembly GCF_965140235.1. Classification (NCBI taxonomy): domain Eukaryota; kingdom Metazoa; phylum Chordata; order Testudines; family Cheloniidae; genus Caretta; species Caretta caretta. The sequence goes on from NC_134219.1 coordinate 3,996,365, forward strand.
GAGACAACAGGCTTAGCAGGGATCCGTCCTGGGAACCCCAGCTCCCAACCCTGCTCCTGGAGCTCCTTGCCAGGGAGTTCGGGGTCCCAGCCCTGCCCAAAGGTTCCTGGCCGGGTGTTCGGGGTCCCAGCCCTGCTCCCAGAGCTCCCTGGCCAGGCGTTAAGGGTCCCAACCCTGCTCCCGGAGCTCCTTGCCAGGGAGTTCGGGGTCCCAGCCCTGCCCAAAGGTTCCTGGCCGGGTGTTCGGGGTCCCAGCCCTGCTCCCAGAGCTCCCTGGCCAGGCGTTAAGGGTCCCAACCCTGCTCCCGGAGCTCCTTGCCAGGGAGTTCGGGGTCCCAGCCCTGCCCAAAGGTCCCTGGCCGGGCGCTCGGGGTCCCAGCCCTGCTCCCGGAGCTCCCTAACCAGGCTTTTGGGGTCCCAGCCCTGCTCCCAGGGGGGGTGAGCAGGGACTTCCCTATTCCCCCAGGCAGGGCAGAGATGCAGTGGGTAAACTAACGTCCCCCCCACCCCCACCCCAAGTGCTGGGCAGGTGGGAGCCAGGGCACCCTCCCCGCAGAGCCAGAGACCCCAGCCCTGAGAGATCCGCTCCCATGGACCCGGTTGAGTATCTGATGGGGGGATAAATCCTGCCTTGCTGAGGGAGCTCCCCTAGCCATCTCGGGTGTCCCCCCCCAGCTTCCCGAGCCACGGCATTGCAGCCCTGCACCGCCACCTGGTGCCCGACCTGGGTACAGCGCCTGGGAGGCTGTGAGCTGGTCCATGCCCATGCTGCCCTCCCCACCCCACCTGGCGGCTGAGACCCAGGCTGGGGGGTTGCTCTGAGCAAAGCCAGCATGCACGGGGCAGCCAGAGTGCATGGGGCAGCCCACGCGGCATGTCCCGCCGAGGGGCCAGTAGGACTCCTCCAGAGCAAGGAACGTCGCCGCATTACAGAGAGACAGGGCTGGGTCTGGGGGTTACGTGGGGGCTGGAACACCTGGGTTCTCCCCTAACTGTCGGAGGGGAGTGGGGTCTGGTGGTTGCCACAGGGGGGCTGGGGTCAGGACGCCTGGGTTCCATTCCCAGCTCCAACCCTGAAGCCCGTGGTGGCCTTGCGGCAGGTATCTTTGGGAGAAGGACGGTGTGCCTGTGAGCGTGGATGGCATCCCGCGGCTCCGGCTGGACGAGGAGGGCACCCTGCACATCTCCCAGACTTGGTCCGGGGACATTGGCACCTACACCTGCCGAGTCCTCTCCGCCGGCGGCAACGACTCCCGCAGCGCCCACCTGCGTGTCAGGTGAGGGAGGCTACTGGCCTGAGACCCCCCGACGCGCTCCGCCTGGGACAGGAACACTGCAGGGGCTCGTCCTCCCACGTAGGCGCCCTGCCGGCTTCCTGCCATGGCATCTCCCCCTCCCCCCTACCCGCGCACCCTGCCTCCTCCTGCCATGGGGTCCCCTCCGGCCACGGCGTTCCTTCTATGGCATCCCCCCTGCGCAAATGCCCTGCCTCCTCCTGCCACAGCATCCCCTTCTCCCTTGTGATGCGGCTAACCTGGGCACCCTCCAGGCCCACAGGCTCCAGCACCCTGTGCCATGGCAGCCTGGCAATACAGGCAGGCTTGCCCTCGTGATGCCAGATCCTACGTGGGTGAGCTCCTGTGACCTGCCCCATATGCCCTCAGCTCCCTGCCCCACCTCCTCCCTGCCTGCCCTCCTGTCATGGAGTCCCTGGGCGATGCTCCCCATGAAGCCAGTCAGGACTCTGAGGAAGTCTCCTTTCTGTGAGCAGCCTGTCTGCAGGACACACAGCTCACACAGCTTCCATCTTCCTGGGTCTGACCTCGGAGCACTCAGCATCCTCTGCCCCTCCGTGCGCTTCCCCCAACGAGTCCGCCCAGGCGGGGTCCTGGGGAAGCCAGAGGGTCCTGCACCCCAACTCCGCAGTCAGACATGACTCTCAGCCAGCCAGTAAAACAGAAGGTTTATTAGATGACAGGAACATGATCTAACACAGAGCTTGTAGGTGCAGAGAACAGGACCCCTCAGCTGGGTCCATTTTGGGGAGCAGTGAGCCAGACAACCATGTCTGCCCTTCACTCCATGTCCCAGCCAGCCCCAAACTGAAACTCCCTCCAGCCCCTCCTCCTCTGGGCTTTGTCCCTTTCCCGGGCCAGGAGGTCACCTGATTCCTTTGTTCTCCCACCCTTTAGCTCTCACCTAAAGGGGGGAAGGGCCCAGGCCATCAGTGGCCAGGAATCAGGGTGTCGGCCATTGTCTGTGTCCAGACCCCTGCACACCCCTGCTGCCTAGGGCTCTGCAACTATCATACACCCTTATCCCACCACCTAGATACTTAAGAACTGCTTAGGGGAAACTGAGGCACCCCCACACTCTTCAGAGGAAACATTAAGAACAGTCCCACTTCGTCACAACCCCCTTATCCCACCACCTAGAGACTTAAGAAATGTGTTGGGGAAACTGAGGCACCCCTACAGTATTCAGAGGAAACATTAAGAACAGTCCCACTTCAACACACCCCCGCCCAGGGCACCGTCCCCTCTGAAGCTGTCCCACTGTTTCCAGCGGTGGTTTCTCCTCCCCCTCCAGGCAGCTCCCCCATGCCCCGGAGAATCCGGTGGCCGTGCTGAGCCCACTGGAGAAGCGCGCTATCAACCTGACATGGGCCAAGCCCTTCGACGGGAACAGCCCCTTGCTGCACTACATCCTCGAGGTCTCCGAGAACAGTAAGGCATCTGCCACTTCCACCCTGCCGCAGGGCACTGGGAGCAGGGCGCTGGGGCTGGGGAGCGGGCACAGGGGTGAGGGGGCCTGGCCCGCCCGACTGGGCTCCCCAAGAGGGAACCTGCAAAGGGCAGGGGGAAGTCCAGCTACCAGTTTGCGTGCAATGGCCATACACAGCTCTCTGGTTTGTGGCACTAACCACACGCCATCGGGAGGGGGCCTGGGGCTCTTCCCTGCAGGCAAGTTCGCCCTCCACACCCCAGAGGCTTTGCTTGCAGCGCATCGTGGAGAATGGCTCCCTGACAGCCGGGAGCCAGCCAGGGACCTCTGACAGCAGTGGGCGCCAGGCCAGGGAGCGGGGATGGGGCCTATTGGCGACTGAAAGGACCGTTTGCCCCCCAGCCCCATGCTGGGTCTCCACTCCACCCCTCCCCTCTCTGTCCCGCAGATGCCCCCTGGACCACCCTCATGGCCAGCGTTGACCCCGAGGCGACCTCCGTGGTGGTGCAAGGCCTGGTGCCTGCTCGCTCCTACCAGTTCCGCCTCTGCGCTGCCAATGACGTGGGCAAAGGGCAGTTCAGCAAGGACACCGAGAGGTAAGGCGGGTCCAGGTGGCCTCCTGTGTAGCCCAGGAGCTGGCCAGGGCAGGGCAGGGGGGTCTCACTCCCTACCTTCGCTGCCTCCCCTCCCAGGGTATCCCTGCCGGAGGAGCCCCCCACCGCGCCTCCCCAGAACGTCATCGCCAGCGGCAGGACCAACCAGTCCATCATGATCCAGTGGCAGCCGCCTCCCGAGAGCCACCAGAATGGCATCTTGAAAGGCTACTTCATCAGGTAGGCCACTGGGGTGGGGAGCCAGCCCTCCCCACCCGACCAGTCCCCAGCGTGGCATCTGCCTGCCTCCCAGAAGGGACCCGGCTGCCTGCTGGCCTGACTTGCCCTCCCCTTGCCCCCAGGTTCTGCCTGGCTGGCCTGCCCGTCGGCTATCAGTTCAAGAACATTACCAACGCCGAGGTCAACAACCTGCTCCTGGAGGATCTCATCATCTGGACCAACTACGAGATCGAGGTGGCAGCGTACAACAGCGCCGGCCTGGGGGTCTACAGCGCCAGGGTGACCGAGTGGACCCTGCAGGGAGGTGGGCGAGGAGGGGGGGGCTTTCCCCAGCTCCGGGGGGAAGGGGCTGGGTCTCCGCTGGCCCAGTCTGCTCAGGGAAGGGCTGAGGGGTGCTGGGCCCCAGGGGGTTCATGAGCCTGGCCTCAGCTCACAAGCTGCTGGGGACCAGGAGATCAGCAGTGGGCTCTGGGCCCAGATCACCGCCCTGCAAAGCAGCATTTGCCAGGCTGCTTGGTCAGCCGCGCGGCTGGGTCCCTGGAGGGGCCTGGCCAGTGTCTGCCCCAGGCAGCCCCCGCCCTCCAAGCGAACCTGCCCTGCGGTTGGGGCAGAGGCAGGGCTGGGCTCTGCAGTGCCTCCGTTCCCAGGGAGGTTTCAGAGCCCACTGGTCGGGGGAGGGGGGGTGCTGGGTTCAGCGCAGATAGGGAGGGGAGCCCAGCCTGACACTCCCTGCCTGCCTGGTGTCCCGGTGCCGTGGCAGGGAGGGAGGCTGCCTGATCAGAGAGATGCTCCCGTTGCCAGTGCCCCTGACTGCAAGCCCCAGGCCCAGCAGCACCTCCATCCCGCACCGCGTCCCTGCCCCCATGCTAAGCCTGCCCTCCCCTCCTGCAGTTCCCACCGTGCCCCCGGGCAACGTTCAGGCCGAGGCCACCAACGCCACCACCATCCGCTTCACCTGGAACCCGCCCAGCCCCCAGTTCATAAATGGCATCAACCAGGGATACAAGGTAAGGGGCAGACGGAGGAGGGGAGGGCTCCCGAGCTGCAAATCTAACACAAGGCACAGGATGGCACCCGCTCCTTGAGACACCCACCAGCAGTACGGGCCTCATCAGCCTGAGCAAAGCTGGGGGTAGGAAACCCAGCGTGAAAGAAGGGCCTGATCCTAGGAGGTGCTGAGCGCTCCATTACATTCAATACATTCCTTTCTTCTCACACATTCACACTTAGCTACAGCCAGTCCATGTCTCATTTCCTTACCTCCCTAGGGTGAGAGTGAAACAGCATCTCCCTCTCCATGGGTCATCACTCGGGCTTGGACCTGGGACCTCCAGCACCAACCTCTCCCACTGAGCTAACAGAATAACTCCACTAGCTGGCAGCAGTAGTAGGCTGTTATCCTCAATGTGAGCCAGCTGCTACAGGGTGGGCAGGACACACTGCGCCCGTGTGTTGCAGACATTCAGGGCTGTACTAGGAGACCCTAATCCATCTTTGCTCTGAACTGCGCCACCGTCTTGGACTCTCCATCGGGGGGCGAGCCGGCAATGTGAACAAAATCAACAGCATCTCTGCCTAAACCCTCATTTCACACTCGTGGCCTCAAACTTTCTAAACCTCTTTCTGAGGAAAAGTCTTTCCTGTGTCCGCTTCCCAGATCCTGAACAAAAATAGCTTCCCTTTGCATTTAAAACCCCCCAAAAGCAGGTCTTCTAATTGAGTCTAACTGACTATTAAAGTAATATTTCCTAAGATTTAACACTTACACAGGAGCTCAGCCTCCGATGCTCTGTAATTAATTCCAAATTGTAATTAATTCAAAATTACATTAATTGCATTGAATTAAAATATTATACTTGTTTCTTAATCTACTGCAAAGAAGTTCAGGAATTTAATTGCCAACAAACGAGATAACCAGAGTAAGCAGGATATTTAACATACTTATTAAATGCCACTTAGTATTTTTGATTAGTATTTTAGGGCCTAATTAGTATCTAATTAACTTGCTATAGGCTATCTTCCATGGTCCCAATTTAATGCCTAGACATCCCTTCTAAATGTAACGCCATAGGGAAGCAGGCTATTGTGCATTGTTATCGGGGGAGTTAATCACAAAGCATCAGCTCTCTGTTGTTTTGTACGGATAAATACAAACGCTTATTAAAACTCATTGAGTGTTTGCTTTGCACCATTAATTGATGTTTAATCAACTCCGAATAAATGAGAGACTCCGAATGAAAAGCTTTGATTTGGAGATGCGTTGGAGGGTTTGCATTGTCTTGAAGAGACGTGTGGGGAGACGGCCCCCTCCCCAAAGGAAATCTCTGTTCCCTTGTGGAAAGCAAAAACATCCCCCATGGCTTGTGAGTGAAAAGGCAGTGGGTGTCCAGTGCACAACCACCTCAGAGTTCAACTTATTGTCTGGTGGCCGAGAGCCTGCAAAGTTTGTAAAGCCAAGTTGTTAAGCACTCAGAGATTGCCCGGGCTCTGGGACAGTGGCCATCTCTTTGTTCTGTGTTTGTAGGGCACCTGCCATAGCAAATAATCATAATAATGAGGCTGTTTTAAAAATGTTCTTTATTAAAGGTTAAAAATCATATATTCAAAAATAACCCACCCACCCCCGACATGGGCTGTGTTGCTAACAACTCCTTTGATTGTTGACCACGACCTAGTTTTAAGCATCAGATTTACCTTTTCCCTGTTTTCTGGTCTGTTTTAATGTTTTGCCCTTCACTGAGCCCGGGCACTGAAAATAGTCGGGCCCCTTGCCCTGGGTGAGTCTCCTGCCAGAGACGGGTGCTGCAGTGTTTGGGGGCCAGCTAAACCCAACGCTGGGAACCTTTCCACTGATATTGCAAAGCTGCTCCATTCCCCCTCCCCACGTCCCTTCTGGCCTGGCTGTCAGCGCCCTGTGAAAGTCAAACTCCAGCGTCATGGCCAGATGCAAGATCAAGCTGGGGGAGTGAGCTGAGTTTAGAGGAGATCCAGGATCTTATACCCCAAAAGTCACACTAGCTAGAAACACGGATTCATCAGAAACAAACTCCTATTGCCTGACCGTTGCTGCCAAGGTCACGACTCTGCAACAGCTGAAAGGAGATTAACGCGTCCTTGGCTTATCTATCACCATCTGGCTCTGTCTACCCTTGTCACACCTTCCCGTCTGTCTAATTAAGTATGGGGCAGGTTACCAAGGGAGGTTGTAAATTCTCCATCACTGTGTCTTTGAATGCAGACTGAAAGATACTGTGCTAGTCAGGCACAAATGATTGAGCTTAATGTGGGGATCGCTGGGTGAGGGTCTCTGGCCTGTGTTACGGAGGAGGTCAGAAAGACTTGATGCCCAGAATGGGCCTCTCTGGCTTTGAAATCCCACCCCCCCATACACCCTGCTAGCTAGCTGGAATTGCTTGTGGAGCCCCCATACGGGCAGCCCTTCCTGCTGTGGGGCTGGGGCAGTGACCTGGCTTCTTGGCGTCCCTCTGTGATCAGTGGACGCCCCGGGCGTTTCCGTCACTCACGACCCGTCCTTTGGGAGGAGAGGCGACTGAAGGGGCAGCTGTGGGCTGAGGGCTGGTTCTCACCCCCACGCGGGGCTGGGACACTGTTGTTTTTCACCCCTAGCTGATCGCGTGGGAGCCGGAGCAGGAGGAGGAGGTGACAGTGGTGACGGTGAGGCCCAACTTCCAGGACAGCATCCACGTGGGCTACATCGGAGGCCTGAAGAAGTTCACGGAGTACTTCACCTCGGTGGTGTGCTTCACCACACCAGGGGACGGCCCGCGCAGCCCGCCGCAGCTGGTGCGCACCCACGAGGACGGTACGGGGAGGCCTTGCATTCCCTTGGGACGTAGGGTGGGGCGGGCAGCCCAGCTCCCAGAGGCTCCTGCTGAGCCAGGGACCTGGGCCCTAGAACCTCCCCCTACTCACCATGGGGGATACCCCGTGGAGACCCCCGCTCGCTCCAGCTCACCATGGGGGATACCCCGTGGAGACCCCCGCTCGCTCCAGCTCACCATGGGGGATACCCCGGGGAGACCCCCGCTCACTCCAGCTCACCACGGGAGATACCCCGGGGAGACCCCCGCTCACTCCAGCTCACCACTCGCTTTCACTGGCCAGCGCCCTGGGGAGACCCCAGTTCACCTCGGCCTGGCTGCTCAGCTGGTGCTGAGATGTGCGCTGCTTGCTCCTCTCTAACTCTTGGCGTTGGGGTTTTTTGGGCAGCGCCTGGCCCCGTGGGGCACCTCAGCTTCAGCGACATCCTGGACACGTCACTGAAGGTCAGCTGGCAGGAGCCCCTGGAGAAGAACGGCATCCTGACCGGTAAGGAGCTCCCGGGGGGGCTGCTCGCCGGACTCTCCCCCGGCCCAGCTGAGCTGCAGGCCCGGCGCGATCAGCACGGCTCCATGCTTCCAAACAGTGGCAGCCTGGTGCTGCCCAAGGCCACAGCCGGGAACACGCTCTGGGCCGCGGGACAGTCCTGTCTCCCCGGCCCCCCAACCCCTTCCTTCCCGCATGGTGGGGGCCTAACGTCCTTGCAGCTGCTGCTGTTCTCCTGGGATGCTTCAGTTACCCCATTTCCACCTCGCTCCCCTCGGCCCCAGTCTCCACATCCCAGCCACATCTGGCTCCCTCCACGTCACGGAGTGCCAAGGAGACTCTGGCGTGGCCAGGGCAGTGCCCGCCAAACCAGGCAGATGTTGCTATGGAGGATGGTGGAAAACCGGCTCCATGGCAAACACTTGATGGAGAATTCAGGGCAGGAGCCGTTGGGTGGGACCTTCCCAACCCCCCATGCGGCTTGAACATCCCACTCCTTGTGCCCGAACCGCAGAGGGGTTGGCAAGCGAGAGGTGTGGGGCAGAAGGGACCAGCGCTGGCTCGAGGAGCTGTCTGTGCACCCTTTGGCCTCTGGCTAGTGGCCCCTTGCGCCGGGCTGTCAGGCTACTAGGGAGATCTGTGAAGTGAGGCCCCTCTGCCGACAAAGCATGGGGGTGACACTACATTGGCTGGGGCCCACGCGGTGGCCTGGGGAGGGGTGCGGGCAAGTTGAAAGGAGTCTCCCCCCGGGGGGCGGGGAAGTTTCCCACAATGGGGCGTAGAGCGTGACACCCATGTGCCCATGTGGCTGGGTTGTGTTTTGCAGGCTACCGGATCTCCTGGGAGGAGTACAACCGCACCAACACGCGGGTGACGCACTACCTGCCCAACGTCACCCTGGAGTACCGCGTCACCGGCCTCACCGCCCTCACCACCTACACCATCGAGGTGGCCGCCATGACGTCCAAGGGGCAGGGCCAGGTGTCCTCCTCCACCATCTCCTCCGGGGTGCCTCCAGGTAAACCTGGCTCCCAGCCCCCTTCTGCTCCGGTCACCGCCCTCCCTTTGGCTTCCGGCAGAGCACGAGCAGGCCCTGGGTCAAGGGCACCCCATGAAGAATGCGCGGGGAGCGGGTCTGGAGCAGGGGCAGCACAGGGCAGGAGCTGGCTCTCCAGGCCTTAGTAGCCATCGGCCAGGCCCGGCCACTCGTGCTGGGGGTGACTCTGCCCTATCGCTGCCGGGGCGTGTGCATGATGGCTGTGCTGTTCTCCCCTACCATCTCCCCTCGCTGCTGCCGCGGGCGCCCAGGATGGGAGGGCGAAGGCCGGCCACACTTGCCCCTCGGACCCGCAACAGGACGTCCCCTCCCATCCTGTCCTCTCCCCACAGAGCTCCCCGGCGCGCCGACCAATCTGGGCATCTCCAACATCGGCCCGCGCTCCGTGACGCTCCAGTTCAGGCCGGGCTACGACGGGAAGACCTCCATTTCCCGCTGGCTGGTGGAAGCTCAGGTGAGGGGGTCCCTGGGGCGGGGAGGTGAAGGAGCCGGGGAGCCCAGGCCTATCGAGGGGGTGTACAGCACCTTGCGCGTGGGGGCTCTTGGGCTGGGACACTGCGCTGACAGGCCCACGTGCGGCGCCCCTCACGCCACCCCCTTGTCCACAGGTGGGTCAGATCGGCGAGAACGAGGACTGGGAGCTCATTCACCAGCTGGCCAACGACCCCGACGCCCGCTCCATGGAGGTGCCCAACCTCCACCCCTACATGCACTACAGGTGGGTGCTGGGGACCGGCGCCTGGCGAGTGCCAAGGCTGCTACCACCCCCCTCCTTGCCCTGCAGGCGGCTGGCACCCACTCTGGGTGGCATGGGGGCCTGGCCCTAATGGGCCTTCTCAGCCCATCGGGCCCCAGGCTTTCCTCTCCCAAAGACAGGTACCCCAGAGGGGCTGGGCAGAGCCTCTCCTCCCCTAGCACCGTGCACCCAGCAGAGCACCAGGGAGGGGGGCCCTGGGTCCTAGGTGTGGTTGAACCTTTCCCCAGCAGCAGCGCCCCCTAGTGTCCGCCAGAGCACAGCATGGGGACGCCCTGAGCTATGCGCTGAGAGGGGGTGGGGGTTGTATTGTAGCCCGCGCCCCGTTGCCCTCGGGAAGGGGATGGGGGGTGCCCGCAGCCCTCCTGAGTCCCTTCCCTGCCCACGGTGACTCGGCTCCACTCCGCGCAGCTTCCGCCTGCGGCAGGTGAACATCGTGGGCACCAGCCCGCCCAGCGTGCCCTCCAGAAGGATGCAGACCCTGCAGGCTCCCCCGGACGTGGCGCCCGCCAATGTCACCCTGCGGACGGCCAGCGAGACCAGCCTGTGGTTGCGCTGGATGGTAAGTGACAATGCGGGGCGGCCAGGTAAACCCCGGGCCGGTGCCCACCCTCTGCCCGGACAGGCACTGCCCGGGGCACTCCCTTGGGTGGGGAGCCGGGAATGAAGCAGAGAGAAAATGGCAGTCACAGGGTCTGGGGGCTGCAGCCTTGTTTAATGCAGCGTTAGCCACTGTCTTCCTGTGGGGTGCGGGGAAGCAGCCTGGCTGTGCATTGCAATGCTGGGGAGGCTAATAGGCCTTTGTGTGCTGGGGGGGACCTGCACACAGGTTAGTTGGGCAAGGGGATGAATCTGGATGAATGGGGTTAGCGAGGGGCTGTGCTGGGTGTGGAGGAGGGAACGTGGGTTAGCGGGGGCTGTGCTGGGTGTGGGGGGAGGGTCCGTGAGTTAGCGGGGGGCTGTGCTGGGTGTGGAGGGAGGGTCCGTGAGTTAGCGGGGGACTGTGCTGGGTGTGGGGGGAGGGTAGGAGGGTTAGTGAGAGGTTGTGCTGGGTGTCGGGGGAGAGTAGGTGGGTTAGTGGGGGCTGTGTTGGATGTGGGAGATGGTACATGGGTTAGGGGGGCTGTAGTGGGCGTGGGGGAGGATACGTGGGTTAGCGGGGGGCTATATGGGGGGAGGGTACATAGGTTAGTGGGGGCTGTGCTGGGTGTGGGGGAGGGTACATGGGTTAGCGGGGGGCTGTGCTGTGTGTGAGGGGAGGATACATGGGTTAGCTGGGGGCTGTGCTGGGCTTGGGGGGAGGGTACATGGGTTAGCGGGGGGCTGTGGTGGGCGTGGGGGGAGGATACATGGGTTAGCAGGGGGCTGTGGTGGTTGTGTGGGGAGGGTACGTGGGTTTGGGGGGCTGTGCTGGGTGTGGGGTAGGGTACGTTAGCAGGGGGCTGTGCTAGGTGTGGGGGAAGATACGTGGGTTTGGGGGGCTGTGCTGGGTATGGGGGGAGGGTACATGGGTTAGCGGGGGGCTGTGCTGGGCGTGGGGAGAGGGTACATGGGTTAGCGGGGGGCTGTGGGGGGAGGGTACATGGGTTAGCGGGGGGCTGTGGTGGGTGTGTGGGGAGGGTACGTGGGTTTGGGGGGCTGTGCTGGGTGTGGGGTAGGGTACGTTAGCAGGGGGCTGTGCTGGGTGTGGGGGGAGGGTACGTCGGTTTGGGGGCTGTGCTGGATGTGGGGGAGGGTACGTTTGTTAGCGGGGGGCTGTGGTGGGTGTGTGGGGAGGATACGTGGGTTTGGGGGGCTGTGCTGGGTGTGGGGGGAACGTACATGGGTTAGTGGGGGCTGTGCTGGGTGTGGGGGAGGGTACATGGGTTAGCGGGGGGCTGTGCTGGGCGTGGGGGGAGGGTACGTGGGTTAACGGGGGGCTGTGGGGGGAGGGTACATGGGTTAGCGGGGGGCTGTGGTGGGTGTATGGGGAGGGTACGTGGGTTTGGGGGGCTGTGCTGGGTGTGGGGTAGGGTACATTAGCAGGGGGCTGTGCTGGGTGTGGGGGGAGGGTACATGGGTTAGTGGGGTCTGTGCCGGATGTGGAGGAGGGTACGTTTGTTAGCGGGGGGCTGTTCTGGGTGTGGGGGGGAGGGTACGTGGGTTTGGGGGGCTGTGCTGGGTGTGGGGGGAGGGTACATGGGTTAGTGGGGTCTGTGCTGGGTGTGGGGGAAGGTACATGGGTTAGCGGGGGGCTGTGCTGGGCATGGGGGAGAGGGTACGTGGGTTTGGGGGGCTGTGCTGGGTGTGGGGGAGGGTACGTTTGTTAGCGGCTGTGGGGGGGGGGGGCGGGTGAGGGTGGCTGGTGCTGAGTGTCACCCCCTCCCCCAGCCGCTCCCGGAGCTGGAGTACAACGGGAACCCGGAGTCGGTGGGCTACAAGCTGCGGTACACGCGGGCGGACGGGCGGGGCAGGACGGTGGTGCACGTGATCCACGACCGGGTGGAGCGGGAGTTCACCATCGAGGACCTGGAGGAGTGGACGGAGTACCGCGTGCAGGTCCAGGCCTTCAACGCCATCGGGGCTGGGCCCTGGAGCCACGTCGTGCTGGGACGCACCAGGGAGTCAGGTACCTGCTGCTCCCCCTGCCGGCTCTGGGGCCTGCCCCACCCCTGGGCCGGCGGAGAGATCCCTGTCCTGTGCCCAGCTGCCCCTGAGCTTGCAGTGCCCATCAGCCCCCCAGCCTGGGTGTGCCCTGCCCGGCTCCCGGCCCCACTGCCACGGGCAGCAGCCGGGCCGGCTTCTGACCTCACTTTCTTCTCCCCTCGCCAGTCCCCTCGTCCGGCCCCACCAACGTGTCCGCGCTGGCCACCACCTCCAGCAGCATGCTGGTCCGATGGAACGAGATCCCCGAGGCGGATCGCAACGGGCTCATCCTGGGCTACAAGGTGGGTGTCAGCCCGTGTGATCGCTCGTTGGGACGCAGCAGCCCCCTCGAGAGCTGGGCCGGTGCCCCTCAGCCCCACCCACAGCTCCCTGCAACGCAGCCCTGGGCTTCCCCACCAGCTCTGTCCCTCAATCCCGACCCGCAACCCCCTGCTCCCCCAGTCCTGTGGCCTGTGGCTATTCCACTCCTGGGCTCCCCGAAACATGCCTGTCAATGCTCCTGCCATGGCTTTTCCTTGGGGACAGGCTGCCCTGCATGCGGCGTGGCGCTCTGTCCCCTGGTGCCCTGCATGGGGCTGTGAACTGAGGGGCTGTCGGGTGCCCCGGCCCCACCCGCGGCGGGCCCCATTCAGCCTGGGAAGTGGGTTCGGCTGGCGCGGCAGGGCAGCCCGGGGCGTGCGGCACTGGTTCCGTCGGTTTCACATGGGCTGTGTTCCAGGTCGTGTACAAGGAGAAGGACTCGGACGCGCGGGCCCGGTTCTGGCCGGCCGAGGGGAACGCCTCCCGCAGCGCCCAGCTCGCAGGCCTGGGCAAGTACGTGCTGTACGAGATCCGCGTGCTGGCCTTCACCCGGATCGGGGACGGCGCGCCCAGCTCCCCACCCATCCTGGAGAGGACTCTGGACGACGGTAGGCGCCACTCCTCCCCCGCCCATTCGCGCTGACGGGGCGCTCGGGGTCTTTGGACGGGGCGGCGCTCGCGGAGGGTGACACGCGGGGTGAGGCCGGGCGCAAACGAGGGCCGGTCAGTGGAAGGGCGAGTGCCCCCGTCACGCTGGGATGAGGAGAAAACAGCCTCTGGTCGGCCCTCTGTCGCACTCAGTGCGGACAGCCTCCCCCTCTGTCTGCCCGTTCTGGGAGGGCTCTGGCCTCTGCACGGGCGGGGGGGGGGGTGTGCCAGCCCCAGAAATACAAGGTGGGGACGTAACAGGGCAGGAGAGAGCACTTTGCCCTGTCTGCCTTCCTGAGTGTGCATCTGGGCCCCCAGGGGAGTGCACAAACGCTCGGGTGTGCCCCCATGCCTGCATGTGTGTGTTTGTGCCCCCAGGGTATGCTGAGGAGGGAGTGTGCATGCCCCTAAGGGGGTGTGTACGGATGGGGGGGTTCCCTAGCAGGGTGAGTGTTGGTGTGTGCCCCTAAAGGGGCTGTGGGGGTGGGGTGGGGTGGGTGTCCCTAAGGGTGTGTGTTGGTGTGTGGGGCGGGTGTCCCTAAAGGTGTGGAGGGCAGGTCGGTGTTTGTCTCTGGGGGGGTGCATCTCTGTCCCTAAGTACATGCGTGTGCGTGTGGGAGTCTTTCTGCACGCCCTGCTCCGTCAGTCTCACACGGGTCGTTGGCAGTTTTCAGCGGAACAGCTCCCAGAGGAGGGGAAGCCCCGGGTGCCCTGTGGGGCATTTGCACCCAGGTGCACCCAGCAGAGTTCTGCGATGGAGGCCCAGCAGCCACTAGCTTCAGGGCTTGGCCAGCGGGCTCCCCCAGCCGCTGGGCTGGGACGGGCTCCACTCCCCATTTGCTCCGGCCGAGGGCTCTGAGCCCGATTGCCCGTCACCCAGCGCTCCCTCTGCTCTCGTCCTGCCCCAGTGCCCGGGCCCCCGGTGGGCATCCTCTTCCCAGAAGTGAGGACCACTTCAGTCCGGCTGATCTGGCAGCCCCCAGCCGCGCCGAACGGCATCATTCTAGGTAAGCGCTTCTCCGAGCGCCCTGGCGTGTGGGTAGCGGTCCCGGGAACGCTGGGAGGGGGCCGTGCTCGGGATGCTGGGCAGCGGGAGGGTGTGATGTTGCTGTGCTGGCGGGTGTTTCGCGGGCATGCAGCTGGGTGTGAGCGACAGGGCTGGGGCCCGGGGATGCAGCTGAGCTGAGCCCTGCAGGGGGGAGGGCCGTGCTGGGGGCCTCTGCAGGAAGTCGCCCACCAGCGCATGTCCATGTGCACAGCATGTTCCCGCTGGGGGAATGGCGGCTGCTGAAGCAGCTACTCCGCCGCTCCGGGCTTCTCTGCACCAGGCCGGAGCCAGCCGCCTCGGTCCCTGGGTCCCTGGAGGCGCCCAAGCTGCTCCCCTGATAAATCACAGAGCTGGCGAGCCCCATCAGCCACCAGAGGGAAGCAGAATCCTGCCTGGCACCGAGGTGGGCTGGGCAAGGGCACCCATCTTCCTGCTGCGGGGCAGACATGGACATTTGTGAACGTCTCGCCTAGGCTGAGACAGGGGAGCCAGCCCAGCGCCTCCCGCACCCGGCGTGGGGTCACCTCCCGGGCGGGCCCTAGGGCCGGACCCAGTGCGGGGAGCTGGGCCCAGGCGCTCACGACTGGCTCGTTTGTGCCTCCCCCTGCCAGTCCTGGCTCCATCCTGCTTCTCCTGGAGCAGCCTTTCTGCCCCCTTGCAGGCCGGGGTGGGGGGCAGCCTTGTCCCAGCTCTGGCTGACCGCCTCCGTCCCCCTTCTCCGCAGCGTACCAGATCACCCACCGCCTGAACACCACCAGTGCCAATGCTGCCACCGTGGAGGTGCTCAACCCCAGCGCCCGCCAGTACACGGCCGCCGGCCTGCAGCCGGAGTCGACCTACCTCTTCCGCATCACGGCGCAGACCCGCAAAGGCTGGGGCGAGGCGGCCGAGGCGCTGGTGGTGACCACCGAGAAGAGAGGTGACCATGCCGGGGCTGGGGGGCGCTCTCCCAGGGCAGGGGTGGGGCACGGCTCCAAGGCAGCCGCGGGTGTAGAACCCAGGCCCTGCCCAAGGGGGGAACGGGGCCAGATGCAGCCTTGCTGGGCCTTCTGGCCGAGCCCTCACACCCTTCTCCCCCTCCTCAGACCGCCCGCAGCCCCCCAGCAAGCCCGTGGTGCGGCAGGAGGATGTGAAGGCCTGCAGTGTGCTCTTGTGCTGGGAGCCGGGCAGCGACGGCCTCTCGCCGGTCCGGTACTACACGGTGCAGACCCGCGAGCTGCCGGCTGGCGAGTGGACACTGCACTCCGCCTCTGTCAGCCACAACGCCACCGCCTTCGTCGTGGACAGGTGAGGCGGGGGCCTTCGAAGTGGGCAAGGCCCGGTAGGGTCTGTGGCAGGGTGGGGCAGGCGAGAGGCAGCGTGGCCTAGGGGCACTGGTCTGGGAGTCAGGAGATCAGGCTTTTATTCCCGGCTTTGCCACCAACCTTAGGCACCGCTCTGTGCCTCAGTTTCCCCACCTGAAATTAGGAGAATGGCTTTTGTGGGGCTGATCTCACCCCCCCCCCATGCGCTGGCCAAAGTAAGGCTGCTCCATTTCATATCCTGCCTCTACTGGAAGGCACTGGACCCCTGCCCTGCAGCCCCCCAGCTGTGCCTCACACCCATCCCCTTCCCCTCCCGTGTGCTCCTGGCCCAGGTTGAAGCCCTTCACCTCCTACAAGTTCCGCATCAAGGCGACCAACGACATCGGGGACAGCGAATACAGCCAAGAGTCGGAGTCACTCACCACCTTGCAGGCCGGTCAGTGCCCCTTCCCTGCAGGACTGGGCTGGTGCCCCATTGCCGACTGGGCTGGTGCCCCATTGCCAGCTGGGCTCGGCCCCGGGCAGGCATGGGAGACGCGGCGCACGGAGGCTGCAGGGCGCCCGGTGCCAGCCTTGTCTCTTCAGTGGCAGGGTGCAGCCCACGCTGGGTCACAGCTCCCAGCACACTCCAGGCCGGAGCCTTGTCTGTGGAACGAGGCAGCCTTGTTCCCCGGGACCCGTCCAGTGGTCAGCCAGCTGGCGCTCCTTGGGGCGAGATGGGGGTTGGTTACGTGGGCCCATTGGCTCACCTCTCCCAGCGTGGAGGGGATTCAAACCAGCGACCCTGTGGAAGGCTCCGACCGCCTGAGCTGCGCAGGGTGGGAGGGAGCCGGAGTCTGGAGCCAGCCAGCACCTGTTCTCCTGGCCAGGGGGAGGGACCCTCGTGCCTCTCAGCATCTCACCTATGTTTCTTCTCCCCCCAGCCCCAGAGGAAGCCCCCACCATCCTCTCGGTCATGCCTCACACCACCACCTCTGTCCTGATCCGCTGGCAGGTACCGTGCGGCACTGCACTGCCCCCGCCCGTCTCTGTAAGGCAGCTGCTTGACTCACTTTCCCGAGCCCCGGGAAGGCCTGGGAGCAGTGTCCCCTCGGCACTGCGGATCCCCTCGCTCGCCGTTCCTGTCCGCTCTGCTCTCTCTGGGCAGGGCCACTGGCTAACTGCCAGTGTGGCTTTGCCACCCGGTGCCGCATCCGCATGCCGCTGCTGGTCGAGTAGGACCCCGGCATCCGGGGCGCCCAGTGGCTGCCGCAGAGAGGGGCCGGAAGCAGGCTGGCCCCGGTGGGTACTGCTGCTTCCCAGCGGGCTCGGGGCTCCGGGGACCTGCAGGGGCTGGGAGCGCGGTTAAGGCACCGCGCCTTAAGGGACCCCTGATCCCTCCCTGGCTGTAGGGAGCCTCCTTGCAGCAGGGCGCAGCGGGAGGCAGCGAGTGAAGGGGGAAATCCCACAGGGGGGTGAGGGCAGCACAGGCTCCGGGGGCAGGCAGTGCCATGCACCGTCTCCATGGGCTCCCCCCGCTGACTGCCCCCTCCTCTTGGCTCCTGTCCCCCCCCGTGCAGCCCCCCACCGAGGACAAGATCAACGGGATCCTGCTGGGCTTCCGGATCCGCTACCGGGAGCTGGTCTACGATGGGCTGCGCGGCTTCACCACGCGCAGCGTCAGCAGCCCCGGCGCCAAGTGGACGGAGCTCACCCGTGAGTGCCCTTATTCGGTCCCCTGGGAACACAGATGGGTGGGGAAGGGACGTCGTGGGGGGATTCCTCTCACCCCACCCCACGGGGCTCTCCGTGATGCTCAGCCCCGCCCCGTGCCCTGCCTTGCAGCCCCCCTGAGCGCTCTGTGTGGACACCAGCCGGCCGGCCCCAGAGCCTCCAGCGCACCGATCTGAGCTCCAGGAGCTGTCCTGGGCCCGCGTGTCCCGCTCTTCTCCCGCGGGGCTCGGGGCAGCATCACCCGGCAGGGCTGAGCCCCGCGCCTCAGGGGAGTGACATGGCTGGTGGTGTGAGTGCTGATGCCGAGGGGGGGGGCGGGGCAGGGGGCTGCTCTCTGCTGGGTGGGGGGATCTGGAGAGGGCTAGGAGGTCAGGAGCTGACGACTTCAGAGGGATGTTGGTTAGCTGGGGAGACCGAAATTTGACCTGGTGCTTTTTTTTCCTTTTCCCTGTTTGCGAAGTCTCCTGTACGCTTAACCAGGGGCCAGGGGAGTTGGCCGGGTGCTGAGGTCCTCCCCAGACGATGCTGAAGCCCCCCTGAGGGGAGCCCCGGCCCCCAGTTCCCAGGGTTGCTGTGCTGAGGACTGTCAGTCATCTCTGATCTTGCTCCCTGCTGGCACCGGTTAACGCCCAGGCTGCTACGCAGAGGAACAGCATCACTGGGGAGGGCTGCAGCCCACGCCCTGGTAGTGGAGAAGGGGAGTGGGATGGTAGGGCAGAGGCTAGGTGGGCAGCAGGTAGGCTGGCACTGCCAGCAGGGCTAATGCCAATGCCAGGCAGGACTCCCTTCAGAGGAGCTGAGGGGCAGAGCCGGGGCATGCCAGGGCCAGGGAGGCAGGAAGCAGTCTGAGGGCAGTCCCCAGGGCGTACACACACGGCAGGGCACAGCCAGCTCCTGTCACTCCCGGGGCGCTCCCCAGCTCGGGCCCCTCTGAACCCCTGGTGGCAGCAGTGAAGCTCCACGGGGTTTCTTCTCCCTCCCCGCTAACCAACGCTGCCCCCTGCGCTAGCCCTGGCAGCCGTCCCGCCACTCCCAGGCCTGCGGGGCGTCCGTCCTGCTTGTTCTGTCTGTGTGTGACTAACCCCACTGACCGCTCTCCCCTGCGCTCCCTCTCAACGCCCGCAGCAGGGTACGCCGTGCGGAACCTGACCGGAGCCGGCCTCACGCACCACGAACTGGACAGTAAGTCTCCGCTCTCTGCTTCGGGGCTCGTCTCTGTCCGTCTGCGTGTCGCTCCCCTCCTGACTTCCCCGCCCCCTCCGCCTTCCAGAAAGCACAGGGTGCCCGGGGTATTAGCTGGGTACCTACAGGCGACCGCTAGTCACTTCACTGCTCCCCATCGTACCTGGGACGGGGGGCAGACATATCGGCAGAGCTGCCCCCTGCGGCTGGGGTATCACAGCAAGACAGGACATCCCCACCGCCCGGCCTAGCCCCGAGGGGGCAGAGAAGGGGTTAATGGGAGGGAGGTGAAACACCAGTGCTCCTGGCCCTGTGGATGGGCTCCTGCCCGGCTCTTCCTGGCACCCACTTCCCCTCCTCTCACCCCCTGCAGATCTGAGCAAGCACAGGCGTTACGAGATCCGCATGAGTGTGTACAATGCCGCGGGCGAGGGGCCCTCCAGCCCCCCCCAGGAGGTCTTCGTGGGCGAGGCAGGTGAGTCAGGGCTGTGTGGGCATCTCTGCTTCCGGGCAGGCTTTGAGCTCCCCCGTTGGTCACTAAGGGCCGCCCCGTCCCTTGGCCACGTCCAGCACTCGCCAGGGAATTCACGGGCCCTGCCCAGCTGAGCTAAGGGAGCCTCTCCCGGAGCAGGTCGCTGTTGCTGTTCCCTATCGGCGGCCGGGGCTGCGCTTCCCCGCCAGGAACCAGCCTGTGCCCGCGGCCTGCCCCACTCCCCGGCCGCCAGCCAGCAGCAGGACACCGTCTGAGCAGGGGAAGGGCTGGGATTCAGTGGCCATGGCCCATGGATGGCGGCACAGCGGCTGCAGGACTCGGAGAGACCCCCGGTGTCCGCAGGGAGAGGGTGGGATCAGACGTCCCCCTCTCCCCCTGCACCCCAGCCGCCAAGCCGGGGGACGAGAGTGCCGGGGGGCTCGGGCGCTCTCACCCCACTCGCTCTCCTTCTGTAGTGCCCACCGCCCCGCCGCAGAACGTGGCCGTTCAGACCACCACGGCCACCCAGCTGGACGTCACGTGGGAGCCGCCCCCCCTGGAGGCGCAGAACGGAGACATCCAGGGCTATAAGGTACTGGCCCCCCATCTCCCGCTGGCTGTTACAATCCTCACAGCGCCCAGGAGCCCGCCCCCCTCTGCCCCGGCTCCCCAAGGGGCACGTCGCTGAGGGGAGCTGGGCACCCAGAGTTCCCATTGGCTACCCACTCAACACCAGCTCAGCAACCCCTCCGTGCCTTAGTTTCCCTCTGATGCCAACAGGGCCAGGAGCACTGAGCCGGGTGTGTGAAGGAGGGACTGAGTTTAACTGGTCGGGGCTGGGAGATGCTCGGGTAGAAGGCGCTCCAGGAATACAAAGCACAGTGAACCTGTTTGACCCGACACCATCAGAGCCAGGAGGGCTAATGCCCAGCAGTCCGTGGCATTGGGTTTGCAAGGGAATGGGAACGGGGGATGTTGCCACCACCCCTCACTGCTCAGTCTGTTGCCACCCTGCAGCTGCAGTGCCCAGCCGTCGCGGGTTCTTCCACCCCGGGGGCAGTGCCCAGCCCTGAGTCAGCTGGCATGGCGCTTGTGTACACACCCCCACACACCCCCACACCCCCCACAGCTGTGCGCAGTTCCCGGTGTGCTCAGCAGGTGGCGCGGTTTCACTTCCAATCCCGCACCAGCCCTGTTCTCCAGGCCCTCTCAGGGGTCTGGGCACTCCCAGCAGAAGGGCATAGCTGGGATTTGGGCAGGACCCCCTGGCATTTCCACATGGGCCGGACTTCTTTGCCCCATAACCCGGTGGTGGGAGCTTTCAGCTTGGTCAGCCACCCCATTGCATCCCCTGTAGGGCTGGGGTTGGCCTGTGCCCCTGAGCTGACGCTTGCTGTAGTTTGGTGGGGGTGTACCGCTGCGGGATACTGGGTCAGCGGGCGGGGGCAGAATGGGCCCATGCCCAGGCCATGGGGTGTGCTGCAGAGGGCCAGTTCTGGGCAGTGGCTTTGCAGCTCTCAGGGAAGTGGGACCGGGGCAGGATTGCTGGGACCGTACAGCCTCTCCCTGGATATTTGGGCACCGCTCAAGGGTGACCTCAGCCCGCGTTTGATTCTCTGGGCTCTGACCTAGCTAAGCCAAGGGACGTGGGTCACATTTTCCATCTAGCATGGTCTGGAGCCGACGCACCCTGCTCCCTCCTTTCCTCTGGACACAGGAAAGCCCCTTCTCCGACTCAGAGCCAGAGACAGGCGTGCGTCTTCTGTGCTCCCGGCCTGTGTTTGGCTGGGCCCTTTGGAACCGAGAGGGGCTTCTGGGGGCTTCTGGAGTGGAGACTCCTCTGGAGCTTTGCTGGTTCTAGAACCTGCAACTGTCCAGACCCAGACACTGCAGGCCTTTAACTTCGAGGGGCTGAAAATGGGACTTAATGAAACCGGTGCAAGCCCCATATGGACATATTCACTTCACTTTGAGAGCAGCCCGGTGGCGCTTGGCTGAAACTGATCAGGAGGCATTTAAGCTAAACCCAGAAAAGCTGCTTTTGACCCGCAGTCGATATCCCCTCACAGAGGTTTTTAGAAATTGGTTGAACTCCCCTGCCCCCTTCCCTGTGCCAAGCGGGTGCGTTTCCTGTTCGGACCAGCCCTAGGAGAGGGCACTGGCCTGGCTACACCACTGTAGGGTAGGCAAGGCCCAGGAGCTTTCCTCCTTCTGGAGCGTGTCTGACTGTGTCCCACTGAAAGATGGGGCGGGGTCTTTCTTGGGGGTCAGGGGACCTTAAATATAAATGGCCCTACATCTCCTCCACCGCAGAGCAGCCACCGCCCCAGTCGCTCCCCCAAGGGGCCAGCAGCGGGGACCACTTCCCGGTGCTGCTCTGCAGAAGGAGAAGCCAGGCGGGCTGGATCTGGGGGAAGCTGAGTCTGTGGCGGGGGAGCCCCAGCCCGGGGTGGTCAGCGCCGGGAGCAGGCTGTGAAGGGGAGCGCCTGGGGATCAGCGGGGCTAGCAGCTATGTCAGGCCCCTGCCAGCATTGGGCCTGGCCTTAACCCAGCCCTCTTCTTCCCTGTAACCCCCACCCCCTGCAGATCTATTTCTGGGAGGCCCAGCGCCAGAATGGCACGGAGCGGGTGAAGACGCTCTTCCTGCCCGAGAATGGGGCCAAGCTGAAGAACCTCACGGGATACACCTCATACCTGATCACCGTCTTGGCCTTCAACGCCGCCGGGGACGGGCCCCGCAGCGCCCTCGTCAGGGGCAGGACGCAGCAGGCAGGTGGGCTCCTTGCCGTGCCTGGGGACACCGGGCCCATACTCCTTTCACTGATGGGGCCGCGAATCAGGAGGGATCGCACAGCGGCCCACATGCTCCATCCCAACCTGCAGCCCCTCCTGTCCTGCCTTATCCCAGCCCTGGACTCCCCCCACCCAGCTCTGCCAAGCCCTGTGTGTTGCCACCACGTCCCTCTGTGTTCTGGTCCTGTCCTGAGCAGAGGCTGGCCGCTGGGCCGAGTTGTGCTCCTTGGGGGGTGGTTCAGTGCTATTTGCAGATGAGGCTCTTCTAGGTTGAGACCTGACAGACTCGTCCCACTTTTGGCCTCGGCCTGGGATTGAAGCCAGGCGAGGGCGGGGCTCTGCAGTTAACGATGCTGTGGGGACACCTGGCTGCTGAAGCCCCCAACGCCCTCCCTTCCCATTCAAGAAGTAAACCAGCCAGTGCATCCACGTACTCCAGGTACGGAGCCAGCATGGGGGAACCGGGCCGGATCCACAGCCGTGTCTGGCCATGGTACCCCACTGCCACCAACGGTGCTGCCCCAGCTGATGCCCGTGCAGGAGCTGGCCCTGGGGTTCCAGCCCGTCACCCGCAGGGGCGGAGCAGTGGCGGTTTCGGAGCCAGCCTCTCGTCACGGCCTTGGGCTTCTTCTTGGCACAGCACCAAGGAGGAGGCTGAAAATAATCGCCCCAGTTCTTTGTGCTGGATCTGCCCAGGTAGCTCCGCAGCTCCCCGCTGGGGCAGGCCCCCTTCTCAGCCTTTGGGGGGGGCCTCAGGGGCCAAGTCCTGGAGACACTCTGCTGGGTGGGCTTTGAGGACGCTGCAACAACGCCTCGTTCTCCTTGACCATTCCTGCCCCCCGGGCAAAAGTGCAATGGGGGCATTAACCCCTTCCTCCTCCCACCTGCCCGAGAGGTAATGCGTCAGCATTTGCCCAAATAACCCAGACATGCAAGGTGTCTTGGCAGGGAGCTGGTCCACAGGGAAACCAGAGGCACGCCGGTGTCAGGAGGAGACACAGCCCAGACATGCGGGGGCTGCATAGCTCTGCAGAGGAGAAGCAGAGAGGGGTCCAGCAGGGCCCATCAGTTGTTTCCTATCGGGTCTGGAGCACTTGGTTCTCTCACTCTTTTCTGGAGTTGCGGTGGGAAGAGGGGGGTCCTGAAGAGTCCAGCCCCGCAAGGAGGGTGTTACTGGGGAGTTGGCACTGGCGGGATGAGTTTGGAGTTCTCAGCTAACTCACTGTACTACAGACAGCCACCTCCTGAATGCCCCCTCATGGTCCAAGGTTGCTCCATCGCGCCCTGCCTCAATGTCCCCCCCTCCTAAGGGCCCTTTAAGAACTCACTTGGTCCAAAAGTGTCTCAAGTGACCCCCTCCCAGGGTCCCATTTAGTGAGTCCTCAGGTGCATGCTGGCCCTCTAGGCCCCAGTCCAGTGTCTGGTAACCCAAACTTGGTCAAAGTCTTTCAAACACAGAACACAAACTCACACAGTCTCCAGGCCCACCCTCCCCACCCCCAGCTCCGAGGGACTGCCTGTCTGCTTCCCTCACCTGCTCAGGAGGACTTGCGGGGAGGGGGGGAATTCAGGCAGGTCACAAACACACACCCGTTAATGCTGACGTAGTGTGACTGAATCCATCCCTTTCCCACGGCCTCGCTCGCCAACCGCCCCACCCAGCAAACCCAGGACGAGCTGACAGAGGAGCGAGGGGGGCCAGTGGGATCTACACCCCTCTCCTCCCTCACCCAGGGGAAGTCTGCAAAGCCCCTCTGCTTTCTCCATGCAGCCCCCAGCGCCCCCAGCACCATCAGGTTCAGCGAGCTGACCACCACCTCGGTGAACGTCTCCTGGGAACCGCCTCTGCTGCCCAATGGCATTCTGGAAGGGTACAGGCTGGTCTATGAGCCCTGCACGCCTGTGGATGGTAAGGGTCCAGGGCTCAACGGGCGGGGCGGGGGGTGGAGGTACGGCAGGGCTATTGGCTGCGGGGGGCAGGGTGTGATGGGGGTTCAGGGGCCACCACTCCCTGCAGAGTGGGGAAGCAAAGCTGGTAAAGGAGCCTGGGTGGCAGGAAAATCTGTTTCTGGGGAAGGATTAAATTTACCCCAGGCCAGGCGGATGTGCTGAGCAGCATGGGGCAGAATCTCTCTGTGGCTGCCTGCCACTCATCACTAGGCTTTGGGGACCAGCCCAGCGTCCCGGCCCAACTCCCGCTTGTGCTGTTCCCTTCTGTTGCTATTCACTTTAAAACCTTTCCCGTGTTCCTCCCCAGAGGTAGCTGCAGGGCAGCGAGGCCAGGGCAACCCTGGGTTTGTCCCATAGGTCACTGTGCAAAGGGCTCGGAGAGACACAGGGATGCCCGGTTCTGAGCGCGTCCGTGCACATTCTGTCCCGCCATTTTGACGGTGAAAATGGTTTTTTCAACAAAATGGAGAATTTTGGCCCAAGACCCTTTGTTGGTGAAAAGTTTCCGGGATTCAGAAAAAAACCAAAACAAAACAAAACCGGGCAGAGCATCTGCAGTGGAATTCTCACGGGGCCAAAACATCCCGGTGCAGCCAGCTCTAATGATCCTTCGTCACGTCTTCAGAGCTGGAGTCTAGCGCCTCCCTCCCTCGTCTCTCTGCAGTGCCCCCGGTAGCCCGGCCCACCGCTGCCACCACCCCAGCTCCCCTACCCGAGCTGTTACGTCCGGAGCAACAGACAAAAGAGGGGGAGCATTGGCTCCCCCCTCCTCCCCGAGCGGCTGATGGGCCGTCCAGAGTGGGCAGGAGAGAGCCTGAGAACGCAGCGAAGCGCACGGGTGGGGTGGCCGGGGGGACAATGGCTGCTCAGTGTTCCCTGCTGCCACCTGGGCTTCTGAGAGTCGGGTTCAGAGGAAGGGCTGTGAAGCGAGGGCTCTGGAGGCGGGCCGCAGTGACCCCAGGGAGCGGCAGGAGGGGCTTCTCCTTTGAACCTGCGCCATGCAGGTTGTCCTTTGATCCTGCAAACCCGGCTTGCCGCCCACAGCGCACGGGGGCCTGGGGTTCTGCCAAGCAAAGGGCATGCTTCAGGGCATGCGCTGATCCCGCGGGGTCAGGAAGGCTCTCCTTCTGCTAGCTAGCGGGGGGCATTATGTGCTTCCTGCAAAGCAGCCCCGACAGGGTACTGGGGGCAGGACATGGGACTCGCTGGGCCATGTAGGTGAATGTTAACAGACACAGCCTGGGCTACAGTGCAGGAGACCTGGGATCCAGTCCCCAGACCAGAGACACCAGCCCGGCTACTCCGGAATTGTGCTGCAGGGCGTCGCTGCCCCACATAGGCCAGAGCGAGGTGGGTTCAGGCCTCGATTTCACACTGGATGGGGTTGGTTTGGCCACACTCAGCACCAGGCTTGCAGCTCTCTTCCCCAACGCCAGATCCTGGCACTGTGAGGGTGGGGTGGGCGCCAGGATTTCTGCATGCCACATCTGTGCCCTCTGCCCCCCAGGCGTGAGTAAGATCGTGACGGTGGACGTGAAGGGGAACAGCCCCCTGTGGATGAAGGTGAAGGACCTGGCGGAGGGCGTGACATACAGGTTCCGGATCCGGGCCAAAACCTTTGCCTACGGGCCCGAGATCGAGGCCAATGTCACCACAGGGCCGGGGGAAGGTACGGCACTGCCGCGCAGGCTCACGCTGCCTCTCGGGGGCGGGGGGTGGCTTTGTGATGGGGGGAGGGTCCCCAGGATTCCCGCGAGCACAGATCTCTGCAGCAGGAAGGATTCACCTGAAGGGCCCCATGGGCCAATGTAGTGGGAGCCTGGATGGGCAGTCGGGGTTGGACGTGGGGGTTGGAGCCATGAGGGGCTGAGAAGAGAGGAGGGCAAGGGGCTGGGCTCCCCCGCCCCCAGTGATGTTAGGGAAAGGTTATGGTTTTTCTCCCTGTTACAATGTGTTTTGTTGTGGTTTCCCAGGTGCCCCCGGGCCACCGGGTGAGCCCTTCATCTCCCGGTATGGCTCAGCCATCACTATCCACTGGGCGAATGGGGATCCCGGCAAGGGGCCCATCACCCGATCCGTCATCGAGGCCCGGCCCTCAGGTACCGTACATGACCCCTCCCCATGCATTCCCCCGCCCCTCCCTCCCCCCGCCACTGGCCTGGCAGGAACACAGGGCCCAGCTCTGCCCCACGGCTGCCATCCCTACAGGGCAGGACACGTGCTGGTGGCCTCGCAAGGCACCTGGGCCCCTGGGGCCCACCGCAGGACCAGGTCCTATGGGCACCCCTGAGCACCTTCCACTCTAGACGGCGCCTCCCCAGGGCCTGAGAGGTTGCTGCGGTGGGTGGTGTGGGCAGACGCCAGGCAGGGAGGCTGAGGTAACCCATGCTAACCCACGTGGGGCCTTTCTACAGTGCGGGACCGAACGGGGTTACGCCAGGCAGGTTCTACTGGGTTGTACCTGGGTTCCCCAGCCACTTCGCCTGGCAGAACCGCTGCCAGGGCAGCCCTGCTTTTGTAACCCCACCGGCACCACACGCAGAGCAGCCGGTGGGGGAGTGGGGCAGCGCGCTCTGGGACCCCTTGCCCCACAGAGCATGGGGGAAGAAGAGCCGGCCACACACAGCATGGGGGTAAGCAGGGCCAAATGCACAGAGCACGGGGGTAAGGAGGGCCAGATGCACACGGGGGTAAGGAGGGCCAGATGCACAGAGCGTGGGGGGAAGGAGGGCCAGCCTCCCAGAGCGCGGGGGAAAGGAGGGCCAGCCTCCCAGAGCGCGGGGGAAGGAGAGCCGGCCGCACCAAGCACGGGGGGAAGGAGGGCCAGATGCACAGAGCATGGGGGTAAGGAGGGCCAGCCTCCCAGAGCACGGGGGGAAGGAGGGCCAGCCTCCCAGAGCGCGGGGGAAGGTGGGCCAGCCTCCCAGAGTGCGGGGGGAAGGAGGGCCAGCCTCCCAGAGCGCGGGGGGAAGGAGGGCCAGCCTCCCAGAGCGCGGGGGGAAGGAGGGCCAGATGCACAGAGCGCAGGGGGAAGGAGGGCCAGATGCACAGAGCGCGGAGGGAAGGAGGGCCAGCCTCTCAGAGCGCGGGGGAAGGAGAGCCAGCCGCACCGAGCATGGGGGTAAGGAGGGCCAGATGCACAGAGCGCAGGGGAAGGAGAGCCAGCCGCACTGAGCACAGGGGTAAGGAGGGCCAGATGCACAGAGTGTGGGGGGAAGGAGGGCCAGCCTCCCAGAGCGCGGGGGGAAGGAGGGCCAGCCTCCCAGAGCGCAGGGGAAGGAGAGCCGGCCGCACCGAGCACGGGGAAAGGAGGGCCAGATGCACAGAGCGCGGGGGAAGCCCAGCGTGCACGTCAATGGAACAGCCAGTTACAGTCAGGCGACCCTCCGGTGGCTGAAGACCCAGGGAGGTACAAGCCCTGGTGCTGCTGCAGCAGATGGCGATCCCCTGTTAGCTCAGAGGACCCCTGCCACCCAAAGGTGCTGACTCCAGACCCTCATGCCGTGTGTGCCGTTCAGCCAGGACCTTTGCACCCATCACTTGGGGCGAGGAACTTGCTGCCTTCTGCCCCCCACCCGTGCACCCACCCCTGGCTCTCTAGGGCCGCTCCCACCCCTCACCAAGCTGGGCGCCTCTCCTCTCTTCCAGACGAGGGGCTGTGGGACATCCTTATCAAGGACATCCCCAGGGAGGTGACCTCCTACACCTTCAGCATGGACATCCTGAAGCAGGGGGTCAGCTACGACTTCCGGGTCATCGCCGTCAACGACTACGGCTACGGGACACCCAGTGCACCCTCCCCCTCCATCTCAGGTGCTGGGGCTGGGAGGGACGTGCCCCAGGCTGCTCTCCTGGCCTGTCTGTGGGGCCGCTGTGCCAGGAAGGAGGGTTCATGCCACAGGGAGGCAGGGACCACCTCATCCACCCTGTCCCACCTAATGTACCCCCCTCCCTGCAGCCCATTTCCCCTGCCCCCGGGCTGGAGGGCCAGGAGGGGAGGGGATCAGGCACTTGGGGAAACCAGCAACAGAGGAGGTGGGGGGCAGCAGGTGCTGTCAGTGCCCTGGGGGCAGGGGCCGGGACTGGAGGGGAGCTCAGCGGAGGAGGTGGGGGGCTGAGTTAAAGGGCACTGGAGCAGCCGCTCCTGGGAAGGGGGTGATCTCTCCATGCGCACGGGCACCTGCTTCCTTGGAAACAAGAAAACTCTTGGCAGCTCCGCTCGGGTGCCTGAAAATGGACAGATACGGCCAGGACACCTGGCAGTCACCGTACTGTGATTCCCCTTCCCTCCCCACAGACACTGCCCATGCCCCTCACTCCCCACCCATCGCCCCTGCCAGCCCAGCCCTGGGCTCCCACACAGCTCTGCCAGGGCCCCTCACTCCTAACCCATTGCCCCTGCTCACCCAGCCCTGGACTCTCCCCCTCGCTCTGCCAATGCCCCCAACTCCCCCTCCCAGCCCCCTGCTATCCCAGCCCCCCAGTTCAACAAGTTCATTGTTTGCAAGTCTATTGGGGTTCCTCGGGAGCAGAGGAAGAGTCCCTGGAATGAGTTAGGTCCCATCCCAACACACAAACAAGCTCCAAGCCCCGCTAGCACCCAGGACAGGCCCCAGGGTGTGAGCCAGCAGGGCGGGTGGGGACTGACCCTGCTCTCTACGGCTGCCTTCCAGCCCAGAAAGCCAACCCCTTCTACGAGGAGTGGTGGTTCCTGGTGGTCATCGCCTTGGTCGGGCTCATCTTCATCCTCCTGCTGGTCTTCGTCCTCATCATCCGCGGGCAGAGCAAGAAGTATGCCAAGAAGTCAGACGCAGGTGAGCGCCCAGCGGGGCTGCCCGGCCCGGCCTAGGGGGACGTGGTGCCACGGAGGCTGCGGCGCGGGAGGAGCAGCCCCCAGACTCACCCAGCCGGGGGCAAGGTGCTGGGAACCAGGGGGGCTGGCTCCAAGCTGCCCCGGTGTCAAAGACAGAGGTGCAGTGCTGGGAACCCGAGAGCCGTGCCTGGGTAC
Organism: Caretta caretta; assembly: GCF_965140235.1. Taxonomy (NCBI): domain Eukaryota; kingdom Metazoa; phylum Chordata; order Testudines; family Cheloniidae; genus Caretta; species Caretta caretta. Next base: position 4,025,122 of record NC_134219.1, read on the forward strand.
GGGAGATTGCGTTTCGCCTTCCCTGCCTGCAGCTTGCACCCCAGAGGGCCTGGCCGCGTGGCTGGGGTAGACCAGTGCCGCTCTGCTGGAGGTGTGCCTGGATATACCAGTGGAGGACCAGGGGTCTCCATCAGCTTTTGCCCTAGTTGTTATGGTTCACATACCTCCCTGCACCCCCTAACCCTGGTGTTAGGGTGGGACGTGGCTCAATTGGTGACTCCAAAGCCAGGGGAGCCAGGGGAGCCAGCGTCGGGGTGCGCCCTGGCGTTCCTGGGCTGGGCATGGGGCCTGCCCCGGCCCCCCAGCGCTGGGAAGTTTCCCCGAAAGCCCCCCCCAGCAGTCTGATCAGTGGGAGCCTTTCCCTTCGCTGCCCTGGCCTGCGGGTAAGACCTTGTCGCCTTCTGCCACTGGCCCGCGAGCTGCTCTGCTGACGGGAGAGGAGCGACACCAGAACCGTCCCCCCAGCACAACCGGCCCATCCCACCCCTGCTCTGCCACAGACACGGGTTAGAAAAGTGCCTCGCAGGCCGTGTTAATGGTCCTGGGAGCTAAGGATCCAACGAACAGCTTCTCTCATTGTGAGCTGCCAGCGGCAGGAAGGGTCACGGGGTTTGTAAATGCGGTTCTGTTTTCTTAGCCAAATGAAGGGCTCAGATTGTGGGGCTAATGCCGCCCGCCCTGCTCAGTCAATACACTTGTGTAGCAGAGCAAGGGAGAGACGCCTGGCGCTGGGAACCTGGACTCCTGGGGCGAGTCGCACCCAGAGCCTCTAGCACTGGTGCCTGGGTTCGTGGGGCCCGGAGTTAGACGCCAAGGGGCCCGATTCTCCGCCCCCCTGCTGCTGGGTCATTGCTCCCACCTGGGCATCGTGGGTGTGAAATGCCACCGCACCGTTCGCCCCGCTGGTGCCAGTATCCGACGGCAGCTCTGCACCAGGAAACGCCCACCCCGGCTGGAAGGCAGGGAGCAGTGGGGCCCCAAGGGACCAGAGCCGGGCAGCTTGTGCAGCTGTTTGCAGAGGAACCCTGTGCCCAACCCCAGCACTTGCCCTTCAGGGATCTCAAAGCACTTTATAGACATTAAAGAGTTAACCCATGCAGGAGATCAGGAAGCATCAGTATCCTCGTTTTAGGGATGGGGAAACTGAGTCACAAGCAGGTGGTGATTTGCCCAGTGAACTGCTGGCAGAGCTGGGACGCAGATCTCCTGATGCTCAGCCCTGATTTGCCCAGGGCCTGCTCCCCCACCGCTGGGCGCAGCGTGCCAGAGGGCCTGGGCACTTAGCAGATTGCATGCCGGGCAGGATTTTACCACACTCGCAGCGTAGCGAGCAGGGCTGGCCAGACACAGAGCTGAGACCAACTTCCAGCGGAGCACCAGCCATGCGGCCCGCTCCTCACGCCTCCAGGGGGTGGGCTGGCACCGGGAGCTCTGCGTAACCCGTGCCCCCCGGCCACGCTGGGGACCTGTGAAGAGCAGCACCCCAGCCTTGAGCCAGCCCCGCGGAGGTGCCGCAGCCCTGGGATCCGAGGGCTGGCTGGAGAGCGGGGGGTGAGCTCGTTCCCTGAGCCCTCCCAGCCCAGTTCGAAGCTGTGGCTGGCACTGATGCAGACCAGACTGAGTGATGAGATGGGACGGGTGAAGGCTGCCCTACCCCTTTATAGCCACTGAGCTTGCTGGGCATGGTGCCCGCTGGCTGAGCTGGGGGGTTTCCTATGCCCACGCATCTGCGGAGAGAGGGGGGGTCATTGGCCTGGGGAACCCCTGGCTCCAGTACACCTGCCTGCTCCCCCTTTCTCCCTCAACTTTTGGGGGGGCTTCCGTTCCAAATCCCATTGCTCGTCTCCAGGCCGCTCCCCACAGCAGGTCCGGGAGGGTCGGCCCAGGAGTCTGAGCCGGTCCCATAGCCGGGTGTGTGATGTGCGGGTTCCCCACGGGGCTCGGCGCTGCCCCAGCTGATGGCTCCCCCCCCGCCCCGACAGGGAACAACTCCAAGGCGAACGCACTGAGCCACGGCGAGATGGTGAGTCTGGACGAGGGCAGCTTCCCGGCCCTGGAGCTCAACAACCGGCGCCTCTCCGTCAAGAACTCCTTCTGCAGGAAGAACGGCATCTACACCAGGTACTGGCCGCAGGGGCCCAGGGCTCTGTGTGCCCAGCAAGAGATCTGGGGCCAGGCCCCCGCCCCCACTGTGCCCCACTGGCCGGCTTACTGGTGTGCGAGCACCTGCCGGACGCTCCCCAACACCATCCGCACCCGCAGGTGGTTCTGGGCGGGGAGGGGAAGCCCGGAGCAATACAGGGGTTGGACGTGGCTCCGGATCGGGCCCTCCACCTCCAGCCGTCGGCTCAGTGGGGCTGCCGCTGCTCGCCCCTCACTCAGGGCTGTCGAGGCGGGCGGGGGATAGCATTGCTCTGAAGCATCTGGAGCCGGGACCCCAGCTGTGCCGAAGCAAAGCCCATAGGCATCCCACAGGATTGCTCGGCAGGAGAGGAAGCCGGAGCCGCCAGGACCCCGCTGGTTAATGGCTCAGCCCCAGAGGCCGGCAGACTGCAGTGGGGACGGCTGGGGTGCTCTGAACAGCCCTGCTAGCGCCCAGAAGTCACGGGGACGGGCGTCAATGGGCTCAGGTGGGGCCTGCAGGGGTGGCCGTGGCTGGTCTGCCCAAGCGGGGCCCGGGGGATCATCTCCAGCGCCAGAGTTCTCCCCTTCCAAATGAAACGTAGAGCTTCCGTGTCCCTGCCGAGGTCCCCGCCGCGGCCCAGCCCCGGGAGCCTGCATTACTCCGACGAGGACGTCACCAAGTACAATGACCTCATCCCAGCCGAGAGCAGCAGCCTGACGGAGAAGCCCTCCGAGATCTCCGACTCCCAGGTGAGGGGGGCCCCCCGGGGCCAGGGCTCTCAGCTTGGCAGGGCTGGGGGGCAGCACATGCTCATGGCAGGGCCTGGCTAGAGGGTGAGAGGCATCTGCGGCCCAAGGGGTTGGAGGCAGGAGTCAGATAGGCCTCCCCACCCCATTCAGCCATTGCCCCCTGTGGGGGAAAATTGCACCCCATGCCTGGGATCCCCAGGCTGGCTGCCCCCATCGTCCCCCACAATTCCTGTCCCCTCTGTCAGCTGCATCCCCTGGTCCTCATCACCTCTCCGCACCCAGCAAAGGGGATCGGGAACAGGAGTGTATGCCAGTGCATGCTGGGAAAGGGAGGAATGATACAGTTCCCCACCCCCGACGAATTCCTGGTAGAATCCCCATTGCTGCCCGGGGTTTCCGCCGTGGGGCGTGCAACACCAAAGGCTCTTTCCCTGTTTGCAGGCAGGCTGCCCCCCATGCACACTGAGCAGCACCATGGGCATGGGTCACCCCCAGAGCACCCAGGGTTGTAGTTTAGCTTCTCAGCTGGGCCTGACAGACACAAAACTCCTGTCCCCTGGCATGTGCCCCCGGGACTGTTTGTTCTGCGCCAGCTGGCACAGCACATGGGTGGGGGTCGGAGGCTTTGGCCTGTCCCCAATGCACCAGCATGCCCCTGCTTTACTGCTCAGACAGCCAGAACCCTAGCAGGATGCCCCGCAGCAACCAGCATGGCCAGGGCACAATGGGACCCTGGCTTTCCTGGTGTCGGAGGGGGGAGCCGGGCATTCGCACAGTGGGGAGTTGAGCACAGATCCAGGAGGCTGGAATCTGAGCTGCGGTAACTGCCAGAAGCTGAATATACCCAGGGACAGTGGAAACAGGCCTGCACTACGGGCTCCCTCCACACTGGTATCAAACCCCAGCTGGCTACCCTGCACTGCCTTGACCACGCCGTGAGCTGTCGGGTGTTTTGCCCGGCTCTCCGCCAAGGGAACAGCTGCTCCAGGACCCCAGGGAAGCCTGTGTTCCCATCTGACACAACCCCTCTTTGGGCCATAGAATCATAGAATATCAGGGTTGGAAGGGACCTCAGGAGGTCATCTAGTCCAACCCCCTGCTCAAAGCAGGACCGATCCCCAACTCAATCATCCCAGCCAGGGCTTTGTCAAGCCTGACCTTAAAAACTTCTAAGGAAGGAGATTCCACCACCTCCCTAGGTAACGCATTCCAGTGTTTTACCACCCTCCTAGTGAAAAAGTTTTTCCTAATATCCAACCTAAATCTCCCCCACTGCAACTTGAGACCATTACTCCTTGTTCTGTCATCTGCTACCACTGAGAACAGTCTAGAGCCATCCTCTTTGGAACCCCCTTTCAAGTAGTTGAAAGCAGCTATCAAATCCTCCCTCATTCTTCTCTTCCGTAGACTAAATATCCCCAGTTCCCCCAGCCTCTCCTCATAACTCATGTGTTCCAGTCCCCTAATCATTTTCGTTGCCCTCCGCTGGACTCTTTCCAATTTTTCCACATCCTTCTTGTAGTGTGGGGCCCAAAACTGGACACAGTACTCCAGATGAGGCCTCACCAATGTCGAATAGAGGGGAACGATCACGTCCCTCGATCTGCTGGCAATGCCCTTACTTATACATCCCAAAATGCCATTGGCCTTCTTGGCAACAAGGGCACACTGTTGACTCATATCCAGCTTCTCATCCACTGTAACCCCTAGGTCCTTTTTTGCAGAACTGCTGCCGAGCCATTCGGTCCCTAGTCTGTAGCGGTGCATGGGATTCTTCCATCCTAAGTGCAGGACTCTGCACTTGTCCTTGTTGAACCTCATCAGATTTCTTTTGGCCCAATCCTCCAATTTGTCGAGGTCCCTCTGTATCCTATCCCTACCCTCCAGCATATCTACCTCTTCTCCCAGTTTAGTATCATCTGCAAACTTGCTGAGGGTGCAATCCACACCATCCTCCAGATCATTTATGAAGATGTTGAACAAAACCAGCCCCAGGACCGACCCTTGGGGCACTCCACTTGATACCGGCTGCCAACTAGACATGGAGCCATTGATCACTACCCATTGAGCCTGACGATCTAGCCAGCTTTCTATCCACCTTATAGTCCATTCACCCAGCCCATACTTCTTTAACTTGCTGGCAAGAATACTGTGGGAGACCGTGTCAAAAGCTTTGCTAAAGTCAAGGAACAACACGTCCACTGCTTTCCCTTCATCCACAGAACCAGTTATCTCGTCCTAGAAGGCAATTAGATTAGTCAGGCATGATTTGCCCTTGGTGGATCCATGCTGACTGTTCCTGATCACTTTCCTCTCCTCTCAGTGCTTCAGAATTGATTCCTTGAGGACCTGCTCCATGATTTTTCCAGGGACTGAGGTGAGGCTGACTGGCCTGTAGTTCCCAGGATCCTCCTTCTTCCCTTTTTTAAAGATGGGCACTATATTAGCCTTTTTCCAGTCATCTGGGACCTCCCCCGATCGCCATGAGTTTTCAAAGATAATGGCCAATGGCTCTGCAATCACATCCGCCAACTCCTTTAGCACTCTCGGATGCAATGCATGTAGAGCAGTGGCCTCAGGGTCCAGGCCAAGGTTCAGGGAGACCCTTGGCAGCGATACGCCTGGGAACAGGACGGGGCTAGAGAGAGACCCCAGGAAACCGAGTATTCCCCCAGGACCTCCCATTACGGAACCCGGTTTCTCCCGGCCGGCCGTGCATTTCCAGGTGCAGATGCTGCAGCTGTGCTGGAACTGGCCCCTAACGAGGCCTGCCTAAACGAGCCCCTCTCCTGCAGTGGCCTTGGGGGCTGAGATTCAAATGGCTGCCTGGAATCCCCACTCCATCTGGAAGACTGTGAGTGATGGCAAGGCCAAAACAGACCCTGCCGCTCAGCGCTCTCATTAGCCCCTGGGCTGTGACAGCAACTCGAAGACGGTCGAGTGATCATGCAGCACCTCGCGCCGGCCACGTGGGGCGAGCAGCGGGCCCGTGCCTGCTAATCTCACTTTGCAACTGTCTCAGCTGAGCCACTCGACTTCCTGGTGCACTGGTTCTTCCCGCCCTGCAGGACCCTCACTTGGGAGTGGCCAGTGCTGAGCACACCTAGGGAATAACCTAAGCCTCAGAGCAGGATTATGGTACGCGCACGGAGCAGCAGGCAAAGGTGACAGGCCAGATCCTTCTGTCAGTTGCAGCCAGGCAAATCCCCTCTGAGTGGGGGGGGAACGGTCTGGGTGTAGCTGAGATCTGACTCTGGCTCATAATGCCTGCATCTCTTACACCAAGGTCCCTTTGCCCTTTCACTTGCACCCATAGCTCCTTTATGCTACCGAAGTGCAGGGAGTGGGCATCTGGCCCAGCTGGCTCTGAGAACCCGGCCGACCGGCTCTTTCCTCCCTACGCCTTGGAGGACTGTAGCTGCGCGACCAAGCCGTGGCAGAGCGCTGGGAAGGGGCAGAGGGAGCCCGAGGGGGTGGAGACGTGGGTGCTGCGTGAGTACCAAGCCTGCCTGTGTAGCCCCACGACAGGAGCTCCTGCAGGTGCCCCCAGAGATCAGGACCCCCTTGTTCCAGGCACTGGGTAGCCCCGCATGGAGAGGGCCTCGCACTCGGAGCAGAGAAGACAAAGGCTGGAGAGCTGGGGCCCCCACAAGTGCAGTGACGCTTACTCGGGGCATCTGTGGCACAGCTGGGAATTCGGTGGCTGCTCCCATCACCTGAGCCTGGTGCAGGCTTGTGTCTCAGAGCCACGGAGGGGAACAGGCAGCTGAGGGCTTCCTGCTCTCCAGGACTTTGCAGATCTTCAGCAACCCCCCAGCTGCCCCATAATCCTGGGCCTTGCCTGGCCTTTTCTTTGCCTGCAAAGTGGAGGCAAGTCCAAGTTAACCCCCCTTTGCATTATCATGGTTGAGTGTCTTTGAGGAGCTGTTCAGAGCTGAGCTAGCTGAAAGCTGTCACTTGATTGCTTTCCTGGCCGGCTTGAGCTTCCTGATGAATGGGGCCATTGTGCCTTGGAGAAGGGGGAAGCTGAATTCAATTATGGAAAGCAGAGGGCGAGTTGAAAGGAGGGACGCGAGCCAACCCAGCCTCTGCCTGAGCTCTCTCTTCTTCCCCCATCCTCCCCGCCTTGCCCTCTGACAGAAATAACTTTGGCTGTTCCCAGAGACGGCGCGTAGGGTCAGCGCTGCCAGGGCGGGCGCTGGTCCTGGTCATCGGGAAGGGACACCAGGCCGGGGTGGGCACTGGGCCTGGTCATCGGGAAGGGACACCAGGCTGGGGTGGGCACTGGGCCTGGTCATCGGGAAGGGACACCAGGCCGGGGTGGGCACTGGGCCTGGTCATCGGGAAGGGACACCAGGCCGGGGTGGGCACTGGGCCTGGTCATCGGGGAAGGGACACCAGGCCGGGGTGGGCACTGGGCCTGGTCATCGGGAAGGGACACCAGGCCAGGACGGGGTCCGGGTCTGGTCATCGGGGAAGGGACGCCAGGCCGGGACGGGGTCCGGGTCTGGTCATCGGGGAAGGGACGCCAGGCCGGGACGGGGTCCGGGTCTGGTCATCGGGGAAGGGACGCCAGGCCGGGACGGGGTCCGGGTCTGGTCATCGGGGAAGGGACGCCAGGCCGGGACGGGGTCCGGGTCTGGTCATCGGGGAAGGGACGCCAGGCTGGGACAAGCGCTGGGTCTGGTCATTGGGGAAGGGACGCCAGGCCGGGACGGGGTCCGGGTCTGGTCATCGGGGAAGGGACGCCAGGCCGGGACGGGGTCCGGGTCTGGTCATCGGGGAAGGGACGCCAGGCCGGGACAAGCGCTGGGTCTGGTCATCGGGGAAGGGACGCCAGGCCGGGACGGGGTCCGGGTCTGGTCATCGGGGAAGGGACGCCAGGCCGGGACGGGGTCCGGGTCTGGTCATCGGGGAAGGGACGCCAGGCCGGGACAAGCGCTGGGTCTGGTCATCGGGGAAGGGACGCCAGGCCGGGACAAGCGCTGGGTCTGGTCATCGGGGAAGGGACGCCAGGCCGGGACAAGCGCTGGGTCTGGTCATCGGGGAAGGGACGCCAGGCCGGGACGGGGTCCGGGTCTGGTCATCGGGGAAGGGACGCCAGGCCGGGACGGGGTCCGGGTCTGGTCATCGGGGAAGGGACGCCAGGCCGGGACGGGGTCCGGGTCTGGTCATCGGGGAAGGGACGCCAGGCCGGGACGGGGTCCGGGTCTGGTCATCGGGGAAGGGACGCCAGGCCGGGACGGGGTCCGGGTCTGGTCATCGGGGAAGGGACGCCAGGCCGGGACGGGGTCCGGGTCTGGTCATCGGGGAAGGGACGCCAGGCCGGGACGGGGTCCGGGTCTGGTCATCGGGGAAGGGACGCCAGGCCGGGACGGGGTCCGGGTCTGGTCATCGGGGAAGGGACGCCAGGCCGGGACGGGGTCCGGGTCTGGTCATCGGGGAAGGGACGCCAGGCCGGGACGGGGTCCGGGTCTGGTCATCGGGGAAGGGACGCCAGGCCGGGACGGGGTCCGGGTCTGGTCATCGGGGAAGGGACGCCAGGCCGGGACGGGGTCCGGGTCTGGTCATCGGGGAAGGGACGCCAGGCCGGGACGGGGTCCGGGTCTGGTCATCGGGGAAGGGACGCCAGGCTGGGACAAGCGCTGGGTCTGGTCATCGGGGAAGGGACGCCAGGCCGGGACGGGGTCCGGGTCTGGTCATCGGGGAAGGGACGCCAGGCCGGGACGGGGTCCGGGTCTGGTCATCGGGGAAGGGACGCCAGGCCGGGACGGGGTCCGGGTCTGGTCATCGGGGAAGGGACGCCAGGCTGGGACAAGCGCTGGGTCTGGTCATTGGGGAAGGGACGCCAGGCCGGGACGGGGTCCGGGTCTGGTCATCGGGGAAGGGACGCCAGGCTGGGACAAGCGCTGGGTCTGGTCATTGGGGAAGGGACGCCAGGCCGGGACGGGGTCCGGGTCTGGTCATCGGGGAAGGGACGCCAGGCCGGGACGGGGTCCGGGTCTGGTCATCGGGGAAGGGACGCCAGGCCGGGACGGGGTCCGGGTCTGGTCATCGGGGAAGGGACGCCAGGCTGGGACAAGCGCTGGGTCTGGTCATCGGGGAAGGGACGCCAGGCCGGGACGGGGTCCGGGTCTGGTCATCGGGGAAGGGACGCCAGGCCGGGACGGGGTCCGGGTCTGGTCATCGGGGAAGGGACGCCAGGCCGGGACGGGGTCCGGGTCTGGTCATCGGGGAAGGGACGCCAGGCCGGGACGGGGTCCGGGTCTGGTCATCGGGGAAGGGACGCCAGGCCGGGACGGGGTCCGGGTCTGGTCATCGGGGAAGGGACGCCAGGCCGGGACGGGGTCCGGGTCTGGTCATCGGGGAAGGGACGCCAGGCCGGGACGGGGTCCGGGTCTGGTCATCGGGGAAGGGACGCCAGGCTGGGACAAGCGCTGGGTCTGGTCATCGGGGAAGGGACGCCAGGCCGGGACGGGGTCCGGGTCTGGTCATCGGGGAAGGGACGCCAGGCCGGGACGGGGTCCGGGTCTGGTCATCGGGGAAGGGACGCCAGGCCGGGACGGGGTCCGGGTCTGGTCATCGGGGAAGGGACGCCAGGCCGGGACGGGGTCCGGGTCTGGTCATTGGGGAAGGGACGCCAGGCCGGGACGGGGTCCGGGTCTGGTCATTGGGGAAGGGACGCCAGGCCGGGACGGGGTCCGGGTCTGGTCATCGGGGAAGGGACGCCAGGCTGGGACAAGCGCTGGGTCTGGTCATCGGGGAAGGGACGCCAGGCCGGGACGGGGTCCGGGTCTGGTCATCGGGGAAGGGACGCCAGGCCGGGACGGGGTCCGGGTCTGGTCATCGGGGAAGGGACGCCAGGCCGGGACGGGGTCCGGGTCTGGTCATCGGGGAAGGGACGCCAGGCCGGGACGGGGTCCGGGTCTGGTCATCGGGGAAGGGACGCCAGGCCGGGACGGGGTCCGGGTCTGGTCATCGGGGAAGGGACGCCAGGCCGGGACGGGGTCCGGGTCTGGTCATCGGGGAAGGGACGCCAGGCCGGGACGGGGTCCGGGTCTGGTCATCGGGGAAGGGACGCCAGGCCGGGACGGGGTCCGGGTCTGGTCATCGGGGAAGGGACGCCAGGCCGGGACGGGGTCCGGGTCTGGTCATCGGGGAAGGGACGCCAGGCTGGGACAAGCGCTGGGTCTGGTCGTGCTCTATCACCAGCGTCCCCCAGGGCCCAATTCTGACCCTCCCTTACTCTAGTGCGGTTCCATGGAATCACTCTGGGCTCACACCAGTGTACGGGAGACCCCGGTCCCCTGAGCTCAGTGGATACACAGGGAGGGGCTGCTGCCCACCTGCCAACCCCCTCCCCTGCCTGCAGGATGGGTGCGGTGGTGAAGGAGTCAGATGCAGGTGTCTTGCTCTGATGTCGTGTGGGGTCACGGTTTCCAAGATGCCTCTCACAAGTCCAGTGCCCAGTGGGTGCTGGTGGCACTGCCCAGCGGGTGTTTCCTCAGCTCCTTCTACTAGCACCGTGTCCTTGCGGGCATGTGCTTGTCGGGCCGGCTGAGGGCTGCAGCCGGGCACAGCCAGACCTGTCGTAACCCAGCGCTCTGTCTCTTCAGGGGAGCGACAGCGAGTACGAAGTGGATCAGACCCACCAGAAGGCCCACTCCTTCGTCAACCACTACATCAGTGACCCGACCTACTACAACTCCTGGCGGCGCCAGCAGAAGGGCATCTCACGGGCCCCGGCCTACAGCTACACGGAGAGCGATTCCGGCGACCCCGACCACTGCCCCTTGGCCAACAGCACCAGCACCCAGCAAGGCAGCCTCTTCCGGCCCAAAGTCAGTAGGACTCCAACCCCCCAGACGCCCGTCAACCCCCCCAGCCAACAGAGCACCCTGTACCGCCCCCCCAGCAGCCTGGCTCCGGGCTCTCGAGCCCCCATAGCGGGATTTTCTTCTTTTGTTTGATGGTTTCAAAAGAAATAAAGAAAAGCGAAAAAGGACGAAAAATCCCAAACCCACGTTTACGTCCAGAGTTATTTTTTCCGAGGCGAAGGAGACACCCCGGCAGGGCGAGCCCAGCGCCGGCCGGGGAGAGACACGCGGACCCAGTTCGGATTCTAATCATTTGCTGCTTCCAGAGGCGCATGGAGCCCTGTAGAAGAGGAACCCCTTGAAAGGACCTTTGCAAAAGTTTGCAGGGCCGCGAGTCCGTCTGGAGGGGCCTTCTCTTCTCTTTGAGGCTGAGGCGCGGAGAGGAAATTCACAGGGGAAAGGACAGCAGCTGGTGGGCTCCCAGCCGACACTGGGGTCTCCGCACGGCGCTGGCTCCTTGCAGGCGGGTTTCCTCAAGGGCCTTTGCTGGCAGGACAAACCCACCCCTTTTTGGCCAAAGCTTTCTTTGTGTGACCCCTGAGTGGCCAGCCAGCTAGCGGCAACCCGCAGCGTCCACAGGAGCGGGGTGTGGAAATGCCATTGGCCAGCGTGGTCGCACAAGACTTCAAGCAGCGAACCCACGCTAGCGACCAAGGGTGTCCTCAGCCCAGCACCGCAGAGCCTGACATGGGATGGGAACGGTGCAGCTCTTCTGCTCAGCGTTAGGTGGCAATCATGCCCGCGGGCCCTTGCTTCCCAGTGGGCTGCGGATGTGCCCAATGATGGCCCGTATGCTGGACATGGGACCCGCTTTGCCAGGCTGCCCGCTCGGCTCGCCAGTCCCTCCTCTGCCAGTCTCCTCTCCTGTCTCCCCGTGCCGCACCGTGTCAGAGAGTGGAAAAGTGACAGACCAAAACACAAAGCCCGTATGCAGCCATTTGGTTTGCGGCATTGGGACGGGATGGGGGAGCGGAGAGTGGATTTTGGGGGGACAAGGACGCTGGAGTTGTGATCAATTTACTTGAATCCTTCTGGAGTAGACATCCCCCTCCCAGCCCCCCATCCCTGGTGAGAAGCGCTGCCCACTGGGGAGGGGTCCTCTGCGGTGGAACTGCGCCACGGGGCAGCTCAGCACGGGGGCATCGCTTATCGGCACTGACATTCGCTTTGGGGCAGCAATTCATTTCTTCCTTCCTTGGCCCCATCCTGGAGAGGGGGAGGGAAAGGAAAATTCCCTGGGCCCCGGGATGGTTGCGGGGTGAGATGTACACTCCACCCACAATGTGGTCCTCTCCCCCTGGCTTGTGACGGATGCCGCCCCTTTAACTCCAGCAGAACAGAAGGGGCGGGGGGCAGGGCTCTGCTGGCATGATGGATTGGCCGCTGCAGCCTTGATTTTGTGTTCTGGTTTAGTGCCCAGGTTTGGTGGGGGATGCGAGGGGAGGGGGCCAGAATCGAGATGAGGGGGATCGGTGGTGGTGGTTGTTTCCATCATCGCAAAACACACACAGTGCCTACTCGTCAGCTGGATCCCAAACTCCTCAGCCGTGTTCCCTTCCATGGGGGGTGCACAGTGCAAGCTGGAGGATCCAGCTGTCCCCCACTGTGTCCTTCTGCGGAGTGGGTCCGGAGCTGTCACCATGGTGATGTAGCTCCATCCATGACGCCCCACCTGCTCTCGCCCGTATTTGCACATCTCTGTCCAGTCTGGTTGGCGGAGGATTGAACCTTGTGCGTGGGGTCCCTTTAATAAAGAATCAAAAGCACTGGAAGAGTTGTTTGGCTTATTTCTCTCCCCCAAAAATAGAGAGACGCACTCTGGAATAACCCTGTACCCTGCAGAACTTGAGAAAGGGATGGAACTGGGATCACCCCGAACTTCCCAGCTGCCGGTCCCTTTTGCAGGCGTATTCCTGCAAGGGAGGCCGATGTGGCTAAGTAGTTGTGGCCCACGGGGTCTCTCTCTCCCGTGTTCAGATGTGCGGAGAAGGAGCGATGGTTTCTGTGCAGGTGGCTGAGAAACAGGTTATCCTGGGAAAGTGATGGACAGAAATCAGCTCTCCTGTGCTGTCTGAGTGGTCAGGGCAGGGCTTGACAGCACCGGGGCTAAAATACCCATGTCTCCCAGAACCTTGGCTACACTAGAGCTCCCAAGCTCAGCCCTCCTACAACGCAGACCGAGGTCTTATCCCTGCCTGGCAGGGGGGAGACGTGCGACCTACAGAAGTTGAGTGAGGTGTCTGAGGTCCCACAGTGAGGCCTGGCCTACACCTAAAGATGAGATCGCGCTGGTTACACCGCGTAGGGCTGTGGGATAGGTAGGGCGCCCTAACCCTGTGTGGGCACGGCAAGGTCGATAGAGACCGCCTTGTGGAGAGTTTCATTAACTCCAGCCAGGGAAAACCCCTTCTGTCACTGTAGGAAGCATCTACCCTACGTAGCTGTGGCGTAAAGATGCCCTGTCGCGCCATCTCTACCTCCCCGGGATCACAGCTATGCAGGAAAGAAGCGTCACTGGACAGTCAAACCCATAGCCCCCCTCATTGTAAGGTAGCTAAATCCTCATCCCCTCTGCTCACCACCACAGACAGGGCAAGTGCTGGCTGCTCCCCTTGAGCCCAGGATTTAATCAGCACCTTCTAATACACTGAGGACACTGACCCTGGCTTGCAGGCCAAGGCGTGATTTGGGATTAGCTCAGAGCCAGGAAATAGGTAATAAAGAATCCTCAGGGGGCCGGCTGGGAGTTTAATTTGCAGATTCCAAACCCATTAACAGCGGGGCTGGTTCCTCGTGGGGTGAATGGGGGGAGGTCGCTCTGGATCCAGACAAAGAGCAGAAGGACCCAAAGCCTGCAGAAGTCAACGCAGGGACTGCCTGGGGAGCGGCTCAGGCTCGCCCAGAGCTGAACTCACACTCCCTGCGTTTGAGGGGTGAGGTCAGAGTGGCAGAAACCTTCCTGTGCAGCTGTGACAGCCAGTCATCAAACCTGCATGACCAGAGCCATCAGCCGCGGCTGGGACTGACAGAAGGAAAACCACAGAGAGAGAGGGCGCGCTTCCCATGGTGGGTGTCCTTTTTCCAGCAGCGGGTTAGAAGCTGGTTAACGGCAAGCTCATAGAAAGTAACTGTAAATGAGGAATCATCACCCGAGGGTTCTCGCCAGGATCCGCCCTGGTCCAATGTAATGCACATGAGCAGGTGGCGTGCGAAGGGGGGAAAGGGGCTTTAGCTCAGGTGTGGCCAGAGCCGTTGTGTGTCATGAGCAAAGTCATGGAAACGCATGGGCCTAAAGGGGGCCCAGAAGGGCGTGGGTGAGCTCGATGACCCTGCCGGAGGATGGGGGGCCTGTAGCCGGCTGCGGAAGCTGCCTCAGCACAGGTCCCCTTTATCGGCTGTCAGGCAGGGTGCGTTTGCAGCTGGACTGGGATTCAGGGCGCCATGCGTCTCCTTCCACTCCCTGCTTCCAAAGGACAGCCCCAGGTCTGGGCGACTGAGCATCCAGGCTGGCTCCACCCCTGGATTTAACCCTTCTGTGAAGCGCTCGGGGGTGAGCAGAATGGCGGGAGAAATGCAGTGCGAAGGCCAGTGCAAGACACATCCCGGGCCTCACCCTCCAAGCACCAGTCTCGTAGCCGCTGCACGGAGCACCTGCCGTTTCCACAACAGCACATCTGGATCGGCCCTTCATCGGCTCTCTCCACCCCGCATCCCAGGCCAGGTCACCTGGTGAACGAGCTGCCCCCAGGCCCTTTCCAGGGGCTCCGGGGCCTGCTTTTCAGCTCTGGGTGAAGCCCGATTCTCCAGGGAGGCTTTGCTGCTTTGATGGCTCTTAGCACTGCACATACGGCAAGAGCCCAGCTGCAAACGCAGTCACTTGACAGGCCCCAGCCCATTGCCGCTAAGCTGTTTCTGCTACCCGGATGACATCCAGCCCATGCAGAGAGCTGGCCCAAGGCCTATGCGCTGCTCAGTGCCTGGGGCTGGACCTCTCCCCAAATGAGCGGCACGCAGAGACCCCGAGCCCAACTGCTCTGCCGGGAGAGCCTGGAGCAGAGCAGCTGAACTTGGGAGCAGTGCCCAGTCCAAATGCCACAGGCAGCTCATTGCCGCTAGCAGGACTGCTCAGCAGTGGTTCCTCTGTGTTGAATTTCGCTCTTTGCTGGGGCTGACGACCTCTGGGAAAGTACAGGGAGAGGGGAAAACCTGACAGAAAGTCCCTGTTGGTCCAGATTGTGTTTATAGTGTATCTGCAGCCACCCACACACGCAGAATTGTATCATTGACTGGAGCATAAGACCGTGTGAGTGCTTAGCAGTGGTGCTGTCCCAAGGCAGCGAGCAACGGCCTCAGCTCAGCCGGATACGGAGAGGCTTTCTGCACAAAGGCGTTGTGACCCCCGGGTCACCGTCAGCACTGGCTTTAGTGTCCGTCCAACCCCTCCACCAGGAAGCTTTATCTTTTATTTAGCCCTAAGTGGCTGGTGTTAGTTCACCTTTGGCTGGTGCCCGTCGTGGGACTGCGAACTCACTAGTGGATGTGGAAGGCCAAGCTCCAGCCGAAAGGCCGTGTACTCAGAATGAAAGCGCGAGGTTCCCCGACTCCACCCCGGGGCCTGCGCTGGGGGGGTGGGGCGTGAGGCAGTGCCCGTCCACGTGGCTCAGAAGGAATCGGGGCCGTGTCCACCTCGGCTCGGTGATTTGAGCTGCCGGAGCTGAGGGCGGGGGATTGCTCGGCACTTGGCTGAAGGAAGGAATTGCTGTTGGTTTCTCCAGCACCATGCCCAGGAATGCCCAAAAGCTGCTCCTGGGGCTCCCGGCTGGCAGTAGCTGTACTTAGCAATGAGAGGTTTCAGAGGAGCAGCCGTGTTAGTCTGTATTCGCAAAAAGAAAAGGAGTACTTGTGGCACCTTAGAGACTAACCAATTTATTTGAGCAGAAGCTTTCGTGAGCTACAGCTCACTTCATCGGATACATCGAAAGCTTCTGCTCAAATAAATTGGTTAGTCTCTAAGGTGCCACACATCCTCCTTTTCTTCTAGCAATGAGAGTGACTCGTCCCAGGTGGGTGCTGACCTGCAGGGGCAGGCCCGACGCAGAGCCCGGGGTGCTCAATGGACGGGCTCCTGCTGGCTTTGGCCCGGCAAGCAGCCATGGAGTGGCGTTCCATAAGCGTGAGGCCCAGCGGCTCCATCTGTCCTCAAAATGCTTCCCCACCTGCTCAGGTGCAACTGGCGACGGCAGGGTTTGTTTTGACCCTTCTTCCACATCAGGTGATGGGCTGATTGCTGGTGCCCCGTGTCTGACACTGAGACAGGACACCCCCCCATGCCCATGCAAGCACTGCACGCTGGAGGGGGCGCCTGCTGCACCCGGGGCTGCTGAGAAACAGGACGGCGGCTGGGGCGGGGGAGCAAGGTTTATACAACTGCCCCCCCATACAACCCCCACCCGGCCACCGTGAATTCACCAGGACGTGTCTTATCATGTCACTTGCCTTGGCATTGGCTGCCAGGCACTGGGCTTTGCAGACACACTCAACAGCCCATGTGTACCAAGGAGTAACAGGGGAGAGCGAGCTGTCTCCTTGGATCAGCGTGGGGACCAAATGGGCCTTGACAGGCCTCCAGAGTTTTGCACTGTTATGACTTGAGCTTCTCCCAAGGGCAAAACACAGTCGCTTATCAGCAGTTTGCAAACCAGACAAGATGGGAAGAGGAGCAATTCTGCAGGCAGAGCTCTGGGGAAGGGAGCCATCCTGGCAGACCAGAGCCCCGGCCCCCTGCTGCTACCTTACCCAGTGCCAAGAGGTCAGCCCTCGCACCACTAAGGAAAAGGCCATGGCTCCCCTTCCCGCAGCACTCGGGGCTTGTGAACCAGTCACCCAGATCCCAGGCAGCAGGATCCTCTGCTCTGGCTGAGCTGTGCTCACTGCAAAGCCGGGTGGGTCAAAAGTGGCTTGACACCTCCAGGCTGCTTTAATTGCCCCCGGGCTGTCCTGGCCCGCCCAGGGGCCACCGACCACGTCACGTCACATCGCGTCAGGAGGAACCTCCGATAGCTCCCTCCAGCCCTGCGTTGGAGCCCCAGCACCCTGCCAGCCATGACAGGCGTGACCCAGTCTTCAGAGCCCGTGGGACTGGGCCCTGCAGCGGCTCCCGCTGCTGGAGGCCCGCCGTGAATTCTTGGTGACATTTGCAAGTTTCCAAGAGCAGAACTTGGCTTTGGTGCAAGTGACTATCTCAAAGGCCGGAGCCTTGTGCCGTGAATACAACAGCAAGGGTGGGGCGTGTCCCCCGGTACAGGGATCAGCCCCTTCCATGCAGGTCACGCCCTCAATGCCAGGCAGCACCAAATATCCTAAGCTGTTTCTCTACTTTTGTTTTCCCAAAGCAAACAGCTCCCTGAGACCACATCCTGCAGTCACACCAGTGTGGGCAAGAGTTACAGGTCAGCGCCCCTTGCACTTTCCTGGAGTGCAAGCAGAATCCCTTGCACTAGTTTTGCTTTTGTGGGAGGCAAACAGTGCAATTCCTGCCCGGCGCTAGGAGGGGGTGAATGTAGCTTGGCAATCTGAACAGGTCAGTGTACGACAAGGGCCGTGATTCTCAGTGAGGCTTGTCCTCCCCTTGAGGATGTGGACAGAGGTGGCTCGGGTCCCTCTGTTTGGGGACCAGCCTCACCCGGCTGTAACTTAGAGCCGTTTCAGGGCTGCTCTAACGTACGCTCAGCCTCTGCTGCCCAAGATCCCCTGGGAATCAGAGACTAGCCATAGGGCAGTGCAGTCTGGCCACACCCGACATGGCCCCAGTCTGTCCCCTGCGCCACGGGGGAGAAGCAGGGCCCTAATGCATGCTCTAATTTAGGCTTAAATAGAGACTGGGAGTGGCTAAGTCATTATGCAAGGTAGCCTATTTCCCCTTGTTTTTTCCTACCCCCCCCCCCCAGACGTTCTGGTTAAACTTGGATTTATGCTGGGAATGGCCCACCTTGATTATCATACACATTGTAAGGAGAGTGGTCAGTTTGGATGAGCTATTACCAGCAGAAGAGTGAGTTTGTGTGTGTGTTTGGGGGGGGGGGGTGAGAAGACCTGGATTTGTGCTGGAAATGACCCACCTTGATTATCGTGCACATTGTAGGGAGAGTGGTCACTTTGGATAAGCTATTACCAGCAGGAGAGTGAGTTTGTGTGTGTAGTTTTTGGAAAAGGGGGGGAGGTGAGAAAACCTGGATTTGTGCTGGAAATAGCCCACCTTGATTATCATACACATTGTAAAGAGAGTGGTCACTTTGGATGGGCTATTACCAGCAGGAGAGTGAGTTTGTGGGGGGGGGGGGGGGCAGAGGGTGAGAAAACCTGGATTTGTGTTGGAAATGGCCCAACTTGATTATCATACACATTGTAAAGAGAGTGATCACTTTAGATAAGCTATTACCAGCAGGAGAGTGGGGTGGGAGGAGGTATTGTTTCATGGACTCTGTGTATATAATGTCTTCTGCAGTTTCCACAGTATGCATCCGATGAAGTGAGCTGTAGCTCACGAAAGCTCATGCTCAGATAAATTGGTTAGTCTCTAAGGTGCCACAAGTCCTACTTTTCTTTTTACATTAAACTGAGTTTGCTTTTGCAAACCTCCAGTGGCTGCCGTCTGGGTGAAAATGAAAGAATTCCTTTTGCCGTCTCAGGGGACAATGCTAATGTCCGAGAGGCAACTGACTTAAAGGACAGAGCACAGGTCTGAGAGCGTTCTGATCCCCGCCAGTGACTTGCTGTATGGCCACAGGCAAGCCACGTAACTTCTCTGCGCCCGGACCTGGGCTACACTTACAAGTTAGATGGAACTAGCTCTGCTGCTCAAGCCCTGAGCACTAGTTAGATCAACCTAAGCCCCGGTGTAGACTCAGCTCGGTTGGTGGAAGAATTCCTCTGTCCACCTAGCTATTGCCTCGCAGAGAGGTGGGCTAACTATAGCGATAGAAAAAACCCTTGCCACTGATGTAGAAAGTGTCTACACTACGGCACTGCAGTCCGCATCCAAGGCTACACGTGAGCTCCTGCGGGGTGCAAATCAGCTTTTGCTGCATTTGCCTGCACGGACACTTCAAAACCAAGGACCTTCCAGACTGGAGCAGACCCGTGGGCCACCCATCTCAGTCACCACCACCAGAGGCCTCAGAGGAAGGGCAGAAAACCCCACAGCAGGCAGATGTGCAATCATGTGCCCCTCATGAAGGTCTCATCCTAATCCCTAAGAGCTTTGCTAAAACCCTGAAACATGACTCAGAACTTCCCCAGTCACACGCAGCTTTGCAGTGACAGTATTTTCTCATAGCTCCTTCCACTTGAAGTTCCCAATGTGCCTGGCAAGTGAATAACAGCTCACAACGCCCCGCAGCAAAGAGCACAATGAATATCTTTAGGCCCATTTTACAGACAGAGAAACTGAGGGGGTTTCTACAGTACAGCTGGCAGCTTGCTTCCCAGCAGAGGCAGACAGACGAGCTAGCTCAAACACAGTGATGTGAATGTTGCAGGCCGGACGAGTACAAGCTCGTCCGACCTCCTGGGTCAGTCCTCAGGCGGCCAGCCCATGCCGCATCCCACGCCACTGTTTTTAGAGCACTAGGTCCACCAGAACCAGCAAGTTTCTGTCACCCAGGTTGGGAGGCTTGCTCCGAGCTGTAATGTGTCATGAGCCTCATGATAATTATTGTTTCCTTGAAGCCCCAGCTCCTGGAGCAAGTGGAGACGTGATGATTCCAGCCTTCATTCTTAAAGGAAAAGTAAGTTTCTAGCCCTCGTGGCTGTGGAGAAAGCTTCCAGATGTGACCCCCAGTGCACCCGAAAGGCTCAGAAAGAAGGCCAATAAAAAAAGAACTTCACATCTATTGTTTTTACATAATCTCATGATTTTAAAGCCAATCTTGTGATTTTCGGTGAGCCTGACAATACTGCATCCCCCCACCCCCCCAGCACAGAGAGGGGACGGGATGTGCCCGCAGTCACACACCAACTCTGCTGCAGGTGAGCAAAGAAGAACCCAGGAGTCCTGTCTCCCAGTGCTGTGCTGGAGCCACAAGGCCATGAGCACTGGGGCAATAAAGATAGGGACATATGCTACAGTAGAGTTGTGTGTGTGTGTATACACACTCACAAACTCTACGTCATAGCCGAAGACACTCACTGCCAGCCCCGAGACAGCCATGGGGTTAACAGAGAGGGGAACCCACGAATCCATTAGTGCAGGGGTTCTCAACCTTCTTCTTTCTGAGCCCCCCCCATGCTCTAAAAACTCCTCTGTCCAACTGTGCCACAACACCTGATTTTCATAGAATCTCAGGGTTGGAAGGGACCTCAGGAGGTCATCTAGTCCAACCCCCTGCTCAAAGCAGGACCAAGCCCCAATTTTTGCCCCAGATCCCTAAATGGCCCCCTCAGGGATTGAACTCACAACCCTGGGTTTAGCAGGCCAATGCTCAAACCACTGAGCTATCCCTGCCCCCGAGGCGCATATATTCTGCATATAAAAGCCAGGGCCCCTGTTAAGGGGGAGCAAGCAGGGCTATTGCCCAGGGGCCCACACTGCTGCATGGGCTACGGCCAAGCTGCTTTGCCTTCAGCCCCAGGTGAGGCCCCGGGCTGTAGTCCCCCCCGCAGGTCTTTCTGCCCCGGGCCCTAGCCAGCCATGCTTAGTGGACCCCCTGAAACCTGCTGGTGGCTCCCCAGGGGGCTGCAGACAGCCCCCTGCTTGGGAAAGCTCACGAAAGCTCATGCTCAAATAAATTGGTTAGTCTCTAAGGTGCCACAAGTCCTCCTCTTCTCTTCGCATTAGTAACCGTGTCTCTTTGTTCTCTGGGGTGCTAGACAGGTTTGCCTCACCCTGCTGCTGGGAAAGCCCTGACTGACCGGCACGTGTCGCCCTGTCTGCCCCGCTCTCCGTCCTGGTTCAGAGCCGGCTGATCATGACTCGGGGCGCTCCGGCGTTGGGCAACCCGGCTCCCAGGGGCGAGGCGGCCTCCCGCTGGCCCCGCCTGCCTGCCACGGGGAACCGAGCGGCGCCGCCGCGCCCCATTGGCCCTGGCCGAGCCGTGACATCATCCCCGGCCGCATGCGGGGCGCTGGGATGATCCGTTTTCAAGCCGGAGGAGGAACAAGCCTGGGGAGGGCCATGGGATGGAGACACGGGAGCGCAGCGCGCAGCACTGAGGGAGCGGGGGCTGCGGGAACAAAGCCGGGCTGCGGCTGCTGAGGAGGTAGGTCCCGGCTCTCACACCGAGTGGGGGGATCCCCAGGCTTGGGGGCTGGAGAGGAGCAACCGGCGCGGGGGGCGCTGGCTGCAGGGGGGCTAGTGCCGGGGGAGTTTTCCCCCGGTGCTGCTCTGTGCTCAGCAGCTTCAAGGAAAATTAGATTTTTTTTTTTTTTTTGGCGGCGGGGGGCTGCCTTTTGCGGGTCAGAGGTGTCCCTGTTGAGCTTCCAGGCGGCTCCTGCAGAGCGGGGCTCGCCTTGGGGAGGGCTGGGACATGGTCCAAGCCGGTTCTCCTCGGGAACCTGTGCGGAGGTCCCCCCCCCCCCCGCCCGTTGTAATGAAAGAGACCTTGCCCCCCCCCCCCTCCAAAGTCAATGCTGACAAACTAAGAGCCGCTGGCCCTTGCCCAGAACCAGGGAACGCCGCGCCGGGCTGAACGTGCTTCCCGGAGCCTGGCCTGCGAAGAGCAGCGGTTGCAAACCGTGGCGGCTCGTCTCTTTCTTTCCATGCATCGGCAAAGGATGCACCCGTCCCCCCCCCGGCACACGCCAACCCACGCAGGTCCCCTCCGCCCCCCGGGAGCCAGAGGCCCGCCGCTGCCGGGTTTGGGCCTGAGCCAGCGGGCGGGGGAATCCGGGAGCGCGCGGGGGGGGGGGGGGGGTCCCAGGTAATTTCCAGAGCTGGGCTCTTTTGTCCGGATCGCCCTGTCTCTTTAACGCGAGCCGGGAGGGGTGGGGACGGGCCGGGCGATGGACTGCGGCTCTTCTGGCGTGCGCGCCGGGCACCGTGCAGGGGAGCGAGGGGCGCGCCCCGGCTGTCCGTGCGCCTGGAGAGGGGCGAGCCCCCGGCCGAGCGAGGGGCCCGCGGCGCAGCGGAACTTTGCTCCCCTGAGAAACTCGCTCAGAGGAGGGGGCTGCGGGGGGCGAAAGTAGGTGTCTTGATCGCGGTGGGGGGGGCCCGCTGGAGAAGGGAGGGGCGGCTCCGTGGAACCGGCGCTGGGGCAGGCGGTGGCTGAGACCCAAGCGCTGCGCTCGGGGAGGGGCTTTTCCTGGGGGGCGCTGTTTGTTTGGGTCCGGGCTTTCACGGGGGGCAGGCACCGAAATGCACGCCGCCCGATGGGTCTGTGAGCGCCCTGCCCCAACGCCCCGGGATGCCCAGGAGGGGCTGTGGCAGAGACGGGCTGCAGGAAGGGATTTCCTGGGCTAGGAGGAGAGAAAGGTGCCAGGGGCCCCTTGCAGGCTGTGCCAGCCCTGTGCCCAGCCTTGCCAGATCAGCCTTGATTCCTCTTCTCTTCTTATCCTCCCCCCCCCCCCCCGTCTCACTGGCCAAACAATGGCCAGTGTGCAGCCCCCTGCACCCTGCCCTCCCCCCACCAGTGCCCAGAGGTGCCCGTGAGAAGGGGCCGCTCCTCACTGGGGGCCCTGGGCCACTTGCCCAGCTGGCGGAGTGGAAGGTGATGGAACAAAGAGCTGCAGGCCCAGGCATACAAAGGCCCTGCTAGGGTTACCTCTTCCAGCAGCCCTGCCAAGCTCTGGAGGAGAGAGGCTGTGGCTGTGGATTTTGTCAGACTTGGGGAGGTGGACAGTGAGATCGGTTGGTTTCCCTGACTCTGAGTGATTATGGCTAACTTTGTTCTGGCTAACTCTGGAGTGGCTTTGAGTTCCCCAGGCTCGTGCAAAACAAACCGCTGGGCCCGGGGTTTGCTGCTCCTGTGGTCGCTGAGCTGTGAGACTGTAACCCCAGATGCCCGCTAACTCCCAGGGCCTGTTGGCGCTAGGCTAACCAGGTGTCATTCTAGCAAATGGGCTAACTCCTCCTCGTGTGGATGGGGCGAGCTGTATTTTAACACACGCTGGCTGGTTGTGGTGTAGCCAGGCTTTGCCTTGAGCAGTGAACGCTTCTGAGAATACATCTGATCTTTGCAGCGCTGGGCGTTTGGCTTCCACCTCTTAGCCTGGGTTTCTTTAACTGCTCTGCGGCCTGTCAGCTGGGGCAGCTCCCGGCCACCATGCATTATTTAGCTGGCCCTTCTTGGGATGCCAGAAGGGTTCAAAATAGATGCTGGGAGAACACGGCCTTTGCGGTGTCAGGGCCTGGTCTGTCTAGCTACCACTCAGGCCTCTGTCACCCTGGGGCCCACAGCAGCTCTTAATTGGTGGGGACCCCGCAGCTGGCAGAGGGAGGTGGGTGACCAGCTTGCTCCTAGTCTGGGTTTGATTTTTCCACGGCTATGCCAGGAGTACCATCCCTTAGAGCTGTGCAGAGGGGTAAGGGTGGCCATTCTGGGTTGGACCAATGGCCCATCTAGCCCAGTATCCTGTCTTCCAGCAGCAGCCAGTGCCAAGTGCCCCAGAGGGAATGAACAGAACAGGTAATCATCAAGTGATCCGTCCCCTGTTGCCCTCTTCCCAGCTTCTGGCAAACAGAGGCGAGGGACACCCAGAGCATAGGGTTGCGTCCCTGCCCATCGTGGCTAATAGCCATTGATGGACCTATCCTCCAGGAATGTCTGATGTGTTTAAATGTGCTCTGGGTGGGTGTAACTGACTAATAGGAGGCCAAGGAATCACGCCCTCTCTCCACCCCACCTGCCCTCTCTGCTTTCTCCTGCTGCGAGAAGCAGGCTTTGACCTCTGCCCCCGTGCATGGGTGTGAGCCTGCCTCAAGCTAGACAGGGAAGTCACAGCTCAGCTTGCTTGCCAGCTGGGGTGCCAGGAGCACCTTGCCATGGAAAGGGAGGTGGGAACCAGTGCAAGGGATTCTGGGGAGCATCTTTGCGGGATCAGTTGTGAATAACTGAGTGAGGGGCCAGAGTGCGACAATGCTAAGAATTGGCTGCAGTGTCTGGTTAAAGGCGCCTTCGAGATACCTTGCACCCTGTGACGTATTGGCCCCTTCCGGGAATGCTTGGGACTGATGATGTTGGGTTGTCTGGCAACATCCCTGGCCTTGGCTGTGCTCCGCACTGATGCAGGGCGAGAAGGGGGCTAGTTGAAGGTGTCTGCAGGCTGTTGTCTTCATTAGAGCTGCACCAGATCGAGACTTCAGTCTGAGCACTCTGAGTTCAGGGGGCTGGAGCTGAGCTTCCAGGCTCGGGCTCCTCTCTGGCTCCATGTCTCTCCAGGGGACATAGTGAGTGCACGGACTTCCGTGGGGGCGGGGGCGGACTCTGAACCTGGCGCTCTGCCAAGCTGCGGAGAGCTCTGGGGCAGTATCTGCTCTGCACTCATCAGCTCAATCCAGCGCAGGGGCTTAGCTGCCAGCAGCATGAGAGATGGGAATGAACGGCAGCTTCGCCCCTGTCTGGGTTAGACCTCTGCCCCCATGTGAAAACGTGGATGTAGCTGCGTCTGATGATGATCCCTAGCTCTTTGATAGCCTGCTTCATCCCTAAATCTCCAAGCCCATGTTCTCCCTGTTTTACAGGTAGGGAAACAGAGGCACAGGGAGGGCTGTGACTTGCCCTAGGTCTGCCAGCAAAGGAGGGGCAGAGCTGGGACCTGCACCCAGGTCTCCTGAGTTCTAGCCTAGTGCCCAGCCCACTAGGCCATGAGGCGGGGCCATGTTTGGTGCTAGATCTTTGTTCTTGCTAGCACCATGGCTTGACTCCAGGTGATGTCCAGGGTGAAAATGATTCAGTGCCTCCCTCTTGGGCCCCCAGTCGGAAGGTGTGTGCCTCCCTCTACCCCCAGCGGAGCCCTTGCCCTGGGATGGCTCTCAGCGAGCAGTGCCCAGACCATGCTTTATGTGGCGAGCAATTGGCAAACCAGTCTGGGTCTTGATGGAATCCAAGCTGGATTCTACTTGGGAGCAGAGCTGGGGTTTGCCACCTTTTGGCCACAGCAGCTCCCATCAGTTGATGTCTGTGAAGGGGAGCGATGACCTGCCTTCCCTGCTGCTAGGCAGTACCTGCAAGCTGCATGCCCTCTGCTAAGGGGCTGGAGCAGGGCGGTTCTGTAACTCAGGTGAATCCTCTAATGACCCTCCTGACTGTATTGTATCCAGGGTGAGAATCGTTTAAAAGGGCTTCAGCTGATATGAGTGATTTCTGCTGATTGCTGCATTCCAGGTCCCATTGTTCTGTGCATTTGTTCTGGGCCCTGGTGAGATATCCCTGAACTGCCTTCAGTCTCCCAACACATAAATTGTCTTGTCTTGGTCTTGAACGGGCTGTGAGAAATCTGGCTGCTCGCTCCTCACCCCCCGCCCAGCCACAATATGGGGACGCAGGAATGGCAAGGCTGGAGCAGAGCAGCCGTCTGTCTAGTCCAGTATCTTGTGAAAGACACTGGCCAGTATCTGATATTTCAGAGGAACTCAAGACAGTTAAGGGATAACCTTGCCCCAGGGAATGTTTCCTCCTGACCCCCTCCCCGCACTAATTAGAGGTTGGTTCATCCCCTGAAGCATGAATGTTTATAGCCTTTCCCATCTCCTATTGTCTTTGTTAGTACTTAATACAACTCTGGATATCCTTGTCATCCAAAGAACTGCCCACTCCTTTTGGAAATCCTGCTAAGCTCTTCAGGTTGGTGACATCTTGTGGCAGTGAGTTCTACAGGCTAATTGTCTGTGTGGAAAATTATGCTGGCAAGAGCCCAAGATCCCTGACTCCCTCTGGTCAAACACTCTGGATAGGGATCTAATTTTCTCTGCCTGATATTTTCCACCTGCTTTGCAATAGGTGCTGCAGATGCTTCTGATAAATGGATAGACGGTTCGGCATATCAGCTGTTTGAAAGTCTAGTCTGTCAGTCCTACACCGGCACCTCCAAGGGAGGGGGCAAAACTGTCTCCTTTCGCTCTTCTGCATGGGTGTCTTGGGCTTCGCCCATGTCTTTGCACTGATGGCTGGAGGATGAGCCTCTGTCTTCAGGGATGGGGTCTGCTTGGCAAAGGGTAGTCCAGGATTGCAGCTTCTGTCTGCAGTGAGATAAGATGATTATGCAACTCTCCACCTGCAGCTATTCTGTGTTAGTAGCTCTGTGGGTCGGAGGTGGCTCTTTGTTTGGGTGTTAAGGTCAGGTGTGCAGATAGGCGCTGTAAAGGGGTTAGGTGGGGGTGAGCAGAGATTCTTGTTGGCTAGTAGAAGGCCGATCATCTCCTGGACTCTCTCTTTCCTCCGCCAGGTTTCAGATGGGACTCTCACTGTGCAGCCCAGCCCATGCTCCAGTGAGTCTGACGGAAGCAGGGGGGTGGGGTTGAACCTCCTGCCGTCTCCCAGCTTCAGGGCGCTGCCTAGTGAACCAAAACACGCAGCAAAGCTGGCGGCTCTCGTTTCAAGCCAGCCAGCCTTGGTAGGGATGGCAAAAGAGCGCGAGTCATGGTGACGGGGCGAGTCAGAGCCAGCTTAAGTTAGTGCGTCAGGAAAGCCCAGAGTCAATGCCCTTGTTTGCTATTGACTTCCGGCTTGTCACTCCTGCATGCCACCGTGTGACAGCCTGCCATCCGTGCGGCTGTATGGGGCGGAAGCAAGGCAACATGGCACGGACCAGGGGTTGGGATTTCGGAGCTCCTGGGTTCCAATCCTTGCTCTTCTGCAGACTCTGACCGATTGTGCCAGGCATGGTACAGACTTGTTGGCTGAACAGTCTCCCACCCAGCACCTCCTGTAGCTGCTGGCACCGGTGTGAAGTGCTGCACTGGTGTGAAAGGCCACAAGGTATGTGTAATGGAGAATGGATTCGTAATGAACAGATGGTTCCTGCCCCCAGGAGCTTGCAATCCAAGTCCCTAAACCACCTAGAGCAGCAGTTCTCAGCCAGGGGTCCTAGGCCCCCTGGGGGGCTTTGATCAGGTTTCAGGAGGTCCGCCAAGCAGGATTCATGTTAGACTCGCTGAGGCCCAGGGCAGAAAGCCCGAGCCCCACCACCCAGGGTTGAATCAAGCCTGAGCAGTTTAGCTTCGTGGGGCCCCCTGTGGCGTGGGGCCCTGGGCAATTGCCCTGCTTGTTACCTCCTAACACCAGCCCTGGCTTTTATCTGCAGGAAATCTGGTGTTGTGGCAAAGCTGGGCCGGGGAGTTTTTATAGCGTGTTGTGGGGGGGGACCCTCAGAAAGAAGAGAGGCCCCCTGGCCTAGACAGCAAATTTAGCAGGCCCGCGTTGGGGGAGGAAAAGGGGTGTAATTGACTGACCAGGTGACTGATCTCTGCTCCCCTCTGGCCTCCACTTGTTCCGCCAGTGCAGACAAGCCACCTACCCTCTGAAATGGGTTTTTGGCACTAGGCGCGAAGCTGTGCTCTGGGAGGGCAGTTGGAGCCGCCTGCCCCTGGATGCAGGCATTGCGTCTTTAACTTTGTCTCGGGTTACACTTGCGCTTTCTCAGCAGATTATTAGTTGGCGGCTGTTAAGCTTCTCTGGGCTGGTTTTCTGCTTTTATAAAAGCGGCAGCGGGAATGTAATGGGATCTTGTCTCTTCCTCGCTGAATAAGAAGCAGAGAAAGGGGCTCTTCCCCCCCCACTTCCTGGCATAGGCAAGCCCAGCGCCTCGGCTGCAGACAGAGAGCTGTGGAAGCATGCAGAAGAGCTCCCTACAGTCACCCACTCTGTGAAATCATCCCCTCTCCCCCCCCATCTTACACAATGGTCTGTAGAGTGAAGCTTGCCGGGGGAGAGAGAAGGCCCTAAGAATTCGCCCCTTTCCTGCTAGCTAGGAGGAGGAAGGCAATGGCTTGTTCTGGGCCCCTAGCAGCGTGGAGGCCTCTGGAGGAGGGCAAAGCTACTCAGTAACGTCAGTAACACTTGAGTCTCCTGCTGCCTCTTAGCCAAGGCTTTCAAAGTCTCATAAGAATGCTAAAGAAGCAAACTTGCCCCCACAGTTAGCTGTTTGGGCCAGGTCCCCAGCTGGCTTAAATCAGTGGATTCTCATTGACGTATACCAGCTGGGGAGCTGGCCTGGGGGGGGTTTCTATGTCTTCTATGAAACTGAAGGTCAATAGAAATGAAATCAGGGAAAAGCTGTGTGGGCCAGTGCATAATCCTCTCCCTGCATGCAGCAATGAGCTAGGGCATGAGAACCTGACAGTGAAACTGATTAGAAACTGACGAGACGATTTTTCCATTACTTGTAACTCCTGGCTGGAGAAGGACCGAAAAAAGCAGGCTTTGTTTTCAATCCGAGGAGATGTTAGTGACAGATAAGGAAATCGGACACACCAGCAAGGGGGGAATTGGTTAGACTTTACCCTGCATGAGTGCATTAAACCTAGTTTATGGGTAGGAAACTGACACCAAAAGGAGAAGTGTGTAAGCTAATTGTGTGTGTGTGAGAGAGAGAAATTAAAGTGAAGTGCCAACTTGCACTTCAACCCAGCCGCCAACTGTGTGGAACCCAGGAGTCCTGGCTCCCATTCCGTTCCTCGGCCACTAAATGCTCACACTCCAGTGTCCAGTAACAGACTCTGTAGTATTTGAATCTGTACAGTGAGGCATAGGAACCAAGAAACTGAAATCAGAAGATGGAGTATCTTCTCAGATACCACGCACAGCACCTTGAGAGCCTGGTGTTCAAATCTCTGCTCTATCACAAGCCTCCTGTGGCAAGTCACTTTGGGTCTGTCTACACGGTGCCTAAAACCCAGACGTGAGTCTCAGAGCCTGGGTCAGCTGACTGAAAAACAGGGCTCAAAAGAGCAGTGTCAATGTTTTGGGTTCAGGTTGCAGCCTGGGTTCTGAACCCCAGCAAGAGGGGAAGGTCTCAGAGCCCAGGCTCTAGCCAGAGCATCGACATGGATATTTTTAGCCCTGTGGGGTGGGCCCCACCAGCCTGAGTCATTTGATCCGGGCTCTGAGACTCTCTTGCTGTGTAAAGAGACGAAGGGAACGTCCATGTCTCGGCTCCCCATTTGTAAAATGAAGATAATATAGCACTGGCCTCTCTCACGAGGGTGGTGCTTTTCCTAAAAGGTGTGCTCTAGGAAGGATTACGGGGCAGGTCCCTGGCCCGTGTTACGCAGGCTCAGATGAGGAACCTGAGCCTGTGTTGTAAGGATCGATAGGTCAGTTTGTGTGGTGCTCAGACACTGTACCAACGGGGGACACACAAGTACCAAAAGTGGCTGATGGATTGATTCCTCTGCACGGCCTGGGAGGGGCAGGCACTTGGCATGTTCTGTGTAGCTAATTTTCTGTAACCTTTCAAAGGACGCTGGGGAGCGGGGGGAGTTGCAGCCTTGCTCAGAAGAGCTGTGCGCCCAAGTACTTGGCACTGTGGGGAGAGATTGTCTAACAGGTTATTGTTTAATAACCTGTTGGAAGCCGGAGAACAGTTTGAGCCTTGTACCCTCTCTGAAGCAAGAGCAGTGAGATGGAAGTGATTGCAAAGCAGGAAGTCTGCCCTGCTCCGACTGAGCAATGGAGGAGCATGCAGGGTGTGTCTGTGGGGATGTCTACACTGCTATAAAACACCCTCCACGGGCCTGTGTCAGCTGACTTGGGCTCGGGCTGGGGAGGATCCCAGAGCCCCACAGAGCGCAAATATCTACACTACAATTTGATAGCCCCGCAGCCTGAGTTCCAGGCCAGTTGCGGGTGTTTGATTGCAGTGTAGACATACCCTGTATCTGTGGGGGAAAGCAGGGGAACTTGCAATGGTGCAGGGCGGGGCAGGCTGGGACGCAGAGCAGGGGGGAGTGGGGCCAGCTAGAAAGCTGCAGGGCTGGGGAAGTGGTAACAGAGAAAGCGTCAGGACTTTGCTCCAGCAGGGCAAACGGAGCAGACTTCAGTGGATGCCAGGTCGGCTCATGAGCACGCGCTGGCTGCGGCCTGTTGCGGGGCTCTGTCTCTGTAGAGCGGGTGGATGAATCCATTACACAGATGCTGCCTCTCTCACTTAGTCCAACAGGGCAGACTCTGAAGGCGAGGTCTTGATGCCCCAGCCTTGGTGGGGCCCCCTGCATTGTGACAGCGTCTCTCTGGGTCTGGCAGATGTCGGCACCTTGGAACGTCCAGTTGGCTGAGCAGCTGGGTCCAAAACTGGACTGTCCCATAGAAACCTGGAAGAGAGGAGACTCTGGTCGCTGTTGGCTGCCCCAGGGAAGGCACATGGAGCACAGCCACCGGAGTCTCCGCCTCTCAGGAACTGGCGGCTCTCTCGTGCCCGTCACGGGCGCTCCGTGGCCAAGCGAGGCCGGACAGTCTGGGGAACGCTTCCCACCCTCTGAAGCCCAGCGCGAGCTCTGAGCGGGGCCTCCAGCTTGTCCGGCAGTGGCAGTAAAACAAATGGAAGAAGAGTAGGATGGTGCCCGCCGTGGAACAGCCCACTCTGTCAGTGAGCGGTGCCCTTGGGCTAAGATCTCTGGGTGGCTCAGCTCCCCAGAGCAAGTGTGTGACGAAGTGG
The DNA here is from genome assembly GCF_965140235.1 of Caretta caretta. Classification (NCBI taxonomy): domain Eukaryota; kingdom Metazoa; phylum Chordata; order Testudines; family Cheloniidae; genus Caretta; species Caretta caretta. The sequence continues at coordinate 4,055,460 of NC_134219.1, forward strand.
GACTGTTCTTAATGTTTCCTCTGAATAGTGTGGGGGTGCCTCAGTTTCTCCTAGGTACTTCTTAAGTATCTAGGTGGTGGGGTAAGGGTGTATGATCATTGCAGAGCCCTAGAGGGCAGGTGCGTGCAGGGGTCTGGACACAGAGAATGGCCGACACCCTGTTTCCTGGCAACTGATGGCCTGGGCCCTTCCCCCCTGCAAGGTGAGAGTTAAAGGGTTGGAGAACAAAGGTTTCAGAGTAACAGCCGTGTTAGTCTGTATTCGCAAAAAGAAAAGGAGGAGTTGTGGCACCTTAGAGACTAACCAATTTATTTGAGCATAAGCTTTCGTGAGCTACAGCTCACTTCATCGGATGCATACTGTGGAAAATGCTGTATTTTTCCACAGTATGCATCCGATGAAGTGAGCTGTAGCTCACGAAAGCTTATGCTCAAATAAATTGGTTAGTCTCTAAGGTGCCACAACTCCTCCTTTTCTTTTTGCAGAACAAAGGAATCAGGTGACCTCCTGGCCTGGGAAAGGGACAAAGCCCAGAGGAGGAGGGGCTGGAGGGAGTTTCAGTCTGGGGCTGGCTGGGACATGGAGTCAAGGGCAGACGTGGTTGTCTGGCTCATGGGCCCCCCCCAAAATGGACCCAGCTGAGGGGTCCTGTTCTCTGTACCTACAAGCTCTGTTTTAGACCATGTTCCTGTTGTCTAATAAACCTCTGTTTTACTGGCTGGCTGAGAGTCACGTCTGACTGCGAAGTTGGGATGCAGGACCCTCTGGCTTCCCCAGGAGCCCCGCCTGAGCGGACTCGCTGTGGGAAGCGCACGGAGGGGCAGAGGATGCTGAATGCTCCGAGGTCAGACCCAGGAAGGTGGAAGCCGTATGAGCTGTGTGTCCTGAAGACAGGCTGCTCCCAGAAAGGAGACTGCCCCAGAGTCCTGCCTGGCTTCATGGGGAGCAGTTCCAGAGCATCGCCCAGGGACTCCGTGACAAAGTGCAAGGAGAACAGGCTTCCGAGGACCTTCCAAGCGCAGGCCAGTTCTTGTATATCCCGTTATTCAGTGTGTGGAGAACAGGTGTTGGATTGAAAGCCCGGAAGATTGATTCCTACCATGGAGGCAACAACTGAAATCACAGATCCGTTGTGCTGGGTGCTGCACAAGTGAGAGACCATCCAGGTCCCAAGGAGACTTTCTAGTTGTCTGTTTAGACAAGGCTTTGCTGCTGTCCCTCTAGACAAAGGATTGGAGACAGGCGGTCTCATTTTCCCCGTTTCCTGGGTGGGGCGGGAGGCCCAGAGAGGTGAAGTGACTTGCCCAAGGTACACAGGGAGTCAGTAGCGGAGTCAGGAATTGAACCCAACTCATCCTCACCTGGTGCCTCAACCACAAGAGCATGTTTCTGGTTGCTGAAGTTCTCCAGCGCAGCACGGGGAGCGGCTTCCCCATGACCCCCGGTATCCCATGCCCTGCGCCTGTGGGTGAGACCTGGCCTGGAGGGACCCTGCATATTAGCCAGAGGGCAGTGGCATTCCTGTGTCACAGCCAGTCCTTCGTCTTCTGCTGAGACTCGCAAGCAGAGGGCCGATCACCGCCAGCTTTGAGAGGGCCCTTGGGCAGGTGGTGTCACTACTTCACCGCAGAGAGCTGTTCTGAAGCTCCCGACTTGTATCCCATCAGCCTCTGCAGAGTCATCTTGTCTCTTCCCGGGGGCACGGCCGAGCTGGGCCGGATCTGAACCGGCTGCCTGGCAGCAAAAGGCTCCGTACCCCATTGCTGATCTCCCCGTTCCTTAGCGCTGCTTGGAGCACGTGAGAGCTGGAGCCACTGCGTACCGGGAGGCCAAAGGGGTCCTGAACTCCGGCTGTTGGAAGAGCTGCCGCACAGCGGGCTGGGCTGGCCAGGGGGCAGACCCACCCCATCTTCCTAACCAGAGTCCCTGCACTGCTCTGCCAAGCCCTGCTCTGGGGGTGAACATAAGGCAGCTCCGTCCATTCCCTGCGGCTGAGCCGGGCAGGGCCGACTCTGCCCCAGGGGTCTGGAGGGGAAAGTTTGGGGTCTGGACTGTGTTTGCAGAGTGGCAGGCTGGGATGCCGTGGGGCTGGGAATCCGAGGCTGGTAAGGGGGCAGGGTTAATGCTGTAGAGGTGGGGAAGGAAGGCAGAGCACTGCCGAGAGCAGGGAGGAGAACTGCCTCGCGTGAAGGGGCACCGAGATGGGCACGCAAGGCGGCCACCTCTTGCTGAGTGCTGGTGACCCTCTGGTGCCTGGAGCGTGGCTCCCTTCCCCGTGGGGCGGGCAGCCCCACAGCCTTCGGCAGGCCAGTGGGGCTCTAAGGAGGCGCCACTCGTAGAAATGGTACAGTGGCTTCGCGTGAGCCGGGCTTGTGGGGAGTGGAGGACGCATGTTCGCACCCTTCCTGCTCTCCTCTCCCCTCCCCGTGGAGCCAGACGCCCTGCATTTGCTTCCTGCAGAGCGGGGTTGGTGTCTCTGGGCTAGTTATTGCTCCTAAATGAAACATTCAGAGTCTGCGAGTCTGTTCCAACGGGGGGGATGTGTGCTAAAGGCTACCAGGACAGCCGATCAGCGAGCGGAAACAAGCCTCTGGTGCATCCTGTGCCCTCTCATGTGGGCCCAGGGCAGCTTGTGCCCTTAATTCCCCACCCCCAGGGGTAGAGAGAAAGGAGCCTTTGTCCCGTAGCAACCAAAACAGCGGGGGGGAGGGGGGGTCTGCCAAAGCTTCTTGCTGCATCTTTCTAGCCAGAGTCCCAGCGGCCTCAGCCTCTGGGACGTCTACAGCTCGATTCCCGCGCTGCTCTAACAGACGGGTCCCTGGAGGGAGAGTATGGGGGCGGGAGAACCCAGCTGCTTAGACTTCTGGCCTAGTCCTTCAGTCCAGCTCCCATGTGCCACTTTCTGGCTTCTGGCGACCTCGCGTTGCGTCCTGAGCCGCGGGTCTTGCGAAGCGTTCGAGGAGGCGCTTGGAGGGTACAAAGGGCAGGCACCTTGGCGTGCTGGTGCCATGGCTGTGAGCGTGGTATTGGCATGTGGAAAGCCAGAAACACCAGGAGACCATCTCGACACCCTGGTGAGCTAGAGAGCCTGTCCCTCTAACTGGGGACGGGTGTCGCTGGGTGCCCCTAAGATAGGGAGGGGGGGTTTCAAATCCGCTACAGGATGGTTGAATCGAAGCGGAACAGAAGGACATAGGGCTGCCTTGTGTATATGCATGTGTGTGTCTCCCTTTCTCTCTGAGGCCCATCTGCGTTCCAGTCACGACCTGCTTCTCTCTGCACCGCAGCAGCATCTGCCTCCCCTCCCCTCCCCTCCCCTCCCGAGCCAAAACTGCTACCTCCGCACCAGTCGTGGGGCGGCGTGTGACCTTAGCCCGCAGTGGGGAAAGCTTCCAGTTCTGCTGATGCAGGCGCCCCCCCCGGAGGCCTCATCGCCAACCCCTCTTGGGAAAGTCCCAGCTCCCTGGCCAGGGAATCGCCCCAAGCCCCTGGGGTGTGCTTAAACAGTCACTAGGCAGCATGACTCAGGCAGTGAGGGGGCAGGAGGGAGAACTGGGCAGTCTGCCCCCATCTGCAGTTCTGCCAGCGCCCCTCGATCCCGCCTTCAGCCTTTCCAGTCCTGGCTGCTTCGTGCACAGACTGCCCAGGGCAGAACATTGTCCGAGCCCCTGTGCTCCCAGCCAACCTCCGCCACCAGCATCTGCCTAGATAATCTGGCTGTGAGGATGCAGCATAGTGCAGGGGCCCTGAAATGAGGAGCTGGCGTGGAGCACTGGGGGTGGTTCGGTCTCTCAGTAGGGCTGTGGAAGCCGGCGCAGCCCCACACGGAGCCCAGCAAAGCCAGCTCTGACCCAGGGGATCCCCCTTCCACCGACGCTGGCTGCTAGGCAGTTCTGTGTCCGAGCGCCAAGGAATCCAGTGCACGCAGCCAAATGCAGCGGGATGGGGGAGGTCGGTGGATGGAAGCCCACTCAGCTTGGAGCCGGAGCCAGGATAGCTCCCCCTGCATCGCAGATGCCGGGGCAGCTTGGACGGTTTCTTTCTGCCCCACTCCGCATGGCTCGTCATGCTGAATACTGGGGACGGGGGGCAGTGATTGGCCTGTCACTGGCCGCCCAGCTCCTTCAGCGGCTCTAGGGACCCCTGGGGCTGGGTGGAAAGGAAATGTGTCCTTTGTCCCTTGCTACCAAGGCACCTGGGGAGATAGGGCCTGGGTCATGCTGCTCCGAACCAGCAGGGAGCTCTGGCCTCCTGCGGGGCCATCTTCTCTCCTGGAACGCTGCAAACGCTGCTCCACCATCATCCTGCTCCCCAGCCTCCACCCGTGTGGGGCTGCAGCTAGCCCAGGGCTGAGAATCTCGGCCTGGGTCTGCACCAGTCTCTGCTGGGAACGCTCCTGCCACGGCAGCTCAACCAGGGGAAGCCTTGGCTGGTGGGGCTCAGAGCAAACCTAGATCCTGGGGGTTAAACCCTGTCTGCACTAAGTGCTCTCCCTGGTGGAGCTGAACCCATGCTAGTGCAGTGGGGAGACTTCCTAGGGTAGACACGCCCGTGCCGGTCAGTCTCTTGTTTCTGAGCAGTCTGTCTTTCCCAGCCAGCCAGCCACAGCCCCCTCCATGTATAGCAGGAAGCGGGGTTCTGGGCTAGCTCCCAGCTCGTTGTGGGGGCGGGGATGGAAAAGGGTAAGAACTGTGTTCTGGATAATTCCCATTCGATGTGGTGGCCTCACGCGGCCTTCCAGCCCTGGTGTGACAAGCCCCAAGAGAGCAGCGTGGGGAGCTGGAGGGATCCTTTCTACCAGTTCTCCCTGGGTCCCAGAAACTCTGAGCCCCTTTCCCTCCGACTGAAGGCAACTGGCTTTCTCTTAGCTGCGTGGAGCAGCCTTGAGCTCGCGGGGCCTCTCACCATTTTCCAGCCCTCCTCATGCACTTCCTGCCGTCTGTTTCCAATTCCTCCCAGCGTCCGCTGCTCGCTGCTTGCTTTACGTGAGAAAAATCCAAAGCATTTTCTCCATGTGGCTTCGAACAAAGCCGCCACCTGCCCGCAGTAAGAGGCGCAGGGCCGCAATGGGGTGAACCATCCTGACCAGCCAGTTCTGCAGCGCACGCCAGGCTCTTGTTTCTGACTTCCTCAAAACCCCTCCTTGGGTTCACTGCCTCAGTTTCTCTGGTGCTCACGTTCCTCTCTGGAGCAGGGCAAGGATTGTTCCCACACGGCTGCTGAATGTTAACTGCCTCTAGCTCCGGGTTGCTGTGACTTTCCTGTATTGTGGGCAGCCCCTCTTGTGCCGTGGGGTGCAGCATGACTGTCTTTCACCCTACCCCCAATAATTATGATGGAAACTTTACCACAATCCCAGCACCCTCAGTGAACTGACAGAGGCAGGGAGCCAACTGCTTGGGGGTGGGGCGTGGTGGCTTCTCAGCAGGCCACATCAGTCCATGGCTGTTTAGCCCAGGAAATAGAGACAAACCCTGTATCCAAGTGACGCTGCAGGGCAGGGTCGGAGAACGAGCTGGAACGTGATTAACGGCAGCTGCTGCCAGCTCCAACGCTGGGGGAATCTGCCAGGCTGGAAAACTGGTGGATAAAACCCATTTTGCTGACCGCTCCCAGGGGCAGGGACAGCCTCTCCAAAGCAGCGCCCACTGCTGGTGATAACATTGTCCCCCTGAGCCTCCGGTTCCTGTGGCCCAGCTCACCTGCCCTGCGCAATCAGCTGCTTGAGGCTAACTTTGTTGGTGGGTGTAATTCCCCCTCCCATACCCTCTCGGTCTCTGTCCTCCGACACCGGGATGGGAAGGAAGGGGGCCTGGTGGCGAGGGACTGCAGCCTGGACTGAGCCAGGCTCTCCTGTATCAGTCGGGGGGGGAGGGGGGGGAGATTCTGGAGGTAGGGGAGGCCTGTTTGCAGGGAGGGGGCAGGGGAGAGACTCTCGAATTCACTGATGCTGAGCTGAGCGGCTCGGGGCCAGCGCATTCCAGCAGCGAATGCACGTTTCCCGGCCCCAGGGGGCTGAGCAGGAAACAGGGCTGGGGGCTGGCCCGACAAGGGAGAAGCCGCTCTGGGTTGTGGGGGCGGGGGAGAAGTACTCTGTAGAGCGGCCAATACTTTCAGTGGCGCAGGGAGTAGGACACGGTAGCCATGGCTCCTGTGGGGAGCGCCCCAAGGGGCCGGTGGGGCAGCATGACCAGCTGTCTGGCTCCCCCAGACTAACCCACGCCCTCTCTTCTCTCCGTGCTCTAGGTGAGTGCTGCGGGGGAGGACAGCGAGACCTCGCTGCCCAGCCCGGCCCCCCTTGCCGGGACAATGCCGATCCTGAAGCAGCTCGTCTCCAACTCGGCCCACTCCAAGCGGCGCTCACGGGCGGATCTGACGGCTGAGATGATCAGCGCCCCGCTGGGCGACTTCCGCCACACCATGCACGTGGGCAGAGCCGGGGACGCCTTCGGGGACACCTCCTTCCTCAACAGCAAGGCCGGCGAGCCGGAGTCCCCCGAGGAGCTGGGCTCCTCCAAGCCCGGCCTGCTGTCCCGCAAGTTCCGCAGCAGCAAGCGGTCGCAGTCGGTGACGCGCGGCGACCGGCGGGACATGCTGGGCTCCCTGCGGGACTCGGCCATCTTCGTGAAGAACGCTGTCTCCCTGCCTCAGCTCACCGAGAAGGAGGCCGACAAAAGCACCGGGAAGCTGCCCAAGAGCCTTTCCTCGAGCCCTGTCAAGAAGGCCCCGGAGGAGGCGGCCGCCCCAGAGGAGAAGCCGCGCCCCAACGGTGCAGCCACCCGCCCTCAGAGCCCCGGCCTGGATGAGCGCGATTTTGGGGACCTGGCGGACTTGCCCGTCGTGGTGCCGAAGAGCAGCTATGGCATGAAGCATGCCGAGTCCATCATGTCCTTCCACATCGACCTGGGGCCCTCAATGCTGGGGGACGTCCTGAGCATCATGGACAAAGACCAGTGGGACCAGGACGAAGACTTTGGCGCCATGGTACCTGAGGAGCCCCAACGGGATGGAGGCCCTACCAGGATACCTGCAGCCCACCGGCTCAGCCAGGAAAGGAAGCCCCTGCCAGATTCCCTGCTGATGGCGCCAGCCTGCCAGGATGAGAGCAGGGCCGTGGCCTACAGCCTGGACTCTGCCCGGAGCCAGGGCAGCAGGGACAGCAGTTCGGTTTCTAACTGCACAGCACAGGGGCAGGAGGAGCACCGCCCATCTCCCGAAAGGCAGAGCTACGGGATCCCAGATGGCGCCCGGCACGGCCCCCCCAAACAGCATAACAGAGAGTTCTCCTTCGCGGATGAGGAGGACGACGAAATCAGAGTGTAGGCAGGTGGCTGATCCGACGGGTCTGGTGTTAACTTACGGTAGCTTGGGCACAAGAAGGGATAACCTGAAACTGACAATGTCAGAAGAAATGGCTCCAGGAGACACTTGACTCTTAAATCCTTTCCCTTTTCCCCCCGGGCTGTGGCCAGATTCCCCTCAGCTCCTCTTTGACGTCTCTCCAGGGACTGGGTGAATCCGTGAAACGGGAAGATAGATGTTGTGGGGTTAGTTTTTGCTATTTTGAGGTCGCTGTGGGAGAGGAAGAAACTTGGGTTTAAAGTCATAGTATTACGTCGAAGAACCTCTTCCTGTAAGGCTGTCGATCTCTGCGAGCCGGGGAAGAACAGCAGTCGGGAGAGGGGAAGAGCCCGCTAGCCAGTCTGGAGACTATTCCTTTCCCAGAAGAAAACTCCAGTGTGTACTGCAAGGGGGAAACATTCTTTCATTTCTATTGGACTTTGGATATTAACTTGATCTACTGCCCACATCAAGCAATACAGAGTCCAGTTACAAGGACAAGGCTTACAGCCCCAGTGCCCTTAGTAATATATATTTTCCCCCTTGTGTTTTCATTGGTTTCTGATTTGTACTTGTAACTCTTTTTAACTGCGGATGAGGGGAAATTCCAGTCTGAAAGTACTTGGTTCAAGAGTTTAGACTTCTGCATATTGTAGAGTGAAATGGCATTGGAAACCCAGCGGTTTCTGAGCCTGCAATTGATGGTACTTCTCTTTGGGCAGAGCGCTGGGAGGCCTGCAGCTCCAGGGGCAGGGGAAGGGATTTTTTTACTCTTTTTTTTTTCTTTTTTTAAGTGTCCAATGTTGCGGCACCTTCAGGGACATGGGCTCCCTGCAGCCTGCCACAGCTGCTCCCACAGATTGGACCCAGACCTCCTCTCTGGTGGGTTCCTCTTGAGAAACCCTCTCCTGCCCCTGCAGCAGCATCATGTCTGTGGCACTGCGATGCCAGCCATGCCTCCTGCTCCCCTGGCCACGGTATGACGCAGAGGTGTAACGGAGGCTGGCACGCTGCTAGCGGGACCCAATGACTATGGTGCTGTTACCCGGTGTGTGTGGAGGGTTACGGTGGAAGGAGCTGGAGGTGCCTCCTGGGGAATCCTCTTAGCCCCTGCTATCCGGATGAACAGGGCTGGGGCAGAGATGTTGGCTGGCCCCTGGCCTGCCCTCAACCCCAACCCCTCAGTGCCCTTCCTCCGCCGCATGAGCGGATGGGATGCCCGGAGGCAGCTGCAGCCCAGTGTTGGTGGCAGGAATGGAACAGACGGGCAGGGGGAAAGCTTAGGGGGATAATGTCTGGCCCCTCGCCAGTCTGCACACGTGGGCACAATGGGTTTGGAGCACTGGCACAGCGTCCTGAAGCCCAGCGGTCTGGAATGGGCAGCGTGTGCAGGAGACGCAGACTCGCTCTCCTCTGCCCAGTCTCCTCCCCAGGGAGATAGCCCCTGGGCAGACGCTCCTGTGCCCAAGAGCTGCCAGGTGCAGCCTGACTAGGGGTGGGGAACCATCCTATCTAGGACGCGGGGCTGTCAGCACCACGCTGAAGAGATGTGTCCTCACCCCCTGGGCCCTGCCCTGCCTTCCACACATCGCACGCTCGCGGGTAGCAATAAAACACTAACTTGGACCTTTTCTAACTTATTTTCTTTTTAAATGTTGTTTTGCGCTAGATTTCCCCCCCCCCCCCCCCCGGGGTTGAAAGCGGCGGCAGGGCGCCCTGGGGCGTGGCATGGCCTTACCTTGTGACCGGGGCTCTGTCCCATGTGCTCGGAGCTGTATGGTGCAGGTGAATGGAGGAGGGGTTTTTTTTATGATGATGTATGTAAAATGCAGAACAGAATTAAACGGTAGTGAAAGCAGTGCCTGCCTCCTCGGGGGTCTTTTATGCCGGCTGGGGGCATGTTGTCTCTCTCACTCCCAGAGACTCTTCCCTGTCCTGATTTCTGAGGCCTCGCCTCTGCTATGCTGGTGAAAATGTCTTCTCCTAGCCTGGGCCCTACCCCTACTTGGCCTAGCTGCAGGGGCTCTCCCCCGATCAAGCGGCAGAGATCTCTGGGTGCCTCCATAACCTCTGTCTGGCAGGGGAGGGTGGGGTTAGCACAGAGGGCAGAGACCGAGGGTGAGCAACCAGGAGCTGCTCCCATGCCTACTGGTAATATCCCCAGGGCTGCCCAGCAAATCCACCCACCCTGCTCGAGGCATTGCACCTCCCTCTGCTGGAGTGCAGAGGCCTCTTGCCCTGTGGAAGGAGAGGTGCGGGAAATCAACCAGGCTAATTGCTTCTTCTGGGGATTTCTCCTCCTGGCAGAGATCAGCCCAGCCAATTGAACTCGGCCTCTGGCTCGGACCCCCTTTCCAAGGGGTAGCGGCCACATGTTTGAAGGGGAAAGGGGATCAGCAGTGCCGCTATGGGGCAGGTACAGGTGGGAGAAATCAGCTGGCTGACGGAAGAATGGACCTGGGGAAGCAAAGACCCGACTAGCCAGCAGACGACAAGCCATGGCACTTCCCTCTGGCATCACACGGTGAGCCTAGCCTTGCTCTTAACCACCCCTCTGCCAGGTGCTGGCCTCTGAACCATGGTCCTCCAGGGTGCTGCCAGGGGCCACCTCCAAGTGGCCTACTTCAAGCATTGCCCTGTGCCCAGTGGTGGGTCCAGGTTGCCTTTTTTTTTAACATGGGACTCTAGCAGGTCTTGGCACCGCCTGCAACCAGGTAAGGGTCCCTCCGCCTCTGCGGGGCTTATCTGAGACCCCCCCAGAAACTCTTATGCTTGGGACCGCTGCCAGGGCTCTCCTGTGCCCATGGGGGTAGTCTCCTGCTGTGCTCCTCTCTGCCAAGTCTGGGTGCAGCAACAGGGCCTGTCCTGGGAGGATCGGGAGAGGGAATGAGGTGCTGGCTCCTGAGGGTTGGGCGTGTTCCTTCCCCATCCCTGCCCAGCTGAGGCATGAGGCTGCCAAGCAGAACCTGGAGCCTGCAGCTGGCGGGGCAAGGGCTGTGGGGCTCCAGAAAAGAAACACCAGCTTGCTCAGATGCAAGTGCTGTGCAGTGACTCTGTGCCAGTGGTACTCCTGCCCCTGCGGCATGTATCTCTCGGCCTTTCCAGTTGTGCTGTCTGCTAGCCTCTGCCACCTACCCCCCCCCCCCCTCCAGCCCAGTGCCCGGCATGTCTGCTGCAACCAGCCCTGCTGTGAGCGCACCTCGAGCGCGTCCGAGCCTGGGGCTGCTCCAGAGCACCGGAGACCAGCCAAAGGGGAAACTGGCCCAGGGTGGCTCTAACTGCAGATACTGCTTCGCAGGCTCCGGCCTCGTTGTCCCTCCCCGAGGCGCGCTTGGCCTCGGCGCATAAAGAAACTCTTTCAGGGAAGCTGGGCCTGGGCACAACGCAGCCAGTGTTTGGACGTCAGCTGCTGATTTCATAACCTTCCACCCCGCAAGGCTGTTTATCTGCTTCCCGCGCCTCTCCCAGCATGGAGTTCCTGCCCTGGCCCCAGCCATGGAGCCGAGCCCCAGAGCTGGACCCCACCATGGCAGCTGGCCAGGCTCACTCCCCAACAGCCTACGGGGGAGAATGGGCCCTTTGATGCATGGGCTGAGGTCCACGTGTGGGGGAAAGCAGTCTGGCCTCAGCAGAGTTGGTCAGGGAGATAGATCACCTGGTGGCTTTGCGAGATCAGGCAAAGCTAGAGGCGGGAGCTGGGGCTGGTGGGTTGGGGAAGGGCAGAGAGGAGCAGGCAATGAGGTGCGGCAAGTGCTGACTGAGGTGCCCTACCGGAGCTGGGGGGTGAGGGGCACTGGCAGAGCGGTGTGTGTGGGAAGCCTGGGGGTGGAGTAGCAGGGGACTGTGGCTCAGGACTGAGGGGCAGTGGCAAGGCTGATTGGTGGGGGGAGATACTAGGCCTGAGATGGGGGGGCATGGCCGCTCCGGGGGCGCAGCCGGGCTGTTGGTCTGTCCCGACGTAGAAACTCAGCCTGTTCTGTACGAGCGTCACTTTATAAAGCAGGAGGGAGGCCAGAGAAAGACCAAACCACAAGGGGCGGTGTGCAATGGGTGAGCGTGAAAAGCGGGGGTGGCAGGATCAGAGGCCTGGACCCAACCCTCCAAGAAGCCAGGGCGGGTAAGGGGCTAGTGTGAGGGAAATGCACTCAAGCACAATGCGGGATCTCTGCACAAGGCAGCAGCCCATACAATGGGAGCACTGGGCTGGGACATTGGCCTATTGTTCTGGGGAGGAAAGAACAGCAGCAGCTGGCCCGGGCTCCATGATCGGTTAGCCCTCTGTTGTTTCTTAAAGGCCCAGGGTCTCAGTGTACCTCACTGCGGAGGTTCCATGTCGCCTTGGGTTACACGTCTCCCAGGGCAGGGGGAGCCTGGAATGTATTCATGAGTGGCGTGTATGAAAAGGGGACGCTGCTCCTAACCAGCCCAGGCCGCCTTGCTGCCCCAGCCGGCGTGAATGGAGCTGGGGCAAAGCTGCAGAATCTGGAGCAGCCGCCAGCGGGGTGGCTCTGGATCCAGGGGGTTGGTTCAGGTCTCTCCCTGCTTAGCACCAAGGAGCTAGTCAGGACAGAAAGAGGCTGCCCCACCCCCAAGAAACTGCCTCCCTGCTCCACACTCCCATCCCAGCCTCCCTTAAATCCCCAGGCGATGCTGCAGTCCCTTTCCCCGGAGCTCCGTGCAGGTGAGGAAGCCCTCCTCACTCATAGCTTCCTCCTATGACCTCAGGTCCTGACCCCTTTGCCAACGTCTCTGCCCCAGCCTGACGGTCCCTGGCAGCGTGGCGGCTCGGTTCCCTGCCAGAGCCAGACAACAATGTCTTCTAAAATCTCAGCACCCTAGGGGCAGGCTCTGAGTTCGTGGGTGCAGTGTCTCCCTCAGACCTTCCTCGAGGCTGCCTTTCACTTTCCAGGAGCTAAACGCCCCAGCACAGGGTAAGGGTGTGCATAGGTGATCACGTCGCTCTTGTCACAGATCCACAGGAGTGGGGCTACACCTCCGGCTTTGGAACAGTCTCTTGGAGGACCCCCAAGGGGTCTCACTCCTCCTTCAGGCTCGACCTGCCTCCCGTGGGGCTTCAGCTCTCCTGGTTCACACCATGCGAGCTCTGTTTAGCAGCAACGTGGCCGTGCTGCAGGGATCAACGCACCTCACCAAGGTCTTGTAGGGTGGGGTTTATTAGTCAGTTGGCACGTGTCACGGAGTCCCTGGGCGATGCTCTGGAACTGCTCCCCATGAAGCCAGTCAGGACTCTGGGGCAGTCGCCTTTCTGTGAGCAGCCTGTCTTCAGGACACACAGCTCACACAGCTTCCACCTTCCTGGGTCTGACCTCAGAGCATTCAGCATCCTCTGCCCCTCCGTGCGCTTCCCGCAGCGAGTCCGCTCAGGCGGGGCTCCTGGGGAAGCCAGAGGGTCCTGCACCCCAACTTCGCAGTCAGACGTGACTCTCAGCCATCCAGTAAAACAGAAGGTTTATTAGACGACAGGAACATGGTCTAAAACAGAGCTTGCAGGTGCAGAGAACAGGACCCCTCAGCTGGGTCCATTTTGGGGGCAGTGAGCCAGACAACCACGTCTGCCCTTCACTCCATGTCCCAGCCAGCCCCAAACTGAAACTCCCTCCAGCCCCTCCTTCTCTGGGCTTTGTTCCTTTCCTGGGCCAGGAGGGCACCTGATTCCTTTGTTCTCCAACCCTTCAGCTTTCACCTTGCAGGGGGGGAAGGGCCCAGGCCATCAGTTGCCAGGAAACAGGGTGTCGGCCATTCTCTGTGTCCAGACCCCTGCACACACCTGCCCTCTAGGGCTCTGCAATGATCATACACCCTTACCCCACCACCTAGATACTTAAGAACTGCATAGGGGAAACTGAGGCACCCCCACAATATTCGGAGGAAACATTAAGAACAGGCCCACTTCGTCACATCTCTCCCCCCTTCGAGATCGAAATGAGCGGGGTCACTTAACCCGGTGACCTGGGGAAGTTCGAAGCCACCAATGTTCCCATGGATGCCCCAGCATCTCTCCCATTCCTTGGTAGGAGTTACACCAGGCCCTTCCAGTTTCACGCCCTCCCTTAGGTCGGGGGTGGTCGATAGCACTAGCAGGCTGCATGTGGGAAGGTTTCTGCAGCCCATGCCCTTTGGCCACCCCAAAACCCCAGGGGGTCAAACTGGGATTGGGTTTTCTCCCAGAGCTCCAGTCTGGAGGGCTGCAATTCGGGCTCTCTTGGTCAAGGGCCCCCATCTTGACCTGGGCCACATACTGTTCACTTACAGAACTAGCATGGAGACATCCCTTTCTCCACAACCTTGTCTCCCCAACAAGCTGGCCAAACACAGCCACTTGGTTATAGGACGGTATACCTTTCTTAACAGCTTTCACTCCATCTGAGACCTTCTCAAAGCTATCCACACTGGATCTTTCAACAGGAAAGTCAGTGGATCCATTCACAACAGAAAATTTCTGGCTGTTAGGAACTGAAACTTTCTTGATTAAATAATTTTCACACCCTTCAGTTGCAGTAAACTGCTTGCAAAAACTCCATGAGGATTCCTTTCCCTAGGGGCTTTTCTATGCAACAATTCACCCCTCACAGAAATTCTGCTCTTACCCTCTTTACCTAGGGCTTGCTCTAGGGGAACACTTTCCTGAGCAACAACAGACTCTTTCTGGGTCTCCCTTACATCCAGAATCACCTCTGGCCCATCAGGCGGATTCCTACACAATCCCCTTTCAGGCAAACTTACAGACTTCCTAGATAAAAGGTTAGAAGCATTTTCCTTCCCTTTGCCACACACAAGTTCAGGAATCTTTTCCTCCTTGCTACAGGTTTCCACACCCTCAGTAGGTAACACAATCACACACCTTCATGCTCTCCTTGTGCCTTGGCTAGGATCTCACCCTGATTAGACAGAGTTGCTCCACCCTTTCCAACAACACACTAGCAACAGGCAAAATACAAGCACCAGAATTGTCTGGTCTCGGGGATTTTACATAGACACTAACTGGATGCGACCTAGTTACAGGACCATTCTCCCGAGCAGACAGAAACTTAGGACCCTTCCCTTCCTGGGCTTTAGCTGAATCCAGAACCAGCTCTGAGACAACTGCACGACCCTCAACCATCACAGGCTGAAAGGCCCCTTCTGTCTGCTCCACAGACCAAGAAGAGCCGGACACACTTTCTCCTTTACCAGACACACAGGTTGGGATCTCATTCCCTTTGTCCCAGCACACAAGGCTGGTCACAGACAACTGCTTGGAGATCAGGGTAGCTCCCTCCATAGGCAAGTCAATACCCCTGACAGACACAGGCACTGTTTCCTTCACTGTCCCAATTCTCCACCCAGCTAACAGGTAAGGTCCAGGGACTCTCATCTTCCACTCTCCTCGCCTTCCCACCCTGCTGACTGGACACAGCCATCAGCTCACAAGGCTGCCTAGGCTCATCCAAACTTTCCTTACCAAGCACCTTGCCACTCCCCACAGATCCCCTGCCCTGCCTGTGTCTCCCCCCACTCAGCTGGGGTCTCAGCTCCCACTGTGCTCAGCGCTGCCCTTGCTGTCCCAGTGGGGGCAGGCCACTGCTTTCCTCAATGCATCAGAGCCAGCAAGAGTCCCCAGTCTGGTGTGCAAGGGGGCAGGGAGCATCTCTCTGTCCCACCCAGCCCCAGGGGTCTGGTTACAGGCAGGCAGGTAGCCTGAGCCTAGTGGCTCCTCCCTGCTGCCAGCCAGGTCATCTGCATTTTCACTGACCATTTCCCCCTCCACCGATTGGTTCCCTGGATTCAAATTCAAACCCTTGGCAGTTACAGGAGCAGGGCCTGGATCCTGTCCCAAAGAGACACAGTCACCCCACAACAGGGTCTCGCAGCTGGTGTCCTGGGGCACCCCAACGACCAGCCAGCCCCACTCCTCCTGGGTCTGCACAGGGATCTGGGCCATAGGCAGGGCGAGGGGCTTCGTCCCTGGGACCCTCACCCAGCTCACACAGGCCCTCAGCATCTGAGGCTGCACCCCCCAGGGCCTGACACCAGTTCTCTCTGTCCCAGGATCTCACCACCCCAGGAATGTCTCCCCGTTGACCGTCACCTTCCGCTCCCACTGGGGGTCCGAGGGGCCTGGCCCCAGGAAACTCCACACAGACATATAGGTTGGGGTCAGGAGTGGGAGCGTGTCCACCTCCTCACTCATCTGGCTGACGGAGTCTATGGCCTTGGGACCCAGCAAGGGAGCTAGACACCGGGGCTTTTCCGCAGGGTCCCCCTGGTTCAAATCTCCAGCCTGCTCAAAGGCAGTGAGGTGGGCATCCACATCCCACCCGCCCCCCCTTAACTAGGGGCAGCAATTTAGTCTCGAGGTTCCCTGCGGAACTGGCCCCCCGGGGTCTATCCCCACTCACCCTGGGGAGGTCCCCTAGGCCTCTCCGCTCCCCCACCGCCAGTTCATGCTGCTGCTGCTTCTGCAGCTCTTTCTCGGGCTCTCGCTGTCTCCCACGGTCCTCTTGCTCTCTCGGACTCAGCTCCAATCCCGTCCGTCTCGATCCCCCGATGGGGAACCCGATCGTGAAGACCCCCGTCTGGTCGGGGACAGGAGTCTTGGGGATGCCTGGCTCCCACTCCAGCTGCTCCCAGATCCTGCTATAGCCCCAGTTGGGGTCAGGAATCTGTTCCTTAGAGCGGTCATCCTCCTCCAGCTGCACGATTAACTCTGCTTTGGTGAACTTTCCAACGCTCAACCCTCTCTTTTGCACAGGGTTACAATGTCCTTCTTAAGGAGACGGTGACAGGCCGTCACTCCGCTCCTCCCAAGTTGTTGTGGACTCACAGGCCCGTGTGTTCTCAGCTCCCCACGGTTTCCAGGGAGAACCCCTAGTGTGTCAGCCCTTCTCGAGGTCACACACTCCCAGGGGTTAACCGCCCCCCGAAACCGCTCCTCTCTGAGCCTTCAGCAGGCCTGGTCCTCGGCAATCCCCCTTCGTGTTACTGCTCCCCAGTCACTTACTGCAGGAAGCACCATCCACGGGGTGCAGTACATCCCACCACTGCCACCAGTTGTCACGGAGTCCCTGGGCGATGCTCTGGAACTGCTCCCCATGAAGCCAGTCAGGACTCTGGGGCAGTCGCCTTTCTGTGAGCAGCCTGTCTTCAGGACACACAGCTCACACAGCTTCCACCTTCCTGGGTCTGACCTCAGAGCATTCAGCATCCTCTGCCCCTCCGTGCGCTTCCCGCAGCGAGTCCGCTCAGGCGGGGCTCCTGGGGAAGCCAGAGGGTCCTGCACCCCAACTTCGCAGTCAGACGTGACTCTCAGCCATCCAGTAAAACAGAAGGTTTATTAGACGACAGGAACATGGTCTAAAACAGAGCTTGCAGGTGCAGAGAACAGGACCCCTCAGCTGGGTCCATTTTGGGGGCAGTGAGCCAGACAACCACGTCTGCCCTTCACTCCATGTCCCAGCCAGCCCCAAACTGAAACTCCCTCCAGCCCCTCCTTCTCTGGGCTTTGTTCCTTTCCTGGGCCAGGAGGGCACCTGATTCCTTTGTTCTCCAACCCTTCAGCTTTCACCTTGCAGGGGGGGAAGGGCCCAGGCCATCAGTTGCCAGGAAACAGGGTGTCGGCCATTCTCTGTGTCCAGACCCCTGCACACACCTGCCCTCTAGGACTCTGCAATGATCATACACCCTTACCCCACCACCTAGATACTTAAGAACTGCATAGGGGAAACTGAGGCACCCCCACAATATTCGGAGGAAACATTAAGAACAGGCCCACTTCGTCACAGCACGCAACCGAGGAGGTCCTTAGGTCAGCCCAGAGGACTGAAGGTTAAAGCCTAGCCCCATTGTTCAGACTCTGTGGGTCTCAGTCTGACCTCCTTGATCCGCTCCCAGGTGAGAGCCCGGACTGCTACCAGGTGCCAGCTCTTACACTCACACCTCTCCCTCCTTTTGTCTGCGAGCTGGGGGATTTTGCCCAGCTTCCCTGCTGAGATGTGGAGAAATCCCTCTGGGGTGCTGGCTGCGAGGTGTCAATGTCCCAGTGGTGGGAGTTGCCATTTTCGGACTCTCCACTGATGTGGGGCTGGCCTTGGCCTTTAATGACCCATCCTGCCTCAGGCAGCTAGGCCTGCCCAGAAAGCAAACACTGAGTAGCCAGGTGAAATATAGGGGAAACTGAGGCACACATAGGCATCCTAAAACTCTTACAGCAAATTCCCACTTCATCGCAGCCCTCCAGGGGCTTCAGCCTACAGTGGTTGTAAGCCCTACCCCCACTGCATACTGGAGACCTGGCCATCCCAATAACTACGGAATAGATTCCTTTGGCCCTGTCTCCTGTGCTCTGCCTACTCCCTGAATGGTGCCACGTGTGCCAGGTTCATGCCCACATCACTCACAATTACTCTTTGGAGAGAAGCAAAATCTCAGCCCTTCCGCCCCTGGCCTGTAGCCACTGGGCCCAGTCACCTAGCCAAAGCGTGATTTCCACAAGCGTGGGGAGGCCACAACTCTGGCCAAGTCAGTGAGTAGCTGCAGGGGTGGGAGGGGCGTGCCTCTCAAAAACAGGCTCCCGGTGGTTTTTAGGTTGGGCTCCTAGTGAGATGGGAGGGGGGATCCATTCCCCAGGGACCATGCTGTCTGGCTTTGAGGGCTCTAGGAAGCGGGGTCTGCTCCCCCCAATCCACCTTGTGGACTGGTGCCACTTGCAGCATCAGGGCCCAGGTATCCCAGCCAAAGAGTGCCGTGCGTTTCTGAAGCGAATGTCCCCCTTTGCTCTCCTGCCACCCGGCTGGGCTCGCTCTGTCTCCTCCTGTATCTTAATGAGGCTCTCACCGCATGCGGGATCAGGATAGGGGAACCCAGCCGCTCTGCCCTCCGTTCCTGTGGCTAGCCCGCCCCAGAGCTGCTGCATTGCCTCGAGCCCGAGCACGGGAAGCCGGATGCCCCTCGCTTTGGGGATGGAGCGGGAGCAGCACCAAGGCGCCCGTCACGCGACCCCCTTCAAACATCAAGCGGCCGCCCGCGATCGTTCCGACACCTGTCACCTTCAGCGGCCCGTTCGAGAGCACCCGCTTGCCTCGCGCTGACAGGGCAGAACGCGCACCACAGCTGAGTGAGCAGGCCGGAGGGGGAGGCACTGGCATGAGCACACGGGGCTGCCGTGCCCGGAGCCAGCGGGAGTGCCGGGAATATGGCGGTGGAGGCTGAGATGCCCACACAGCTGACAGGGCATGGTGGGAGGGTCATTCAGCCACTCGTCTGGCACAGGACAAAGAGGGAGCAGGTGCCACGTGGCATAGGCCATGGATGTCAGGCTCCGTACAGAAGAGGCGACATGGGCAGGGCTGGTATTGGGCTGGGGAGACGATGGTACCTCCATCCCTGCCTAGAGCTGACAGCTGAATTCTGCCTCTGGCCTTGGTATCACTTGGATGATGCCCATATTAGTGAGGTGGTGCCCAGGCCTGCTCAGAAGCCAGGCACGAGCTTCCCAGGGCTCAGCAGTGCTCGAGCTGGGTCTAGCCAGGCTGCACCGAGAAGCCCTCAATGCACGCAGTGCTGGGTGGCAGGTCGCTGCCCTCCTGAGTTTTGGGGCAGGAGAGGCAGCCGTGCCACCTTGCAGCTTGGGCGCGCGGGGGCACAGTAGTGACACAGGCTCTTTTATAAGTGTCAGTAGGAAGGGGCCATCTTGCAATGGGGTGTTTGGACAGCACCAAGCGCAACGGGGCGCCGGCCACGACCGCAGCTCCTGGGCTCGCACGTGACCCAAATAATAACTAACACAAGTTCTGGCGAGATGAGAGTGTTTGGCTGTCAGCTTTTATAACACATGCCAGAAGCAGAGGTGGCTCCGCCCCAGAAAGTTCGGTGCCAGCTCCAGATTGGGGGGGTTCAGTAACAAGTCACCAGCTCACCACAAAAGCTGCTATCAGGTGATGCGATAGTAACCAGGTAGGCCTGTTCCTTGCTCCCTGGACCTGGACCCAGGCGGCTCCGCAGACGGGCTCTGCAGGAACTGGCCCCTGAGAGGATCCGGCAGCCAAGACCCCACCCAACGATTGAGCTTGGGAATCTCTTAATGCCCCACAGCTAAGCTCTGTGCAGCACGGAGCCCTGGCAGTGAAAGAGTTAATGCAAAGCACTCAGGGGGACCCTGCGGTTTCTTGGGGGAGATGCTGGCCAGCTGGTCTCCAGGCATAGCCAGGGCTGGAGGCTAACGCAGTAAAAGCAGATGGTTATGCAGAGAGCGATGTGGGGGGGGTTAATACGGCAGGGCTGCTTGGGGCCCAGGGATGATTTCCCTACAGCTGGGGCGCAGTTCCACTCAATCACAGCTGCAAATTGAGACCAGATGCTGGGAGTTGCTCCCTCCAAGCTGTGGCCTCCTTCACCAGTTCCCTCTGTTTGGTGCTGGAGAAGGGGATGCAGATTCCTGGGGGCTCAGCAGGAACAGGGAGCTGGGAGCAGCTGGGGGCTCAGCCCGGTTTCCTAGCCGGATCGGAGAAGAGGGGTGATGGGACGTGCTGGGGAGGAAGGCCGCAGAGGGGTTGCAGCACCCAGGCTGTTAACTCTGAGCAAGCAGCAGGAAGGAGGGGAAGGGTGAATATGAGAGGGAGGGAATTTGTAGCTGGCCCCTTCTTCAATCCCATTCCTCAGCTGGGGCTCTTCAGCCTGCTTGAGGCACACGGGGAAGGCTGGCCGGGCTCTACTCTGGGTCTGGGGCTTGGCTGGGGGTATCTCCCGAGTCCCGCTGACTGGGAGGACATGCAGGAGCTCATTGCTGGGGTGGAGAAGCTCATGTTCAATTTAGAGCGGGACGTGGAGCACCAGCGAGGGGCCCTGCTCCTGCCCTTCCCAGGCATGGACAGTAAGTTGGGGTGGAACCTGCTGCTTCCCAGCTGTGGGGCCTGATAGCCCTACCCCAAGTTCTGCTCCAGTTCTGTGTTCATGCTCCCAGCTTCCTGGAGCATCTCGCTCCCCTCCAGCCAGCCCCCTTTGCTAGGCCCAGAGAGGGCTCTGGCTCACGATGCAGAGCGGCTTGGTAGGATTTGCCCAGCCTAGGGCTGGCGAGGGGCTCAGGGAGGAGTGCTGGCGTTGACAGGGCCATGGGGCTCGGAGTACGGAGACGAGGGCTGCGTGGGGTGTGGTGAGCAGAGAGAGGAGCCCCCTGACATCCAGCCTCTCTGCAGGTGGGGACACTAGCAGTGACTGGCACGCAGGTCCCATGGTGATGGGCCCACCCCAAGATCCCAGAGAGACTCGGATGGGGGTAGATGGAAGAGTTCCCCATCCTAGTTGATGTGTTTGGCCCAGCCCAGGGGTCCCATCTCTGCAGAGCAGCAGGCAATGCCTGGGATTGTGGTATCCTGTGGGTGGTTACAAGTGGGCGAAACCCCCCCCCCATAACTGCCTCTCCCCTTCCAGAGTCGGGGGCGTCCGTGTGTGAGTTCTTCCTCCGAGGACTGTGCGCGAAGGGTGAGTAATGGGGGCCTGGGAGCGTCCATCCAGGGGGAGCAGGGATGCTGTTATTTTGGGGATTGGTAGCCTGACAGGGAGCCTTTCCTCTCCAGATCCCTAGAGATTCCAGTACTAGCCCTTGGGACTTGCCCCCTGCTCAATGGCCAGTGTCCTAGGGGTTGGTGGATCTCAGCCCGACCGCCAGCGGGCGAGTGCCATCACCATGAAAACAGCCATCACATCTGGCATTAGCTGGCCCCTTGCCAGCCGTCTTGGCAGCGATGGCCCAGAGTGAAGGGGCTGTTCGGAGCCCGACGCCACCTCCCCCTGACTGAGAGGGGCCCCTCCAGACCGGTGTTGGCCCTGACAGAGTGCACAGGCAGGACACTCCCTCTCCACGGGTGCTGGTGAGGAGGAAGGGGAGGTTGGCCTTGGGACCAAGGCACTGGCTGCTGCTCCAGAGGCCTGAGTTCTGTTTCTGTCACTCCCGCTCTCCGTGCCTATGTCGTCCCCCCACCCCCAATCTGTGCCTGGAGCTAATGCCCTTCCCTGGCCTCCCAAGGACGCTGGGAGGATGCCCAGGTACCACGCTGATGGGGGTGGTACAGAAGCCCCTAGGCAAGCAGTTCGGAGCATCAGAGAAGTGAGCTCAGCGGAGTGCGATTCCTGGGTTCCACCAGAGCCTTGTGCTCCACCCCCAGGAGTTGAAGGGTGAGGGAGCGTCTCTCTATCCTGTGTCTGGAGATGCCAGCGAAGTTGGTGAAACCCTGAGAAGAACAGGATTCTCGTGCTGTCAGCTATGCCAGTGACAGCCCTGGCTGCTCGCTGCTGGGATGCCGGAGAGGGCAGGGGGATCCTCTCCCAAGGAGTCATGATGAGAGCTCGGGCTGAGTAAGAAGCAGTAGCTCCAGGCTTCGGAGGGGGAATATAGCCTGGCTGTCCTGGGAGCAGGATAGGGTGACTCTGCGGGAGGTGTGGGGAGTGGGTTCTTCTGGGCAAGGCAGGGACCAAGGCGTCTGCTCTCCTCTGCATCTAGGCCTGATGTGTCCTTTCCGGCACATCCACGGTGAGAAGACGGTGGTGTGTAAGCACTGGCTGCGGGGGCTGTGCAAGCGAGGAGACCAGTGCGAGTTCTTGCACGAGTACGACATGACCAAGATGCCGGAGTGTTATTTCTACTCCAAGTTTGGTAGGTGCTGGGAGCCGGGCGGGGGCCTGGCAGTTTCGGGGTGGGGTTAGGAGAGCTCTAGCAGATCCAGGTTTGTCTGGGGCAAGGCTGGGGGGTGCAGCTGCCAGCAGATGTTCAGATGCTCCCGACTCCATCTGAGCCAATTCTTGTCCTGTCTGGGGCCCATGTTAGCTCTGCCAGCAGGGGTGGATAACGGGGCCTCTCTAGGGCAGTGGTAGTGGGTGAACTGCCCTGGTGAAGGCACCTTCCGGTCCTGGCTGACCTTACTGAGTTCTAACCCACCCCCGCTGCCTGATTTCTAGGTATGCTTGAGAATGGTAAGCTAGTGGCGCCTGCTGTCTTTAGGAGAACTGCCCTCTGGACTCCTCGCTTGTCTCTGCTGGGGAGCCAGCCCCCCAGCCCCTGTTCTGGAGCGGGTTCCCATTTCGCCAGGAGGTATGAGAATTCCCTGCCGGCCACACCCTGCCCTGAGCCAGCTGCCCCCAACGCAGCAGAGCCAGTCCCTTTGCGAGGTGCGTTTCTCAGCCAGGCGTTTAATGTTAACGGCGGCTCCGTGGGCCAGGTTCAGGGGGCTTGGCCCTGATGTCAATGCACCCGTGCAGGTGGAGGCCCCTCTAGCAGAGCAAAGTGCTGCACCCCGGAGGGACCTGTTCTTGCAGGGTATGAGCTCCAGAAAGGAGCCCGAGAAGGAGGGAAGTGTTCTGAGCATCAGGTAGGGAGCACCTGGACCCTCTTCTCCCCCCCCCCCCCCCCCCGGTCACCTCAAGTTCGACGCTGTGTCAGTGCTGACTTGACCCTTCATGCTTTTGCTGGGGGGCGGGAAGGAGGGTGTCTCTGCCTTGGGACTTTAAGGACCAAAGCCCTGTTTGCTTTGTGTGAACACGTGCCCATTTTCCAAAGAGCTGGGGTTCGGCCCAGTGTCTCTGGCCAAAAACCTCCTCTCCCCTTCTTATTGTGCAGCATGGTCTCCGCTAGCTGGGGGCTGCGTTCCAGCCCAGAAGTGGCCGCCTCTCAGTGGCACTGTGTCCGCAGCACTGAAGAACTTTGGTGCTGTATAAACTGCGCCGTTGTGGTACTTTGCAAGCGGGGAGCGCCTGAAGGCGGGGGCGGGGGGGGAATCTTTGCCTGCTCTCATCTCAAGGGGCAAGCGTACAACAGGGTTGCTAAAAATCTTTCGTCTCCATCAATATTCTCTCCAGGCGAGTGCAGCAATAGAGAGTGCCCCTTCCTGCACCTTGATCCAGCATCCAGAATTAAAGACTGTCCCTGGTATGACAGAGGGTTCTGCAAACAGGGTGAATACCTTGCGCTCGGGAACTGAGTGAACGGGTGCCCACCACTGACCCAGCCCAATTGGTAGCCATGGGTAGATTTCTAGGCTGACTGAAATCTCTCCCTCTTTGGATGTGCGTATGTGGCAGGTCCTCTGTGTAAATACAAACACACCAGGAGGGTGATGTGTGTCAACTACTTAGCTGGCTTCTGCCCCGAAGGACCCAAATGCAAATTCATGCAGTACGTATCTGGAGGGGTAGGAGAGTGGACGGGACCTTGGCAAGGCCTTGTGGGGGTCTCTGGCCTGCATGGCCATGGACAGCTCTCTACCAAAGCCCAGAGAGTGGGCTGTCAGTCTGTCTCTGACTGTGAGATGGATGAGCTGAGCCCCAGCCGGGGTGCAACCTTCCTCCCTGCAAAGCAACTCGATTTGTGGCTTCTTAAAACTTGGTGATTCCCCGGGCGCCCCCTGCCAATTCTGTTCTGTGACCACGGTGCCATCTGCTGGACAGGGCAAGTGACTGCAGAAAGGAGCATGCATCCTAGAAATCTAGCTTCTGGGAACGCCAAGCCTCTGTGGCTGGCATCCTTTCTGCCCTTCGCCTCCCGCCAGCATTCACCCCCTCTGAAACTCAAACCCAGGTATGCACAATACATCCTGGCCAAGCCCAGCAGAGCTGCACATGGCAGAGGTTAGCATAGTACCTGCCGGCCCTGTGCCAGCCTTTATCAAATCTATTGCTTGATATAACTGGAAAGCGCCAGTTTTTCAGCTAGAGGCCTCTGTCAACCCTACCCCTTAGCTCTGAGACAGTCTCTTCCCTTGAAAGGGAGCAGAGGCCTGCAGTTAAGGTTAGGATAGATTAGTATTTCAAAGGAGCTAACTGCCTTTCTTTTCCTTCTGTGCCTGCAATAGCCCCAAGGCAGACCTGATGCCGTGTAACTCAGATGTCTCCCAGGTAAGGCATGGAAAGGCGCCAACACGCTTTTCTCCCAAAGAGAGCTGGGTGGAATATATACATTTTTTTTTTTCCCCGGCAACTGGCTTGTTCTCCCCCAAAACCCTGTTTCTGTCGAACCGAAACCATTCACAAATTCATGTCAAGTTTCCTGAAAAGTTTGGGCTGAACCAAAAAAATTAAAATGTTTCGGTAAGGGTGAAACTGAACCCAAATTTGTCACTTAAATGTTGGGAATTTTTGCAGAAGCCCAATGACTAGATTCCCAAAACACTGCGGGGATGGAAGGTGGTGCCGACCCCTTGTAACCTTTAGCCTGGAGGGTAGGGCGCGCTCTCAGATATGGGAGACCTGTGTTCAATACCTCCCTCTATCTGACGTGGGGCTGGGATTTGAACTGGGTCTCCCATGTCACAGGCCAGTGTCGCAGCCGCTGGGCTCGGGGATATTCTGGAGAAGGGTCTTTCTCAATCTCCCTTGTTGAAGCTGTGGCGCTTCTTACAGATGGTCAGTCCTCGAAACAGGGATGTGCGTGCTCTCGCGACCCAGCTATCCAGTCATTCGCGCTCTCTCTGGCCCAGCGACTATCCATTGTCATCCAGAGTGGCAACTCACCGCCATTCCTGACCATGAAATTTGAGATCTTGGGTAATAACATGACTCCAGCAGCTGGGTCTTTAAGAGGGGGAAAACATTGACAAAATCACCGGTTGCCAAGGCTTTGAAATCCTGCTTTGACCCCCTGAATGCTCCTGCCCTGTATCTGTGCTCCAGGTGGTCCCGGTCCTGCCTTGATTCCACCTCGCTTGACTGATTCCTCTTGTGTTCTTCAGGGGCTGCCGCCACCATCCCAGGCTGCTGACAGCAAGAGCATTCACGAGCAGCAGGCCCCGCAAGTCCTGTTGCTTTCTCATCAGCCTGGGGCTAGGGCTGCCCAATGCCAGAGGGAGGAGGCTGGTGGCTACCCCTATGGAATGCTCCGGCCCCTTGGGCAGGTCACATGCTTCAAGGTTAGTGTCTGGAGCTGGTTGGCTGGGAAACTCTTCATATTGCAACTAATGATTCCCCCCCCCCCTTCCAAACAGAGACGTCAGTACTGGGAGCAAGGCTCATGTGACCTTATGTGACGAAGTGGGACTGTTCTTAATGTTTCCTCTGAATAGTGTGGGGGTGCCTCAGTTTCCCCTATGCAGTTCTTAAGTATCTAAGTGGTGGGGTAAAGGTGTATGATCATTGCAGAGCCCTAGAGGGCAGGTGTGCGCAGGGGTCTGGACACAGAGAATGGCCAACATCCTGTTTCCTGGCAACTGATGGCCTGGGCACTTCCCCCCTGCAAGGTGAGAGCTAAAGGGTTGGAGAACAAAGGAATCAGGTGACCTCTTGGCCCGGGAAAGGAACAAAGCCCAGAGGAGAAGGGGCTGGAGGGAGTTTCAGTTTGGGGGCTGGCTGGAGACATGGAGTGAAGGGCAGATGTGGTTGTCTGGCTCACTGCCCCCCAAAATGGACCCAGCTGAGGGGTCCCGTTCTCTGCACCTACAAGCTCTGTTTTAGACCATGTTCCTGTCATCTAATAAACCTCTGTTTTACTGGCTGGCTGAGAGTCATGTCTGACTGCAAAGTTGGGGGGCAGGACCCTCTGGCTTCCCCAGGAGCCCCGCCTGAGCGGACTCGCTGTGGGAAGCGCACGGAGGGGCAGAGGATGCTGAATGCTCCGAGGTCAGACCCAGGAAGGTGGAAGCTGTGTGAGCTGTGTATCCTGCAGACAGGCTGCTCACAGAAAGGAGACTTCCGCAGCGTCCCGCCTGGCTTCATGGGGAGCAGTTCCAGAGCATCGCCCAGGGACTCCGTGACACCTTATTCCTTAGGCTACTGTCGTTGAGGGACCAGTGAATTCTAAGGTGTTCCCACCCCACTGCTGTTCCTCAGTGGCTGGAACAACGTTCTACTTCAACTTAAAAATCACTTGGGTTTACTGATTTGCAGCAGTTCTCAGCCCACTAGCCCCTTGTCATCACATGCTCCTCAGACCTCTCTGTTCTCCTGGGTTTCTCAACTGTTTTCTCATGCAGACCACAGGACTGGGGGGATCTGGATTGGCAGGAAGGGGACAGTTGTCTTAAAGCCAAAATATTCTTAGACTGCAGTGCTATAGGCGTGAGGAGGCAGGATGGGACACTAATGCCACTGAGGGGATTTTCGTCAATAGTGTGTACATTCTTTTGGTCAGTACATTGAGTGCCTCGGTGACCCACTCGTGGCACACATGGGACAGACTATCAATCCTATCGCCAGGGAGCAGGAATTAATTATGCAAGAGTGGTTCAGCTGTCAGCATTCCTGCATAAGAAGAGCTATGCCAGATCATACCAACCCACTATCTCCATCTCTTACACCAGGACAAGTTGTGGGGGGTGGTGGTTCTTGTTTTAAATCTCCATCATGGACGACTGCTGTCTGCTGTACTGGGTTGATCTTAGGGGCTACACAAAGTCAATGTCCTCCTATTTGTTTCCCTTGCAGTGTGGAGATAAGGGTCACTATGCCAACAAATGCAGCAAGAGTCGGCTGGGAATCCAACTGGGGAAATGATTTGCGAGTGTTCCGGGAAGAAATTCCAGAGGAAGATGCTGTGTTGTGATATAGTATCAACAGGAGGCCAATCAGGGTAGCTGATTTCTTTCACTGTAGAGCCCAGTCAAAGCCATCCTGCTCCATGCAGTTTTTTTGCAGCTCTTTGCTTGAGAGAAGAGGAAGAGGGAAACGCAGTTGCTCTAATGTAACTGTAAATTGGATATTTATTTTCTGACCCCATGCTGCTGCGTTGGCAGGGGGCTCAGCTCTCAGCCTGGTGTGTCAGACACTGATAATCATGTCAATACTACAACACGGTTTTTAAAAGGCACAGTAGAACAGTCAGTCTGGATTCTGGTTAATATTCAGGACGCTGGTACATGCAGCGATAAGAAAGTGTTTCAGCAGGAGTGAAGTTGAAAGGGTAGCTGGTGGCTTCTAAACTACAGTTCATCACACTTAGCAGGATGTCTTGTACTCAAGGCAAAATCAAAGTTATTCCCTCTCCGTGTACCTGAGATGGTTTCTCTTGAAAATCTCATGCAACTTTCTGTCAAAGGCTTTTCTAAGAAATTAAGAAGGAAGCTGACTTTTCTGTAGTTTGGAGTGGCTAGAGTACGGGCTGGGTACCAGAACTGGGCTTCATCACTGACTCCGACGTGACATGTGACCTTGGGCAAGTCACATAATAGCTGTGCGCCTCAGTTTCCCCTTCTGTAAAATGGGGCTAACACTACCTCAGAGGGGTGTTAAGGCTTGTTAGCTGCTTTGCAAATTAAGCCTCCAGTGGAAGACGTGATGAGTATTGCATTTTAAGAGAACACAGTACAAAGTCAGAGTTAAGAAAATACAGCAGAGATTTATTGCAGGGGAGAGTCATTTCTTGGTGAAATGTGGTTTTACTCTTGTTCTTCTTCCAAAGAGGAGTTTTTTGAATGCTTCTGTAACTTATTTGTAATAAAGCTTTTTGCCAACCATTCTTCTACCTCTCATGGTTGCATTACACTTTTACAACCCCTCTGTCCTGGAGAGGAAACAAAATCTTAGCCAGCTCAAGGAGGCTAGAATCAACACTATTCCAATCACTCACTCTTGTTTGTTCTAGAAGGGTGATGTTCTATCCAAAGGGCAGCCTGAATACTATGGCTTGTCCTCTGCCAGCAATAGGATGCTGCAGTGCTAATGTTCCTTCTGCTTTGCTTTAGTGCCTCTTTACAGGTCATTACTGAAGCAGCCCTTGACAGGCCAGCATGTTGTGTACAAAGGAGAGACCGGGCCGTGTGGATGCCATTTTTCCATCGCACTGGGTGTGCGAAGTGTGGGGGAGAATAGCTCTTTCCTACCCTGATTTCTACGCAGTCAAACCACCGGTTTGTAACTCTCCAGACCAGATCTGTCTTAGCTTGTACAGTGCTTGACTTGCCAACATCATTATCCTTAAACAAGCCAGGGTTTGCAGAGCGTGAAGTCTGGGCCTAATCCTATTTCTTTACACTTTCACGCAGCCCAGTGTCAAACAGCATGCCTTGCTTAACACTGATCTGCATCAATGCGATGTGGGACTTGGAATGGGACCAGGGGTTAAAATACTTCCCCCCTCCAAGCACCCATAACAGGCCTCTTGTACCACCTTAGTTTTACAATTGAATTGGGGGATGGGAGCAGCTAGTCCCTCCAAACTACTGCTCTTCCTCTTATTGGCTGGGACCCTCTGCCAAATATTCACACTGGAACCTGCAATTCAAATTTAAAACAGCTGGGAAGCAAGAGCCTGTAGTTCTCCCCCTTCCCAGAGTCATTCTCATGGGCCTAGAACATACGGAACCAGATTCAGATTTGATATGGGCTAAAAGCAGTAGCTATTGGGTTTTGATCCTCCAGTTTCTGTCCTATAATCCAGCTCTTGCTGCTTAGATACTAAACATCAACTCAAATTTCCTGTTAGTGCTCTAAGGAAACTGTCAGTCTATGCAGAATGTGCCCCTACCCCCTCTGGCTAATAGTACATGGTACACGAGGGTAAATAAAAAGCATTTCCTTTAGCAATAAATTAATGTCGTTGATTACAACAGACGAGAGAGCTGTCCTGCAATCCCTTGTGTTGTATTCGAATGCAGATCGTACGATCCATGCCTGATTCTCACACAGCAGTCTGGTATTTTCTGTCTCTGGTCCTTGAATGCCCTCGTGCCTTCCTTAGTGATACCTGCGCCAGCGATCTTGTTCTTTACAGAGTGAGAAATACAAAGTTAACGCCACAATATGTTACCCCAGTGTAGAATAGTAATGTTTCTCTGGTAGTGTTTAAAGTCCTCCTAGCTATTCAAATGACCATAAGTGTCTAAGCTGCTTTATTGGAGTGGGGTTTAACTGATCTTTTTGGTTTACCATAATTCTCTCCTGCAGGTTGACTCTGCTATGCCAGACAGCTGAAGCATGATAGTTCAAGGAGGAAGGGAGGAGAACACAGTGGCAGGAATGAAGAGTTTAAATCCTAATTACACCCAGCTAGTAGCAATAAGAGTATTGCTACACATCAAGCTCAAGTGGTTAGATATTTCCATGTATCTGTGCATGTGCCCGGCCCAAGTACAAGGCACGCTTCTTTGGGCTTTCCCCAACATAAACACAAACCCACCCCCCCATTATCCTACCAAACCAAGATACTTCACTGCACATGCTTCTCCCCCAGGGGAGAGGATGAGTGAACAAACACGACACCGCTGTGTAGTCACATTGCTCAATGCAGTACGGAAAGGTGCTGAGATTGACATGTGTGCAGCAGGCACTGGCCTTTTTGACAAGAGCTGTATGACTGAAAGGGGACGGCGGCTGGAAATTACGTTTTTAAATAACTTAAGGCTTTTAGTCTTCAAAGCGTTTTACAAACATTAACCTTTAACTCCGAGTCCTACAGCAGCTCTTGCAAAAACAGTTGCAAGACGGGAAGTTGCTTAAATTCAGCCGTGTGAGGAAAGCCCTGTCCTAGAAACTACATGAAACAGGAAAGTATGCAGGATAAACTATGTATTTCCCAAGGGGGAAGGGAATGCAGTATGTTCTCAATCTCTCAAAGCCAGCACCATCGTCACCAGCCTTCTGGACAGGTAGGAATAGTTATCACTTTCTTCAGAGCCCATCACTCCCTTCATAGACCAGCTGGCTCAGAGTTGACTAACGTAGGGTATTCCCTTCTACCAGCTGGGGAATGAGACCACTGCCTCTGTAACATGCCCGGTTCCTACAGTGCAGAGTATTAATCACAGGGCATGAAGCCACCAACCAGCCTAGGCTAATGTTCACCACCATGTCAGCTTTTGCTTTCCCCCAGAAGGCTTTAAAATCCATAAATAATGGATAGCTCTTGTCAGTTCCCTGACAGAGAGCTCCAGTATTAGTGTTCATAACCCTGAAATCACTTGGCTAATAAAGAGATTTTTTCCCCCCTCTAAAATGAAAGAAGGATTTGCTTGGAAGAGACACACGCCAAAAAGAAAACCTTACTCAGATGCTCATATCTCCAGCCATAGCTGAGGATGCAATATCCAGCCAACAGCATGGAGATTCCAGCAGCTCCACCCTTCTTTACGTTGATGTATTTGTTGTTGTAACTGCTCCAGGCTGTTGAAATAGAAACAGGGCCAGCTTGGTTATTCATCTCAAATTAGGGCTGATAGACTACTGTAATTTTAAAAGCCAAACGGTTGGATCAATCAAGCCACTTCCTTTTACATGAAGATAACTCATGCCAAATAACTCCTCTTGTCTCTCACATCAACACACTGCTGGGTTTTTTTAGACTAGGCTCCAGACAAATTAACATACAGAGAAGAAGCAAGTGATCCAGGCTCACCTTTCTGCACTGCTCCGAGCAGTCCCTTTGGAGAGAAGTCGCAAGCTGCCAGCCAGGCAGGCAGCTCCCTGAGCTTTACGTCCATCAGACGTCTTTCTATGAGGGGAGCTACAAAACAGTCACAAAAGTCAGGTGGGAAAACAGGGCTGGGTATTTTGCCCACACACACCACAGTCTGCAGACTGTACTCTACGCACAGACTGTTCTCTAGCATAGTTCAAAATGATTCCAATAATGCGGCTTTCCCTGCTACTTTCGGGGAGGAAAAACATACAACCCTTCCCCCTGGACTGGAGAGATCTTATGCTGCACTGAGATGTGTGTCCTGCCTAGGAAAAACAATGCCCACATTGAGGGAAGCAACCTTGCTTTTCCATGGAAAGCCATGCTATTCCTAGTGAATGCAGTTATGGTCCCCCAGGAAAAGCTTGTAAATGAGTGCTCACTTAAAGAACAGTCACCCAGGTAAGTTTCCCCCACCGAATCCTGATTCTATATAATGGATGTAGCCCATCAGTGGTCACTATGCAGTACATCTCAAAAGTGGTGACTGAAAGCCTCCTTTTACCTTGCGGTTCTTCCAAGAAACCAGGCTCTATCTTCTTGATCTTGATCTCTGCGTCCCCCTGGAGAGGTCTCCCTGGAAACATGCTCAGCCTCTGATAACTAGGATACAATTCTGGAAACCACTCCAGTCCAATAGATCTTGCCTGTATGTTCCTGCCAGATGATTGGAACAGGCAAGTAGGTTGGTTTTCAGAGGTGTCGCACAAGTGTTGTTTCAAAGCCAGCTCGCTGTCTCTTCTCCCTGTATTCAGAACAGACTTGGAAAGTAAGGCAATCTGCTTTTCATCCACCAGAAACTGTTGCACACAGGCTAGGTAGTTGCTGGCTATTCCTTCACTGGCTCCTCTGAGAGTCTCTCTCACTGACAGGTGGGACTTCTTGGTGAGGGAAGCAGAGAAAGAGGCCTTAGAATCCACATCACCATTTAAGTAAAACTGCTTCTCTTCTGTCTCACTTTTAGCCACTCTGTCCAGCAGAACGAGGCCATGAGGGCTCTTTCTGCAGTCAGCTTTTCCAGGATCGCTGAGTTCGTGCATTTCAGTTGCAGTTAAACAATTGCCTTTTTCTCTCTCTCCACGCAAGGTATTACTTTCTGCAACCTCCAGACTAAAAGCATTTGTGTTCATGGCCCCCGTACCGTTCATGTTCTTCCAATGGTCAGACTGGACTGTGTCTGCATGGCTTTCAGAGCAATCTGGAGCCAGCATTTCCAGATACCATCCGTGGGTCGTACAATTACGTGTGGTAGCACTGTCTGCCAGAGTGCCCTGAATTTTGGATTCATTCCTACCTCTTAGCACTTTGACACGATGTTTCTCAATAACTACTTTCACTCCCTCAAGAGCTGACCTGGGAGTACTTTCAAGATCACAAGTGGGTAAATCCAGAGAACCAGCCACCTCCTGTGTTGGAGACCCTACCTTCCTTTGTTTCTGTTTTGCAGAAGATCTTATTGGGTCATTAGGAAACTCTGAAGCAGATTTTCCATCCTTATTCAAAGAAGAAAGCTCCAAAATGCCACCAGGTGCTGAATTTTCATCGTGAGAAGTATTTTTACTTCTGCTTTTCTGTTTGGTGGGTAATTGCTTTGCTTTTGAAGTCCTCTTCTCTGCTGCATTCATGTGCATTCTGGCCTCTTCTTGAACTACTGTCATTCCTTCATCTCTGTGTGTCTTTTCAGAAGTCAGTTTAATTTGCCGCTTTGTATTTTTACCTGGCTTTTCTGCAGGCAAGTTGCTAGCTATTTCTGATCCAGCAGTACCCCCTATTTGTAAGGGGTTTAATTTCCTTTCTGCTTTGTTCCCTATTGTGTCAAAGGATTTTTTCTTACTTTCTCTTTCTGAGCTATTGTCTGGGGTTGTGATCTTCTCTTTACTTTGTCCCCTTTTTTTCTCAGTAGCCAAGAGTCTAACTGGCTTGGAATGAGACGCTTTCAAGTCAGGAGAGGCCACCTTGCCTAAGTCAAAAGCAGTTTTCGTGTCTCCTGCCATCTTACAGTGTGGCAAGTGGGACTTCAGTCGCTTAAATGGCTTCCTACAATAGGGACACAGTTCCATTCCTGGGGGGACACCTGCCATCTTTCTGTCTGGAAAGAAAAATAAAAAGCATTATCTACTAGCATGTGTCATAGCAAGAATAGACCCTGTGATAGGAATTAGGGTGAGATGCTGCTCAGGAAAGGTAGGTAGCAGTGGAAATGAGCCCACTACAGGGACTAGTTAGCACAAGGAAGTTACATTTTATCCTGTTGTCTAGTATGACAAGGTAAACAAAGGTTTCAGAGTAACAGCCGTGTTAGTCTGTATTCGCAAAAAGAAAAGGAGTACTTGTGGCACCTTAGAGACTAACCAATTTATTTGAGCATGAGCTTTCGTGAGCTTGTAGCTCACGAAAGCTCATGCTCAAATAAATTGGTTAGTCTCTAAGGTGCCACAAGTACTCCTTTTCTTTTTAAGGTAAACAAAGGAAAGCACACACTGTTGAAGAGAAAAAAACACTCCCAAGTAAAAATAGGACAGTGGCTGAGTGAGATTGAGGTACAAAGGTAGAGAAAGCCTTAGATTGGCCAAAATTGCAAGACTTACACAGGAATGCAACTTGCCAGGGTCACATGCATAAAACATGTCCTTAATTAAGCATGGCACTTGCCTATGTCCTGCATTAAACCTTGAATGATTGATCCTTGCCTCAGCCACGTGTGAGCTTTGCACTTGTGACGGCAGGGGTCCCTGAGCAGGATAACTCATTCATGCTGCCATTTCTGCACCTTCTAAAAAAAAAAAAAAACCTCAGCCCTAGTGGAAGGAGATTGAGTTTTGCAATGACCGAGGGCTCCTGCTGAAGTGTTGGTGTCCCTTCCCCCTCCTCGAGCAGTTAGAGGCACAAAACCTCAAAGTAAAAAAGCAGCAGTGTTTGCCTGACTCCTAAGCCCCCTGCAATGATAAATGCACTGGGGGCAGTGGGGAGAAGAAAGCAGGGCTGAGTGCTGCCTGATCTGTCTGTGAGCTAGATGTGAAAATAAAAAGTACACCTCCCTACTCCAGCCTTCTGTCACAGTGACAGTCGCTCTGAGAGCAACAACTTCCTGGCTGAGCTCTCTTCCCTCCCCTTCCATGGCTGGGAAAGCAGCTCCCTGCTCCAAAAATATCCCTCCTCCTCCTGCAGCAGGAACAGCTGCTCTCATGCCTACCTGCTCAGTGGGGATGTGGCATTTCGGGGCAGCTTTAGTTCCCGCCCTGTGCTCCAGCAGCCTTTAGGCTGCATCAACAGCAGTTTCCCGGGAACCACGAGCCCTTCTATCCTGGTGGCTGGCTGCTCCATCCATCCTCTTCCCCCTGCTCTGAGAGGTGCTCTGCTGTCTCACGTGGGGTCGTTAATAAAGCTCTTGTTGAAGCTTGCCTGACTCTGTCACATGACAGAAACAAGGGGCTAGTTCCCACTGTGTTGTGATGCTTGCAGCATCAGTGTTACAAAGGAAACCACAAGAGTTCAAAAATCTTGAGCCCCTCCAGAGCCCTCCCACGTTATGAGATTGGCCTAAAAATCATGAGATTTTAAAAAGAATATATTTTGGGGGTTGGGGTGGTTATTTATTTATTTTTAATTTGCCTTCTGGGTTTTGAGCTGGGCAGGGGGGGGAATCACCTTTTCCAGCTTTCCTTGGCAACAGCGAGAGCTAGAAACATATCTTTGTTTGTAAACGAAGGCTGAGAGTATCATGACTTCAGGAGCTGGGGCTTTAAGCAAAATACCGTGACAAGTGTGATACAATCGTGAGTTGGGTAACGCTGAAAGCAGCTGCTGAACCTAGGCGTTCTGCTAGCGACCAGCTTCTCAATATGAAAAAATAGGACAAGAAGGGGAGGCAGGACAGTATCCTGATGATTTAATGACAGGTTTCAGAGGAACAGCCGTGTTAGTCTGTATTTGCAAAAAGAAAAGGAGTACTTGTGGCACCTTAGAGACTAACCAATTTATTTGAGCATGAGCTTTCGTGAGCTACAGCTCCTCCCCAGGGGAGAGCAGTGACAATATCTACCCCTGCAGTCTCCTCGTTGTTATCTCATTTGCCAGTCTCAAATCTCGCATGGGAGATGCTCAGAGGCTAGGGTGATGGACACCAGTAGGAGCCTCTAAAAGAAACAGAATAAAGCCATTGGTTACAGGTGACCCTTAGGGGTGTTAATAAAGCTGTTACTAGAGGGGGCCCATGGGGGGGCTCTATGCCTGAGGGTGTCAATAAAGCTGTTGTTGAAGGGGGCCCATGGGGGGGTGTTTGCACTGAGAGCGTCAATAAAGCTGTTGTTAGAGGGAGCCCATGGGGGGGTTGTTTGCCTTAGGGTGTTAATAAAGCTACTGTTGAAGGGGGTCCATGGGGGGGCGGTTTGAGGGTGTCAATAAAGCTGTTGAAGGGGGCTGTTTGCTCTGAGGGTGTCAATAAAGCTGTTGTTGAAGGGGGCCCATGGGGGGCTGTTTGCCTCAGGGTGTTGATAAAGCTACTGCTGAAGGGGACCCCTGAGGGGGGCTGTTTGCACTGAGGGTGTCAATAAAGCTGTTGTTGAAGGGGCTCCATGAGGGGGCTGTTTGCACTGAGGGTGTCAATAAAGCTGTTGTTGAAGGGGCTCCATGAGGGGGCTGTTTGCACTGAGGGTGTCAATAAAGCTGTTGTTGAAGGGGGCCCATGGGGGGCTGTTTGCACTGAGGGTGTCAATAAAGCTGTTGTTGAAGGAGGCCCATGGGGGGCTGTTTGCCTCAGGGTGTTGATAAAGCTACTGTTGAAGGGGACCCCTGAGGGGGGCTGTTTGCCGGAGGGTGTCGATAAAGCTGTTGTTGAAGGGGGACTCAGCACAGGCCCTCCGGGGCCCGCACACACATTAACCCCCCCCCCCCCATTCTGCCGCTGTGCTGACCCCTTCAACGCAAGCATTAGGGGGCCTCCCCTCGCCCTCAGCGGGGTGACGTCAATCCTGCCTGATACTAAATGCCGTTTTCTGACACTATGCTACTGTACCAGCCTGGCTGAGGCGCTGCGAGGAGTCAGATTCCTGCCTGGAATTCCCGTCTACGATTCAATAAAAATTACATTTCCGGACAGGCAAGACACTGGCCACCTACCCATCTAGGTGGATGTGAAGCGCATGCGCGGAAGCCTCAGGGACCAGCTGTGGTGAATACGCATGAGCACCAGGTCGGTAGTCTGGCCTGTAGACACACGCATAAAAGCGGCACGTAGTCAACGCGCATGCGCAACACGGAAATGCTGCGTAGGGCAGTGGGGGCGTGGTCGGTACATCTACGCAGGACTAGAGAGGTCTGGTGCTCGCGCCTGCGCAGGAAGGGCAGTGCCGAGAGGACGGGACAGTGCGCCTGCGGGGAGGACTCAAGAGGCCCGGCTGTGGGCACTGCGCCTGCGCAGATGAAAGCTGGGCGCGGGCGGGGGGCTGAGTATGGCCAATGCGCCTGCGTAGGAGGCGGAGACGCCGGAAGCGGCTGAGAGAGCTGAGGAGGGCCGGGGGCTTAGGTTTGGCAGCGGGGCCGTGGCTTGGGATCCGGCCGGAGACACCCCCCGCCTCTGAGCCCAGCCCCCCGGAGCCCCGCCATGAGCTGCCGGCAGCCGCTGCCGAGCGAGCGGGGAGCGCGACAGAGGTGAGCGAGGGGGCGGCCGGCCTCGGGCTGGGGGGAGGGGTCCCTGGGCAGCGCGAGGGGGGAGGGGACCGCATGGGGGTGGGGAGGGGTCCCTGGGCAGCGCGAGGGGGGAGGGGACCGCATGGGGGTGGGGAGGGGTCCCTGGGCAGCGCGAGGGGGGAGGGGACCGCATGGGGGTCCTTGGGCAGCGCGAGGGGACCGCATGGGGGTCCCTGGGCAGCGCGGGAGGGGACGGGGGGAGAAGGGTCCAAGGTGGGGAGGGGTCCCTGGGCAGCGCGAGGGGGGAGGGGACCGCATGGGGATGGGGAGGGGTCCCTGGGCAGCGCGAGGGGGGAGGGGACCGCATGGGGGTCCCTGGGCAGCGCGAGGGGGGAGGGGACCGCATGGGGGTGGGGAGGGGTCCCTGGGCAGCGCGAGGGGGGAGGGGACCGCATGGGGGTGGGGAGGGGTCCCTGGGCAGCGCGAGGGGGGAGGGGACCGCATGGGAGTCCTTGGGCAGCGCGGGAGGGGACGGGGGGAGAAGGGTCCAAGGTGGGGAGGGGTCCCTGGGCAGCGTGAGGGGGGCGGGACCGCATGGGGGAGGGGAGAGCTGATGATATTGCGGCAATGGGGAGGGGGCACATTGCTCTCGGCCCCTGCCCCTTCACTTGGCTTTGGTCCCCCACTTACACTGCCCCTAAGCCCTGCTGTGAACTCCCCCACCCTTACGCAGCCCCCACCCCACCCCCAGGCATGTCTGTATTGCAGTCGGATGCCTGCAGCTGACTCAGGCTTGAGGGCTCAGATGAAGGAGCTGTTTAATTGCTATGTAGGTGTTGGGGCTCAAACTGCATCCTGAGCTCTGGGACCCTCCCCCCTCACTTGGTCCAGCCTGAGCCTCATGGGAGATATCTACCCAGCAATTAAGCAGCCTTTTAGCCCCAGGAGCCTGAATCAGCTAACACAGGCCAGCCGCAGGTGTCTGATTGCAATGTAGACATACCCTAGGTGGGCAGCATAAGGGTGGAGGAGTTCACAGCAGGGCCTGGGGGCAGTGTACCCTTACACAGCCTCTCTCTGACAGCTAGTGAATGTCTAGTGATCAGCTCAACATGGCTGAAACAACTCTTAATCATTCCCACTTCTCCAAGCCCTTTCCAGTATGTCTTTGCTTGCTTGCTCGCTGTGCACAACAAAACCATCCTGCCGATAACCTGGTTGTTGTCCTCACCCCTGACCTCTCTCTCTAGGTCCTCACATCCAGACTACGTATAAATCTTGCGGATTCCTTCCACGTAACATCTCTAGGATACAGTCTTTTGTATCCATCTAAACAGCTAAAAATCTTGTCCAGGCTCCCAGCGCCTCTCACATCTCAGTTACTGCAACATCCTTTCCTCTGGCCTTGACAAATTCAATCTTCCCTGTGCTTGTATCCTTTCAGAATGGTGCTACAAAGATTACTTTCCTAGCCCATCACCTTGATCATGTCTTTCCTCTCTCATCCCTCAACTGGCTCCCTCTTCTTGATTATATCAAAAAAGCTACTTGTCTTTACTTTCCAAGGCCCTTCACTACACAGTCCCACTCTACCTATCCTCTCTGTGTAATAACGTTGACTCCCACCTCTGATGGCTCACAATGCCAGCCTGTATCACCCATGTGTTAGCACCTTTCTCCCATGCTGCCTCTCATAGTTGAGGGGAGTTCCCCATAAACATCCATAAAGCAACCTCATTATCCTCCTCCAGATCCCTCCTCAAAACTTTCCTTTGCCACAATGCTACAGAAAACTTGACAAGGGCTAGGCTGCTGGTGTGCTGAGATCACATCATATCCTGCTGATCAGTCTTTTCCCATGGCTTCCTTTTACACCCCTGCCAGTTCATCTGTATCCATCTCTTGTCTGATACTCAGAACATAAGCTGTTTGGGGCAGGGACTAGCTCTGTGCTGTTTGCACAGCGGCTTCCTGCTCCATGACTGGGGGCTCCGAGGTGCCACAATAATACAAATAAAGCTGCACTATTATTTGTGATCCAGAAGGCACAGACCAAATAACAACTTGGCTTTTGTATAGATTCTGTCCTTATAGACAAATTCCAATATAAGTGCTGTGTTTAAGCCTATCATGTGGTGTGTATTGTTTTCCAGAAGCTAGAAAAGCTTTGTCTAGATTTTGTACGACACCCAGCATGTTGGGGCTCTGATTCTGACTACCTGCTGGGTACTATCATCATTGTATAAATGATGGGAAAAGGTTATGTGCCGCTAGTATTAAGGTTTTGCCAATTTATAAAGGGATGGCAGCATCTTAGAATGTTAAATACCTCTTGGTTGCTGTTATGTTTTGTCTTGATAATATCATGAAGCAACAGTGATGTCATAAGAGGATGGCAAAACCATCCCAAACAGTGAGAGACTAACAGGACTGGCCTTTAGTGTTATGTTTTTCAAAGTCTCAGTTGGGATGCTTTCATTCAGTGTTTAAAGAAATGTTGACCAGGAACATTATTTAACTTCAAATGCTGTCAGATTTGAGAGAATAAAGCAAGTTGTCATGGGTGTCTAACTGCAGGATCCATATAAGCAAGATGAATTTAATTGGGTAGCTACTGAAAACTTAGTCACCCCCATCCTTTTCCCTGCTGCTTTCCTTCTAGTCGGATGTCATTCAGAAACACCAGGCTCATTTTTAGAAATGTCTGAGTATTAGATAAGCGTCTTACATGCATGGCTAAGGCTTAAAAGCAGTCTAAAGAATTTAAACATATTTTTCTCTCATTTTAATGGAAGATGAGTCCAAATCCCCTGGACTGCCTTGAAAGCCTCCAGCTGGGCACACAGAGAGGGAGATGTATTTCCTAGTACTCTGTGGTGAGCAGTTGAAGAAAAATATGAAAAGTCATAAGCAGTTGTTGGTTTCTTGAGGAATCCAATCAGTAGTTACAGTGTGTGGGTTTTGCTGTTTGTTCAGTCACATGTCCATGGGGTTGACTACAAAATGAGGTCCTATAAATTGTGAATGAGCTGCTCACTTTTTTTTTTTAACTTTTTTTCCCATAAATTTCTTTAGGAAGAGGAGACGGAATGGCAGTGAAGAAGATGGCCACATCCCACAGACAAAGCGTAGTACCAGAAATGCAGTCGTTCAGGACTCTTGGGATACTGAGGTGAAATGTTTTCCGATTAGATTCCACATTTCACTTAATTTTCTAAGCTGGAATAATTGCTGTGATGTGTATAATCACATTTATAGAAAACAGCTAAGTAAAACTTGGTAGTTTTTTTCATTACATATTTTGTATATAAAATTCTGAGGCTTGGCACAAAATTGCACTTCAGGTATTGGATTCTGTTAACACAATTTGGAAATCCAGCCTGTTTCCCATTGCAGTTGGTTATTTTCCACTTAAATGGTTTTGTGTGTATGTATTGTTTTATAACTACTAATTTACTTTGTTGGATGCTGTGCAAAAATATATTGTCAAAGTAAGCTAAGTACTTTACAGCTAGAAAAGAAACATTTTCTGCCCCTAGAGAGTTTACAGTCTGAAATTAGATGTAACGTAATCGGGAAGACAACAAATCGAAGGATTCAGTAACAAGAACATGTGGTTGCTTTGTCAGGCTGTACACATTACTTACGAATTCCGTTGTTTTTTTTAATACTTGTTAGTAACAAATGATCGAAAAGTGATCGAACTAATGAGCACTCTTCCCTATACTAATGGTTCTATTGGCCTGGTAAGTGTTACACAGTGCTCTTAGTAAGCAATAGCACTCATTTAATGTGTGCAAAGTACTTTATTGATGCCAAGTATTTCAGTTTTTTGAGAGAGTTTTGTGGTTAACATAGGACTTGAACTTTAGCTTGCTGGATTCTCCTCCTACCTCTGCCATGTGTCTTCTGTGTGACATTGGGTAACCTCTTAACCTTTCTGTACCTCAGTTTCCCCCATCAGTAAAACATTGTTTATAGTTGCCTAACTCACAGGGGTAGTTTGAAAATTGAGGTCCCAATGCCCACTGAAGTCAGTGGAAAGGCTTTCATTGACTTCATTGGGCATTGGATCGCATCCTGAATTAGTTGCTTTCATAGCACTTTGAGATCCGCACAAGGAAGGTGCTAGGCAAGGGCAAAGTACTGTCTTTCTAGCTTTGAGACTTATTTCCACTGCTTATTCCTAAACTGTGCTACTAGTGACCAGTGCTGCCTAAATCTTTGTACATGTCGACACTGAGAAGTTAGAGTAGCAGCCGTGTTAGTCTGTATCCGCAAAAAGAAAAGGAGGACTTGTGGCACCTTAGAGACTACCAAATTTATTTGAGCATAAGCTTTCGTGAGCTACAGCTCACTTCATTGGATACATTCAGTGGATGCATCCAATGAAGTGAGCTGTAGCTCACGAAAGCTTATGCTCAAATAAATTTGGTAGTCTCTAAGGCGCCACAAGTCCTCCTTTTCTTTTTACTGAGAAGTTAGTGTGTCTATTTCTGAATTGCAGTAACTTTCTACTGTAAATGGACTGGGAAAGGTGTGCAAAGGAAGGAGACTCCTTCATGTTTGGGATGGTAATGAGATGGTTTTCTAAATGTGTTCAATGGTGTGTGTGTGTAGACCACTTATTGTTAAGCCTGGCTGTTTGTCATGGCAAAAAAAAAAAAAGCTTTGGTTCACATATTTCAATAGGTATAAGCTGTTAGCCTTGGTGCTGTATTTTGGCCATACAAAAAGTTGTGTGCTACATTATTTTAAGCAAAATGTTCTTTATTTTATTGTCATAGTTCTAAACTATTTAATTTTAAACAGACAAGTCTTGCTGCTTAAAGGAGTGGCTGGTGTGGCAGACCATGACTTTGTGTAGAAAAAGTTTAACAATCAAGCTGTTCATCATAGAAGCCATGGGCTTTCTTGATTATTCTTTCTCTGGAAGTAAGACTTTCTGGGATGAGGTTGCCCTCTGGTATAACAGCAGTCCACAAAACATCTGCTTTCCATTTGACATTGAATCACTTACCCAACAGAAACATCTCTCCAGGGGTGTCAAGCAGCTACGGACGAGCCAAACTTTGTGGAGGGAGGAGGAAGAATTTAGTGTGTAGCAAGGGTTTGAACTAGGAACAATTAAATTTAAAAATATCAGGGGCAGGGAATAATTGAGTGGCTGAAGAACCTTTGCTTGTCGTACGAACACTTAACATTAGACGGGGCAAAGCAGTAAAAACATAGATGGGAATAATTTTGTAGTAAGCATGCAGAGAGAGAGAGTAGACGATGTAATAAAGCTTTGCTATTGGTAACTGCTATGATTCTAAGAATTGTCTGCACACAGACAGCGTAGACATGAGCTTTGAGTGGATTCTCTACCTGCCATTCCAGCAGTGAAGTCAAACTGTTGAATCTAATATTGAAGTTGCCATTTCACACATACATGTGCATTGCAAGTCTTTGCAGCTTTGGCAGTAGAGTTAAAAATACATCTGCCCATATGAACTAAACTTCACAATTTCTACTTCTGATGCATGCAATTTATGCAAGAGCCTAATTTTCAGGCTTTTCTGTCCCTTTCTCCTGTTCTTACCAAGATTTTTAGATCACTCAATCAAGCATGCAATGAAATTAGATTCATACTATTCCAGTATTTCTAAGAACTTCCCATGCCAAGTTGTGAAATTGAATCTTGTGCTTATGGTGCATGAACATACTTCTAATTTATATCACTTTGAGGGTGCTGACCATATGTAACATCTCTGCTTTGTAACTGACAAATCACCATGAAAACAAGGCAACCTCTGCTTGATAGAATTTCAGAACAGTTCCAGGCTACTGAATTTGGGGCAGAGGGGAGTTGTAACTCTAAACTTGGTAAGAATGGAGGGGAGGGGAGTGCTTTTCCTTTGAGTGCATGCGCTCAAAGTATTTAAGTGAAATTGTAACTAATTCTGACTTCTTCCCTGCCTTCAGTTTGAAGATGTATCTAACTTCTGTCTTCCAATCCTCATACAGAGCTTGATTTACTTAAAGGGATGTTTTCAATTTGAAAATCTATTTGACTATACCTACTATTATCAGAGATTAGTAAAACTGAAAAGTAATTTTGGCAGGATATTCCCTCCCCCCCCCCCCCCCCGCCCCGTTTGTTTACTTGGGTCACTTGACAGCAATTTATGTACTGTTTTTTAAAAATCAAGGTGGTGGTTCCTGTAGATCAGTGGTTTTCAACATTTTTTCATTTGCAGACTCCTACAAACTTTCAAATGGAGGTGTGGACCCCTTTGGAAATCCTAGACATAGTCTGCTGACCCCGAAGGGTATGCGGACCACAGGTTGAAAACAGCTGCTGTAGCTGAAGAGAAATCACTTGATTTTGTTAGTGGCCGTTCAAACAGGGTGTTGATTTTTCTGACTTTAAGTAGCCCTCATGTTTGGCCAGTAGATTTGTCTTCAGTTGTCTAGGTGAGCTAGATCCAGTCCAAAGGATCTTTGCTGGTCCACCCTGTTGGACTATCCTTTCACATAAACAATGCTGTTGACTCCAGCTACGCTAAATCCTCCATCAGAAGAAGTTGGAAGAGTCTCTTCAATCTGTCAGCACGACTGTTTGGCAAATTTAAGTAGTGATGTGGGGTTTTTCCTCTTTCCTAGCACTGAGCATGCTACTTGCACAACACTCCTAGACTCTGCTAACCAAGAGGATGAGCTGAAGTTTCTATAGTACAGTTCAGTCCACAGATGCACCTTAGAAAATAGCTATATTAGGGCATATTGCAAATGTTAAATCTTGGCTGTTGCACTGGCATTCTGAATGCTTTGACATCGTGTTTTCTGTCCTGCTCAGGATTGTGGTTTTGCATTTGCTAAAAGGTTAGCTCTGTACCCTTAGTCTTGATTAAAAATATCCGTTTATAAATTAGAAATGTCGGTCCTGCCTTCAGATGCACATGCGTGTATTTTTACCTCTTGTATAGTCTGTTATATATGGATTTGCACTGTACTGTAGCTGATCTTATAAGTTGCCTGGTGTCAAGTGGCCAATTCAGTGGTTTATAGGGGTGTTGGATGGAACCCTTAATGAGGAACAGAATCATCAGTGAGGAGCACGAAGAACTTTTTCACTCCTGAGGAAGAATGGGGATCTTCATTATTTTGTCTGACTTATGCTTTTCCTTCCTGAATAATCTTTTTCTTCGTTAACCCCATTTCCTAATGGTGCTCCTATCATTGGTTAGTCAGGCTGAGGACAGGGCACCCTGGATTTCAGAAATATTGCTCCATCAACTGAGTGGGTTACTGTTATGTGATTTTTTTTTTAATCATTTATTTATTTATTTTATTTTTGGTACTTGCTCTGAGAATCTGAACATGGTTCTGCCAAGCACTGCAGCTAGGCTAGCTCCTACAAATGCTACTGTGGTATCTGCAGCTATTAATTCAGATCCCAAAATGATTTACTTAGTCCTACTTCCAAACTTGTCTCAGAAGACTCTGAGAATGATGGTCTAAATCAGACCTAGCTCCCCCGACAATTTTTCCTAAAATACTTTAGGAAAAACAAATAAGTATGCACATATACCTGTCCAAATCATTGTAATTTATTTATGTTGGGGTTTTTTGCAGAGCCAATAAAAATAACGTACAGTTGTCTCTCTTCTTTACTGCATTGGCTCTCAACCTTTCCAGACTACTGTACCCCTTTCAGAAGTCTGATTTTTATCTTGCATATTCCCAAGTTTCACCTCACTTAAACTACTTGCTTACAAAATCAGACGTAAAAGACAAGTGTCACAGCACGCTATTACTGAAAAATTGCTTGCTTTCTCATTTTTACCATAGAATTATAAAATAAATTGGAATATAAATATTATACTTTCGGTGTATAGTTTATAGAGCAGTATAAACAAGTCATGGTCTGTATGAAATTTTAGTTTGTACTGACTTTGCTAGTGCTTTTTATGTAGCCTGTTGTAAAACTAGGCAAATATGTAGATGTACCTCTGCATACCCCCAGGGGTACACGTACCCTGGGTTGAGAACCCCTGCTTTACTGGACTTAAACCGAATAGAAACAAATAAGGTGCTTTACATGTTCTTGTCTTTCTTTCTTATTTCTTTTGCATTTTTTAGACTAGCTAGCTAGTAAGTCTGTTTCTGTAACAAACGAAACAAATATCACTTTTCGTAACAGACTTATTCAGCCCCGGGGGACAAATTAAGCCCTGGATGGGGAGATGGGTAGGGAGGCAGCAGGGGTCTGGGGGGTTGGATGGGGCAGGACTAGGGGAGGCAGCAGGAGATGGGGTGTGATCCTGGGGACTGGGGCCAGAGGACGCAGGGGGGGGGCTGGGGTGGGGCAGTGGGGTGAGCCCGGGGCCAGGACCTGCCACTGCACAGCTGGGGGACGGAGTGTGCGTCTGAAACCTGGGGCCAGAGAACGCAG
The DNA here is from genome assembly GCF_965140235.1 of Caretta caretta. Lineage (NCBI taxonomy): Eukaryota > Metazoa > Chordata > Testudines > Cheloniidae > Caretta > Caretta caretta. The sequence continues at coordinate 4,100,237 of NC_134219.1, forward strand.
CGTGGGCAAGGGGCAATGGGGGCACCTGGGCCCTGCGGCTGGAGGCGGTGGTGTGTGGGTGAGTGGGCAGGGGAGGTGTGAGCCTAGGGCCAGAGCCTGCCACCCCCTGAACTGAAGGTCAAGCCCTACTGCCCCTGGGAAGGTGGGGAGCTCACACCAGCTGCTTGCTCCTGTGACGTTTGTGGCGCCGTGTGAGGGCCGGGCCCAACCCCTGCTAGTAACCTCAGGTGAGGGCCATGCTCCTCCTCATCCAGGAGGCTGTGGCCACACAAAAAGCTCCTGGTGGCCACATGCGGCCACGTTGTCCACATTTGAGAAACGCTGGTCTAAATGGCTGTATGCTTCAGTTTCTGTGATTCAGGCATTGCTTGGTGCTCCTTTACAGAACAGCAAAGAAAGCCAAAACACTTAACTGATCATTTGTGTTTGAGTTCTGTTTTATAATTGTGGCTAAACTGAAGCATTACAACTACTTGGTATATGTATTGATATATAAAATGGGGTAGATATAACAGAGGAATTTTGAAGATGCCCTTTAATTTTGAAGATGTTTGTAACCCTTCTCCAGATACTTCTCCTTGATCTTGCATTTGATAGCCATCTATTGTTGTGTAGATAATATCATGATTTCAGCAGTGATCTTATAAGGGACATTATTTGCTTCATTATGGTCCTATATATAAAGGAATTGTTGATTTACAACAACCTGATCACAAGGTATGTCTTCAATATGATTTGGGCAGTAAAGAGCTTCACGTTCTAGTGACTTTTGTGTCTGGTTTTAAAAAAATGGAGAACAGTATGATGACTGGAGAGACCTGTCAACAGCCTTAGAAGTAGGAAACACATCCCAGGACACAAGTTCTGCTGTATTTTCGCTTAACAGTTAAAATTAGAGTGCTTTTAGATACTGGAAACCGTCTTTAGTCAGTACTAGTGGCCCTAAAAATTGTATTCTGTTATGACTTGAAATTTAAATATTGATTATTACTAAGTACTGATCATAGTTTTTACCTTGATTTTCAGAAGGTGCCTGTAACGAAAAACTGTAAGGAAAGCAGACTAAAAGAAAACAAAGTGTCCTGTGCGGTGGGTTTTTCTCCAAGGCTGCCGTAACTTGCTGAGTGTAAAAGTGCAGTTTGTTTTTTATGCATTAAGTAGTTTATGAAAAATAAGGTGATTTAGTAAATGTGGATTAGTGACCACTACACACCCTTCTTGTGTAAACTCTAACTTTGTATAATACCTGTAGAAAAAATAACCAGTCACTCATACAGCATTGACTGATCATTGCATTCTTAACAGAGTATGTTTGAAATCTTTCTCTTTAGTTGACCTGGTTAATTCCGACACTCAGTGCTCTTGCACTGATTTCAAATGCCCATAATTCAGCCTCAACAATTCTGTCAGCCTCAGCTGTGTTTTCTTGCTTTTCTGTTACAGTTGGGCTCAAAAACAAAGTGGAATTCATTGCTGTTCTGGTGGAATCAATATAACCTATTGTATAAATCAATGTTATGCACTCTGCCTTTATAGTTTAGTGTCATAGTCCATGTCAAACACTTATTTACATAGTGACCTGAGGAGCCTGGATAATTCTGGCCGATGATGTAAGTTGCAGTCTGAGATTTGTGAGCAAGCATTGCTCCAGATCTTGGAGTAAACCCCAGTGTGTACTGTTCTTCAGTAGTAAACTCTCTTTCAAGGTTATGCAATGTGGGTTTGCCTCCTTGAGTATGAACACACACTAGATGTATCTTATTGGGCTTGACTCTGATCATTGAAATTGCTGCTTTCTGTTCTAAAGAAACGGTATTCCACCAAAAAAAAAAATTACATAATGGCTACCAAATCTTGATTTATACAGTACAAACATTAGTTGTTGTATGATGGTACCTCATACAAAAATCTGAAGTGGCCTTGTAATCAAACTAAGGGTTGGGGACAATATGGACTTGTTACAGGCATACGTATATATTTGCCAACATTTCTTTTCCTTTTCATCAAAGTAATGTATGCCAAGATCAAGGGACATTTTCAGGTGGAAAAACTCTTTAAAATGTAAATTTTTTTTTTAATTTACTAACAATACCTTTCGATTAAAGAATGTTTAAAGTCTACTCTATTTATAATGCTCACTTCTTAAATTTAATTGAGTGGATGATAAATTAGACATTTTCACTTTGATTCTTAAGCACTTAGCACAATGCTGCAATATTGTGAACAGTACATGAGAATAACAAAACAGGAAACTGTTTAATTGCAACTAAAGCAAATCCATGAAAATATTAGCTATCCTTTAAACTTGTTTAGCCTAAGCCACTTGATGTCTCTTGAAACACAGAAAATACGCTTTGTGTGTGGAATACTGACAACACTTTATTGGTGTCATGACCATTAAAAGCGTATACACATTTTAATCTGGTTAAAGAAAAACACTGTCTTCTTATGCAAGCTAAATCATGAGTTCTGTCTTACTTTCTGCATGTGAAAGTGATTTAGTGGCTTGCTGCTTAGTAGCCTTGAGGCTAACATAGATATCTGGGTAACTTTCTCACTGCAGTATTGCAGTGTAAAGTGCATTATGTTGCAGAAAACTAAGAACCAGGACTGAAATCTAACTTGCAAATACATAGTGGAAATGTGCTACAAGTATACTGAGTACCCTGTTGCATTTTTTTTCCCCAAGTCTCCTGTCACTCTGGGTGTTTCGCTTCGTGTGCTATGCATAGCTGTTCTGAACTTGTTTCAAACCAAATTTTGACACATGGGAAAAGGGGGAATTTTATGCAACTTTTCACCTAGCTCTAGAGAAGTATGAAATTTACTAAAATCCTGTTTTCTAGTTCTTAGCAGACCAAAATTTTATTAAAATTCACTTGTGAAGTCTGAGCACTTGGTTACAAAGAACTGTTAACCTGTGGTTTTCCACTAAGTTGGGTCAAATAGCCCTAGTGGTTAGTGGACGCAATTGCACATCACCTGGGCTTCCTGAAATTTCTCATTAGTCTGACAGTCACTAAAGCAACTGAATGGGCCTTCTTGGCATTCAGTGGATTTACTTCCTGAATTGTCCACTGGACTACCTGTGAACCATGAAACTCTGTGGGAGGGAGAACTGGAGAAAAATGCTTCTTAATCAAGCTGTATAAATATGCATAGGAGAAAAATGTAAATGTTCCCTGCCGGTTAACCTTTTCTTTGTTCCACAGTCCTCCAGCAGCGATAGCAGCAGCAGCTGCAGTAGCAGCAGCATCAACAGCCCTGACAGAGGAAGTGGTCCCGAAACCAGCTTAAACCAGATAATTGCAGCATCCAGTCCCATCACCCCCCCCTCCTTCCACGAGCAGTCTGCACTAAGTCAAGGTCCTTACTTCCACATCAACCAGATCCTGAAGGAGGCACACTTCCACAGCTTACAGAACCGTGGCCGCCCTCCTACATGATGAACCAGCAGTTCCTTGCCTTCTGTGAAGGGACAGCACTGTGTAGATTTGATATTTCAACTTAAAGTTTGTTAAAATGAAATTGCACAAAACGCCTGTTGCCTTTTCAGTCTATATTTGAAATAACAGGTTAACAGGAAATTGTTTACTTGTGGTTTGCTGCACTATTGCAATGCAAAAGGGGCTTTGAAGCAATTTTTATAGGATTATTTTTTGGGGTTGGTATCAAATACATGTACGATGAGTCTGAGGAACCCACATCTGTATTATAGGCGTGCATAATGAGTCCAATTCAGATTGACTGCCTAATCTGTTCGTTAGCAAGTGTTGCTTTATGTAAAGTCCTTTCAAACGTTCATCTTCAGTTTTATAAATCTTTTTTAATTTCAATAAACTAGTGAACAAGTTTCCATGATCAAGTATTATTTGTAAAGGTTGAGAGTAGTTAAAGGGACATTTGCTGAAAATGTCTAGTGTTACAAGCATCACTGACTATTACTGTAACTGGAAGATTGGAGAACGTCTCATGTAGCTTAGTGGGCATGCTAAACTTTACCTTATTTAATCTTTCACACAGCAATAAGACAAACAAGAAAATCCTTCTCTAGAACTAGGAAGAAAACTTAACACAGCTGAAATTCAAGCTCTGAAAAGAACTTCAGCAGTATGACCACCTGAGAGACAGGTACCATTGGGTATGTTCAGAAAGCATGCTCTACCATGCCACTCTGAGATGCACAGTAAAAAGGAAAGCTGATTTCAACACTCCAGAGGGTGTTTAGGTTATATGAATGAACTTTTTCTTCTTCCCTTACCCAGCTTTACATGATAAAACAGAGAGGGAAGGGTAAGAGCATTTTGTTAATTTTTTGCTTCAGCAGTCACACTGCAATATCTTAACTAACTTCTAATTTAAATAATAGTATAACAAATATACTGTGGCTAGGGGAAAGGGATAAGAGCATGCTGTCTTATTTTCTTAGTAACTTACGCTGAACAGTTTAGCCAGTACAGGCCTGGGAGAGTGCATTCCAAGTGGAAATGAATGGTGCAGGCAAACTTAAGTGTTTCATCTTTTTATTAGATCACTTGGTCATGCTAGAGAGCCAACCCAGTTTGAACAGGGATGGTGCAGCTGTGTCCTCCTCCTCTGTTGCAAGCTGTCTGAACAAGGAACCGGGGCGGAATGTTTCCTCTTCTGCTCTTATGACTGAAGGAGGTGGAACCTGTGTTTTTTAAAAGAGAATCAGTGACTGCTATACTGTCTCTTACATTGATTCCACACACAGCCAGTGGTTAGCAGCTGCAGGGAGGCACAGTAAGGTAAGAGAATCAAGAACTGTATAACTGAGTAGGAACTAAGTCTAACCTGAACCCCTGCCTCTCCAGCTACATATACAGGATTACTCAGCCTAAAAAGCCTTGTCTACACTAGATTTCTAGTACTAGAGAGGGGTTTCTAGGTCCTGGCATCATAGAGCTTCCCCCTGTGCAACTTTTTAAACTAGATCAGTATGCTGTTAACTACTTAAGACTTGTAAGAATCACTTAATGTGATTGTTTTTACTGACTAGCCCAGGAAAGGGGCTTACTCTATTTTCTCCTGTGCTTTAGAAATGATAAAATACCACTGTCCCTATACCTAGACAATAGTTTTTGATTAAGTACTCTACACAATCTTACATGATTCATTACATGGTGGGATCTGAGAAAAGGCAGAGAGCGCATATCTGCTAGTAATTCAGAAAAGGGGCTTTCTATTAAACTATATATACACACATCACTGCAGCTACAACTAGTAACACACAGGTAGGTATGGAAGAAATGTCACTGTTTCTAAACTATACTAGATACCCTGGGAGCAGGAGGTAGATAATTTTTTCTAAAATTGAATTGTTTTGAAACAAGTGTGCTCTTTAGAACAATTAAAGCCAAGAAGTTCTCCCACTGAATTACATGAACTTGAAGGAGCAGAATGTGATAGGTTGGCCCCCATTTAGGTAAATGTCTCTACTCTTAAATAGAGAAGTGGATCTTTATTGAATGAAATCAGTCAGGACTGTGCCCTACTGCACCATAGTGGGGTATGGGTTCAGTGATGACTTGGAGGGATGAGTGCGTTTAGGAATACCACTTCCTGAAGCAGCTAGGTCTTCCTTGGCTCTCCCAGTCCTCCACACAGGAGCCCTGCCTAAACAGACATTTAAATGATGGGGAATGAGTATCTGTGTACAATTTAGGTTAATATAAAATTTAATACAGAGCAACTGGACAATACTAAATGCCATTGTAGGTGAAGCAAGCCACTCAGAATGCACACAAGCTTAAATACCCAAGCAAGATTTCTTCAGGAGTATGGGTCACCATCATACTGGAAGGAAGTTTATAAAATAGTTAGACAGCATCCTTTAACAGCTTAACATTCCTTGCTACTTCCCTTAAATACAGATGAAGAAGCAAAATTTTAAGTCATCACTGCATAAACTTACATGGTCTGTCAGCTGGGGGCTAGAGGTCTGGAATTCTGTGCTTCCGGACTTGCTTTTGGCCTTTAGCAAATCGCTTAAGGAAAATGAGCTAATCAGGTTTCCTGTTGGCTTTTTTTTTTTAAAGGGGTGGGGGAGGGTATGATTACTTGCAAAACTAATGTGAGGATTAGGATTTGTACAGTATTTTTAAAAGCAACCCTGCTTGGAAAGTACTTGTCTCTTACTAGGGGCTGCTGACTTAAATATTTACTCAACCCGTTCTCCCTTCTTAAGCACCCCGAACCAAGTTCTTGCATTTTTTTTTTTAAGTCTCCTCAGCAAGCCTGGAACCCTTATTTACAATGCTGCTTCCCTGCTCTGGTAACACAGTAGGGATATGTGGTAAGATTAGGATGGTTTATAACAAAGTCACCAACCTGAGTCTGATTTTCTGGGTTTTTAACAGCAGATTTAGTCTTTCGAGAGCTTGACATACTAAGCGGTAGAAGTCCAAATCTTAGAGAGAAATAAGGAAATGTATTCAGTCATACCATTCAGTTCAAGACACTTGCTTTCTAAAAAGTCATATCTGCATCACTGAGCAACTTACCTTATTTGACTAGATGCTAATGGCAAGATATTGTAAGGCTCCTGGGAGCTCAAATTATTGCTTCTATTGGTATACTGATTCTCTGCCCCAGTGAGTAGGCCAAACAGGACCTAGAAGACAGGAAATAAGTGTCATTTTGTTTTTCAGGTGGCTGAGGATTCTGTAACCCAAACTGCTCAAGTAACAAGAAGCCTGTGCCTGTATACAGGTTTCAGAGTAGCAGCTGTGTTAGTCTGTATTCGCAAAAAGAAAAGGAGTACTAGTGGCACCTTCGAGTCTAACATTTATTTGAGCATAAGCTTTCGTGAGCTACAGATGAAGTGAGCTGTAGCTCACGAAAGCTTATGCTCAAATAAATTTGTTAGTCTCTAAGGTGCCACTAGTACTCCTTTTCTTTTTGCCTGTATACAGAAGCTCTCAAATACACACAGAATTGTCTTTAACGTTTTGGGGAAAGGATTCAGCCTTAATTTTTCCATTTCAAGGCAGCTGACTTGTCTCCCCTCGCTCTCTTAAACTTGTTTCCTTTCATCAGAGCTTCTCTAACTTACAGAGGTGCAGTGGTGCTTCTAGGTAGTATTTTCACTAAGAACAGCCATACTGGGTCAGACCAAAGGTCCATCTAGCCCAGTATCCTGTCTTCCGACAGTTGCCAGTGCCAGGTGCCCCAAAGGGAATGAACAGAACAAGGAATCAAGTGATCCATCCCTTGTCACCTATTCCCAGCTTCTAGCAAAAGGAGAACTGCTTCTGTCTGTGTAGGTACTCCATCTTCCCTAGAGGCAGTAGCCAGGGTGATGGGAGAAGACCTCCTGTGAAAAATAGCACTAACTACATCGCTCAACACCCCTGAGTGATGTAGTTATACTGACAAATTCCTAGTGTAGACCATGCCTCAGCTAACTGCCTGCTACTATGGTAGCAGAATCTGGGGCTGACTATGTGGCAGTTTGTATTTCACAGATTCTAATGACTCTCCCTTTTGGTTACAGAAGGAAGAGAGCTGAGTGAGAGTGTGTATCTATCATGCTATAGAGAACTCGCTCAGCAAGCTATGCCTAGCTCCAGCTGGCTTTAAATATCCCATCTGCAATGTTGAGTGCAGGCCAATAGTTAGCTGCAGTTGAACTGCATAATGTGAGGAAATGATCAGCTTGCTTGATAACTCTGCAGTAGAATAAAGCAGTAAACAGGTTTTGCAACATTCACTTCTATTGCAGGGAATTCCTTTCCCCTGAACTTACAGAGGTTCGTTGCACCAGGCGGTTAAGGCTGCTATTTAAATGTGGAGTAAAAACATCCAAGTCAAACGGATCAATGTTGGCTTCTAAGAAGTCTGTCACCTTCTCAATCCTGCAACAAGACCAAAAAGATGCCATTACAGATCTTCATATTAAATAAAAGTAGATTACAAGATGGACAGATGCTTATGATGGGGCAAGTGGAAATTGGTATTGCAGTGGTCCCTCATGAAACTGAGCTGCTCCCCTCTCAGCTGACCTCTGTCTGAGTACAAGTAGGAGGCACACATCAGAGGAGCAGCAGTTTTCAGTTTCACAAGGCTTCTGCAGACTTGTGACAGAGGAAAAACTTCCATTCAATAAGCCTCTACCTGCAGCAGGGAAGAGGTGAAAGTACTTTAATGTAATTTTGAAGGCTTTTCTGTTCCTATTTACAGAACACTCTTAGCCCTGGTCTACACTAGGACTTTAGGTCGAATTTAACAGCGTTAAATCGATGTAAACCTGCACCCGTCCACACAATGAAGCCCTTTTTTTCGACTTAAAGGGCTTTTAAAATCAACTTCCTTACTCTACCCCTGACAAGTGGATTAGCACTTAAATTGGCCTTGCCGGGTCGAATTTGGGGGTACTGTGGACACAATTTGACGGTATTGGCCTCCGGGAGCTATCCCAGAGTGCTCCATTGTGACTGCTCTGGACAGCGCTCTCAACTCAGATGCACTGGCCAGGTAGATGGGAAAAGAACCGCGAACTTTTGCATCTCATTTCCGGAGACTGCGGGAACTGTGGGATAGCTACCCACAGTATGACACTCCGGAAGTCGACTCTTACCTCGGTACTGTGGAAGCACTCTGCCGAGTTAATGCACTTAGAGCATTTTCTGTGGAGACACACTCGAATATATAAAACCGATTTCTAAAAAAACAACTTCTATAAATTCGACCTAATTTCGTAGTGTAGACATACCCTTAGAGTGGAAGCCAAGTGTCTGAGTGGGATTTGTGCTCCCTATTCTTCTGCTTCACAAACCTGTTGCTAAACAGGTGTGATTTCTAAAAGTAAGGTTCTTCAAGACTAGTTCCATGACCAGGCAGAAGAGTTCTCTGGAGGCATCAGTTAGTGGTACCAGGTCTACCCCCATTGAGGAGACTGGTTGGCCTGGCTCAGCTCCAATACTCCACCCTCATCCCACTCTGAGATTTTTAGACTATGCTTAAGAGTTGGTGAAAAGATGATGGGTAGTGGCAGACATACCAATGTCCCATATGCTGCCCTGTAGGGCTTCTAGCTTTCCCTGAAGAACTTCTCTGTAGGTCGCTTCTGTCATAGAGCAAGGCTGAATGAGCCACTTTCTCTTTAGACTGCCTTTAAGTTGTGATTGTGTGCGAGGAAGTAGGATGTCAGAACTGGACTGAGAACTTGCTTCAGACCCTGAACAGCCTCTCTGATGCTTGGCTTAGAACACTGGCAGTACACTGTACCTGGAGTCCTGCTTGCTCCTGCTAGTTTTTGCTTCCTCACTCTTAGCTGTTAGGACTATATTCAAATAACGCAGATCATAGAGCAACTGCAACGCCCTGTTCTGAGTCATTGGGAACGTGCGTCCCTTCTGTAAGGAAGGCAGAAGGGTATGTTTCAACATTCTCTTTATAATAATGGTTTCCAAAGGTTTTTTTCAAGACAGAACAAACAAAATACTCAGAACAATCAGCAGCAGGCTTAAGTCCAACAGTTCAGTTAGCTATCCTATGCCACATCCACTCTTGTCACATCCTCTTTGTATGTTGACTCGTATGCTCCTCAGGGCAGACATGGTCTCATTTGTGAAGTGCCATGAATGTCTTAGCCCTAACCGTTCCAAAGGCTTCTGGACACATTAGCAAAGCCACATTGAAAAGAAATGACCAAACCAGTCATGCCAAGTAGCTCCCGAAGGAGAAGAAAAGACTTAAGTATGTTCTGACACGTGTATTGGACAAAGAAAGCATTCACTTCAGTTTCTAAGAAATGGAATATGCAGAAGATCTGTCTAGTCTATTACTGAAGTAACACCATGGCTCTCCTGGAACTGCAGCCATCTCTCTTAGCATCATGCTAATGGGAAAGTAGGGCCTTAACAAAGCTCTGTTTCCTTTTCAGAGGCCTTTGCTGGCCATGCAAGCAGACAGGTGGAAGAACTAGAGCATTGTCACGGGAGCATGCAAGCGGCTACTTCCCTTTCCTGCACAGGCTCTCAAGGGCTTACAGCACTTTACAGTCTCAAAACCCATGAAAGGAAGGCTTGGATGATAACTGCAGGTGGGGAAACTGAGGCACTGGAGTGTAGAGATTTTGCATTAAGCTGGATCCCAGTCCCAGGTTATGTCCCATAAAACAAGCTTAAATTTCTGGGGGCTTCTCAGAGATGAATTTTTGGGGTTCCCTGATCAGTAGGAAAGATTGACTATAATTGTGACTGCACTTGCAGATTCCCTTTCAGTACAACCAAAAATCCAGGGTGTAGAACAAAATCCCAGCTGAATACCTTCTCCTGCTTCTCTTCAACAAGCTTCTCATAGCCAGCCAGCACTTCCGCCAGGCAGGTCTTCAGCAGCAGCTGCAAGGTACGCTTTGGTAGAGCGTGACCTCCAACCCGATTGACTTCTTGACACAAGCTGAAGAGGAGGCACTGAACATACCAGGATGGCTGTTGGGGGGGAAAAGACACACACAGGACACCAATAAAAGCGGATATGTTCCTGACCTTTCTGTATGGGTTGTTGGCATTATCAAGGTGAATGAGAGAGGTGATGTGAATTCTGGGTTTCTCCTGCTATCTTCTCCTTCCTCATCACCAACCTTGGTCTCTTGCCTTCTCCCCTCATAGAAGGCTGCCTCAATGCTCCCATCCTGTCCTACCTCCTTACTCTTACTGACTCCGTACATACCCTTTCCCTCTCATCATCCTCTGGATCTTTCCCCTCATGAAGCATGTCCTGGTCTCCACTATCTTCAGAACCATCTGTTAGCCCCATCTGCCTTTCCAGCTATAGTCCCTTCCACTCGAAAATCAGGAAATATGTAGTCTACAACCAAAGTACTGATTTTCCCTCCTCTAGGTCTGTTATCTTCCTTCCAGATGGGCTTCTAACTTTTTTCCACTCTACTGAAACTGGTTTCATTTTGGTCTTCAGTTACCTCTTCCTGGCCAAACCTCCGGGCTTCTATTCTATCCTCATCCTAGAGCTGCAGCTCAACCCCTCCTTCCTGACATCTTATCCTCAGCAGGGTTTTGAGATACTATATCTTTTCTCCTCTGTGTTTTTTGGTGGGGCCAGCTCTTCCCCTGGCTTTGGTGGGGGTTCCCCAGGGCTTTCTCTTTGCTCTTTCCATTAGTTTTAGCCATCGTCTGTGTTGCTGATAACTCACAAATCTCTTTCTATCACTGGCCTGTCTCCTATCCAATCCCACATTTCAATTGTCTGATGTCCTCATAGGCATCAAGACGTTAAATACATTAAAGGTTATAAGGTGCTCAGATAAGTACTTGTCTGGCTTCCATCACTGTACTAAGACAGATCTTAAACTGAATATAGACAAAAACTGAACTTGTCTTCCCACTTTTCCTATCACGGTTCACAACACCATCCTCCCAGTCACTCAGGCTTACAATCTGAGGGGTATTTTTTTACTCCTCCTTTTCCCTTACCCCACACTTACAAGACATTCCAAATCTGGATGCTACTTCCTTCATTCTGTCCTTTGCTTTCCGCCACCCAGCCACGTCTCTTGTTCAGGCCTCATTATAGCCTGCCTTGCTGCCTGCAGTATCTTCCCTCTTCACCCTAATGTCTCTCTCACACATCCACTCCCTTCAGTCTGTATAAAATGCTGCTGCTAAACTCCTCTTTCTTGCCTGTCTGATCATGTAACTCCTCCCTTTCTTCAGTCCCTCAGTTGGCTTCCCAGCCAATATCTGCTGCTTGTCACCACCTTCAAAAGTCTACATAGCTTTGTCTCTTCCCAACTTTCCTACCCCTGCTGCTCCACTATTGCTGCCCAATCTCATCCACCTGTTTGTCAGATTTATACAATCACCACCTTGCCTTCTTTCCTACAGCTCATCCTTGTCCACCTTTGAGTTTGTCTTAAAGGCAGTGCAGCAGAAGTGAGTTTAAGGAATCTTATTGATTTGTACATTATAAGCTGCCTCTTTTAATTCCCCTTTCCCAGACTATCTCTACAGCGGGAGCATCTCAGGGCAGGGACTGTTCTCCTTAAGCATTACCCAGCACACAATGAAAAGCACTGCAAATAATTAGGAATAAAGCCAAAAAGTTGGGCTACAGGTGATGTAGTGACAGTGTTATACAAACACCAGCCATTCTGGGTACAGCACCAAGTCAGCAACATGGACTTTAGGGACCGCTTTTAGTGAGAGGGGGGAATGTTGGCCAGGGGATGGCTGGGGCTTATCCCTCACAGCGTATTTACATTCACATTCTCCTATAGGACAGACCTGAAGAAGAGCTCTGTGGAAGTGTAAAAGTCTCTAACCAACAGAAGTTGGTTCAATAAAAGCTCCCTCTCTCTCCTATCTTGAGACAGAGAGCTACAACACTGCATGCGTATTCTTTGGCAGAAGTCCTAAGATCTTCAAGTTGCCCCCTAGGACTTGGATATGTGACCGTGAGTGCAGGAAGATTTCATAAGATAGGAGTGAATTCAGTGAAACCTCCTAGAGTGAAATGCAGGTTTACTGACTATTTTACAAGCAGCTTTTGGCCTCCTGAAAGATTATTTCCCTCCATTCACCCAGAGGACATTGCTCACACCTGTACAGGGAGTCGGATCTTTGACGTTATGCTGCTTCCTGTTTCTGTCTCCTCCTGAATTTCAATTTCATCCCAGTTGGTGGCCGTAGCTAAGATAGAGCCAGCTGCATCTAGCAGCAAAGTTTTGGTGAAACTGTGAACCAGGACCTAGAGGGGAAAAATACAAATATTCAGTAACAGGCCAATGCAGGTACTGGGGTCAGGCAGTCTATTTATGGCTCCCTTGTGTTTTTCACTTAGTGAATCTGCTGAGGAGTCTGAGGTGGGCAAAGTATTTTCCATTGGTCTTTAAGAGCGTCACACCAAGGGGATCTGGCACCTCAGAGTGTGACTATTTCAGAGCTATAGCTCAGCCACAGTCATTGGAAACTGATTAGGTACCCGCAAAAAGAAAAGGAGTACTTGTGGCACCTTAGAGACTAACCAATTTATTTGAGCATGAGCTTTCGTGAGCTACAGCTCACTTCATCAGATGCATACCGTGGAAACTGCAGCAGACTTTATATACACACAGAGAATATGAAACAATACCTCCTCCCACCCCACTGTCCTGCTGGTAATAGCTTATCTAAAGTGATCAACAGGTGGGCCATTTCCAGCACCCTCCACCCCCACACACAAATTCACTCTCCTGCTGGTGCTAGCCCATCCAAAGTGACAACTCTTTACATAATCAAGTCGGGCTATTTCCTGCATAGATCCAGGTTTTCTCACATCCCCCCCACCCCCATACACACACAAACTCACTCTCCTGCTGGTAACGCATTATTAAGGATCTACAACCTATCCTAAAGGATGACCCAACACTCTCACAAGTCTTGGGAGACAGGCCAGTCCTTGCCTACAGACAGCCCCGCAACCTGAAGCAAATACTCACCAACAACCACATACCACACAACAGAACCACTAACCCAGGAACTTATCCTTACTGTCATTATGATTAGGTACCCTAATTCTAGTAGTGGCAATGTTCTAATGAATGGAAAGTCTCTGAAGAACTAGAATGACAAGCACAGTGGTGGCTGTGGGCAGCTGTGAAAGAGAAACCTAAATAGGAAAGGAGTGTGCCCAAAGAAAACTGGCTACTTACTTTTATAACAGTTGAGCTCCAAATCTGATATGCAAACAGGCTCTGTTGCAGGAGTTGTTCTTTCACTTCCTGCCACTTGGCCTGCATGGGATTCACCTCCTGGACTTTCCCTTTCCCCGGCTTTTTAAAAGACCGGGTCTCCCTCATTACATTCTCTGTGCTGCCTGATTTACCCAGAATGCACTGCTTCAGGTGAGGACACAGTTCACCTAGTGACTGACAAAGTCTTGCCATGAAGAGGACGGTATTAAGTTTGGCATCGTTCAGAGCGTCTGTGTGTCCTTTCAGCTTGTCCTCAGCACTCTGCAGCTCTTCTCTAACACAGCCCAAGACATACTGGATGCAGGTAATGCAGTGATCACGGAGCAGCTCTTCTACGGTGCCAGCATCAGCATATCTATCAAAAGCAGAGTTCCTGGACTGCACGCCCAATATCTCTTTGGGTGTGGAAGAGTCAGAGGGCAGGTAGGACAGAAGGTCATCCAGTTTGGCCTTCAGTTTGGTATCCAAGGCAGAACAGAAGCTCTGCACGCAGGGAGTGAGAGCCTGGGCCTTCATAGACAGGCCACTCTTTGCAAATTGGCTGCGGTTTGCCACGTTGACCCAGGCAGCATCAGAAGGCATGTCGCTGGGGCTCTCTGACCACAGAAACAAAGCCATGTTGTGTTCAAATTGGATGTGCTTGCTGGGGGTGGAGGTACTGGACTTGACTTCAAGCTCCTGTAGAGCTAAGATAAGAAGCTGTTTCGAACTGCTGGAGATGGAGTCAAATCCTTCCTTCGTCAGGGTCTGGAAAAGAGAACTTTCCCTTCTCAGGTCTCAGTGGCTGCCACATCACCCATTTTAAGAGTGCCTCTATGGCTGCTGAAAGGTACTGTGGGCGGCCCTGGAGAGTGAAGACCTCTCTCCCCAGACAGTACCGCAAGGGGAGCAGCTGTGCAAGCTTCCCCATGCAGCACCAGCCTTCCCCTCCCCCGCCACACTGTTCCCTCTAAGCTGTGCATGTGTTGCACGCACACACAGATCCTAAACCCTGCACACACGGTGAAGCACCGCGCGCACAAAAATTTACACAGAAGAAATTTTTTGCGCACGTGGCCTGTCAAAAAATTAGAGGGAACATTGTCCCCCACCCAGCTAACGTATGCCCCTCATGACCTGTTCTCTGCTGAGACTGCCAGGCTAGGGAAGCAGACAGCACTTAAACATTGCCAAAGTCAGCCTGGTTTAGCCCCGACAGCATCTCACCTGTAACCTGTCCAAGAAAAGCTGGCGCAGCAAGTCCTCCCAGAAGGAGATGGGCTTGTCCAAGAGTCGATGACACACTGTGTCCCAGTTCTGGCTCATGGACTCACCAGTGAGCAGCTCCCACACAGCGTCACGGATGCCGGCTAGGCCTTTCAGGCTCTTCACGTAGCCCAGCAGAGTGATAAGCCCAGATTTGATATCTTCATTACACCTGAAAGCAATATTCACTTCAGTCCCATTCCCTCATATCACAGCTCCAGGCAATGCAGCAGAGAACTTCTACTTTACTGTTCTAGGCTGGACTACAAAGGGATTCTTATTGCTTTGTGAAAGGATCCAGCAAGGAGACCCGTGGCAGGACTGAAAATGACCTAGGAAGTTTACCTGCCACCTCACAGTGATCCAGCCACTTGCATTCCTGGCCATGTTGACCCACATGTTGCGTCATCCCCAGGAACTACTAGAAGCACATCATGCTCCCCTACAGGGTCCCAGCCCATGTATCTCAGCGCCCTGGACCACAGGCAAGGAGCGCTGTACCAGGGTTGGGCAAAGACCATCACCTTACTCTGCAACAACTCCCCGCTAGCCAACCTAGCACATGTGGGCCCCTGACGGAGGTGCTCTTTGGAGGATAAAATGGGGCAGCCGGGCAGGGAGAAGTTTGGGGGTAGGAATTCCTCTCAACCAAAGAAGGCTTCAAACTTCAGTCTGACTGCAGCTAAGAGCTACCGTTTGCTTACACTTTCATGCATTTCATAGGTAGAGGGCAGAGTCGCATGGGGCTGACTGAGCCACTACATAAGGAAAGGGAGGCCTGACTGTTACTCTCCTCTTAGCAAGGCATGCTGGGAAAGGGGAGGAGCCTGGGACCTTTATAATGTAGGCTCTGCCAGCTCTCTTGCACAGTGCTCAGGAGGACAGCAGGAAGAAAAGAGATGCTGGAATGAGAACAACCCCAGGAAGGAAATACCGAAGAGCAGAGGTAAGCACTTAGAGGCATTTTTCTATTTGGATAAGAGTTTGGGGGACTTTATTTTCGGTAATACTGCAGGGACGCTAGACACAGATCACTCAGCGTTGCAGGGAAGTACTCTGGTTATAATCTGCTGCCTTACTGATGTATTGAACAACCTGGCTTTCGAGAAAGCATTTAGTCTGTATAATCCCTTATCTCAGCATCTCTGTGGCAGACACGGGCGTCCTGATACGCTTCTATGGGGATAACAGGCAGGTGAGTAAACTTGGCTCCATTTTATGACCCCCAGCCAAGGATTGCTGTTGAGCTGCTTAGGTGCTGCAGAAGCACTCTATGCTGCTAGACAGATCTAGTGGTGTCTGATGGCGCCTCACTCCCTTTCACTAGAGGAGGAATACAGTGACAGAACAAGTACTGTCCTAATCCATCCCTTAGAAGAAGCTCCCTCTATACACTCACATGTTAATCCACTTCTGAAGAGTCTCTCTCAGGTAGTCCTGGCTGATTGGATGTGCCAGGGTTCGGAGGGTTGGCTGGAACTCTACAATGGACAGTGGTAGATATTTGAACCAGCTGCTCAGCTGTATCTCCTCTTTCAAAACTTTGATGCCTTTACCTAGAAGAATTGTGCCGCATGAGTGGGGTGGGTTCAATGGGGTCTTGACTAAGCCCTAGTTGTATGAGGAACATGCACAAATGACCATGAGATAGTGAAACCAATCCCAAGTCTCATTGCCTGAGCAAGCTACTCACCTGCTGGATCCTGGCCTGTTGTGGTCTCCAGCATTGAAAAGAGCAAGCTGCAGGGCAGGGTCGGATCTGAGGGCACCCCTTCAGGCAGAGTGTAAAACAGGACATGAGCTTGGTACAAGGTGGTGGTTAGCAACTCCATCAACGAACACACCTGAGCTTTTATTCCCGCACCTAAAAAGAAAAATTTCTTAATAGAGGCAGCAGCCCTAACCTTCCTCATTAAAGCAGTCCCATAATAAGAACAATGCTGGTCAGAAAGGACAAACATTTTTCCAAGCCAGATGTGTATTTACAGTGAAGATACCAGCTATCTGTTCCTATAGATAATGGAGATGGGCAGAGCATGGAGTAACTTATAGATACAGCAAAGCAGAGTTATTGTGATGGATCAGTTAGCTACACAAGTACCTCTGAACCAATCACCCCCATCTTGTGATAAAGGAGTCTCCTGCAAGCTATCCTGTTTGGCCACTACTGTTTTTAAAGGACCAAGGGAAATAATTAGCTGTGTGTTAACCCTGATTCAATGCAACAAAGTTCCCATGGAGGCTACAAAATAGGACAAACTCCGTTCCACTCAGTTTCTGCTCTTTCCTTGAGATGGGAAAGAGACCTTAGAGCTTCCTTTAACATCAGTTCAGGAGCGAAGCCAGTTGTACTGACCGTGATGTGGCTGGTTCAGAAGCTGCTGAACAGCTGACTTCCTGGCCAGCAGGAAGTCTGTCAGGGCTTGGCGTGGAGAGCTGTCCTCCAAAAGCATGATGGAGCATAAGGCCTCTGCCACTGCTTGGTCAGAAACGGCCTGGCATTTTAGCAGCGATTTGCTTTCATGCAGTATGGTGGATCTAATAAGGAAACAAGTGAGATGCAGTCACCAGGTGTTGAACAGGGTTGCCAGCTTTCTAACTGCTGACAACCAGACCCCCGAGGCCCTGTCTCCTGCTCGCACCTCTCCACAGACACCCCCGTCGTCACTCGCTGCTCTCCTTGTCCCCCGGAGCTAGATCCTCTCCACGTCCCTCCCTCCACCGCCAGCTGCGCTCTCTTTACTCTGGGGCTGCAGCCTGATGCGGAGCCTGCCTGCCCATGAGCTGCAAGTAGGAGGTGGCCCTGGCGGAGCAAGAGACTAAACCGAACATATGGGAAACCAAAGCTTCCTTTCATATCCATGGGTGGAATCAATAGGAGTCACCTACGAGGCACCTAGGGCAGCCGATCGTCTGGCCCAGTCCTGGAACCTGACCGCATCAACCCTTCCTACCCCAGTGGCTGTAAAGTATAAGGTGGAACAGTGTAATCTTAAAAGGGTGGTTTAAATTCCATGATCCTGCCAGCTTGGTAAACTAACACTGCTTACATTCTTACTCTAGTACACAGCATTTTGAACCTTTCAAAGTAATAACCCTCCACCAGGAAACTCCCAAAGGTGTCCAAGCTAATTCAGCCATCCAATTGGAATGGACTGTCCTGCATACAAAGGGTTCATGTTGACATCTTGAGCTGCTCAGGGGATGGAAACGCTTGTCTGCTAGGGGGAAGACAACAGCTCACTTTATGCAATCCCTTCAAGAGTGATGCCTGACAAGCATAGAGGGAGCTATGTTGAGCCCTTGACTTAATAGAGAGAAAGTAGGGGAGGAAAAAAAATATTCTCCACCACCACCACACTTTTTCCCATGAGGAAGGAGAGATCTAGAACAGGGCACTGGGAGTCAAACTCCTGGGTTCTACTGTCAGTTCTGCCAGCGGCAGTCAGTATGATGTTGGGTAAACTGCTTCACCTCTGTCTCTCAGCTTTTGTGGCTGTGGAACAATAATCCCTACTTCCCCTAGGAAAAAGAGAGGATAGGAGGCTATGTTTGTATCGGGCCTTCAGGTAGGTTTAAAATATTACGGCAGTGCAATGCTCTGACAGCATTTGCAAACTGGCTCTGGCAGGGCTGCAACCACCACCACGCTGCTTACCTAAAGTGGCTAGCTGCTGCCACTTGTCGTACAAGGATGGGGAAGCGTGCAAGGATGGGACTGTAACGGGAGCTGGAGGAATCCAGCTGCAGGAGGCTGTGGAGATGGCAGCAGAGCAGGTAGAGATGAGTGGCACGTAAGTACTGAGAGGCCTCCATGGCACTCCAGATCTTCTCGGGAATCTCCAGCAGCAGCTTGATCTGCGCTGCGGTGCCATAGAACTTCTCCTGCGAGTGCAGCGTAGTCTGGGCACGAAAGGAGAGGCCGTGACTGTGGGTACAATCACGCTTCCAAGGGAACAACAATGCAGAAGCTACCCGAGCTTTGTCCCTGTACGCTTCCGTGCCGTGACCGCTAACAGGCGAAAGCCGGACAGAACGCAGTCCTGCAACCCAGGCTTTGGGTAAACTGACGACGCCCCCCCCGCCCCCGCCCCCGCCGCCATGCCCAGCTCAGGGGCTCGTCTCCCAGGATGTCCTATCCACCCTGGCAGGAAGGAAAAGGCCGAGCTGGTGCGGGGGCCACCAGGCGGGAGTGGCGCTGCGATGCAGCAGGGTCTCACAAGGACGACTCTGACCGCCGACAAGGAGGACGGGGGCTGTGGGGCAGGGGCACCCCCAGCCCTCGCGGGGCTCCAGCAGTGACGCTAGGGTGGGGCCGGCACCTGCGGCCTGGCTCGAGGCTGGGGGCCTGTCCTGGGCCAAGGCTGCACTGACCGCGGCTTGTTGCGGGGGCCCCCTCGCTCCCCCGGGGGGGGCCGCAGGCCCCGCCCCCTCGCTCCCCCGGGGGGGCGCAGGCCCCGCCCCCTCGCTCACCTGGGCCCCCCGGGCGCCCCGCGGCCCCGGCGCCCCGCGCTGCAGGCCCCGCACCGCCCCCAGCAGGTGCTCGGCGCTGAGGCGCATCTCGGCGATGGTGTCGGCCGCCTCGATGAGGTCCCGGTAGCGCTCCCCCACCATCTGCCGCAGCTCCTCCCGCTTCTGCTCGATGCCCGCCCGCAGCCGCCGCTCCACCTCGCGCAGCTCGGCCGTCGTGTGCGCCTCGAAGAGCGCCGCCGCCTCCGGGCCCCGCGGCAGCCCGGGCCCCGCCGCCGCCGCCATCTTGGGCGCGACCCTGGGCGGCCACCGTCCGTCCCGCGAAGCGGGGGAGCGTCCCTTTACCCGTGACGTGTCCGACGGGTGCCGCCGCCAGCTGCGGGAGGGGCAGCGACACTTCCGGGCACTGGGGGCATCGCTCGGCGCCATCTTTGTGAGGGCTCGCGGGACTTCCGGTTATTGCTCGCCTGCCTCAGGGGCCGCCATCTTTGTGAGGGGCAAGGGCAACCTCCCCATTGAGCCCCGCCCCCTTCCATAAGGTCCCCACAGGCCATAGGTGATTCCCCCTATAGAGCTCCCCCTCCCCCCAACCCCTTCGTTAGGGGCACCCTCACTTCCCCTCCCCCCCATCCCTTTCCCTAGGGCTCCCTCACGTCGCCATCCCTTTCCATGGGGTGCTCACCTCCCCAGCCCCATTGCCTTCCCACAGAGCCTTTCCTGCCAGAGCAAGGGGCAGGATCAGCTGTCCTGGCCCCCTCAGAGAGGCTGATGTTATCCTGTCCCATCCCCCTGGGCCGCTGTGGGGGTGCTTCCCGGGCCCCGGGGTGGAGCAAGTCACAGAGAGCTTTTAAACCTGGAAGAACGCCTCCGATTTCCTGTTCATACCAGAGATGCCCCCACTCCCTTGTTTTCCTCCCTCCGCTCCTTTTCTGCAATTCTCACGCACCCATCGCCGTGGAACCTCGACACCGATTCCCACAAAGCAATAATCCGCCACAATAAAAAACCACCCTCCCTGAGTTCTCGAAGCTTAGTCCTCGTCCACTGTCTCCCTTGACTTTAGATTCCTCTCTGAGAGCCTGGAGTCCACCTCTTCCTTTTGCACAGCTCCTAATGTTGACCAGTTAAAATGCTGCTCGTTGACATTTTTTGCCGTTCTGCTTGGAGCTTGCGCAATACGAATAGACTGGTCTGCTTTGGTTTTTAGTCAGCATATGTATTTCCCCCTTGCAGGGGAAGGCCTAAATGCAATCTAAAACCTGGTTATATTGAGTTTTTAAATTGTAGTTAATTAACACCTAGTACTGCCTTATCATATATACTTGTATGCATCTTTAAAATATTTCTGCCAGCATCAAGGTAGAAATATGAAAGATCTGCTTTTGTCAAACCCAAGTTATTGGGCTTAATATAGGGGTAACGGGTGAAATTTAATGGCCTGTGATATACAGGAGGTGAGACTAAATGGTCCCTACTAGCCTTCAGTTCTATGAACCTATGAAGGTGTTTGGGTGTCTAATGTCAGGATCAGACCCTAAATACGGAGTCAGATGATGGTTGCATAAGAAAAAACAGCTGCACACTCTGCCCCTACATGTGAAATGAATTGTGATAGTTTGTCTTGCTCCATTCAGCCTTTCAAAATGACTCTGTGACAGAGTTTGTGGAGTATATTTGTTTGCAGCGTGGATGGGGTCCCAGGGTAGGCGAGGTGATATCTTTTATTGGACCAACTTCTGTTTCTGAAAGGGACAAACTTTCAAGCTTCACAGAGCTCTTCTTCAGGTCCTGAGAAGATAACCAGTTAGTGTCACAGCTATATACAAAGTGGGCCAGATTAAGCATAAGAGATGCACCCATGTTGCAGGAGACCACTTAAAATGAAGTGGGTAATTAACACCTCTGCATTCATGCGACAAAGGGGGTGGTAGGAGGCAGGGAGTGTTACAAATTGTTGTAATAAGCCATACAGCCAGCATCTCTGTTATGTCTGTGGTTTTTAGTGTCCAGTAGAGTTATGAATTGAAGTTCCCAGGCTCCTCTTTTGAAGGTGTTAGTTTTGTTTTCTAATTGAGACCGTATGTGATCATACATGTTCCAAGCACCAGCTAAAGGAACAGGTGATGTTAACAGTACTCCTCTGCTCCTGCAGGAAGTGAACGTGTGAAATCTGCTCTGGGGGGAGCCCTTCCAGCTGTTAACTTCCCATCCTGGCTCACGAAAGCTCATGCTCAAATAAATTGGTTAGTCTCTAAGGTGCCACAAGTACTCCTTTTCTTTTTGCGAATACAGACTAACACGGCTGTTCCTCTGAAACCTGTCATCCTGGATAGTTCATCTCACTGTCCTGAAGATGCCACTCTTGCTCCACTTATGGGCACCTTAAATTCCTCCTGGTAGTGCAGTGGGCTCTGAATGCTCTGCTCAGTTTAGGGCAAGGTTGGATGATTGGATCTAATCCTTCATACATGAAATGCACAGAATCTCCCTTAAAGCTAAGCCAGCTGTGATGGGCTGGGGAAAATGGGAAAGGCATCTCAAAGTACAGTATTCTAACTCGGCGCCATTCCAGAAACAGGGATCTGAAGGTTAGGAGGCACTGGAAGTCCACTGTGTGTTTCCCCTCCTGTCTTTGGTCAGTTGTTGCTTGAAGGCCATTTGCCCTAGGTACAAAACAGTCCTAGCAGCCTGTGGATGCTCAGCAAGCCAATTAACCTCCCTTGTGTCCCCAGTGGAAGGTTTCAGGATGAATTTGCAACTTGAGTGGTACAAGTTTAACACCAATGGTATCTAGTATCCTGCAGCCTCCGGACTCTGACCCCTGTCCCATGGCAAAAGCGGAAGGGATAACTCAGTGGTTTGAGCATTGGCCTGCTAAACCCAGGGTTGTGAACTCAATCCTTAAGGGGGGCCATTTAGGGATCTGGGGCAAAAATTGGAGATTGGCCCTGCTTTGAGCAGGGGGTTGGACTAGATGACCTCCTGAGGTGCCTTCCAATCCTGATAGTCTATGAAACGGCTGGGACTACATAAGAACATAAGTGATATCTCACCTGCCATCCATTTCCACCCTCTGACAAACAGAGACTAGGGACACCGTTCCTTACCCATCCTGGCTAATAGCTATTAATGGACTTAACCTCCATGAATTTATCCAGTTACTTACTATGTGCTTGGAGATATGTTACCTGTGGCCCATAATCAAACCATTCCAAAATTATTTGGGCTCAGGTACTAGGCCTGGTATTCCTTCCTTCATTCTCAATTTATGCACTATTTGCTTAGTAGCTGGAACATCTGTGCTTTTGTAAACAGAGTGAAACTGAAAACCTAGGTTGCCCATCATACAGGGGTAAGCCTGGTTTGCCAGCCAGCAAGCTTAGAACTGAACTTGGACCCTCTGGGTGGTGTCTGTTTATTATTTCCATGTATTACTCTGTTTCTAGACCACTTGTTTCTGGTGTTTATAAATTTAATAAATTAAAGGACTTTGACTTATGCAGGCCAGTAAATCCACACCACTATTAAAACAATAGCACACTGCATGTATGTTTCATTACATGCAGATACTTCAGCAGTTAATGGAGACTGGAACCCAGTACTTTGAGCACCAAGAAGAACGAACATGTCTTTTAGCAATAAGTAACCAGCTGTTATAACTGCTGGGGCTAAACACTAGAAGGAGACATGGTTACGTATCAAATCCGTATCTAACACAGTCACTTCCAAATTGTACAGTGAATTAAAAGGAAAAGATATGCTAAAATGGACAACTGAAGCAGGGTTTCTTTCTTTCTGTCTGTCTTTTTTTTTTTCTTTTTTTCTCTCTCTAAATACAAAGTATCCCCTTCTGTATCTCAAATAACCAATCTGATCAAGGAAAGCAAGAGTTACAACTTTGGATTTAACTCTATCCTCTGTAAATATGTACACTATGAACACTGCCAAATATGCACTTGCACAATAGGATAAAGTTTGCCATGCTAAAAAAGGCTTTCAACAGAACAATTGTTAAAGCAACAGCTTTACAACAATATATTGCTCTCAGGTATGAGCAAATATTGCCTTGTTTGAGCATAAAGTACCTGGGTGTGTGTTAGTTTATTTTTGTCCTTTTTTCCCAAACAAGAATTTCCCACCCCCGAACCACATTTTTCAAGAACTGCAACACAGAAATATTTGAATAGGATGAGAACATCTGAAATGCTGCAAAGACACAATGAAACCAGCCTGCTCTAATAATTGCTCGGTTTGCAAGAGCTTCCCAGGACAGTTATCGGATTATACCTTGTTACAAAAGGTTAACACCTCCTGATTGAAGCAGAAAGGTGTCTGACGTGTCAGATTTCATATATATGAGTCTGCCTGGAAGGAACCTCTCGAGCTAATGCACATATATTCTAGTTCAGGGATCAGCAGCCTTTCAGAAGCGGTGTACCGAGTCTTCATTGATTCACCCTAATTTAAGCTTTCGTGTGCCTCTAATACATTGTAACGTTTTTAGAAGGTCTTTCTAGAAGTCTATAATATATAACTAAACTATTGTTGTATGTCAAGTCAGTAAGGTTTTTAAAAATGTTTAAGAAGCTTCATTTAAAATTAAAAGGCAGAGCCCCCCAGACCGGTGGCCAGGACCCGGGCCGTGTGAGTGCCACCGAAAATCACCTTGTGCGCCGCCCTTGGCGCGCGTGCCATAGGTTGCCTACCCCTGTTCTAGTTAAATGAATGCATCCCGTTAGCAGGTAGTACTGTCTGCCCCAGGAATATTACCTGATGTAACAATGTGTATGCAAAGTGCTTTCCCACAGCTGCGTGCTCACAGATTACCTGTTTGTTTTTAGGGTGATGGTCTGAAAGAAGCAGATTTTGTGGAGTAAGGGAGTGGGAATAGGAAGGAAGCATGCTGTAGAAACACTCTGTTTCCTAATGATTCCCCCCCCCCCACCATGGGAAAAGAGCAAACTCCACTTGAACCCAATGGACCATGCTTGTCGTGTGGTGAGAGAACAGGACCTCTGGAGAGATGCCCCTGCTATGATATTAGGGTCCAAAGAGTCCCCAAAGTTCGGTGCAGTGTCAAGACAGACCAAAATTTCATAGCTGGCTTGTAATGGAACAAACCAACCTTCTCCTGAACCTTGCGGACATTCAGATCTGGCTCTGATCCAGACTTTGTAACTTAGACTGATTTTGACAGTCGGTTCACTTCGCTGGCTTTAGTCTCTCCAAGGCTTCTTACAGGCATTGGGCCAGAGCACGACTCTATTATCAGCACTCTCTGATTGCAGAACTAGCTGTTCTTCAATGAGTCCTAGGAAGGCCAATGTATTTACAATTGCAGTAAATATCTCTATTCATTTCCCTGGTAATACAATATGTCTCTCTTTCACACAGGGGCACACACTCTCTTTTTCCAACAGATGAGCTTCCCCATGACTGTAATGTTACAATAGTTTGTAGACAAAAAGCAGTCTTAGCACCACTTGCTTGCAAGTGACATGCGTGGGCCTGCTTAATCTTCATAAATGTGCTCTCGTTACACTATACCTTGCTTCACTCAGAGATGAACATACCCATTTACCATGCTGTGTGCCAGCTGAACCCTTCCCCTGTCGGGAGCACTTGAAGGCGGATAAACGAGGATGCAGAGAACTGGCCTCTTGGACATCTCTTTCCTTGAAGGCCAGTAACTTTTTGTTCTCAAGGCTCAAAACTTCTTAGGAAAAGATTTCAAACCAGTCTGTGCTCTGTGTGTTTGGGTCATCCAGGCTTCCAGAACCAGTAACTCTCTGAGCATTTGCTTGCTGGTGAGCCTTGGGAAATGTCATGGCATTCCCAGTGCTAAATCAGTCCAATTGCAATAATCTCTCTAATGATTAGAGCTGGTTGAAAAATGTTTAATAGGAAAAAAACGTTCTCAGAGTTTTTTGTTGGATTTTTTTTTTTTTTTAAATCTCAGGCACACTCTGCTGCTCCAAAACAGCCCAAAAATGTGTTTATTTTAAAAAGCCAGAATTTCCTGCAGTTTTAATCATCTATAGCAAAACTGGTTGAATTTGTATTTTTCTTGTTTCATGCAATACTTTTTTGGGAGCTACCCTAGGAACTGGCAGACTGGCTCAGATCCAAGGTCTATCTAGCCCTGAAACCTGCCACTGACAGTTGCCAGTGCCAGATGCTTCGGGAGAAGGTGCAAGAAGCCCCACATGAGGCACCTGGGGGATAATAACCATACCACGCCCCATGAAGGTCTCATCCTAATAGAGTGGTTGAAGCCTGAGATTTTATCTCCCTTCCTTTTTTGGGGGGGGGGGGGCATCATTATTAGGGCAGCAGGTTTGTCACAGTGCAGAAAAGTCATAGATACCATGATTTCTCCATTTGTCTGTGACTTCCTGCAGGAAGGCTTTAGGTGGGTCACCAGCCCAGTGTGGAGGGGAGGTCCTGGGTGGATGGGGGGCTGGAGAGAGTCCATCCAACAGTGTTGGCTCCTGTGTCCCCCAGGGCTGGGCCTGACTCATTGCTCCGGGTGTTGCGACCTGGCGCATGGAGTCGCAGCACCGCTCACTCAAATTTGGCACAGACGCCTTCCTTCCTCTCGCCAAACATGACATTCTATCCATGTCTGGGGTGAGTGAGGGGCAGGCTCACCCTCCAGGCACGCCCCTGCTTCACCCAGCCAGGATGAGAGTGGCGGTACCAGGCCAGAAGGTGCTGCTGTGGGTGCTCAGTGCCCTCTCATTTATCAAGGCACTTTTGTATCGGAAATCACAGAGCAGTCACTAGCCCAGGACTCTTACTACATTTACCGTGATTGCTCCCTGATTTTCGATTTAAACAATGCTGCGACAAACTTCCAGCCCTAATTATTATAACTGGACATTCTTATTCTCCAGGGTTGTGACACCCAGCATTCTGTAGCTATTAAACTGACGGGTGAGTGGTGGTTTATCTCCCTGACTAATTCAGCAACAATAAAATGGATGGGAGTCTAGTTTTGGGCAGGCTGGAAATTTAGCTTTTGATAGGGGTTGAGGGGAGAGAGAGGAACAAAATTCCAGTTTTCCCCTACCTCTCATACACACACCATTCTTCACAAACATCAGTGAGTGGTCCGGTACCTGTCATCTAGATAACAGTTCAGCCTGGTATCTTCCCAAGAGCTTAAGGGTGTTAGGTGCCCAAATCACTTTTATGGGAGTGAGGCACGCAACTCTTTGTCTCCTCAGTTCATTTCAATGCACAAGTTCACCTATAGCTCGAAGCATTCTCCGAGCCGTTCACACTCTGAGTCTTATTGCAATGGAATCTTCGCTGCGGAGCTGAACTGGGGCAGAGGCTGTACTCCATGGTAAATGTTTCACAAGGGGAATTTTCCTTCTCTCTTCATCCATGTAGTTACGAGCTAGAGCCTGCCACTGTCACTCACCTTACTTAATAGCTTGCTCTGTATTCCATCCCAGGGGTGGATTTCCATAGGGCTGCTTGAGGAGTGACCTAGCAGGACAGGAAGCAGGATCCAGCTCCCAGGAGATAGCGTCCCAGTCTTTGGGGGAACACAAGTGGGGGAAAAACTGTCAGCAATTGGGATTTTTATTTAAGCGTGGAGGGGAGAATATTGGAGGGAGGAAAGCTGGGAGGTGACACGAGCTCAATCTCCGCCCCCAAATACATCATCTTAGGTTTGTCTCGAATCTATGGTGTATATCTAGTCCCTGTTCTGGTGCATTGGCCAGGGGGTAGGAGGTGGAGAGATGTCTGCAGCTGGAGGGGCTGTTCCAGAGCGGTTATTTTCACCCCCTGCCACTGCTTTCCCTGACCTTTCAGTTAATCATGTAGGGCCAGACTCAGACTTTGCAAGGAGTTTACAATACGTAACTGATGCCTATACATCCTTGTACACCTGCACAAGCTACATGGAGTTTGGATCTGGGTGCAGCCCACTTACTCCCTCCAGGGGGCAGGTGGGTAGAGCTTCTGCTCCAGCCCCCTACTGGCTAAAGTAACCCAGCCAACAGGCAGGGGCCGGGGGGGATATAGTAGGATTGCTGGTGGCTAAGGTGAGCAGTATATATAGCTGCCCCTGGGAACAAGGAGCAATCCAGGAGGAATTGACTCGGCTGGGTGTTTGAGTCACAGCGCCTCCTGGTGCTACTCCAGATTAGTGCACTGTATGCCCCATCCTGTGCTCAGGGCTGGGCCTACCATCACAATCTTCCCCCCGAGGTAAAATTTGATCCCTTCTTATAATCAAGAAAATAACTTTTTTTTTTTTTGCGGGAGGGACCAGAAACTGTATTGACACACACACCCCAACCAGCTTTCAGCTTCCATGTGTACAGCCAGGCTATGAGACGCCCTCTCTCTTCGGAGAGGAGTTGGTTTTACAGTCAGACACCTATACACAATACACTTCCAAAGAGAAATAATTAGCCAGTAAAATCACTTTACTTCTGGTGTTACAGTCCTAGAAGTCACCGCTGGTATCACAACTGACACACACATACATCGCTTAGAGAACATACAGAGATAGCCGGTGCGGGCTGAGGAATACAGGTTTCGTTCTGAGTGAAAGAAGGTTCCCTGCCCTTACTCGGCTGTTATTCCACTGTGTAACTGGCACACAGCAGAGCGGATGCTGCATCCCTTACTGCCTGAGTGCTTCTTACTCCAGCGTGTAGTCCAGTGGGCCTGTTCCTCCCAGCCAGGATCGGGTCCAGAGGCAACACAGGTTAATTGGAACCACACAAAGAGGGGCTGACTGTCGCACACAAACACTGCACATGCAGGGGTGGACTCATACACTCGGAATAACAGCAAAATTGTGGGTACAAAATGCCCAACTGTCTCGTCGCTACAATAATAACAATTAAAATGTGTTGCTAGGTACTGTATATACACCCCTTCTCTCCTCTCAACCAGCGCCCTAGCGAGGATGGGGAAGAATCACTGCAGCAGTCAGGGCTTTCCGAGACTTTGTCAGAGCTTTTCCCCCTTTGGAAGGTGGGGTGCATGTCCTCACACCAGTGTAAACCCAGCGGACTTGCTCCTGCTCTCCATGACACTGGAGTGAATGGGCAGTCAATGGGAATTTGGGCCCAGGGAATCAAAGAACCATAGGAATGAAGCAAGAGGATTGGTTACTGTCATCGGCTGTCCTTTGGGTAGAAAATGACAGCTCAAGTTAAAATAATAGGGTAGAAGCTCTGGATTTAGAGCCTTCCCACTGACTTAAGGGCCTGATCTAAAGCCCCTTGAACACGGTGACAAACAGGTGTAACCCGCATGATTTCATAGTTACCCCTGATTTACACTGGACTAAAGGAGAGGAGAGCCAGGGACTTTACTCCTTGAGACTGACTCGGGTTATGCTTCAATGGGACAGAGAAGTCCCAGAAGGGCTCAGATAAAACACGTACTAAGTGCATGGAGGGGCAGGGGAAGTGCCAAAGCAAGGGCACAGGCTTTTGGAAATGGTACACGCAGGAGATCACACATCCACCTGAACTTGCCCCTCTTGCCACGGACGGCCCTGATTTCTCAATTACGCTGTAGTCCCAGGGGGCTGCAGCCCCGAGGTAGAGCTGAATTCTCCACCATTCCAGAGCTCCTAGGGCCACTGGGTTGCTTTGCTACCGCCTGCAGTGACCCTTTCTGTAATGAACCACACAAAGTATTTCTAACATTCTCCAAGGGAAATTGCTGAGTGAGAGGTAGGCCAGGTATCGCCTTCTTTTGGGAGCCATTTTGTTCCCAGATTATTAACCTGTGTGAAGCTACTATATTCAAGGTGATTGCAAAAGGGCTGTACCAGGAATCGAGGGGTTAGCTCCACCTCCTCTTGCAGAGGGCAAAGGCTGGGTGCTTGGCAGACACAGAAGGGAATTTGGGAAGTCACACCTCACATTCGCTACCAGAGGACTGGCCTGGATCTCAGGCTGAGAGGTCTGCTGCAACTGCTTCTGTTTCCTTATTTTACTGCCTTGTTATAAAACTGATCGCTTTGAGACCTAGGCCTTCCTGACTCTAACTGGATACATACATAGATATTTTTCCCCAGTTGAATCATTATATGGAGGATCCTTCAAATAAACCACAGCTATGTTGTGAGACGTGAATGGACAACTCCCGCGAGATCACAGCACGGGCTTCCGTAGGCATGGATCTCTTGCTCCTGCATGAGCTAATCTTGGTAGAGAACAAGCTTAAAATGAGGGGACGGGGAATTTGTTCTCTGCAACCGTCTGGACGAGATTTTTACCACCACAGGGTAGAGGAGAGGACACTGATATAGCAAGAGGATTCCACTGACTGGTGTTGGAAATCAGTCTCTTCCAATTTGCACCCTTTGGGCAAATCTCTAGGAAAACCTTCCAGAAAAGGAGGTAACCAGGCAACAGAGCAGGGTGTAAGCAAGGGAAAGCTCTGCTACGCTGGTCTGGTGTCAGCACGAGGGACCTCAGTCCAGGTTCTGCATTCGAGTGCGTCACTGCTGGGCTTAGGGACTATGCAGCCAGCATGCTGAGCCCTTGGGGTGAGGGAGTGGTGGAGGTGGGACTCAAGCGACCCCATGCAGCCAAGGAGTGGTGTAGGTGGGACTCAGCGGGCTCATCCTTAACCAGGTCAAGTGCTCCCAATGTGGGGTCTGGGAAACCCTGGGTGGTTTGGGATGCCACAGGGTCCCACCCAGATAAGCCAATAACCAAACAGGCAAATTTGAAGGCTAGTTTTGAAGGCAGGGCCGATATTGTACATGGGAGCGAGCTGTGGGGGTGACGGGTCCCCCCATCAATGGTAGGGAACTCAGAAAGACCAGAGCAGACAGGTAGGGCCTGGAGAACCAGGGCAAGGCTTCAGGAAGGTGACACTAACCTGGCTGAAGATGCCAAGTGTCCCTTCTCCCCCTGTGGGATTATTAGCACCCGCCTGGCTAAGTGAGAAGGAGACCTTGCACTTTGACTAACAAAGGAGGGTGCATGCAGTTTCTCTCTTACTCCCCAAGGCTTTATCCTGCCAGGTGCTGAGTGCCCTCGACCACCAATCAGCGGCACTCAGCACCTTGCAGGGCTCAGTTCCAAATAAACGCCAAGCTCAGCTACTCTAGCACCTGCTGGACGGCTGTCTGTCCCTCTGTCCTCCTCGAACCGAAAACGCTGCACCTCTCGCAACACGCTCGCCCGCGTGAAGATCCTCCCTGCTTAACTGTGATTGTGTCAACCCCCAGGGTGTTTCAGGGACCCGTGCTACCATGTCACGCAACAGCTCTGCCTCGGTTTCCCCCCCTCTGAAACCCGAGGCCATTGAGCGTTACCTCCTGGTTAATGTTCAGACAGCGCTTTGGAGCAGCAGCACGCCATGCGAGGGTTACGCGTCCGTGGTCCAAAACACAACCGGCCCCAGTCGTGGGACTGCAGGGAGCGGAGCACCCAGCGGTGCCTGGGGGATGAGACTGGTCTGCCCCTGGCGGACAGGACGGGCCTAGTCTATTCTCGCTGCTCTGAAACGTTCATGAAGTCACGGCTCAGCCGTGACATCGCCATGGAGAAGGGCAGCAAGGCTTTTGCTCAAACAAAGCTCCGGCTCCCTCTCCACTTAGCGAGGGATGCCGAGGCTGGGAAGCCAGAGAAGTCACTAAGGCAGTGCTGGCTCAGGGGCCCGATCCTGCTGGGAGCTGAACATGCCTGAGGCCTGTGATGCCAATGGGCCTGATCCTGGGAGAGGCTCTGAGGTGCTTCCCAGCAGTTCAGGGGGTCAGACCTTGAAGGAAGGGCCAGTAGACCGATGAGAACGGCCAGGAGGATTTTCTGAGTCTTTGGCTCCTGCAGGGAGGGGTGAGGGGGAGAGGTCTCTCCCAGTGGCTATGAATTAATTCTGGGAAGACCCACAGCCTGTCCTATACAGGAGGTCAGCCTAGAGGATCACAATGGTCCCTTCTGGCTTTGGCATCTCTGTATCTTCCCTGCAAAACCAGGGTGGATTTGCTAATCCCAGGGCGAAGGGGGAAAGTCTGTGGCTTTTTCTAACCGTGATTCATTGGTACTGTGAGAGCCTCAGGGGCCGTGAGCGCGCCGGGCGCTGTACGTATGCACACAGCACAAATGGAGGGGCCTTGCCCTGAAAAGCAAAACCGTGCTCCCGTTGCCCTATCATAAATCCCTCTTTTTAAAAAGAATCCTGCAGTGCCCCCCAAGGCCCTGCGAGACGGGCTGGGCAGCTCCTGGAGCCCAATGCTGCAGTCGGACCAGCGTGAGGGTGCTGGGGCAGAATGCCCAGCAGTTCCATTCTCCCCTCTCTGCCCAGCTCAGAGAGATGTTACTAAGTCAGCGGTCATGGGGCCAGCTGAAGCTAATGATGTAGATTTGCCATGGCCCTGCACCTTGTGCCAGTGTTTACACTGGTGTAAAATGCGACTACCTCAGAGCGGGAGCCAGTTGTGCTCCCTTTGCAATGGCTGCTTGAGGCACCGGCCTCCTTCATCCTTTTAGCATGTACTCCCTGATAATGCTTTGCATTTCCCTGGCGCCTTCCAGCTACAGCTCCTCCAGGGCTTTGCAAAGCTGTGGAACCAGAGGTGCAGAAAGGGAACGTGCCTGGCTCAGTGTCATACAGCAGCTGCGTGGGAGAAAGGGGACTAGAACCCAGGAGCGCTGACTCCCACGCTCCTGCCCTGACCACTACACTGCACTGCCCCCATTTCGTTGTCATGCTGGTGGGAGGGGCAGGACTGGAGAACTGTGGAGCGTATGCTCAGGATAGGTACAACACAGATGGCAGAACAAGCTTGCCATGAGCTGCCCTGTCTTGCACAGATGGCCTCCAGGGTGCCCTGAGCATTGCCAAATCTATGGGCAGGTGTGGGGAGATTCAGGCACTGGACACTGGAAGGAGTCACAAATAAGAATGGCCATACCAGGTCAGCCCAATGATCATCTAGCCTGGTATCCTGTCTTCTGATGGGCCAGTGCCTGATGCTTCAGAGGGAATGAACAGAACAGGGCAATTGTCGAGTGACCATCCTGCCGTCCAGTCCCAGCTTCTGGCAGTCAGAGGTTTAGAGACACCCAGAGCACGGGGTTGCGTCCCTGACCGTCTTGGCTAATAGCCATTGGTGAACCTATCCTCCATGTGCCTTTGCCCTGCCGTGATGCCTTTGCCCTGCAATGAGGCTGAACAGAGATTGACTCGCTGGCCGCCGCTCCAGCATCACTCCTTATTCAGAGACTGAGCGAGAAGCAGCTGCCTGCATTACCAGTCTCTGCTGCTGTCACTGAGCTGGCGGAAAAGCCCAGCCTGCCTGTGCTTGCCCCCTCTCCCCATCTTTGTCTGAGATTTAGGGGATAATTTTTCCCAGTGCACTCAATTTCCCTGACCTGAGATGGATTCCAAAGCTGTCTGGTTATTGCCAGCTGGAGACTGCTGCCTGGGGGCCTTTGGCAAGATTTTCTCCCACTTCCTTCCAGTTTTGCTTATAGCTCCCCCACATACACTGGTGGCATGGGCCGGTGAGAGGCAGCAGGGGTTAGTGGTTAACGCAAAAGACTGGGAGTCCGGACTCCTGGGTTCTCTTCCTGGTTCTACGACTGGCTCGCTGTGTGTTTTGAGCAAGTAACTTTCTCTCTTTCTCCACTTTGGTTTCCTGATCTGTAACGCGGGGGTGGCACTCGTCTCTTCACTCCCAGATGGGTTGTGAGGATAAATGAATTCCTGTTGCTAACATGCTTTAAGAGCCACACTAAGGAGGCATGCAAAGTATCACTGCTTGACATGTTCAGGTCCCTCAGCCATGGCTAGGCAGCCACACTGAACTCAGAGGCAGATCAGGACAGATACACCAGCTGCACAATGACAAGATAGAGGGTTCCTACTTTTCATCTCTAGATCTGGCTTATCCTTCCTCCGATTCCAAATCAAAGGGCGTTGAGCTGACGCGCTCAGCACCCTGCAGGACTGAGTTCTTACAGGATATTTGTCCATGTCGCAAAACCACTATGCAGCCTGGCATAACAGCTAATCCCAGAGTGTGCCCGGGACTGGACCAGCATGCTCAGCCAAGCACTCCCGAGCAACAGTCCTACAATAACCAACTGGCACTCGTCAGCAATCCCAGTAACCAAACCAGCATTCTGAGCAGCAGCCCTACAATAAACAAAGCAACACATCACTCACAAGCAACCCTACAATAAACAAAGCACCTATAACCAAATAGGAGTGCAGGATCAGGCCCATGCTGGCTAGCAGAAGGAAACCACCTTTGGAAAGGATGGCTTTAATGGTGCTCTCTCTGCGTCCCAATATCCTTGAGGTTTATTGTGCTCTGCTACTGCAGCCCCAACTAGGACTGAGAGGAGTTTTAATTAACCTCTTTGGACTTCCCCCAGGGCTCGTTAATGTGTGAAACAACAATACACCCCCTCCTGCACGCCACCACAAGACCTCCAAAATCCACACGCCTGCTGTAAATCTCCTGGTTAATTTCACTTGCTGGGGGCACACCAGGCGTTTCCGAATGTACCATCTGTCAGGACAAATTCCCTTGAAAATCAAGCGCGTAAGACACCTCCGCGATGGAACAAGCATGCAACGCGGCAGAATTGTTTTCAGAAGAATCTGAAGGAAGCCAAAACAGCTCTCTTCCCAGGCAGTAAAAATGCCATCGGGATAGAATAAACCGGTGACTTTAGGGCTTAGACCGCTTAGTGCTGCCACCACCCATCCATGTTCTGTACCTCCGCACTGCTCCCCCGTGCATCACAGCCCAGACCTGCAGCAGTCCCTGCGTCTCCGGCCGGGGGCCCGCCCCCAGCAGGCGCTGTCTGCGACGCAGCCCGGAGTGGGTTTTATGATCTGCCTGAGCTGAGGGAAGAAGATGAGACGCCCCTGTCGTGTTTTGTGACCTGAGTTCTGATCTGAGCCCAGGCCAGGGGCAGGGTAGGTGGGCGAAAGGCCGGTGCACAGAACCCCTCAGCTTTCCCAGAGTGGGCTACTCCTGATGCCGCTGCAGCCCTTACTCTAGGGAGAAGCCTGGCCGCCGGACCTGCATGTGGAGCACAGGCAGGCAGCACGCGCCCCTGCGCAAAGTGGTGACTGTGCATTGGTGGTTGAGGAGGATGGCCAGCAGCAGCAGCAGCCACCAGCCCATCCTTACGCACCCACACCCTGCAGCCGGGGCGTGGTTCCCTGCTTCGGGGTGGGGCCACTGTGCACTGGTGTTTGCGGGGCATATACCTGTCCCTGAGCAAACCCTGCTGCACAATGGCCATAGGCACCCAGGAAATTCCTATCGGCTCCCAAGATGCTCCCACTTACTCCAAATAGCCTTTGGAGGCTGCACCTACCGCTCAGTGGGAGGTTTTGCTGGAACCCTGCCCCCCCACCCAGGTGGAGGCTGCACGTTCCCCAAGGCTGAAGATTCTCACCCCAGGGGCGGCCGGACATCCCACTCGTTTCATATCATAGGGGTTTGGGCTGAGTCGGGTCCCGGATCAGGCCCAAACTGTTTCATGGACAGTTGCTCTTGCCTCGAGCGTGTCTGGGGGCCAAACGGTGCTTCGTTAATTCATCCTCACGGAGGCCCAAGCTTTTAGAAAGTGGGACCTCAGTTCTTGGGGCCAGGCTGACCTTCCGCACCCAATGACGTCAGCTGCAGCTGTGGGTGCTCAGCCCTTCTGAAAGCCAGGAGCAAGGGGGGACCCCAGAAAAATGAGGCACCCCACATCAGCAGCCTCTTCTGGAAAAAGTTGGCCTTAACTGCACAGTTGTTCCCAGGACCAGAAGCTCAGCCCCATGGTTTGTACGGTGTGAAGTAGCCAAGCATTTAACTTTCCAAAAGGTTTTGCTCTTAGACTAGACTTCTGGGCACACTTTACAGCTAGCCAACTCTGTTCATCTCCTTCCCTTTTCTGCCACTCAGAGCACGTCCACACCAGCAAGCTGCATTGGTTTAACCCTCAGGTGCGATTTTAAACCAACGGCCACGGGTACACTCCTATTTCATTTAAAACCAGGAGGCTTATTTTGGATTGGTCTCATTCAACCGGGAGCAGTTGTAACCAAAACCGCTGTAAGTCCCGCTTACACTGAAAGAAGCGAGTTCCCACCGTTTCCACTGATTTTTTTTAAAAAAACGACTTAAGTCAAAGAGGTGCCATTTCTGCGTGTAGACAGGGCTCCGTGTTGCTACACAACGCAACTCACTAGCAGGCTCCGGGTAAAGCCTTGCTCCAGGTTTCTGTGGGAGAAGTCCTGCAAATAGCAGCTCCTTTCATCAGGAGAGAGATGCTGAAGCAGATCTCTCTCTCTCTCTCTCTCTCTCTCCCCCCCCCCCACCTTCCTGCCGTACAAATAACTCCCACGCTACCCACGAGATATTCAGCACTTCCAACCCAGTTGGTGCATTGCCAATGCTGTAACACTAAACCTGTGCCTAACAAAGGGCTCCCAGCTGCATCAAGCCTAGCAATCATGACACCATATTTCATTTTAATGTGACACGTTCCTCTTGTTTTTAATCCCCAGCTCATCACTAGTATATTTTATTTTTGTTGTTGCAAAGTCTTGGTTAATATTTACTTCCTCCTTATAAAAATGGCATATAGCAACATACCTCAGACAGCCCCGAGATAAAACGGAGTCCCTGCCGCCTGGCCAGCAGCAAGCGAAAGGGCTGTGGCTCTGTGTGTGTGTGTGTGTGTGTGAAACTTCTTGTTCTCCGGCCTGTGTTTGAAGACAGCTGGCGGGGGGGGGGGGAAGAAAATTGCTTATGTGCGTGAGCCGGGATGTCAGTTACCCCCTTTGAAGGCAATGGGGTTGCATGTCGGTAACTGAGGGCAGAATTTCACCCCTGAGCAGGTGTTAAATGTAAATGAAAATTTCTCAGAGGGGAGAGGGGAACATATCAAGATTCTGGTTTGAAACAAATGAAGGGCACATTCATTGGATGGAAGCGACTGTGCAAAACTCTGCTTTGCACCACCAGGACACTAGCTTACGCTAGCTAAAACCCAGGGGCCAGCTCCTCCATGGCCATGCACCTTGGGTAGCTCTTGACCCCGGTGTAAATGGTTCCTAGTCTGACTGAGGCGCTCTGTCTACCCCCTTGCACGTATTTTGCGCTGTTGTAACCAACCGTGCCCAGGGGTACCGGGGGGGGGGCGGGGTTCTAGGGAATACAGACTGTAGCACTGAATGCCACTTGTGGGCTTTGGAGGCGTGGTGCTAGGTGGAAGGATCAGGGCTGGTTACAAAGGGAAGGGGGAGAAATCTTGTATTTGAGGCACAGGACTGGGAGTGGGGAGGCTCCCAGCGGGAGCTTGGGCACGGCCGGAGCCAAAGTTTTCAAACAACTCCCACCCAGCTTGGGCTGCTTCCACTTTTGGGTGCCCGGCCTGAGGCACGTCAGCACCCAGGGAATGGAGTCGGCCCAGTGAGAAACCACGTTGAAAAACACTGGCTTTAACTTCTGCAAGGCTTGGTTTCCTCACCTGTAAAATGGGGGAGGAGGGGAATTACTTGTAAAGCTTTCAGACACTAGGGTGAGAAGCGCCGCCAAAATGCCTCGGACTGACTAGAGAACAAGGTGAGAGCTGGAGAGAGGCCTGGCTGTGTACCTGGTGAGCTTTCTCCCTCCAGAAACTGTGATTTATGTACTTCCCCTCTGAAATCTACAAGGCCGTAATACAGGTGTGGTTTCTCTAGCATGCCACAGCACTGGAGAACAAACATTCAGCTCCCCTCCCTGCTTCTAAAGAGGTCACTCCCACTCCCCCGGGCTTTCTCTTCTCCCGAGAGCACCGTGTCGCAAGAGAGCAGGTCTCGGTTGCTGGTTATACTGGTGCCATTGGAGACCTACTGGCGGTTTAAAGGGAAAAAAGGTCTGTTCTCTTTTCCCCCCATTCAGACCCCTTAAGCCACAGGGTTTCCCTATTCCCTACGTAATGACAGGTGTCAGAGTAGCAGCCGGGTTAGTCTGTATCCGCAAAAAGAAAAGGAGGACTTGGGGCACCTTAGAGACTAACCAATTTATTTGAGCATGAGCTTTCGTGAGCTGCAGCTCACTTCATCGGATGCATTCAGTGGAAAATACAGTGTGTATGGTAACACCCATTGTTTCATGTTCTCTATGTATATAAATCTCCCCACTGTATTTTCCACTGCATGCATCCGATGCAGTGAGCTGTAGCTCACGAAAGCTTATGCTCAAATAAATGTGTTAGTCTCTAAGGTGCCACAAGTCCTCCTTTTCTATTCCCTACAGTCACTCTGACAGGGTGGATTGGGGGTAAGGAGCAGATCTGATTAGCAGCAGTAGATTTCTCTACAGATGAACCCAGCAATTAACATTTGCTCTAGCCTCCAGCATGCGACCCTCCCTGACCCAGCTGACGTATTTACATTTATCACCATAGTATCTTGGCACCACGGCTCTCGACTCCCCCAAGCACTTTACAGCTGCCTACAACTCAGCAGCCTTCACAGGTGTGGAGAAGCCGTGCTCTGCTTTCTGAAGAGAGTTAGTCCAGATTTACACCACTGTAACTGAGAAGAAAATTTCGCCCAGCAGTATCGCAGCTCATTTCCCCCAGAATCCCAACTCCCCCCCACCCCCCGAGCGTTTACATTTTAGAACCAAGCCAAGCACACACCCACCAGGCCTGGCATCTGTCAACATTTTAGACAGAGTCGTCAAATGTCCCTCAGCCTCTCCCTTGGTACCTTCTTTAGACCACGTCTGCAGCGTCAGAAACGTCCACGCTCAGACCAACGGCAAAGTAAAGCATCCACCTTGTAATAACTGATGGCCAGCGGCTTGTAATTTACAACCCCAGGAGTCTTGCTAGCCCAGGAACATCAACAGAACACGCACGAGGGCGGAAAAGGCCTCGCTGAGCAGCCAGCGAGAGAGCCAGTGGCTTCCCTAGAGCCTTTGTGTGCGCGTGTGTGCATGCAACAACACCAAACACACAGCTCGACAATGTTCCGGTAGCTGTTTCCGCCACAGCATCATGAATGCTAGAATTGAACGGCACGCCGAATCTGGGCTTGTGTGGCTGCAGATTGAACACGTGCAGGTGCTTTCCATGTGAAGGATGCTGCTGCTCGTCTCTGATGCCTCTCAGACAACGCACTCGCTAAAAGTCCCTGCCACATTCCCCTGGAGGAAAACAACAGAAAAGCAGTGGCTGGGGGACGACGGGAAAGCCACCACTAGCTCAGGACTGAAGATGGCCCATGCCGCCCTTTGGAGCAGTGTTTCTAGTTCATTTCAGGTGAAAGAAGGGAAACATTATACATATGAGG
The DNA here is from genome assembly GCF_965140235.1 of Caretta caretta. Classification (NCBI taxonomy): domain Eukaryota; kingdom Metazoa; phylum Chordata; order Testudines; family Cheloniidae; genus Caretta; species Caretta caretta. The sequence goes on from NC_134219.1 coordinate 4,138,962, forward strand.
GAGAGGAGAAAGGCTTTTTTATGGCAAGTTGATTTAAGCGGGAAGGTGGCTGTATTTGAAGCTGCTCGAAGGTCTGGGATGTGAGAGGTAGCACTGGCTAGATGGGCCGGTGGGCAGAGTCCAGGTCAGGTGAGTCCACCGCAAATATAACTGCTCACATATATACCAGCACCGTGTATCTGACTGCACAGGTGTGTATATCAACGGAGATTTTCAGGCTGCCCTGAGGCATCAATTTTAATGGAAATTGGGTTCCAGATCTCTTAGGAGGTCTGAGTCCTATTTGTCCACCCTCACACACATACACACACTGTACTGGGGCCGGGATATTTTCCTTCCGATGTGATTTCTTTCATTCTGATCTGTTGCTTCTCCGGTGGCAGGAAAAGCACCTTGTAAATAAATACAGTAATATTCTCGTAAAACTAGGGGAGCTTCAGGAGATTCAGTCTTAAAAAAATAAAATTTTACTAGTTGGGTAATAAAATGAAATATTCTTCATGTCCTAGTGGAGGATCTCACTGTGTGTGCTCTGATTCTTAAGACTGCTCTCTCCCATTTCCAGCTGGGTCGACTGCTTTGCAAAGAAACAGCCATGAATAGCTCTGTCTAGACATATGTGACCCATGCTGTATGGAGCATGTTGGTATGTGTAACCAAGTCTAGCAGAAATGCCTCCAAGTGCTGCCCTCGTGTGTGTGTATGTGTCTTTCCATGTATGAAGTTGCATTTGAGCAGCATCTGTCTGAATATTCAAAACCAACCTGCCTTCCGCTAAGAGGCTACTCTTGGCACAGGCCCCCCTCCCTGCATTACCATCCCCTAAGACAAGCAAACAACGACCAAGTACTCTTGACCTGACTTGCTGTGTGCTACTGCCATATAAAGGAGTGGGGAGGAGGAGGAAAGAGGACAGCTGAAAAGGGCAATCCAGGAGTCCTCTCAGATGCTTGTCTGAAGGTCACCATTAAGCAGAGTCCTTTGAGTTTCCGTGGTCTCATTTAGCCTGGATTTGTCCTGCTTGCTGTCGCTCCTGTCGGCATCATCCATGCCACTGACCTTCACCAGGCAGAGAACGTTCTGAAAGCTCTTCTTGAAGTTGTCGGACAAAAAGGCGTAGAGGATGGGGTTGGCGCAGCTGTTGGCATAGGTGAGGACCACAACGAAATCAAACATACCCTTGAGGAAGGGCGTGGGGGTGATGGATTCGGAGACGGAGACGGAGGAGACGTTAAATATGTAGAAGGGAAGCCAGCAGAAGATGAAGACTGCCACTACGGTGGAGACCATCCTGGTGACTTTCTTCTCCGACTTTTTCCTCTTGGAGGAGCCCACTCTGATCCCAGAGGACTTGACTTTGATAATGATGAACAAGTAGCAAAGGCAGATAATGGTGAGGGGCACCAGGAAGCCCAGAATGAAGGCATATATGATGAACCCTGTGTACCATGCGCCAGACTCGCCTGGCCAGATTATGGTGCAGCTACTCCTTCCATGGTTGTTTTGGATCCCAGCATAAATCATGATGGGCATAATGACCAGAAGGGAAACACCCCACACGGCAACATTGATCATCTTGGCCGTTCTTGGCCTTCTCCACTTGGCAGATTTGATGGGGTGGACCACAGCCAGGTACCTGTCGATGCTCATGACGGTCAGGCAGAAGATACTAGTGAACTGGTTGATCCCATCCACAGTCATGACGATCCGGCAGATGGCTCTGCCGAAGGGCCAGTGGACCAGAGCCACCTGCATGGCCAGGAATGGCAGCCCCAGCATGAAGAGCTCATCTGCGATGGCAAGGTTCAGGATGTAGATGTTGGTGATGGTCTTCATCTTGGCATAGCGGAGGATGACATAGATCACCAGTGTGTTGCCGCACAGGCCTATGATGCACACCCCAAAGTAGATGAAGGTAAGGATGGCATTGCTAGTCAGGTCAAAATGCTGGCCCGTAGTGTTCTGGGAGGCGTTGGCAGACATCTCCGTGGAGAAGTTGTCTAACTGGGAGGCCGAAGAGAACCAGAACTCAGTGACATTGGGCAACTCGTACGCCAGATCCATGGTGCCGTTGTTCACAGGGCAGGTAAAATTCAGATGAAATGAATTCTCACCTTTGTTTGTTTACAGGAGTGGGGCAGAGAGATCTAAAAATCAAACAGAGAACAAAACAAGTGTAAAGAAGCCCCCTCTTTATTGCTTAACCCTCCTGCTTCAGGTCTTAAGACAACTTCTTACTGATGGGGTTGTGGGCTGGGGCGTGGTCAGGAGGGAATGTTCCCTGGAGACAGTTTCTCCCACGACCACCTCTTGCAGTTTTTCTGTACCTTCCTCTGAAGTCTGTGCCCTATTCAGGAGGCTGACCTAGCTAGACCACTGCTAGGCAGGTTCCTTCCTGTTGTTTTCGTAATATCTAAAATATTACTGGCCAAACCCCGGCCTGAGGAAAGCCCACTGACGGCAGTAGAGTTATCCCAAGAATGACGTTAGCCTGGCAAATCAAATACAATAGTAGCACGGACGAACTTTATTTCGATGAGACCAATTAAAATGTGCCCGCAGGTTTTATGACGACCCAGGAGCTAAGAAGGAACTGTTGCTGCAGCCAGTTTCTGTGGGAAACCTGTTCCACGCCCTTCCCAGTGCTCAGGAAAACGCAGGCACCCAGGCAAATCTTTAGGGTTTTTTAGATAAGTACCCTGAACACTCTTGCACATTTTCCAATTGCACGTCCTCTCCCCTCCCCCCGCCCCACCCCATCCCATCTAACTCCCACAGTCCTCTCCAGCAGCAACTTCAGCACAGCCTGGCGACAGCTGCCTGCCCCTCGGTCCAAGCACCAGCCCTGCGCGAGGCGAGCGTGCGTTTGCTCTGGCCTCGCCGGAGCTCCGGCTGCGCGGTGGCAGGAGCAACACGACTCTGCTGAAGGTCTTAATGGGCACCTTCAGCAGAAGGGCCACTGCTGGCAGAGAAGCCCCTCTTATCTTACCTGCTGGGCTTCTCTTGTGCAGATCCCCGGGAACAGGGCTCCCAAGGGGTAGGGGGCTGAGCCCCCCTGGGCTTGGCTCAGTGTGGGAGGGGTTTCCCCCTGCCTTGTGCGCTGGCTCCTATCTTGCCTTGGGCACGGGATGAGTGGGGAGAGGCAGAGGGTAAGGAAAGCCAGCATGGGGCGGGGGCAGGATGAGAGGGAATGAGGTCTGGGGGCTAGCAGCTCGAGCATGTCCCTGGCTGGGGGGGGGGCAGTCTCCTTGCCAGAGCCGCTGCTGAGACCAGAGGAGGGGGAAAGCCTCAATGGGTGCAAAAAGCCGCAAAGGATTCAGTAAAGATGGGGAGGAAGAAGAATGGAAAAGGTGGGAGAGGGCCCAGAAAAAAATCAAAAGCCCCCCCCCCCATACACACAGGCACAGTTTCCCCTCCACCCCCACCCCTACCAGGAGCAAGTGAAGGACTCTGCAAACTCCCCCAGCTCCTGGTAGCAAACTGAGACCCATTCCCTAAAAAGCCCCCCCCCTTCTCCCTGAGCTGGCTATTCCCCCAAACCGGAGCCCCCCTCCCGCAGCTACTCACAGGCTCCTGAGCAGGGAAAGAGCATCCCAGCCGGCAAGGCACCCTCTCCCCCTTTGCACCAAGCCAGGCTGTCCCTGGCTCCAAACAAGCCGGGGGGGGGGGCTGTTTCTTCGGAGCCCCCCAGAAGCAGCAGCCAAGTGGGCAGGAGCCCCAGCCTGGCCAGATCTCCGCTCCCGCGGGCAGCCCTGCCTTGCAGCCTCTCCCAGAGCTGCCTTCCCCCTCCAGAAGTTTTCACCTGCTGCAAGTCTCTCGTGCTGGGGTGCGGTCCCAGGCAGGCGCCCGCCGCGGGCTTCAGGCTCGCTCAGCTCCGAAGTGCTCCTCCGGCAGCAGAGGCGAAGAGGGACCCTCTCCTCCCCCTGCCCCTTCCCCACGCACAGCGGCTGCGTCATGCAAAGCAGCGGCTCTCCTTGCACCGGTGGACAGGTTCTGTGCCGGGGGGGAGGTTTTCTGATCAGGGGGCTGAGCTAAAGCAAGCAGCCCCCTCCCCCGATGCAAGAAGGGAAGGGGGCAAGTTCGCCTTGCAGGACGCAGAGGGAATAAGACGTGGGAAAATCCCTCGGCTCTGCACAGGGATTTAACAGAGGCAGGGCTGGCATGTCGCTGCAACGGGTGGGGGTGGGGGGGGTGATGCCAAAGTGGCATGCACTGGTGCTAATTCAGCTGCCGTGCCGCGTGTGCATCTCACAGCCGGTGGTGTGCTCGTGCCCAGACGCAGCTGCATTCGTGGGAGGAGGACCACAACTGAGGGGGGGGGGGGATCGATGCAGGGTGAGTTGATCTGGAGCTGGGGAACTAAAGGGTTGGCCCCCCCTCCCCATGTGTCCATAACACAAAGAGAGGGGGAGGGAAATGCAGCTCTGGCTCCTTTGTCTAAAATTCAAACCCCTTTTAAAATCTAAGGGAAATCCGATTTTCTCTCCAAGAGCGTTGTCGCCCCCACAGCAAGCCCAGCGTGCAATGAATGAGACGCCGTCCTCTGGGCCATGGTTTAATCTACACAATTGTTTTGCCCCCAAAGAAGGAATTTGTTCCAAGCAATCGCTGAAAGACAAGAGCACCCGGCAAGCAGCGGAGGAGCAGACGTGGTTGGTTTTATCGGGGGCGGGTGTGTGTGTGAGGGGGCTAAGGGAGTTTCAGAGCTGCAGAAAGGGAAGATAGGCAGTGAGATACACATGCCCCAAAGACAGGGGAAGGATGGGGTGGGAGGGCCTCAAACGAGAGGCACACCCAAGTAGGGATCTAGGTTTCCCCTGCAACAGGGGATGGGAAAGAAGATTATAGCCAGCGCAGGTTGGGTTTCCCAAGCAGGCTCTGTTCAGAGCGCAGCAGATGATGGCCCCATTGGGTTTGTCCATTTATCTTCACCTCCCCCGGCAGAGCTGGCCCGTCTTGCCAACTCATCACTGTCGTGTGTATCCCATTCTCAAGGATTTCTGTTCCCAGGAGCATCCTGCAGCACACGCGGTTTATTAATAAAGCTGAGTCAACGGGGAGTGAAAAAAGAGAATTTAGCATCAATTTCACGCTGGAAACTGGAACTAGCAAAACCCATAGACAGGTGAGCACCAGGCTGGCGTGTGGAGCAAGGCAATGCAGTTGGGTGATGGTGGAAAAACCACGAATGACAGAGGGCGAGATTTTTCCAGGAGACACAAGGAAAGGGCCCAGCCTTGCACACATGCTCACATGCTCTCTGCAGCAGACATGCTGACTTCGGCAAGACGCTTTGTGGGAGCAGAGGATGCAGGAGCTGGCTCTGAGTCACTTACCCTCCTTGTGCCTCGACTTTCACCTCTGTCCAGTTCTCTCTCTTGAAGTGGGTGTTGTGAGACTTCATTTATTTTAATTATTGCCTCCAGATTTATTTGAGGCTGGCTCCATGACTCTCCTTGGCCCCATGTTTAAGACAGTAAACCCAGACGTGCGGGGGAGCACACACTGATGCTCCTGCTACCGCTGGAACCGCTTGCTGCAGCAGGACCGATCAGACCAACGTGTCATGTAAAAAGTCCTGATGGCCCTGAAATGGGAAGTAATCCCAGCTGGGAAAGTGCACAGACAGCACCCTGGCGCCAGGAGTCCAACTCCTAGGGCTAACAAGGGGTTCCAGGTCCCAGCTGTCCTGGCGAGGGCACAGGGAGAGGTGGGGATTGGGATGCAACCTTTGCAAAGTGCTTTGAGATCTCTGCCTGGACTGTGTGAAGTGCAGAGAGCTATGGATGGGCAGCCTGTCCTTCACCAGGAGTTAGTTACCAAGTAACAATGACTTGACCAGGAAAGCCAAAAGACAGGGTTGAGGGAGTTAACCACTGCGCTGGTTTGTTGGAGAGCTTGGATGCAATGAAATATTAGCGATTTCCCTGCACCCTCCTTCATCACTTATCAAAGAGACAAGAGAATGCAGGAAATGAAGAGCAGCTTGGACCAAAGAGCTGGGCTATTAACCCAGAGAGGGGCTGAAATTCCCATTTGTGGTTGGAAGTTCACTTCCCAAGGCAGAGCTGAAGACCTTGGGGCGCGAAGGAAAATCATTAACCGTCTCATAAATGCCAAGGAGGATGGAAAAATCCATTCCCTGAAATAAACAGCCGGGAAATAAATATCCCAGTTAGGCTCATAAAGGAGTGCAGGGCAACAGGGATCTGAGAGAGCAGATGGTGCAGCTGTCAGCGTCCTAGTGAGAGGGTTATTTGAACCTTGCTGAGTCCTGTGTGTGGCGCTTTAGATGCTGTCCTTGATCCAGGCTTGTGGGGAAGCCAAGGCCGGGTGCTGACGTTTCCTTGGACTTAAAAGAAGGCGATTTGCACATTGTTGTCGCCCGCCCCAGCCAAGGGAAGAACGTTTCCTTCCCATTCGGCGTCAGTTTGAATGACAAGGCCGATAGCAGCGGCTGGACGCAGGTATGGGTGGGTGCCTGTGAAGTGCACGCTGCCCTTGCAATTGCAAACCCCTTTGCCAATGCAGTCCTGCAGCCACCTCTGCTGATCCAGGGCTGGGGCTCCATGCCGCATTGTCAGTGTCAGCCCCGGCCTCCCAGGAGCAGACGCTGCCTTGCCCCAGCTAATGGGAACTTTCTGAGAAGAGGACAAGCGAGATGACCACCCTGCTGCCTTCTCTGGTGACTTTAGCCAGAGCTGAACCAAGGGCTCCCTTGGGGGTCAGTAACTTCTTTAACCCAGCATAGTCCTTGGGAAGGCACCTCCGTTCCCACGAGGGTTTAGTTATTCCTTCCTGCTACCGACGAGGGGGTGCTCAGGGCACTTGGGTGGGGAGGTGGCAGCCGGGTGCACTTCCTGCCCCTGCTGTGTGACCACGTACAAGGGGATTATCCCCCCTCTGCTGGCTCCCCCCTTCAGGAACGGAGGAGACTAGGCCAGGTCTACACTAAAAAGTGAGGTCGACCCAGTTACGTCATGCAGGGGTGTGAAAAATCCACACCAGACCTGAAGGGGAGCTCTGGGTAGCTTGTCTCTTGCACCCACAGAAGCTGGTCCAATAACAGATGTCACCTCGCCCACCTTGTCTCTTGGGGTGCTGTCAGTTCCCTCTTTAGATCAGCAGGGGGCATCCCATTCCCTCCTCCCCGGTTGCATTGCTAAGGAGGTAAGCCATCCCACAGGCTCTGATCCTTCTAACTCCAGGAAATACACTCTCTCTACCTTAAGCTTATGGTCAAATAAATTTGTTGGTCTCTAAGGTGCCACAAGTCCTCCTTTTCTTTTTGTGGATACAGACTAACAGGGCTGCTACTCTGAAATCGCCACAAGTCCTCCTTTTCTTTTTGTGGATACAGACTTAAAGGGATGCTACTCTGAAATCTCTCCACCTCTGTAAGCTCCCCACCCACAGACTTGTGTGCACGCCCCAGTCAGGTTCCAAATTCCACTGCGCCAGGCCTGATGTCTACATGCTGTGTGACTGTCTTAGTTGGAGTCTCTCTGTTGACCAATGCTTTATTCAGTGCCCTGAAGCCCAATAGCACCTGCTCCTTCTTCCCCGCTGAGCAGAGCACACGAAGATTTGCGGTAATTAGTGTGACAAAGCTCTGTCCTTGCCTCCGTGGGTCCTGCGTTTCCTGATGGATTTCGCTAGCCTCAGAGGCTCACTGTGACCCTCCATGTAACCCTTCTATCTCTAGAGACAAGGGTCACAGTCTACTGAGCCATTTTCATCATAAGCCAGCAAGGGAGGTGAGGAGAAGTTATCCTTCCTTGCACAGTCTCTGTTGTCTCCCAGTCTCAGTGATTAATCAGGGGGCAAAGGTGGGGGTGGGGAGCCCGGGCCCACCCTCTACTCTGGGCTCCAGCCCACGGACCCTAATCGTATCAGCTATGGTAGCTGACCTTTTAGAAACATGACATGTACAATTCCCTGGGCTACTTCCCCCACAGCAGCCCTCAATTCCTCAAGCTCCACTTCACCCTTACCTCAGGGCCTCCTTCCTTGTGTCTGATATGGTGTGTACTACTCAGCCTCTCCAACAGCGCAACTTCTTCCCACTGCTCCTGACATGCACCCCACCTGACTGACTGGAAGGCTTTTAACTAGTTTCAGCCAGCCCCTGATTGGCTTCAGGTGTCCCAATCAACCTAGCCTTCTCCTTGCCGTCTGGAAAGTTCTTAATTGGCCCCAGGTGTCTTAACTGACCTGGAGCAGCTGCCATTTCACTTATCCTGGTACCAGGGATTTGTTTAGCCTGGAGCTAATATATCTATCTCCCACTACTTTTCCATAGCCATCTGGCCTTGCCCCGTCACATTAGATTCACAGATCTAGGAGCTGTTGAAATTCATTTAGCATACACGCTGGCGTACAAGCCAACCTGCATCTAAACCAAACCCCTGATCCAAAAACCAAATGAAAATGACCGACTAGCATCTACATGGCTGATTTAAATGGTATTTGGCCAGCGATGGTGAACAGGGTCTAGCTGTGTTTGTGCTGAGAGTGGTGGTTCAGGTCCTTCTGAGCTAGTTTAGATCCTGTGAAGATTTAGGGCCTATTTCTAACCCCGCCTAGAAGCAGAGCTTGTAAATCTGTGGATGCCGGTTCCGACGAGATGGGTTGTTATGCTTTCACCCACCCCTGCAGCCTGTTCCACGTGCAAAGTCGAACTCATGTGTGTAGCATTAGCATCCTTTGTGAATAACTACTTGAGACATCCCACTAGGGTGACAGGCAGGGGACGTAGGCAGGAGAAGCCAGAGGGGGCTATTAAAGTCTGATCTAGTTTCTACGCTGATTTGGTGAGCAGTAAAACCAGTGGGAGAGAAATGCAGGAGGGAATATCTGACCGGGAAGTCGACTGGCTTCCAAAAAATAGAGGCACTGAAATTTAGAGGCCAGAATGTCTTTGCCAATTTGGGCTCCCCCGGCGGGCGGGCAGGCAGGCAGGCAGGCTTGCCAGTAGCTCAGCTAAGACATCGCTCAGACTTTCCCATGATGGTTTTCTCCCTTGGTGAGATACACTGGGGAATTGACATGTGGCAAAATCCTGGCCCTGTGAACATCAATGGGAATGTTGCCGCTGGTCCTGTTTGGACCAGGATTTCTCCCTGGCCATTGGAGCTCCCGGATGGTGTGCCTGGAAAGGCAGCTTTCCCATTGCGGTGTTCAGTGCTCTTTGTATTGCTCTCTCACCGGCTGAGAAGCACAGCCAGCTTGTAGAGAAGTTGCCAGCTGGAAACAGAAGTGTTTTCCTTTTAACAACACCATTGATGCTCTGGATGGAGCGGTTATGCCCCCTGCGCCGGATTCTCCTCTCTTTTTCCCATCGGGGGGCACTGAGTTGACTTCATGGCAGCTAGTACTGTTTTCCTCCGGTGTCAGCGAGAGCAGAATGGGGCCCATTGTATGTTACAGGCTTGGTGTTAAATTGCTGATGGGTTTAATTAACTGAGTATAGCTTGGCATGCCAGCACATTCCTTGAGAGGTTAGCTTCTCGACTCCCCATGGTGGGGAACTGTTTGTGTTTTGGACAAGCATTGCCAGGGCTAGGAAGGGAATTTTATGCTACTATCAAAGAATCTCAGGGTTGGAAGGGACCTCAGGAGGTCATCTAGTCCAACCCCCTGCTCAAAGCAGGACCAATCCCCAATTTTTGCCCCAGATCCCTAAATGGCCCCTTCAAGGATTGAACTCACAACCCTGGGTTTAGCAGGCTAATGCTCAAACCACTGAGCTATTCCTTCCCCCCAGTAATGCATGGCATTACTGTCTAGGTTTCAGTTTGAAAATAAAGCTGCAGTTGCACCATAGCTGGGGAAATCTCACATGCTTTAGAGGAAACGAGGGCAGAATCTGGATTCTCTTTTCCGGCAAAAGCTCAGATCTGGGTGAGTAGATCGCAGAGGGTCCTCCCCCATTGGGACAAGATTCCACGGATGTTCTGGGAAATTATACTTTTCACTTCTGCTGTAGTTGTCTCTGGATGATCGTTAAGCACCGTGCAAGCACTAACGAAGCCTTACCCATACTCCTCCCGAGAAGTAGGTCAGGATTATTGCATCTGAGTGATGGGGAGACAGACCTAAAGGAAGAGTGTGGGTAGGAGCCCAAGAACTCACACCAATGATTGGCCACTGCTGGAGATGGGACACTAGACAGGGTCGATCAGGGCTCTGAGCTGGTACAAAATCTTCTCTTTATCTGATGCCTGGCTGCTGTGTCTTGCTCTCGTGCTCAGGGTCCTACTGAGCACCAGTTTAGAGTCAGGAAGGAATTTTCTGCAAGTCACTGTGACATTGGGGTTTTTTTCTGCCTTCCTCTGCAGTGTGGGGTGTAGCTCACCAGCTGGGAGCACCTGCGTATGTCCCACCTAATCAAATCCCTGGCACTGCAGGGGCCTTGGACATTGGTGGCAGCTTGTGCTCTTCTGTTCTCTGCCTGTGGCATGCAGCTGAGCCTCTTGAGGAATGAAACGCTTTAGTCTAAGCCAAGTTAAGGCTCAGTACTGGGGTGACTGGGTGAAATTTAATGGCCTGTGATATGCAGAAGGTCAGACTAGATGATCTAATCATCCCTTCTGGCCTTAAACTCTGTGAAACGATGAAATTGGTGGGAGAACTGGGATTATTCTTTAGGTGCTGTGGCCCCTAGTGCACTGCTGTGGCTACTAGATCATGCTGCCTTCCTTTGGAGGCGGTATAGATTGATTTCCTAAAGGTGGGAGGGGAAGTCACAGCAATCTCGCTGTAAGCAAACTCACATGGGATTAGCGTCATGGAAACAGAGTTAAGGAGCAGGCTGCAGACTCTGGGGCCTGTAAAAGACATGGGGGTAGGGGCTCCCTGCATGCAGCCCCTCTGTTCATGAAAGGGAATCCTGAATGCTTCCTTTCTACTAATGTCTTGCTACATCCTGTACAGTCTGCCTACTCTGACTCCCTGCTCATGCCGCATGGATGCCAGCATGGAAGGGGTAGAGGACACTTTTGGGCACAGGACAACAATTTTGGGAGGGAAGTGGTGATCTCTGATGCTCCACCCAAAAACCAAGTTCCACCCACTTGAGACAGCAAAGCAAGACTCCGTTCCCAGGAGAGCTTCAGAATATGATCCACCCTTGCCTTTCTTTCCTGCTTTGATCAGCAGTGGTCAAGTGCTGACATTTCAATGGCTGTTGTTAAACTGCAGAGTTAACACCTCATTGAATTGCATGAGGCAGGTCACACTTACCTCAGAGCAATTGTTCCAGGCTGTCTGCAGGCTCAGGCAGATGACATTGCATCAGTTAGACTTGGGGCACGTTTTGAAGGCTGTCTGCACAGCCGTAAGAATTACAGGCTTAATTCCTTTTTTCAATGAACGCTCGGACGGTGGAACACGAAGAACAACCCCCTCCCCCACTCCCCCCTCCACATTCTTCACTCGAGTTCAAAGCTTTAAAACAATAAATAAATAAAATGTACAGTGCAGGATCTCAGAGCAGTGAGGTCAGCCCCAAGCCCGAGCAGCAGCCTGGTGTGTTTTCTTTCCTCCATGCTTCAAACATCCAGTCTACCCCTCATCCTGATTGCTTAAGCCTCCAGCTACCCCCGAAGATGCGCCAGGCTCTTCCAAAGATTCCCCCCATCTCCCCTCCCAGTCAGTGCCCCTTTCTGCCATCTCTAGCTGCCAGAGCTAGCACCAGATTGTGTAGGAACGGTTTGCCGCCGACCACGTGGATAGGGCCCTTTGTGTTGCTCCATTTCAACCTGGAGGTATTTTAATCATCGTTACCTTGTGTGGATTTGACCGGCCCGTGGCACCACAGTGTGGCAAAAGGAGCCGACAGTCTCCCCTGAAGGAACATGGGGGAGTGGATGTCCCCCCTAATGTTAACTGAGAATTAATTACATACACAGTGGGGGATAAAACATAGCCCAGAGGTGCAGAGTAGTGAAATTAACGAATGGAATACGCTCACCCAGAGCAGAATTTACCAGGGCACTGGTGTGGTTCCTGCGATGGAAATCCCGGTGCAGGCAGCGGGCCTCTCAACCAGCCCCATCCCCTTCTGCCTAAATGTGGCTCCCGTCCTGTGACTAGATGGGCTGGTGGTCCCCCTGCAGCTCCTGCTGCTCTCTGCCTTGTTAATTATTGACTGCAGAAACGCTGGGTCATTGCTCTGAGACTTGTTTATGCTGGAGGCATTGATCCATGGTCATTTAAAGCTTCCCCTTTTTTCCCACTGGAATCCCCTCATCTGGGGGATTCTCCAATGGCCACACCAGGGTGGGAGGGACGGAGCCTGCATGTCGGAACAATGGGTAAAAGAGAGCATGTGCCACACGACAGGTGAAAGAGGAGCAAGCCAAGTCATCGGGCCTTCATTGCAACCCTCACTGCAGGAATAGCCTTATCACCTGCCATACGCAGTCCTGTAGCTTCAACACAGAGCGCGAGCCAGGAGCCAAGGGGACGAGCCATTCTGGTTCCCAGGGGCCGCTCTGAGAAGTAGCTCAGGCCCCGGCTCAGGGCACCAGCGATCTGGCTTGCCATATCAATCTGAGCAAGTGACTTTGATGTCAATGACGTGACATTGATTTATGCCATCAGAGAATCTGGCCCTTAGTTTTGTTCATGCTTCAGTTTCCCAGTCAAAGGGAGCTAATAAGCCTCCCTTGGTCTGTCTTGTCCATTTAGATGGAAGCTTTTTGGGGCAGGGACTGTTTCATACCATACTGATATACACAATGGCCCTTGATCTTGGTCGGGGCCTCTAGGCGCTACCGTAATTCACACAATAATCCTCCTCGTGGCCTAAGGCAATTCTAGCAATGGTTTAGCAGCGTACTAGTGAGTGGCAGCTCTGTCTTTGGAATGAGCTATTTGAATGCACCACAATCTAATTCCCCCTGTGGGAGAGAGCGCTCGTCTCTGCAATAGGAGCAGGGGGTTGTGTGGTTTGTTTTTTCACTGCTGACACTCCAGTTTTCTCACCACAACCGAATGTGTTTCCAGTGTTTTGGGATCTGATCTCTGCTCTGTGTGGGCTCTCCTCTGACATCTTTTCAGATCAATGCTGGACATTTTTGGAGGTCCCTATCACAGGCCTGGTGGGGTCTCGCCAGAGGCCAGGGCTGAAGAGGCTCTGGAAGAGACCAGGACTGAGAGGAAGGTCTCCTGTATCAGAGCTGGGGTGTATTGTGTGTGTTAATGGAGACATCTTGGCCTGCGAGTGGCTTTGTGTGTGTGAGATCACACTGACTAGACCAAGGAAGGGACCTGAGGCCTGGTCCAGACTAGTTAACATGCACTCAAATGTGAGTTAAACTGGTGCAAATCTCTAATGCAGCCACACTTACACTGCGCTAACCTTCGCTCCTGTTGACTTAACATGTGTTGGCAGCTACCTTGCTGCGCCCATCTAGGTGAGAGTTAAACCGGTTTAAGTGTGCCTGCATTAGAGATTTGGACCAGTTTAACTAGATCCATTTTAGCCAAATCGGTGTCGTTTTCTAGCACAGACTGGCCAAAGCCAGGGGCCGGCAGCGTACGGAGGAGTAACGAAGCAGCACTGTGAATAAGGAGTTACAGACACCTAGTTCTCTCAGCTTGTTCTGTGCTCTCCCCATCTGATTTGAGTGTTTCAGAGGAATATGCGTGCCCCCCCAACTCCCCCAGTTGCCCAACAGGGGCACTCAGCTGGGCATTATAGCATTGATAAGGTCACTGCTGATAATGATGACTGTGTCATTTCATCTCTCACGAATGCCTAGCAGAGTACTGCCCTCTCTCTCTCCCATAACCGTGTTGCTGTCTGCACATCCGCCTCCTCTCTGTCTATAGCTCAGACACAGACCTGCTTTGGCTTCTGCTGCAAACTACAGCTACCTTTAACAGCATTCCCCTGCTTTAGTTCAGTTTGGAAAATAATTGTGTTTGCCACAGTGGCTCCAGCTAGTCAATTACATCACTGACTGGGACAGAACAAACCTTGCATTTGTTTCTGAGCCTAATAGACAGGCCTGGATCGTTACCACAGCATCCCGAACCCAGCAGAATCAATTAATTACTGAGCTCATAACATGAAAAGAGCATGATCACTTAACTGAGTTCTCTGGAAATATCTTCTTTTAGGGCTGGATTCTGATCTCAGTCACCTGTCTGGAGCAGCCATGTTGATCCATCATTGTAGGGTTACTCTGGATTTACACCAATGCACTTGAGGCAGAGATCTGGCCCTTTGTTTGGACATAAAGTCCAAGCCAAATAAGAGTGGAGTGAAAGAGCTAAACATCCAGCCCCTTTGCCCTGAAATGTAATAAACGAACACGTGGCCTGTCCTTGGTTTCCATGCCAGGAGAAAGGGAAACTCATGTTCATTTCAATCAGAGTGTTGTTAAAGACTCAGGGCAGGTTCCTAGCCCGGCTACAGGAAGTGTGGGTGTCAGTTCTAATCCTCCCTTCACAAACAGGATCAGGGACCAGGTTTTGTTGTTTCTTTTTGTGGCTTGCTGGTTAGAGCCAGGCACAGCCCAGAGACCGGGGGTCGAGCTCCCCCCAACACACTCCATCTCTCTGCTGATGCCCCCGATCCCAAGCACACCCTGCCATTCTAGTCTTGGGGTCTCCCCCTCCTATCTACGCTACTTCCAGTGCTCCTCAATCCATGCTCACTGTCCCCCTTCCAGCCCTGTCCTGGGCTCCTCACACCCAGCTGTGTCATTGCCCTTCATTCCTGACCGGCCAAGCACTGTGCTGTTGCTCTCGAGGCTTTGGAAGTGAAAGGCTTGTGTGGAAACTTCATGCCTTATTTGTATTGCAATAACACCTTTGGATCCCAGCCACGATCAGGGTGCTCTCCGGACAGCTAGGCCTTGCCTACATGAGAAAACGATTCAGGTTTAAGAGCTGGTCTACACTGGGAAGTTACCTGAGTTCACTTAAGTCGTTAAGGAAGTGGCATAACCAAAAGGGCAAAGGGGAGAAAGTCCCCAGCAGGGGCTGCACTGAGCTGGGCTGGTTTCTGGACTGATTGGGTTAAATGGATGCTCCCAGTGCGGTGAAACAAACCCCCAGCCTCCGTCCTTTCCTCTGTGCTTGCAGAGGTGGCATTGTGTCTGCATCCATCTACTTCTCCCTCTTACACTGCCCTGTTTCCCCGCGTGGCTCTTTCCACGCAGCCCAGGGAGCCCAGATGGCACCGCGTTCTGCGCACTGAACCAGATGAAGGCACAGCGGCTATTGGTGAGTTAGGTTCCCAGGGGCTGGGGGTCCCTGACTACTGGGCTGTTGATACCTGCTTTCCCCCTTCCCCTACCTGCTGCTGCCCTCACTCTGGATTGCACAGCTCTTCTGAAGGAGCCCCAGCGAGCTCCTAAGCCGTCATGCACCTGCAGCCTCTGCCTGAAATCAACAACTTCTGCTCACCAGCCAGCCCTGTGAGAGCGCTCTTCCCCGCCAGCCCCCTGGCCCCCCTGCGGCTCTTTGCCGGTGCTGAACTCACACACCAGGTCCGCGCAGCTGGGCCGGCCGTGTTTCTTGTCTTAGCACATCAGCGACTGCTGCATAATAACCACGTTCTGCCTTGAGCTTCAGGGAATATAAACAAGGCTCAGAGACGGTCCCCGAGGACTCAGTTAGCCTGAGAAAAGATGCCTGTCTCCTCCTCAAGGGCCTGGTTCTGTGTACATGGTACTTGGGCAAAACTCCCATTGATGCCGGGGAGGAGTGAGAAATGTAGGGCTGCACCCCCAAACAGGCCTGCGGTGTGTTGCAACGGCATCGCCGGCTCCCCAGTTAACAAGGGGTCAACCTTAACCCTCAGCTGCCCCCTTCCCCTTGCACAAGCACTGCAGTGTGTGGGGGGGTGGGGGTAGGGGGGCTGTACTTTGGCTGTTTGGGGAGCTGGGGAGGAAGGTTGAGAGCCCACCTGGGTTGTAGGAGGGGACTGGGCAGGGGAGTTAGGGGGGTCTGTCTCCTTCGTGTCCTTGGAGGCTGTGGGGGAGATCTCGCTGACTCGGCTGTGTTTCCCCAGGGGGATTGCCCTTCCAGCTCACAGCAAAATGCGGGGGGTGAGTGTGTTTCTAGCAGGGGCTGTGTCCTATCTTTCTGGCCCGGGATAGCAGGCGGCGCGGGCTATAACCACTGGCTCCCTGGGACGAATGCATGAGCTCCCCAATGGGGCTGGAATGGCAGCCACTGGAGTTGGTAGGTACTGACTGGTGCCGGGGTATGTGTGGGGATTTCAGGGTCTTCCCAGAAGGCCATAGGACCCACCTCAACCCCCCTACTAGAGGCCTTTGCACGGTCTTCCCCCAGCACTGGTGGAGGAATCTGATCATGGGGGTCTCTTGCCCCTCGCTGTTCCGGGGGGCATCACTTGCTAACCCTTCGCCCGCTGCGCTCCCCAGGCCGAGTGCACGGCTGGCTGCAGCTAGAACCAGCAGAGCATCAGGACGTGCCATGCTCAGTGCTCCCTGCCAGCGGATGTGTTTATTTTATCCATTAAACGGCACAGGGCAAAAAAACCCCAGAGTTCAAAAGGCCTCTCCCCTCTTGCTCCCTTGTCTCTCCCGCATCCCGCTGGTGGGGTGAGAGCCTACTCCGGGCTGGGCTTGCCGGCTGACATCTCGTTTCTCCCTTGCAAATGCCTCTCAATTTCTCCCTCTGCTCTCATTTCACTCTGTAATTCGACTGTTGATCTCTGCCAGGTGCTTCGGGATGGGGCTGGCATGAAAGATGCTGCACAAATTAGGCATGAGTCATAATTCTAGAGCGATGGCTCTATCAAACCTTTAGCAGCCAGCTCCTGGAATCTGGTCTCTCCTCTGATCTCATTCCCCCCTCAAACCCACTGCTCGCTCCTCTGTTCAGCTCGGACAAGACGGGATCTGCTGCTTTGCTATCGGTGTCCCTCTCCAGCTCCCAGCTCCCCAAGCCGGCGTGGCCCATCCGCTCCCTGTTCTCGAGTGCCGGAGTCGCGTCCAGATTCATCCCTACGCTGGGACGGATCCTGGCTGGATCTCTGCGCCGCTTCTACCCGCCTGGGGCTGGCTCGGGTGAGAGCAGCCCTGGTGTTCCCGCTGGGCCAGAGTAGCCCTGCAAAAGAGCCAGGGCTAAGGCTCACCCCGGCCATGCCCGCTGGGCCAAGGGGAAAGCTGTGGTTTTCAGGGAGGCTGCGGGCAGCCAGGCGCCTCCCCCGCTGCTTTGCAGGCCCTTCTCACCCGCTGTGCTGCACCATGAAGGCTTATTGTCCCCAGCCTTTCGCTGACAACAGTGTGAAGTAACAGGGTATCCCAGGGTCCCCCTGTGCTCAGAGCATGCTGTTCCCTGATTGCCTGTGTGTGGTTACCACCCCTGCCGGGGGGAGGGGAGGGGGGCTCACCCTCTCCGGCTTTGCGGGCTGGCAGTTGGACAGTGCTGAAACCCGCAGGCCTGATTGCTCGTTCGCCACCAGTTACCAGGGAAGGGAGAACGCAGAGAGCAGTGCGAGGCCCCAGGAAGCACCAGTGGACGAGTGGCATAGGGGTTTATGTGCCAGCTGACTGTCAGCAAACTCCACCCACAACTTTGCGCGTCTCTAGCCCCTTCCATCTGAGGATCCCAAAGCACCACACACCCCGGAGGAGTAGGTGAGTCTCTTTGGAAGGCGGGGTGCAAGTGACTTACCTAAGGTCCCACAAGAGTAAGTGTCAGAACCGGGAAGAGAACCCTTCTCTGCTGACTTCCAGGGCCAACCTTAGCTACAACACCACCCTGCTTTACAGCGGGCGAGGGGGCTTAACTGATTGGTGCTGTGAATTGCCTGGCAGGAGGCTTGTGTATGATGACATCTCCACCTTTGGGGGCACCAGGAGTCAGAGGGAGGGGGCTGCCCAGAGCGGAGGGGGCATTTGGAGGGGAGAGAGCAGCTGGCACCCTCATCAGTGACTGTTAGATGGCTGATTTGCCCTTTATAGGAAGCCAATAAATAAAGGGTTAAAAGAGTTCTGGCGGGGAGCACCTGGCTGCAGTAGCTGCATGTGTCCCCTGCAATCCCACGGGCTACCAGTGCCTAGGGTTGGCCATCTGGAGTGGGTGAAGGGAGGCAGTGCGTGACATAGGGGTGGGTGAGTGGAGCAGACACTAGGAAGTTGCCTTTGCATCTTATAGATGTTTAAGAAGGATGGGGAGAAAATATACCCCAAGGACCTTTGTACAGTCAGAAAATCCCAGCAGCACGAAGGGACGGATTCTGGTCTTGTTTTCACTGGTGTCAATCTGGAGTGACTTTAAGGGGCCGGATGCATCACATTGTTATTGACGTAAATCCGACAAGACTGCATTGTAGTTAATGGGCTAGAGTCTTCTCTCAGTTACTGGTATAATGCTGGAGTGTCTCCATTGTAATCAAGTTACTCTGGCTTTACCCCTGGGTCAGGGAGACCCCGTTCTGGCTTAGGCACCCCACATCTGGAGCCCATGACAACTCCAGAGGCAGAACGAAGGTTTGACTCCGACTCCTCCATGTCTGTTGCAGCATTGCTGACCTGAGCGCTGAACTCTGCCGGGCCCCCCCAGGCATGGCGTCAGAATTCAGTGCCTGTCTCCGTGATAGATCAGGGAGGAAGAACTGGGCCAGACCAGCTATTCCTGACCGCCAGGCAGGCACTAAGGGAGTAGGGAGGTCAGGCCTTGTTATCTCGGCAGCCATCTCCTCTCTCAGCTGGTACCTTGCTCACATCTGGCTCGTTAGAAGAGCTAATGAAGGGTGCAGGCAATTATAGGGGGAAAATTGATTAAAAGATAAATCATGGAGCCTTCAAATCGCTTTGGTCGGAGTCACTCCTGATTGGCACCAATGTCAATCAGGAGCAGAACTGGTTCTGTACAAGGAGGCCCGTTTTCTCCCCAGCCCAGCCCCCGTGCTGATCTGGGTTACTAGCATCAGAAAGTCTCTGTCTTGAAACCTGCTGGCGTAGAGTTTAACTAGGGAATCCCCGCTCCAGCCTGCTGGGTACAACCAGTGGGCAATGTGGGTGAAGATAGAGGGGGTCTCGCCCGCTTTGGTTGCCCTTGTGTGACGTGGTGTCACATTGGCTTGTGACAGGGGTGCAGCAAGGGGCGGAGAGATGAAATGGAAGGGGGATGAGTTCTTGTCTCCCGAAAACCCATAGCCAGCCGTGCATGCGTGTGTGCATATGCTCGTGGCCCCTATATCTGCCAGGAAGTAGCACCTGCAGTCACACACAATAAATAAAATGGGGCATTCATATGATCTCTATTTCAGTAACACCTGGGAGCTTCAGGCCTGGACCACGCTCCCATTGTGCGAGGTGCTGTACAAACCCAGCCCCAACGAGCTAATGGAGTTCATGCCCTGGGGAGCGCTGCGAACCCCAGTGCAAGTGCTGGAGGTTGGAAGACCTGTCAGAAGAAAGATTGATGCAGACGGCTGCTGTGAACATTGGGCCCTGGGCTATGTATTATGTGGCTGCCTGTCCCCCCGGAAGGGAGCTCTTGGGCCGGTCTCCAGCCTGGTGGGGATGGGGTGTGTGCCTGAAGCCAGAGGATGCTAACAGGGTCACCCCAGTGAATGAGGTTACCTGACCCTTGGGAAGCCCCTCGACGCCTCTGTCTTTGAGGGGCACTCAGATCCGTCTCTACAGCCATCCAAGGGGCTGTGGTGTAAAGTGAGTGGAACTCCCCCCCCCCCGCCTGCCTGTCGGTCAGCAACACTTTGAGGAGTCCCGTGTGCTCCTCTCTGAGGAACCAGGCATTTGGAGAGGCGGAAGGATTCGCCCGCTCACCCCCTGGACCCCTGCAGTATCATGCGATGGGGTTGGGTAGCTGTTGATCAAATGCCGGACAAGGCTGTCTGGGAAAGACTTGAACATTGGGAACTAGATTGTGGTTTTCCAGGCAGGCAGGCTGAGCAGATCTCACTCACTCGGTTGCTGCTGAGCTCCCAGCCCTGACCCCCTCTGCCGTGCTGGCTACAAAAGAATCATTATCAGGCTGGATTTTAGGCTTGAGCTTTAGACAGGGAGGCAGAAGACATGCAAGAGGAGAATGTCTGAGATGAAAGGAAAGAAGAGTCAAAGGAAGCAACGAGTAAAGAGGAAAAGATGGGGAGACAGAGGGAGAGAGATGGAAGGAGCAGGAGAGAGATAGAGAAATGAATGAACAGAGGAGAAAAGGAGCAGAAGAGAGATAATGTTTCCACCATTAATTTTAACAACCATTATCATTTCCCTGACACCGCTGCTTATTTGCCTCCTTCACACTTTCCCAGTTGTTTGCTTCCTTCCTTGGGTCTCATCCATTCATGGTCACAACATCTGAATTCTTCTTTATGTCTGACAGTTTCCTTTCCAACACCGAACAGACTGTGTGGTGCCCGTCTTGAATTCCTTCTCTGTCTTGAATTCAGGTGTGGGTTATTTAAAAACAAACAAGCCGTCCATTGGAACTGGGGCCGGGTATCCTGAAAACAGTCAGATTGGAGAGCAGCCCTCTGTGGTATTTGCATATGGAGGTCTGATGGTGCCAGGCGTTCAGAAGAGCTCAGCACATTGGGTTCTTTTTTGCAAACCTGGGCAGGAGAATCACAATGGGGGCTGCTGGGTGCTGAGCCCTGGAAGACCTGCCCCAGGGGAAGCGGTGCCCTATGCTAATAATTCACTGTGGGCAGGAAAACATATTGAACATAAATATAATCCCTGTAAACTTTTTGGGGTAGTTTTGGGAGCTGGCCGCCTTTTATGTTTGCCCAGCATCCACATTGTGAGGGCCACTGGAAATACATATTTATTATTATTTATGAACTATCACATGGAAAGAAAGATCAGTATTGCAAAAGGGCAGGGAAAATCGGCGCCACACAGTTAACCAGCGGTAGCTATTTACTTGTAACTGGAGCAACCAGGAAGGAAAAAAGAAATCTTTTCTTTCTGTTTCCTGCTTCTCGATGGTAGATAATTTCCCAGCCGGTAGAGGGTATTTTTCCCCACGCACCCCGCTATGGCCTGGAGCCTGGAAAACGCTCCATATTGGTGGACCAACCCCTGCACTTTTATGCATCCTGCACCACCCAATCAATCCCAGATACCTGGGCGCCCACCTACTTGCCAGTGCCCACTCACCTTCCCCATCCCCGCTACGCACCCTCCCTCCCATCTGCAGTCCACCCCTGTTGGGTGTACTGGCCATACATTGAGGATTAGGGTTACGTGCCCAGAAACGAGGGCGATTTGCACAGGTGGAATTCTGCAGAACGGGGCAGCTACGTCGAACTATTACCATAGGGCAAACACAATAACGACTGGCACAGGGTGCTGCTTACTCCGGATTCAGACCAAAGTGGGGTTGTAACTAGGCTGATCACTTGATCCTTATTTTAAAGGATGTCTCTTATAGAATCATAGAATATCAGGGTTGGAAGGGACCTCAGGAGGTCAGCTAGTCCAACCCCCTGCTCAAAGCAGGACCAATCCCCAATTAAATCATCCCAGCCAGGGCTTTGTCAAGCCTGACCTTAAAAACTTCTAAGGAAGGGGATTCCACCACCTCCCTAGGTAACGCATTCCAGTGTTTCACCACCCTCTTAGTGAAAAAGTTTTTCCTAATATCCAACCTAAACCTCCCCCACTGCAACTTGAGACCATTACTCCTTGTCCTGTCCTCTTCCACCACTGAGAACAGTCTAGAGCCATCCTCTCTGGAACCACCTCTCAGATAGTTGAAAGCAGCTATCAAATCCTCCCTCATTCTTCTCTTCCGTAGACTAAATATCCCCAGTTCCCCCAGCCTCTCCTCATAACTCATGTGTTCCAGTCCCCTAATAATTTTCGTTGCCCTCCGCTGGACTCTTTCCAATTTTTCCACATCCTTCTTGTAGTGTGGGGCCCAAAACTGGACACAGTACTCCAGATGAGGCCTCACCAATGTCGAATAGAGGGGAACGATCACGTCCCTCGATCTGCTGGCAATGCCCCTACTTATACATCCCAAAATGCCATTGGCCTTCTTGGCAACAAGGGCACACTGCTGACTCATATCCAGCTTCTCGTCCACTGTCACCCCTAGGTCCTTTTCTGCAGAACTGCTGCCGAGCCATTCGGTCCCTAGTCTGTAGCGGTGCATTGGATTCTTCCGTCCTAAGTGCAGGACCCTGCACTTATCCTTGTTGAACCTCATCAGATTT
The DNA here is from genome assembly GCF_965140235.1 of Caretta caretta. NCBI lineage: Eukaryota > Metazoa > Chordata > Testudines > Cheloniidae > Caretta > Caretta caretta. Next base: position 4,161,142 of record NC_134219.1, read on the forward strand.
CTTTTGGCCCAATCCTCCAATCTGTCTAGGTCCCTCTGTATCCTATCCCTGCCCTCCAGTGTATCTACCACTCCTCCTAGTTTAGTATCATCTGCAAATTTGCTGAGGGTGCAATCCACACCATCCTCCAGATCATTTATGAAGATATTGAACAAAACCGGCCCCAGGACCGACCCCTGGGGCACTCCACTTGACACCGGTTGCCATCTAGACATGGAGCCATTGATCACTACTCATTGAGCCCGACGATCTAGCCAACTTTCTACCCACCTTATAGTGCATCCATCCAGCCCATACTTCTTTAACTTGCTGACAAGAATACTGTGGGAGACCGTGTCAAAAGCTTTGCTAAAGTCAAGAAACAATACATCCCCTGCTTTCCCTTCATCCACAGAACCAGTTATCTCATCAAGGAAGGCGATTAGATTAGTCAAATTAGTGCCTGAAAGAAGCCAATCGAGGATGCACTTTGTCCCTTATCGAATCTACCTGCCGGCAAAGGCTCAGCCAGCACAGTGCAAAGGGAGGACTTTGGACACCGACTCTGGCAACCAGCTGTGTCCTGCAATTCACAGAATCACAGGGTGGGAAGGGGCCTCAGGAGGGCACCTAGTCCCACCCCCTGCTCAGAGCAGGACCGATCCCCGGCTAGTCCCTTTCTCTCCTCGAACCTCGTCCGGAGGTTGCACTGCCCCAAGAGCCGAGGGAAGCGGGAGCAGGCGAGGCAGCCCGGCCGGCCAGGAAAGCAATGCGTTTTGCTCGCGAGGGCGGAGGGGCGAGAAGCGTGACCCGGCAAAGCCGCCAGCTCGGGGGGAAGCGCCCGCCCGCTTGGCTTTGCCAGCCCCGCGCGGGGCGAACCATAGAATCGATGCCTCCTCCCGCGTCCCTCCGGATTTGCCGCCGCGGCAGAAGTGGGCGGGCCCCGCAAGGGGGGGGGGGGGCGCGGGACACGTGTGCGGGGCGGGGGAGCCGGAAGCGGCCGCAGGAGCCGGAGCCGCGGCAGGGCTGGGGCAGGAGCAGGAGGCAGGGGGGTCCCTGCATTGCATTGCATTGCATTGCATGGCATGCAGTGAGTTGGTGTTTCCCGCATGTCCCGGGGAGGGGCCCGCTGCAGACCAGAGTAACAAGTGCCCCCCCCCCCCCCCCCCGGCCCCGCATGCTCTGCTTGGGAGCCGCAAAGAGCCCGCAAGCCAAGTCACTCTGGGGAGGGGGGGTGGCCGCAGGGCTGGCGGGGGTTAAACTTGCTGGCCCCTAGCCGGTGGGCGTGTCACGGAGCCCCCCCCTACCCCCCCGGGCGTGCAAAGAAGTAACCCCGCGTTGGGGGGGCCCCCTTGCTGCGGGTGCCTGGGGGTGTCATTCGCGGCCGTGCCGGGCCGGGCCGGGCCGTGTCGTGCCGTGCCGGGCTGGGCCGTGCCGTGCCGGCGCTCTTCCCCCCCTGCCCCGGGCTGTGACCCTGGGGAGAGCGGGACCTGCAACCGCAGCGGCTTCCTAGTGATGTGGCAGGTGCTGCGTGGCCCCGGGGAGGGTGAAACTCTCGGAGGTGCAAGTCCTGGCCTGTTACAAGCCGGCCTGGTGGGGTGCAGTTGGTGAACCCCTGCTTAGGGGGGAGGTTGCGAATGAAGGTGTAAGACTGCAGCGTATCAGGGCCCCGCTCTGTTTTGTTTTGGGGGCAGGACTTTGGAGGAGAAAAGGGACCTTGAAAAGACGGTTTCAGAGGAGCAGCCGGGTTAGTCGGTATTCGCAAAAAGAAGAGGAGGACTTGTGGCACCTTAGAGACGAACCAATTTATTTGAGCATGAGCTTCCGTGGGCTACAGCTGTGTCTGACGCTGCGAGCCACGCGTACCCGTGTGGGCCGGTTTGGGCAAAGAGCGGGATTTGAAGTCTTTAGGGTGGATTGTAGAGCTGGGCTCGGTGTTGAGCTTTTGTGGTGAAGTAGGGAAAGTTGGAGCAGCGGAGGCTGGCATTTTTGTTAGCCTTTAACTTTAAGTTCAGCAGGTAGAAAGAATCTGCACAGATCTCTAAAGAGAGGGTTTTTGGTTTTTTTTAAAGTCATGGTTGGCAGAGAGAAATATCTCAGTAAATGTCTCCTTGGGGGGGGGAGATGATATAACTACTTCACATTATCTGGGCATTCCTCAGATGAAATAATAAAACATCTGTGTTCCTTTCCTTACATGATTGGTTGCTCCTGAATAATAATATTTCAGAAGTATCCAAGTACCCTATCTGTTGCTGGCTTAGCTCTCCTTTTCCTGCACAACAGAAGTGTCTGCAAACTATCAGTGCAATGAAAATAGTGCTGTGAGTGCACGAATATTCAAAATGCCGACGTGGGGTAAAACTGTTTTCGGCAAAAGTACGTGGAAAGTGGTGTGCGCCCTTTGGAGTGGCGTAAGCAGCCACTTCTCTGGTGCAGTCCAAGTGTAATGGAAAAGAGCGAATGCATTCTTTTGCTCAGGGTGAGGAGGGTGTGCAGACTGAATTGCATCTTGCTTCTCATTTTTGAGGGGTGAATGGAAAAAGGGCTAGAAAGGGAAGTGGGAAGACCAAAGGTGGATGTAGGAAACTGCTTGTGGGGGTAGGATTGAAATGGTACTTGCTTTTCACTTGTTTATTGAAACTTTCTAAAATATCAACACTGCTAGGACTGTAACGCTTGGTTTTTCTTTTTAAATCACTCCACACGTTGACAAACCTTTGTGGGCCTTGATCCTGCCTTGGATTGGATCACCATCATAGTCTGTGAGGAGCTACATGGGCTCAGGTGTGCCAATGGCAGGATTTCAACCCCCCAAACGCTGACATTCTGCCAGCCTGCCTGAACCAGAAAAGGTTCATACACAACAGTGAAACAGACCAGAGGAGGTTCGTTGTTGATGCGGAGTGAAATACAGGCAAGCCTCCTGGGTACTCGATGTAAGCGACAGCTGTCGTTAGTAATAGAAGGGCTTGTTTTTTCAGAAGTGCTGAGGACCTACAGCTCTGTAGAGAGCAACAGGGACTTAGCCCTTCTGAGAACCAGGCCCTAAGGAGCTGCTGTTGATAACAGGGAAGGGATGTCTTGTCCTCTGTAATGCCTGAGTTTTATGTTGCCGCTGTCTCTTTCCTAATGTACCAAATCTCTTTTAGGCCAGTAAAACCCGAGTGTGTTCAGCATGATCCAAAACTGCAGTCCGGTGGTCCAGGCGCTGCTCGGGACTTTATTTACCTGGGGGCTGACAGCTGCTGGCTCTGCGCTAGTCTTTGTATTTTCCAGTGGCCAGGTGGGTGTTGCCGTTCAGTTCTGAAAACTCATTCCTCCTTCCAGACAAGATTTCTGTGTGATCAATACAAAATAATTAGGCCCTGATTCTGCCTGTATGGCTCTGACTTATGGATGGGAAGAGGGGAGTCTTAATTTGCATTTTATGATGTTGGAGGGAGTCTCCTTCCAACCCCTGCTCCCTCGTAAATCCAGCTCTCAGATGTGTACCTATGCATTTATGCCCCACAAGCAAATATCTTTTGCATTTATTTTCCTCTGTGGGGTGGGGGGGGAGGAATGGTGGGGGGAGGGGAAGGAGGAAGATCTGTGTTAGATTACAACTGTAAAGCCATCGAATGTGGTTCTTCTCAGGAAATGGGATGTGGAAAGACAGTTTCTTCCTCAACAGGTCTCCCTCCCTGTGTATGCACAAGCAGGAGAGCACGTTTTAATGATAAAAAGTAGCTCATACTCCTGCTGGCCCTCTGGAGCCAGTGCAGCTGTGAGAGAGGGAGCTGGATTCTGTTCTGACTCATGAATCAGCAGTGATATTGTTGACCTAGTTCCAGCTGCTTGGCAAAGTTTAGTTGCTGGGTGTAACTGAGTGGCCTACATTGCTGGCGATGGTGCATGAGAAGGAAAGATCCCTGCTTGGCTCTCTGATGCGAGGTGTTTTCAGTCTGGGAGTCTCGACTCTGGAATGGTCCAGATCCATTCACCATCACAGCATCCTGCAAGGACCGGCTGCTTTCTCAAGCTTTTGGGAGCAAGGGGTGAGCAGGCGGCTTAGGTCTGCAGCTGGAGTGGATTCTTCTCTGCTGCTTTTACATCTGTGATGGACGGTGACTTTATTCGGAACTTGGGTCAGTTCCGGACTCCGGGGTTGAACAAGCGGAGACTCTGCTGTGGCCCTTGGTCTCCGAAGCCGCCTTCTGGAAAGCGGCAGGCCTGTGTCAGTGTTTCCTTCGGCTTTCATCCTGCTTTCCCAGCCTCTTTCTTATTGAAGCTCTTCTTGGATGATTTATTCAGGAGCCTGGTTTTGAAGGGAGAGTCCCTTAGCGGTAGTATAGTACTCTTTTCCCCTTGAGGAAGGGAGAATCACGCTGTGAGTGAGCTAGGCAGCGGGCAACCCTGAATAATTGAGAGGCTGTGCAGTCAGTTGACTGATATTCTGGTTTCAGCAGTTGTTGGATAGAAACCAAACTTGAGAGAAAACTGAAGAACTGCAGACAAGGCGCTCACCTGGCAGAGGCAAAGCACAGCCTAAACTTTAAGTCCGTTCTTAGGTCCCCCTTTATATAGCAGGGCAGTACCTAGGAAGGTGCTAAAGACTCACTGAAGCCAAAATGGGACTTAAGCATGTGCTTAAAATTAACCCTGAGAAGTTAGGCACATGCTTGAGAGGAAGGAGCACCTTGCGGTTAGGGTGCCAGCCTGGGGCCCAGGGGACCCAAGTTCCCTGCTCTACCAGAGACCCTGTGACACTGGGAAAATCACTTCGTGCCTCTGTGCCTCAGTTTCCCATCTGTAAAGTGGGGATAGTTGCACTACTTCCCAGGGATGTCTTGTACATTAAAGATTGGGCGGCACTCAAATACTGCAGTAATGGGGAGCATATGAGGATCTTAGAATCAGGGCCAGAGCTGCGAACTCCCCTCAGCGCTGCTCTCATGCTGTAAGCTGTTGCACCTTGCTTCTTTTAGCAGTTGGAAAATTAAATGCTCTGTTTTAATTTTCAGAGGCGAATCCTAGATGGAAGCCTGGGCTTCGCTGCCGGGGTAAGTACAGCACCCACTGGGGCATCCTCATTCTGCTCGTCATCTGCTGCACGTACTCTCCTAAACCACCCCCATGCTTCATCTGGCTGTGTCATCACATGGATGTTTCTGGTGTGTGTCCAAGATCTAATTAGGGCTACGTGAGGCAGGGGAGGAATCTGGTAAAGCAGCGGTTCCAAACTTTTGCAACCCGAGGGCCCCTATTTTGATTTAAAAGATTTTGTGGACCCCCAAACTCCCCACTCAGCCACAGGCCCCACCCTACCCCACCTCTTCTGCCCCCGCTCTACCTCTGCCCCTCCTCTTCTCCATCTCTATCCACCCCCTCCCACAAGCGCACCCTGTCCCCGCTCCTCTCCCTCCCTCCCAGCGCCTCCTGCACGCTGGGGAACCGAGGGTACTCCAGGGGGTCTGCTGGCCCTGATGATCAACTCCTCCCACCCCCTCCCAGCGCCTCCTGCACACTGGGGAACAGCTGTTCAGCGGCCTGGAGGAGGTGCTGGGAGGGAGGGGGAGAAGCAGGGACGGGGCATGCTCAGGGGAGGGGGCCGAATCCTATCAGCAGGGCCGGCGGTCCCGGACCAACTCCTCTCCCTCCCTCCCAGCGCCTCCTGCACACTGGGGAACAGGTTTGAGAAAGATTCAAGTCCTGTCCCAGTGCCTCCTAGGCGAGGTTAGAGGTGGTGCAGCGAGGGCAGATGCAGGTGTCCATCTGGCACAAAGCAGGATTTTTCACCTGTGGTGGGTGTGGTCTTCACGTTCAGTGCTGCTCGTCTGGATTTTCTGAATTGTGCCCCTTACAGCTTCCTTCTCTGGATAGGAAAAGCAAAAGAACCCTGATCCTGCGGAGACTGATGCGTGTGGCTAACTTGGTCTCTGAGTAACCCAGCGAGCTCAGGTGCTTGAAGTCCGCAGGGGGCAGTTGAGCCTTTACATGATTCGGGCCTAAATCAACAGCCTCATGTAAACTGAATGCTTATTAGGAGACTGTATTCCTGCAAGGCACGCGGTAATTCAGGGGATGTGTTGAAGAGCTGGCTTAAACTGCATCAGGGCAGGCTGGTGGAAAACCTCCAGAGGATTCGGGTGAGCTTGTATCTTGTATTCTGAATTGGTAAATCACTGGCTTGTCTTCTGGGAGCTTGAATGTACATGGGTGGCTGAGCAACCGATGTAGAAATGTGTCTGGCTCTCAGTACTTAGAGGAAACGGGCTGGCCATTTCCCACTTCCTTTGGAGCGCTGCTGTGTCTGAGCCAGGCTGAGGTGCTGCCCAGCTTGCAAGGTACATGCCCCTTTCCAGGAGGCGTGTGGCAATGGTGAAAAGCCCGGGAGGAACGCTTTGGCTCCTGGCCCTGATGTCTGGCACGGGAAAGGAGGTCAAGATGCTCTGTTGCAGTGCATTGTGGGTGTGAAAGTGTTACTTTTTCAAGTCTGGCTCTGTGGCCACCCAGCACTGGGCACTGTTTCTTGTTCAGTTCTCTCCCAGAATGCTTTGGGGTCCGTGTTCCTAGCCAGTAGCATAATAAGGTGGCAGGTGGCTAGAGTTTTGGCCTTAGTTCAGAACCTCTTGGCTTGTCCCTCTAAACCGCACCTCTGTATCATTGTTCTAATCAGGCAGGTGTGGGTGAACGATGGCTAAATGGCTCGGCAAAACATACAGATGCTGGTTGATTGAGTGTGTATCCTGTATGTGTCAGCAACTCCTGGAGTACAGCAAATGCCCATCTGTGCTTGAGGCAAACTGGAAGCCCATTCACCTGTCAGCAGTGGATTTCTGGCTTCTTTGTTTTTCCTGCAGCAGTTAATAACGTTGCTAACAGCTAAAACTACCCTAGGAAGGTCTGATTGCTGGCCTGGCCCTCTCGGTGGGGCGTGCTGCGCAAACAAAGAAACCCGGCTCCAAATTGTGCAGGTTTCCGGTTGGCATTAGTGGGCCCGAATTGCCAAAGTGCCATACAGGACAGGGTTGGGTTTAATTTGTTGCTTGCCTGTGCTGAGCCGTGCTGTACTGTTGGACTGAGGTTTCCGAACTGTGACTTGTTCGCTGCTTGCTGGTGGTCTGCAGCCAGCCAGGCCGGGGTGACCCCTCGTTTCCCGCTGGTAAAGCATGCCGAGCCCAGTTGTAAATCCATGAGGTGCTTTCCTGACGCTGCTGCTCCAGGTTGCTAGATGCTGCAGTTGCCACAAAGTTGCTGTGGGACTGCAGAAGAGGAGCCGCCTGCCGGATTTCCCTTCGGTCTTAAAATGTGGCCAACTCTGCAGAACTCTGAGAGCCGCCGTGCCAGGACATTAACCTCCTGAAAGGAGCATTTCTGTGCAAGTGTAGGGGGGGATGGAGGAATTGCTGGGCCCCATTGGTCTGTTTAATGTCTTTTAACAGAGATGATATCCTCACGTCTCTCAGCACACCTGCGTCCTGATGAGCCGTTGGCTGCAGCAGCGTCGTCTCCTCCGTGTATCTGCCTCTTCTCTCCAGCTGTCGCGTGTGGCCTCTCGTACCCTTCCGGGTTTGTTAACGGCTGCATTGTCTCTTGCCCCATCTGCCATCCTGCGAACCCCTCCCCGCTCTTCCTGGGCGATAATGGGACCTCTCTGTGGCAACCGCCGCAACTTACTTGGATGGGAAAGTGTCAAATGTATTGTTAGCTCCCCTTAGATGAGACGTAGCAGTCAGAAACAAGGAGGAGAGCCAGTGCTGTGTGTGTCTCCAGCTAGCTCCCCCCGGGCTGCATGTGAAGAACGGCTGCTGCAGGAGACGGATGTGCAGGGTTGTTTTTGTGGTCATTGTCCATCTGAGTGGGATAGAATGGCTGGGCTAAAGTTGGTTGGTTTGCCTTTGTTCTTCAAAGGTGGCATCTGAGATTTCTTCTCCTTTCTTGGGACAGGGAGTGTCTCTTTTAGTGTTTGTAGAGCGCCTGGCACGCTGGGGTCCTGGTCAGTGACCGGGACTCCTTTGGGTTACACTAATAGAAATAATACACTTCGAAGGGTCTCGTCTTGCAGCAGTCCTTCCTCTGGGGATGGCAGGGGTGGTCGCTCAAGGGCAGTGTGTGTCCTGTTCTCTAACTCTGCCCCCAGCCTTTCTGCTCGCATGCTGAGCTGAATCTTGCTAGTCATGTTTTCACCTATGAAAACATGACGCACCCAGGTGCTGGGCGCATCCTTTGTTGGCTCTGCTTATGCTCCTCATTCCTGAGCCCCAGCACCTTCTGCTATTCCCGAGCTGCGCTCTTGATCGGTCCGACAGTACGCCTCCATCCTGATCCGCAGATTACCGTCTTAGTCGAGCTCTGCTGATGCTGTTCAGCCCAGAGCTGCCTAGCCCCCTCCCGCCCCATCCTGCAGCAGTTCCTTCTGCATTCGCCTGGGGATCCTCCAGAGCTGTCTTGGCCTGGATATTTCTGTTCCCTGGCTGAACATGGTCACGGTGCTCACTTTCAGACTCACCAGACGTGACCTAAGTAAATGCCCAGCAGCAGCTAGGCTGAGAGCCCTGTTCTCCTGTCACCGAATGAACTGAACTGGGGGTCCCGTTGCTTTAGGGGTGCACCATCCGGTTCTTCAGTCACATGTACCAAATTCACCAGCCTTGGTGGTTAAATAGATGCTGAAGAAACGGAGCTGCTGCCAGCAGCCTCCTGATGTGAGACTGGGCCCAGCATCCCCTTCAAATATCGCTGCAGTGTCGGTTTATTTAGAGTGACTGCCTCGTGGGTTCACTGGCTTGCTACTGTGTCCAAGTGCTGGCCATTAGCCGCGTCAACCAGACCGCCAAATGCTGGTATCGGCACAAGTTGGGGCCCGTCTCCTAGTCTCGTAGGTCTGTAGAATGAAACTAACAGCAACGGGATGATGGTTGGGTAGCTGCTGTTGGTCGGCATCTCCGGATGCCAGCTCTCTGGCAATTTTGGAAAGACTCATAGGAGGACTGGCAACTTAAACCGGTCATGAGGTGGCCTCCCGGCAGTGCTAGAGATCTGGTTTCCGATCAGATGAAACACGCAAGGAGTGTGCTCCCAGCTTTGTCTTTGCTAGTGGGCTGGACAGTCGGTTATCACCGTGAGGGGTTTGTCCATGACGGATGGAATCTGAACTCATTGGCTTGCGATGCTTGGGTGTTCACACACCAACGCGCCCAAAAACTTCCTCCGGGTGCTCCCAAGATTAGCAAGAAAGCTGGCCTGGCCCTGTCTGTTTAGAAAACCTCCAGATTCGGACTGGGCTGGATATAGCAATTTTAGAAACAAAGCAAGATGCTTGATATTGGGCAACGTAGCATTTGCCACTCTGGATCTGTGTCGGCTGCTACCCTGATACTGAGAGAGGTCCGTACCAGATGCTTCAGAGGAAGGTGCAAAACACAGCATCGTAGACCTCTACGGAGTAATCTATCCGTGGGTAGAGCTGTCCCAGGGTGGGAGCTGTGTGCATGCTGTCGGTCCATGGAGGCTGTAGGGCAGTGGTTCTCAAACTTTTTGTACTGGCCACCCCTTTCACACAGCAAGCCTCAGAGTGCAACTCCCCCTTAGGAGTTAAAAACACATTTATATTTAAAAGTGATATTTGTATGTTAATATCACTTTTCACAGCAGACTTACGAGTTGGGAGGTATGTACTCGTCACCCCCACTTAATAATCTCACGACCCCCAGTTTGAGAACCCCTGCTATAGAGGGCAGTGGTGTGGCTAAAGCTCCAAATGTTGTGATGAAAACGTATTCCTTAATGTCTGTGTATACCTTTTCCTGCAAAATCTGTATCAGATGGCTGTGTGTGTCTGGTAAAAGAGCAAAATAACTTCCTCCAAAGGCTGTTCTCAGCCCAGTTCCTCTGAAACGTCTAGTGTTGTGCAGCTGTTTATTGCTGGAGATGGTTTTGTTGCACAGTGCCCCTGGGTGATAGAATTCACTTGCATTTTAGGTTGGATTTTCTTCTGGGGATTTTTCCCCCACAGCTGGCTCCTGAAGAACGGGAGCCTGGCCTGATGATCTGCGCAGCTCTGGAGCAGTTCCCTAGGCAGCACAGCTGATTTGAGTTGGAGCTTCTGCTGGAGTTGCCTTTAGTTTTGGATGGGTGGACGTCCTGTGTTTGGTGCAGGATGCTGTTCCGAGTCCTCCTCTCTCGGGAGAAGTGGAGCGGGGCAGAGCGGCACGGTCCATGGAGCTGGGATCGTTTTGTGCTGGCGGGCAAAAATGCTCTGCCCCAGCTAGCACCTTGTGTCTCAGGATCTGAAAGTGCTTTATATACCTTAGTAAACTAAGCCTCACAAGTGTTAATTCTCCCCATTATGCAGATGGGAAAACTGAGGCACAGAGGTACTGAGTTACATGCTCGCGGTCACACAGGGAGTCTGTGGCAGAGCCGGGGATGGGATCATTTCCTGCCTCCGAGTCCTACCTTTTATTGAAAGGATGATTCTTCTGTATAAAAGCAGCTGCTCTTGTGGTTTCCTGGGCCTAGACAGGGTGCAGAATAAGAGCAAAGTGGGGCTGAGGGTTATGTGAGCGTGAGACCAGATGCCTTTTGAGATGCATCCAGCAGTTACAAATCAGCTGTGAGTTACCGTGGGCATTCTTTTGACTCCCTAATGACATGACACTCTAACCTTTCCGAATCAGTTAGAAACTTCCCCTGGACCTCGCCTCTTTGTGTTGGCATCAAGCTTGGGCAGGAATAATTAATCTTCCTCCTTTGGAAAATCGCGACTTAGCATGCTGCGTGCAGGGCTTTGAAACCAGTATTTTCTGAGCACCAGGTGGCTTGCATGGAACCTAGAGGGAAATGAACTGGCGGGAACACGGCTGGAAGCCGGACTGAATTCCACTGTGCTGCTTGTTAATAAGCCAGGCTGTGAACTCTTCATTGCGGATAGCAAATGCCACAAGCTTTGTGGTATGTGGACTAGCTGGAGCAAGAAAGGCTAATCACTGCTCCTATCCAACCTTGACCTGCTTCGTTAAGTGACCAAAGGAGCAATACAGAAAGAGATTAATTCCTTCCTGTACAAAATAGGATGGGAAAACAGACTTATAAAAGGCCATGGGTAGAGAATTTTGCTATTTCTTAATCCCCCTTCAAAAGCTGTTTCTTTAGGTTGCTGTTACTGTGACACTGCGCCGGTCTTGGATTATTTTGATCGTTAAATATGTTTCTGCTAAACCCTTGTTTCTCCCTTTGATTGCAGGTTGCGAATATGTTGTCGGTGTCTCTTGCAGCCAAGGCGCAGAGGAAGTCTGTTTTGCTTCTTGTTATATACAAAGCCTCTTTCCACAGCAAAAGCTTGCCCATTAAAAAGCAAGCGCAAAAGCAGTGAACTGCTGGTTGTGATTGAACAACCCTACAATAACAAACCAGCAGGGCCAGCCCCATTGCTCACAATCAACCCCGAGAGAAATTGCTTTACCAACAGGCTGGTGTTTGTTCCGTTAGTCAGAATAGTTTCTCCTGCTTTGCTGGGATTCCTGCTATCTCCGCTCTAAATTGGGCTCCCTGGCATGCCCTGGGGTTAAATCCATGGGTAAATAATGTGATGGAGTGTCATAGGGTGATTGCACTACTGTACCCAGCCCATGTCTCCCACCAGGTGCTGGGAGAATAGATTTCTGCATCCATAAGGATGGAAGAGCTAAAGAGTGCCTCTCTCCAGAGACGCAGATGAGATGCTGACCTTGACTTTCTGTGCTAAAGCAACATGATGTGTGAAGTGGAGTGCCTTGAAAATTGCTTTGAGCTTTGGCCTCCACTGCGTTTTGTTCAGCGGATGGAGGGAAGAGAGGCAGAAGCTAGCTTTTTTTAAAATGTCTTTATTATTATTTATTTATTCTCTCTGTTTTGCCTTCAGACACCCTCAATCTCTGGGTTTTGAAGTGAAGATTCGTAACTGGGGATCCAAATTACGTGCAAAGAATTCAAATTCTCGATAATGGTCCATCGCGTTGTCTTTTTGGCCGTGCATTGCCAGCTTTTCAACGCTATGATAATTTCTGGTCCTCTTGGTTCGTGTCACTGGTCTTTTGGTTCAGAGGAACGCTTCTAGACTGGTTTCAGAGTAACAGCCGTGTTAGTCTGTGTTCGCAAAAAGAAAAGGAGGACTTGTGGCACCTTAGAGACTAACCAATTTATTTGAGCATGAGCTTTCGTGAGCTACAGCTCACTTCATCGGATGCATACCGTGAAAACTGCAGCAGACTTTATATACACACAGAGATCATGAAACAATACCTCCTCCCACCCCACTGTCCTGCTGGTAATAGCTTATCTAAAGTGATCATCAAGTTGGGCCATTTCCAGCACAAATCCAGGTTTTCTCACCCTCCACCACCCCACACACAAACTCACTCTCCTGCTGGTAATAGCTCATCCAAAGTGACAACTATCTACACAATGTGCATGATAATCAAGGTGGGTCATTTCCTGCACAAATCCAGGTTCTCTCACCCCCATCCAAAAACCACACACACAAACTCACTATCCTGCTGGTAATAGCTCATCCAAAGTGACCACTCTCCCTACAATGTGCATGATAATCAAGGTGGGCCATGTCCAGCACAAATCCAGGTTTTCTCACCCCCCCACCCCCATACACACACAAACTCACTCTCCTGCTGGCAATAGCTCATCCAAAGTGACCACTCTCCAAGTTTAAATCGAAGTTTAACCAGAATGTCTGGGGGGGGGAGGGGTAGGAAAAAACAAGGGGAAATAGGCTACCTTGCGTAATGACTTAGCCACTCCCAGTCTCTATTTAAGCCTAAATTAATGGTATCCAATTTGCAAATGAATTCCAATTCAGCAGTTTCTCGCTGGAGTCTGGATTTGAAGTTTTTTGTTTTAAGATAGCGACCTTCATGTCTGTGATTGCGTGACCAGAGAGATTGAAGTGTTCTCCGACTGGTTTATGAATGTTATAATTCTTGACATCTGATTTGTGTCCATTTATTCTTTTACGTAGAGACTGTCCAGTTTGACCAATGTACATGGCAGAGGGGCATTGCTGGCACATGATGGCATATATCACATTGGTAGATGTGCAGGTGAACGAGCCTCTGATAGTGTGGCTGATGTGATTAGGCCCTGTGATGGTGTCCCCTGAATAGATATGAGGGCACAGTTGGCAACGGGCTTTGTTGCAAGGATAAGTTCCTGGGTTAGTGGTTATGTTGTGTGGTATGTGGTTGTTGATGAGTATTCGCTTCAGGTTGGGGGGCTGTCTGTAGGCAAGGACTGGCCTGTCTCCCAAGATTTGTGAGAGTGTTGGGTCATCCTTTAGGATAGGTTGTAGATCCTCAATAATGCGTTGGAGGGGTTTTAGTTGGGGGCTGAAGGTGACGGCTAGTGGCGTTCTGTTATTTTCTTTGTTAGGCCTGTCCTGTAGTAGGTAACTTCTGGGAACTCTTCTGGCTCTATCAATCTGTTTCTTCACTTCCGCAGGTTGGTATTGTAGTTGTAAGAATGCTTGATAGAGATCTTGTAGGTGTTTGTCACTGTCTGAGGGGTTGGAGCAAATGCGGTTGTATCGCAGAGCTTGGCTGTAGACGATGGATCGTGTGGTGTGGTCAGGGTGAAAGCTGGAGGCATGCAGGTAGGAATAGCGGTCAGTAGGTTTCCGGTATAGGGTGGTGTTTATGTGACCACTGTTTATTAGCACTGTAGTGTCCAGGAAGTGGATCTCTTGTGTGGACTGGACCAGGCTGAGGTTGATGGTGGGATGGAAGTTGTTGAAATCATGGTAGAATTCCTCAAGGGCTGCTTTTCCATGGGTCCAGATGATGAAGATGTCATCAATATAGCACAAGTAGAGTAGGGGCTTTAGGGGACGAGAGCTGAGGAAGCGTTGTTCTAAATCAGCCATAAAAATGTTGGCATACTGTGGGGCCCTGCGGGTACCCATAGCAGTGCCGCTGATCTGAAGGTATACATTGTCCCCAAATGTAAAATAGTTATGGGTGAGGACAAAGTCACAAAGTTCAGCCACCAGGTGAGCTGTGACATTATCGGGGATAGTGTTCTTGACGGCTTGTAGTCCATCTTTGTGTGGAATGTTGGTGTAGAGGGCTTCTACATCCATAGTGGCCAGGATGGTGTTATCAGGAAGATCACCGATGGATTGTAGTTTCCTCAGGAAGTCAGTGGTGTCTCGAAGGTAGCTGGGAGTGCTGGTAGCGTAGGGCCTGAGGAGGGAGTCTACATAGCCAGACAATCCTGCTGTCAGGGTGCCAATGCCTGAGATGATGGGGCGCCCAGGATTTCCAGGTTTATGGATCTTGGGTAGTAGATAGAATATCCCAGGTCGGGGATCCAGGGGTGTGTCTGTGCGGATTTGATCTTGTGCTTTTTTAGGAAGTTTCTTGAGCAAATGCTGTAGTTGCTTTTGGTAACTGTCAGTGGGATCACAGGGTAATGGCTTGTAGAAAGTGGTGTTGGAGAGCTGCCGAGCAGCCTCTTGTTCATATTCCGACCTATTCATGATTGACTGGTCTTGGTCTGTATGTCGCTTCAGACCAGTGGAATGTTCAGTCCTGGTATGAGTAAAGCCTGAATCCGCTGCCCTTTTGAAGAACCCACAGTACGTGATCTAAACGGCTGCAAATGGCTCTTGGTTTTTGGGTGCTTAACTTGGGACATCTAAAGGGACCCTGGAATTGAGCTTTGGAGGGGGCTGCCATGGGAAAAACACCACCCCTGGTGCTGACAAGAACAGGTGTGTTTCCGAAGGTGGGTGCTGGGCACTTCCTGAAAATCAGGCCCCTTTTTAAGATGTTTTGAATTGAGCACCCAAAATCCCTAGTGAGTCACTCTTGAAAATGTACGCCTGTGCTTTCCAAAGGGACGCTCGTGGGCTTCTGAATAGAACGTCATGCTTGAGATGTTCTTGCCCCATCTAGCTGGGGTTTTGTGTTTCGCCTTTGGCCCTGGCAGGGGCGTTGGAACAACTTGTATAGTGCAGGAGCTGAGTACCATTGAACCAAACTCTAAACGCTGTATATGATGGAAACCACTTCCAACCAGGGGGTGCTGCCGCACCCCTAGTTTCAGCACCTGTGAGTCCCGGAGTGTCTTTAACAAAGCTTCAGTACGAGGTTTTGTTGTTTTATCAACGCCCCTCTGCAAGGAGAACGGCAGTGTGCTCCAAGTCTTGAGGAAGGACGGCCCAGTGGTTAAGGCACCAGCCTGGGATTTGAGAAGCCAGGGTTCAGTTCCCTGCTCTGCTACAAACATCCTGCCTGACGTTGGGCAAGTCACTTAGTCTCTCCCTGTCTCAATTCCCCGCTTGCAAACTGGGGATAATAGCACTGCCCTACCTCTCAGGAGGGTTGTGTATACTGAAGGCTGAAGTGATTAAGACCCTATCACCACGGTAACTAATAACCTGGAGGTGGGCATCTGATGTGGGGTCCAGACATCGTGTGCTCCGAGGGCGTGAGCCTGCGAAGTGCAGTCTAATCCCACTGAAGTTTACCGTACCTAAACACACAGTCAGCTTCACAGGTGGCCCGACTTTCCATCTTCCCTCGCTGCATTGGAGTTCAGTTCACTGCCCTCAGAAAAGGGGAGAGCTTTAAACAGCACCTGACTCATCCGGTGTTGAATCTTCCCTTTCAGGGCAGGATAAAACCACATTGGGAACATGCAAAGCTGAAATGCCTACCCAAGCGCGAGGCCCATTCTTGGTATCGGCACCTTAATGAGGCAAAGTTCCTTCTTGCTGAAAAGTTTGACAGATGAAACGTTTTCTTGAGTGTTTCCCCCCACCCTGCATGGTTTCTTCTGTTGATGGAGATCTCCCTTCTCCCTCCCTTGCAAGGCTTGTGGCTCTAATCTGGTACGTCCTTAAAATTGCTGCTCCCGATGAAACCACGGCAAAAGCCTACGGTCTGGTCTCGCATCAGCCCTGTGGGGTGGTGACAACGTACCGTGCTGCTGCTTAGCAACAGACTGTCTTCGCTGCAAAAATGGGTGTGTTTTCTCAATGCATCGAGATCACTAATGTGATGGAAAATCCTGCTGGAGACAGGGCACGGAGGACTGCTTTTAACTTGGTATCGAGTGTCAGGGTCAACCCTGTGTGAAGTCACCTGGGGTTTACTTTGGCTAGCTACACCAAGTGAGAATGACAGCGTCTTGTCTCCAGCGTGACCCTGGTGACAAAGTGAAACTAAAACCCTGCCAGGTCCCATTAGTAGGGACCCTGGAATTGAGCTTTGGAGGGGGCTGCCATGGGACAAACACCACCGGTGCTAACAAGAAGAGGTGTTCCCCCCCCCCCCCCGGCAGGGAGGTTTGCGTTACCATAGAGTGGTCCTTCTCCAGCAGATTGTTGTGCCCAGTCTTTGGTTAGATGGAGGATCCTGGTGCTAAGGAAGGATGGTTTAGTGGTTAGGGCGCTAGCCTAAGACTTGGGAGACCTGAATTCAACTCCCGGACTGTCTTTGTGGTCTTGGGTGAGTCACTTGGCTGCTCTGTGCCTCAGTTTCCCCATCTGTCAAAGGGAACTAGTCCCAAGCTCCTGGGGATGTTGTGAGGATAGACACACTAAACATTCTGAGATGCTCCAATAGCGTGTTAGTGGGGGCCATATCCAAGAAATAATGGGCAGGGCAAGGTTTGGTTCCCCGGTTAAAATTGGTGCATGGCACAGCCTTCTTTGAGCCCGCATGAGTCTGGCTCTGGGAAGCCCAATCTTTGCTAGGGAAGGCTGGCACACACCTGCCGCTGCACCGGCATTGTGTTATTGAGCTAAGAAATTAAAACACCTCCACTTCCTGGCTTTGTTTGCTGCTCGTTCTCAGGCTGGCAGGAGATGCTGCCACCTCTGGTGACTGTGACACATCCAGCAAAGGTGCTGGGCTGCCAGAGGCATCTTTGTATTAAAATGCACAGCTTCCTTTCCTGCCGGTCTCCACGCTCTCCCTTCCCTCCTCTTCATCCTCGGGTTCAGAGCAGCCCCGGCGGATTTATGGACAACATTCAGTCTTGGCTCCGGAGCATTTAATTAACATCTCCAAATTTATTTTGTTTCCGAGGCATTCTAAAGCCATGCATGAGCGTACAAGGGCCAGACTCTGCTTTTTGTTGCATGCACAGCTCCCATTGCATGTATGAGAGCACCCTGTATTTTTGGATTGCCGAAGATAAGCTGAGCCCCCGGTTCTGTCTCTGCCTGCGCTCTGGCTAGCAGTAGTTCCCGTAGTTCCAGTGGGTAGCCACTCACTTACAATTGCGTGTGGGGTGGTGGTGGTTTTTTCTTTTCACTCCCTTGGTACTAGCCCATTGATGCCTCCTGGGTTTCTTTCAGTTAGACATTGCATTGGATGGGATCTCCCACTGGCACGTGTGATTGATCCCAAGGCAATGTCTTGTGGAGCACAGAGCAGGGAAATAGGAGTCAGGGTTTTATTTGTGCCTCTGCCATAGGCTTGCTTAGTGACCTTGGGCAAGTCACTTAACTTGGCTTTGTCTTGCTTTTTTCCTGTCTGCCAAGTGGGACTAAAACTTCCTATCCTATAGGTTCGTATTGGGGTTGGATGCTCGAATGTTTGCTTTGAGTGACTAGTATGAAAGGCGCTATAGAAGGGCGGAGGGTCAGCTGAGTGGATAACCAAGCTGGCCATACTTATAGAAGGGATGAGGGCTCCCTAACCAGAACCCCAACAAGGGATGTGCTGTGAATAGAGGAGCAATACCCGTAGCCTCCTCCGATCCCAGCAACAGAGGTTACTCAGTGACTCTGACCAGGTGTTTACCTCTGGCTCCTCTCTACTGGGGGCAGCAATGATGGGAGCAGGAGTGCATTCAGGGCCATGGTAAGCGCCCCGGTACCTACCCGTGCTCAGACCAGGTCTGTGTGCCCTGGTGATAGAACGTCAGCTTGTACAAACACCATACAAGAGATGGCCCCTGCCCCAAAGAGCTTGCAGCAGAGAAAGGAATGTCCCTTATCCCCATTCTGCAGATGGGGAATCTGAGACCTGGAGAGATGAAGTGACTTCTCCAAGGTCACACGTGGGCTCTGTAGCAGAGCAGGGAACTGAATCCTGGTCTCTTTAGTTTCAATCTTCTCTACCTTTGTCCGCCTGCTCTCGATAAACAACAGGGAGGGCGAGGAGTTATTTACGTTAAGGGCCAATGTTGGCACACGACGAAAGGGATATAAACTGGCCATCTGTATGTTTAGGCTGGAAATTAGCAAAGGTTTCTATCCATCAGAGGAAACTCTGGAGCAGCCTTCCAAGGGGAGCAGTGGGGGCAGAAAACCTAACTTGTCTCAAGACTGAAGTTCATAGACCACCTACAATGGGCTGTACAGCCTCTCCATGACTGCCATTAGCAAATATCTCCAATGTCTGGAGGTAGGACCCTAGATGGGGAGGGCTCTGAGTTACTACAGAGAATTCTTTCCCGGAGGTTGGGCTGGTGGGTCTTGTCCTCATGCTCAGGGTTTCACTGATCACCAGGGAAGCTTTGCCTGAGTGAGGACTTCAAGGTGGAGCTGATCTGGTTATTGTTGTCCCACACTCGCTATTTGCAAAGGTCAGGCGAGGTTTAGGTAGCTCTGTCCAGGTGCTTTGCACTCAGATAACTGAGATGCTGCTGTAGGACACTGATTTTCCACCTTTGCCATACCATGACCCTATGTTCTAGCATGTAACCATAACAAGGCCGGAAAGGGAGGCTTGAGGACAGGGTACCTCCAGGCAGGGAATCCACGCTGTAGGAGGTAGATATGGTATGGGAGAGAGAGAAGATTTTCATTTATTTGTGGACCAGGACCCCTTTAGGCTGGGCATTGTACATAAACAGTACAAAGACAGTCCTTGCCCCAAGGCGCGCTACAATATAGATTTTCCTTCCAAGCAGGTCGTGCCAGTTGTTGGAAATCCAGCTCGGTGTTTTTGTTTAGAGGTGCAAAGATAGCAGGGAGGAGTGTAATATCTACCCCCTGAAGCCTGGTCCTGCCTATGTTGAAGCCCATAGAAGTTTTACCATTGACTTAAGTGGCAGTAGGATCGGAGACTGGGGACAGGAATGAGCAGAAACTGACCTGTCCTTTTCCTTGGAGAAACAATGCTTTGCCATAAAGTGACGATGTAATTCCACTGAGCTTTTCCCTCTGCTCATGTTACGATCTTCCCGTTTTTAGTTTTGGTTTTTAAAGAGGTTTTAAAGAGCATTCAGGGTACAAAGTTTGACAGCTGTGGTTGTCTTACGTAACAGCCCATTATCTTATGAGCTGTGGGAAGTTAAGACTACAAGGTCCCCTGGAGGGCTGGGGTCTAAAGCGATAGCCATCCCACTTCTCTTAGAGAGAGACTTCAGATGTCCCAGTGGCTCAGTGCATGCTTCTTCGCCATAGGCGGACGCTCAGGCCATAAGAATAGGGAAAGTGGATTCATTCTCATCTGCTTGCTGATGGCTCTTGTACACAGGCTGGCAAGTTTCACAGGCTTTAAGGCATCTTCAGTTCATTGGCCACTTCACTCTATATTTTCATAGCAGAAGAAACGGCAAGTGATGCCCGGTTTGGTTCTTGCTTGTGCAAGGTTGTGTCTTGCAGCTTCTTTCCCGGTGCTCTGTTCAAGCCAGTTGCATACTGAACAATGAGCCTCTCAGTACTTCCCATGGGAGACTTCCCCAAACAGAGTAGATCTTGCTGATAGGAAGTTTTCCGTTGATTTAATTTCATCCTCACATCCACGGGGCCATTGAACCATCTCCTTTCTGACAGAGCACCCAGCCCTGGTGAAAAGAGGTTAAAAATGGCCAGCATGGATTTATCAAGAACAAATCATGCTAATCCAACCTAATTCCCTTCTCTGACAAAGGTTACTGGCCTAGTAGATGGGGGGAAGCACTAGATGTGATATATTGTGATTTTAGTAAGGCTTTTGACACAGTCCCAAATGACATTCTCATAAGCAAATAGGGAATTGTGGTCTAGACAAAATTACTATAAGGTGGATGCACAATTGGTTGAAAGACTACTCAAAGAGTAGTTATCAGTGGTTTGCAGTGGAGGGATGTACACAGTGGTGTCTCACATGGGTCAATCCTGGCTTTGGTACTCGTCAGTTATTTTTGTTCATGATTTGGATAATGGAGTGGAGAGTGTGCTTCTAAAATTTTCAGATGACAACAAGCTAATGTCAGGATTAGAATTCAAAATGACCTTGACAAATTGGAGGATTGGTCTGAATTCAGCAAGATGAAATTCAGTAAAGACCAGGGCAAAGGACTACTCTTAGGAAGGAAAAATCAAATGCCCAGCTGCAAAATGGGGAATAACTGGCTATGCGGTAGTACTGGGGATCGTAGTGGATCACAGATTGAATATTTGACAGGTTTCAGAGTAACAACTGTGTTAGTCTGTATTTGCAAAAAGAAAAGGAGTACTTGTGGCACCTTAGAGACTAGCCAATTTATTTGAGCATAAGTATTCCTTTTCTAGATTGAATATTGAATTGAGTGTGATGGAATTGCAGAAAAGTCTAGTATAATTCTGAGGTGTATTAACAGGAGTGTCCTCTGAAAGATGCAGGAGAGAATTCTCGCTCTGTCACTGGAGTACCGTCTCCAATTCTAGGAAAGATGTGGACAAACTGGAGAGGGTCCAGAGGAGAGCAACAAAAACAATAAATGGTTTAGAAAATGAGACCTATGAGGAAAAGTTAAAAACACTGAGCATGTTTAGTCTTGAGAAAAGAAGATGGCACGTATGCACACACCAGATAACAGTCTTCCAGTGTGTTGAGAGCTATTCCAAAGAGGTCTGTGGTCAATTGTTCCATGTCCACTGAACGTAGGACAAGGCAAGAGAGATTTAGGTTAGGTATAAGGAAAAAATGTCTAACTCTAAGGGTAGTTAAGCTCTGGAACAAGCTCCCAAGGGAGGTTGTGGTATTCCCGTCACTGTAGGTTTTTAAGAACAGGTTGGACAAACCCCGGTCAGGGATGGTCTAGGTTTGCCTGGTCCTGTCTCAGTGGAGGGGGCTGGACTGGGTGACCCTCTCCAGGTTCTTTCCAGCCCTGTGTTTCTATGATTCTATAACTTCAGCCTCAACTTCTCCCTATCTTTTGCTCAAGGGAGGGTCTAGCAAAGTGCCCGCTTGGGTGCTGGGAGAATGCCTGGCTCCAGAAGACTGGGTTTGATCCCAAGCTGAGGAAACATTTTCTATGAATTCTTCAGCGTTTTTTCTTAGCTGGCATTTTTCTCAGGTCTCAGACTGATTTTACTTTAAAAAAAAAAATTCATTTGTTTTGTGGCAAATGAGAAGACTTCCAGTGGAGTCTGTCGCAAATGAGTCTCCTACTGTAGCTGAATGGCTCCAAAAGCAAGTACTGTAGATAGCTGGGGGCTGAGGGGATGCCGAACCTGCTGAAGGCTCTTAATTGGTCTGATTATTTTTGATTAATCCAGCCCAGTAAATGTAACACCAAGGGGGAGTGGGAGGGGAGAGAGGAAAGGAAATGAAATAAATAAATTGATGAAGTATGTATTTGTGCTGCATATTGGATGTGTGTTTGAGGATCTGATATTTTCTTTCTTGCTTAACTAATCCAAGGAATGGATTTCTCTGCTACTTTAATAAAGCTTTATGGGCCAAAGGTAGACTTGGGACTTGCATCTCCACCTGGCACAACAGTGGCCAGGGACAGCATCCTGGGGCAAAATGGATCCATTGCAGAGAAGTGTGTAGGAATATTTCTCGCTGCTGTTCGCACTGACCCCGTATCTTGCTTCTTAAACCGACGCCAAAGCACCTGCAGAATTCCATGCAGTCTCGTTTGAGCCACACCAAACCCTATGTTACCTGTGGTTGGAGTTCAAGGCTGCCACTCGTGGTTCTAGGATATGGGTGGAGAGATGTTCATTGTGCTGGTGGAAGGGAAGTAGCTGAGGATGGGGGAAGGGAACAGCCAAGTGGCACCGAAATGGGCTGATGAAATGTCTTGACTGCTGTTATCTCCTCACTTGTTACCGTTGGCATTGGTGCGATCAGCACTTTTAGCAAGGAGCTACTGTGTGTGTGCGCGGGTGTGTATGCACAGAATTCCTTTATCCAGAAGCTGCAAAGGGGATCTGGATGGGTTTCAAACCCTGCATGCTATGGTCATTTTGATCCTGCGCTAACAGAGGGAGGTTTCAGAGTAGCAGCCGTGTTAGTCTGTATTCTCAAAAAGAAAAGGAGGACTTGTGGCACCTTAGAGACTAACACGTTTATTTGAGCATAAGCTTTCGTGAGCTACAGCTGGGAGGTCTGTGCATCAAGCCTAAAACTACCCCATACTCTCTTGACTTCGTTATGGACTTAACCCCAAAGAGACTCAGGACACCCCAGCAGATCAGTGCAGTATCTAGTGTCCCCCTTCCCTCAGGCCTGTGTATGCCTCCCCCTTCTACCCCTGCCCACTCGGATGGTCTATTTATAAGCAGCCACAGAAACAGAAATAACCTAGGGGAACTGGTTTCTTAGAGATTTCTCTTCGCTGATGTGATACAGGGGAGTGGCTGATGGCTAAATGCAGGAGGTTGGAGCACGTGGGCAGAGGGAAGGAAAGAGTCTTCTGTCCAAAGTGAGTCTGCATTCAAAGACAAAACCAGTAGAACAAAGAAATCCTGGACAGTTCTTTCCTTGCTCCCTCTAGCTGACAAAGGCTATTGGAGCCTATGACTGGTGTGTTGATTGCTACCATACAGTGTATTTAGCTGTACCCTGGTCCTATACATCTACAGTTGTGCTTGCTCCGTTAGCCAGAATTCTCTGAACCGGTTGTTGGAGGGGATCTGCTCGTGGGGCGCTATAAAGACTCCGCAGGTTACAGAAACCTCATGGGACAGTCCCAGTCCAAAGTGTTTTGCTGGGCTTTTGGGGACTTAAGTGAGCAAGCTGACCCAGGTTCCGCTGCCGTTCTGAGGCTGAAGACGGGTGGGTGGGTGGGTGGTACACGCACAGTAGCCACAAGCTAGGACAACAAAGTTCCTCCAAACAAAACTGGAAAGCAGCCAGCACCAGCGCTGGCCCAGCATCCCGCCTGTTCCTCCCAAAGCTCTCGCTGTTGATAGCGTTGGACATACAGACGTGGGGATCGGGGAGCGACCCTGACGATATAACTGACTCCCTTCATCAACAGATCTTCGGTGTCTTTTCATGTTCTGTTTTCAGAGTAGCAGCCGTGTTAGTCTGTATCCGCAAAAAGAAAAGGAGGACTTGTAGCATCTTAGAGACTAACAAATTTATTTGAACATAAACTCTCGTGAGCTACAGCTCACTTCATCGGATGTTTCATGTTCTGTTAATTAGCAATCTCTCCCTAGTGTTTGGAAACCTCTGTGCCACCCTGGAATAGGTGGCAGCCGTGGAAACGCCCTCAAACCTGGTGTGGAGGGAACAGCTGTAGGAGTCAGTGGGGAGTTGTGTCCTCATGTCGTGTCCTCATGTCTTGTCCTCCTCTTTGGAGCCAGTCTCTGGCTGAGATCAAGAAGAGCCAGGACCGAGACTGCCAGTTGGCTGGTGGGTTTGGCGTCTGGTTGCCATTTTGAGACCCCTCCAAACTCCTTTCATGTAGGCCAGCCAACAGCTGCCAGTTGATGAGAACACTTTGTCCTGAGCCTGGTTTCTAGGTAGGTTTTAAATATGATGCCCGTCACCGGGGTAACGGAGTGCTTTTCAGCACTGCATGGACGCCTGTAACAGGAAGTGCCTGCTGACTTTGAGTGCCCACCTTGGGTCTGACTTTCAGAGGGGCCTGGGCACCCACAGCTTGAGCTGAAGACAGTAGGAGCTGTGTGGGTTCAGAAGCGTTGAATTGTGTCTTGGCCGGAGCAAGGAACACGGATCGGTGGAGGCTCTTGGATTTGAAGCAGTGAGCGCAGTTTTGCTCTCTTTCAGAAGGAATGTAGATCGCTCTCATTGTTTTCTAACACTTCCTCTTTTTGGGGGGGGGGCCCCGGGGAGATGAGCCAAATTCTCCCTCGTGGCTTGGTGTCGTGCCATGTCATCTGGGAAACAGCTTGTCCTTTTTTCAGCAGCAGGCGTGCTCAGCGTGGGGAGCTGAATGAACAAATGACTGCTTGGATTCCTGCCTTCCCCTTCCACCTGTCTCCTCAGTGCTATCCTCTGTAGGGACTAAGGCTTTGCGGGGGGGGGGGGGGGGGAGGAGGGGGGGAGAAGGAGGAGTGCTGGATTGGAGCCACTCCCCCTGCTCTTCTGGTAACTGATTTGCAAGGCTAGGAGAGAAAGTGCCATATAACTAACCCTGACCCTTCTTAGTGGATTGGAGAGAGTATCCCAGGTCACTGGAGCCCTGTGGATCTTGATCGATAACCTTTTCCCACTATATTATTTAAAGACATGGTTTCAGCTTGATTTAGGCCTGCAATTCCGGTTTTCGTAAAACCAAAGGTTTGCAAAAGCCAGGGGAAGCCCTTTTCTCCAAAGTACTTTAATACCAGTGGAAATAAGGTGGTGTGTGTGCTGAGAATCAACTATTGGCCTGTGGTGTCCATGTTCCAGACCTGGCCATGCGAGATAATGTCCGTGCTTGGGTATCTGGGAGATTGGAGCTGTCGGTAGATCGGAGAGCTAGTAGGTGAAATTGACTCCTCTGCTTTCAATCGCTAACTGGTCCCTTTTGGCATGTCAATCTGCATTAATGGTAGAAACGCATCAGAATCGTTTGGCTATTCTTCATTTTAATAACATAAGGTGTTGATTGTTAACATCCTAGGCTTGTGTTACTGTGTTTAGTCCAACCTGATGGGGTCTCTTTGAAGCATCCTTGAACTTGTGCTTTGTGGTGAAAACAGGTGACACAAATGAGAAGACATTCATATTTAACCATGTGTTGTGCAGAGGCCTCTGTCTCTTGCATTCCCTGTCCTCGCTAAGAACTAGTATGTGGCTGGGAGCCAGGCCTCCCCTCCCCTCCCCTCCCGCTGCTCCCCTCTGGGAAGGGTTATTATGGGTGTGTTAAATCTCAGTACGGTGAGCCTAGCAAGTAAGTGTGTGCGCGTCAATTGTTTTCCTGCCTCAAGGCTGGCTGGGTGAAAATTGATGGCTTTGTACTGCTCACGCTTAAGCCCCTTCTCCTTTCTTCATTGTACTTCAGTGACTGCTCTGTGCGGAAATGGGCTCGAATCTCATTGGTCAGTCTGAATGGTCATGTCACACTTTTCACATTGCCAAGTGCCATGGCAAAAGCAATGACGAATAAGCTGGTGTGTTTGTGGCTGGCGTGAACAGAAGCCTGCCAGGTGTGAGCCCTGGCAAGCAGCGGTGAGCGTTGTTTCAGGGCCGCTGCCGTCCAGAAAGCTGCAGGAAGCTGAGAGATTGGACAGTCACTAAACAGAGTTACCAAAGGAGTGTGTTAGCGGAACAGTGCGGATGCTGTCTGTGTACAATGTGCACACCCCCCTTTATTTAACTTTTGGTGTGTCGTGAATCTGCTGAAAAACCTTAAGGGAGCAGAGGTCCATGCGGTGAATCCGTGAAGGGGGTTTGCTCTTTTCCTCCTGCTAGAGGAGGGATGTTAAATAACCAGGAGGGAAGTTTTTCTAAGTGTGGGTTGCTGGAGCTAGGTGCCCGGTTACCTGGGAGGAGCGTGGTGCTTGGAGGGAGTTGGGGCTACACAGGGGCATTTTTGGTTTGAGAGGCAGCATGCTCTCTGCTGGGAGTCTAACAAAATCCTTGGTGTTGAAGCAGAGGCAGTGTTGTCCAGTGGGCAGGGCCCCTGATTGGGCATCGAGAGACCTTGGTTCTGTTCCCAGCTCTGCCACTGAGCTATTGTGATCATTAAAGCTGGTCACCCTCTGCCTCAGTTTCCCCTTCCCCCCCACCTTTGGCCTGTCTCTTTATTGCTTTTATGTACAGCACCCAAAGCATTAGGGTCCTGATCTCGATTGGGGGTAATCTCATAACCTGTATTAATGTGTCGTTCTCTGTCCCGTAGGTCATGTTAGCTGCTTCTTACTGGTCCCTCCTGGCTCCTGCCATTGAATTGGCTGAAGATTCTGGGAATTTCGGGGCTTTTGCTTTCTTCCCGGTAGCTGTTGGCTTCACCCTGGGAGCAGCTTTTGTCTACTTGGCCGACCTCCTCCTCCCATTGCTGGTAAGTAGCAGTATGACTGTCTGCTGTCAGTGGCCTCGGGCTAGTCTCCCACCCACCCTGGTTGTGTCTAGGACTGTGGGCCGCTGGAAGCCCATTTCTAGCTGACCTGCACATTACCGGATGCCCGAGGGCGTTACGTGTTGCTCTTGAACGCCTGCCTTTCACACGGCAGAGTAAAGTCTGGTCTCTGAGCTGGCAGTGCAGTGTATGTGGTGTCACCATCCCTAACTCATCTGCTCATTCCCCCCTCTTGCAGATCCTCTAGGTCGGAAATAGAGGGCTGCTGTCCTAAATCGTGTGCTGTCTTAGGGGAGTGGATTACAGGCTCATAGAAATGTGGGGCTGGAAGGGACCTGGAGAAGTCACTAAGTCCACCCCCTGTGCTATGGTTGGACCAAGTAAACCTAGATCTTCTCTGGCAGGTGTTTGTCCAACCTGTTCTTAGACCCTCCAATGACGGGGATTCCACAGCCTCCCTTGGGAAGGTTAGAAAGTTAGAAACTCCCTTATAATTGGAAGCTTTGTCCTAATATCTAACCTAGCTCGCCCTTGCTGCAGATTAAGCCCATTACTACTTGTGCTACCTTCAGTGGACATGGAGAACAATTGATCGGAGTCCTCTTTGTAGCAGCCTTTCATATATCTGAGAACAATCAGGTCCTCAGTCTCCTTTTCTCAAGACTAAACATGCCCCGTTTTTCTTACCCTTTCCTCCCAGTTGAGATTTTCTAAATCTTTCACCGTTTTTGTTGCTCTCCTCTGGACTCTCTCCAGTTCGTCCACATCTTTGCCCAGACCTGGGTGCAGTATGGCCTCACCAGCGCCCAGTAGAGCGGGACAGTTACTCCCACATCTAACGTACAGTGCTCTGGGATGTAAGTGCAGCTGACTGCACTGGCCTTTGGCTTGGTTTAGGGTTGGGGCTTACCTCAGACTGTTCCCCACAGTATTTGGGGATCCCCATGATGGATTTTGCATGGCTTCAGGGTTTTGCTAGGAAAGCTGCCCTCAGCTTGTTGCCGTGTCACCAATCCCCGCTGTTCAAAAATCCTGAATCAACCCTCAAAAATCATGAGATTTTTAGCCCCCCTCCCCCTTGCATCCTGTTTTCTGAGCCTTTTAGGGTGCACTTCAGTCACCCTTTCAAGCTTTTCTCTGCAATCATGAGGCTAGGAACTTGTTTATTTAAAAAAAAAAAAAAAAGCTGATATTTTCATCTTGTAATGTGACTCCAGGAGTTGGGGCTTTAAAACACTGAATACTGGGAGATTCATGAGAGGTGGAAACGCTGCCCTTGTTAAAGCTTCCTTCAGCTGGTGCAAGTGAAAAGGATGAACTGCAGTAACCACAAGGGCCTGGAGATAGAAACATTGATTTCCTTGGATTTGCTAGCTGTCTAGAAGAGCTCTTTGAAAGGTCTAAGGTGGCTGTGTGTTTAATGAGAGTGCCAGGCAGCAAAGCATCATGAGTGCTGATGTTACTCTGTGCTTCGGTTAATGAAGTTAGGTGGATTTTTTTCTTAACCCTCCTATCAGTTTCCATTCCGGCAGAAGCCGGATACAAATCCATTTTTATTGGAGATTTAATGAAACTGCATTTCCCTGGGATTCTCTAAGTCGGTGTCTGTGCTGAATGTGGCTTTAGGCCACATACATGAAAAGTGTGGGCTCTTTCGTTTGTTTTTGTTTCTTTAACCGGCAGCGGTTTCCAAACAGTCCAGGTGAGACCTTTGTTTCAATCCTGAGATTTAATTTGCAGCGTTGCCAACACCAGTCATTCAAAAATCATGACTCAGTCTCCCAAAAAACCATGAGATTAATTTAAAAAATCAGTGTGTTTGTCTTTTTTGTTTGCTGGTGAAGGAACATTTAGGGTCAGGTTTCCAAGACTTTCTCTGCAACTACAAAGGCGAAAAACTGTAAATGACAGCTGAGTTTGTCGTACGATCACATGACTCCAGGAGCTGGGGCTTTAAGCATAACACAAAATATTAACAACAAGTCTTGGAAAATTGCAAGAATTGGTAACTCTGGTATCCAACGAATGCTTCCCCCTCCCCCCTTTCGCATTTTGGCACAACTGAAGACATGAATTTTTTTTTTTAAATCTCTAATACAAGAGTCTGTAGTAGTAAGCTCAGTTCTAGGATGTACTGCTAATAGGGAGGAATGGTGGTCTTGTGGTTAAAGTACTGGGCTGGACTCAGGTGATCTAGGCACAATTCATCACTCTGCCACTGACTCCCTGTATGACTGTGGGCAAGTCACTTAATTTTTCTGTGCCTCGATTTCCCCATCTGTAAATTGGTGCATCTAAAAACTTGGATTGATAAACAAAACTAAAGGCTCCAGTAGTTTGGCACTCCATGAGCCCCTCTACGTTAACGTGGGAGTTCTTTAAACTTCCATTTGTTGCTTAGTTCCTCTCAGAATTTGGAAGGTGAAAGTCACCAAATTGTCGTGTGTTTCAGTGAAAGGAACATTGTCCTGTGATGTAAATAACATTGGGTTCGGCATGTCCTGGTATCACGGGCATGTAAAACAACCCACCACAAGATCCAGCTCTGTCACGCAACCAAATGAATGCAATCAGCTCGCGATTGTGGTTAAAATTGTATGAAGGTTATCACCTTCAAACACCCATTTGTTTCACTTACATTTGTTTTTAAACTTGGGCCTATCTTGCCTGTCTTGGGGTTTGCGCTAATTGTATTGCCTGTATTGGGGTTTGCGATATAAGGCCCTGAAGGGACCTTCTAATGTATTTGATCAGCTGCTGACAGCTCCCAACAGAGAAAGTAAACAGTTACACTAAGCAACCCACTTCTTTCCAATGTGTCTCATGTTTTTCTCTGCCTACTGGGAAGAAGCCTACATCGCCTGTGTCTGCAGGGTTGGGTGGGAGGAGGCGGGATACAGGACTGCATGGGAAATGGTGGGCTAGGAAAGAGATGGCAGGAGGAGTGGACAGAGGGAAGTGATCAAGTTAGAGATGTTCCCTGATTGCTGGTGGGTTAATCCACCTTGCACTGTTGGTCTCTCACTTCCAAGCCAAGCTGTGGTCCCGCAAAAGGAAAAAAGCCTTCCCCATTATTCCAGGATGATGTTTAAGAGGCTCCCCTTTCTAGAGAGGTTTTGATTTGAAACCGGTTAAAATAACATCAGGAGCTGAACTTAGTTTTGGCTTGTAGTCGATGCCTTATCATCCATGTCTACTTAATCAGAGGAGCGGGTGGGTCCTTCCGCGCTCTTCCCTTGGAGTTCTTTTGGGAGGGAGTGGGAGTGTGCTGTAATATCTTAGCTTAACGAGTAGTAATCCTGCAAGGGTCTGATGACACTTGTTCCCTTGGCCTAATACTCACTCTTTGGGGATAAGAGAAGGATGTCCTATTCTCTCGGCTTCTCTTCCTCCCATTCTACCAACTGGCGGAACGGAATACCTCCAACGCAGCATAAAACAGCAGTTAGTGTGCTTTGTTGTTGTTTCTTCTTTATATTGTGGTAGTGCCTAGTAGCCCCAGTCATGGACCGTGGTGCTAGGAGCTGTACATACCCAGAACAAAAAACCAGTCCCTATCCCAAAGAGCCTGCAGTCAAAGCAATGCCCTCGTTCCACTTGTGCTAGAATAAAAAATGCCAAATGCTGGTCGTGCCCCAGGAGTTACTGGAACGGTGCATGTGAAAAGAAGGAATAAACACCCATGCTGAACTGACTGCAAAGTCCAGTGGGGCTGTGTGTGGGCTCAGAGGTCTCCCCACGTCTTTCCTTCCCAGATTGGGGCCTTCGATTGCTTTGTGGGGAGGACAGCCTGGCAAAGAGACTTGGGGGTGGTGCAGGGAATGTCATGAGAGGAACGTGGGGAGTGACTCACTTTAACAATGTATATAACTGTAGTATTCTGATCAAAAATGTATCTTCTACCTTTTTAAACTTAATGGGCCAATGACATCTCTGAAGTAACTCCTTTGGATTTAGTGGCCTGACATGGGGATGAATTTGACTCTGTGTCTTTCCCACCTTTTGGATTAAAACCTCTCGCCAGCGGTGCTTTGGTTATTAGTGCTCAAGCACCTGTCAGGTTTAAGTTACTGTAATTTACTCCAGGCTCCTCAAATCCTTTGGTGAATCAGTTGAAGAAGAAAGGAGATTGAAGAACAAAGCAGCACACTTTCTCACTGAGGTCTCTAATGGAGAAGGGACCCAGAGGGGAATACAAAGGGATATTAACACGCACTGTCCTTGTCAAAGAAGATGATGATGGATAAGGAATTTGTGGGGTTATTTTAGTGGACTGTTCTTTATGTAAAGAAGACTTCGCTTTGATGTGCTTGATGCTTCTCTCTAGCCGCTTTGGAGTGTAGCAACTCTTCCCCCTCCCCTCCCTTTTTTGTCGTTTTCAGGCAGCTCACAGAGGACTGGTATAGTTACTAATGATACCTAGGAAAGTGTTTGTGTTCCCCAGTGGAGCCCTGTGGGACAAACTGGCTAATGGGGCTGACCAGTTTGTCATTAGGTTCTTCATAAAGGGAAGGATCTAATCCATTAGATTTTTAATTTGGAAGGTTTAAACCATCTGTTCTTTCGTTAGTTGGGCTCACTGAGGGTGAGACTCTGTTTGGGTGTGTTTCCTATTGAGTATAGGTGATAATACGCCTGGAGGTGACCTGGACAATAGGACGCTATCGGGAGCAGCTCCAAAGAATGAGCCAAGTGAGCTCAGTGTAAGCCAGGAGGAGCTATGCTGGAATTGCATGTAGCGATCTCGACATTTCAAAATGACCACTGGGTGGAACTTGGCAAGCATGTCTCCATCTGCTGCTGTGTGTCAATGCAGGTAGGCGCATGCCCAGTTAAACAAGGGCATGTTCTAGTTTGTTTTGCTGGTTCTGAGCAAATGTCTGTTTTTATACTTCCCTTCCACCGGCTTTGGTGACACTTAAACAGGCCATCAGATGGTCTGTCAGCCCTGCCTGCTCAGATCTCTCTGTTGACGGGAAGGGGGCAAAGCAGAATGAGTCGCTTCTTTCTCTCACCCCTTTTTCAGTTACATTTCCTTGGTTTTTCTTTTCCCTCCCCCCCCCCCTTCTTCTCTGCTCTTTGCTCCCATCTTAACTCTCAATAGCTCAAGGCCCATAAACAACTGATACAGGAACCCTACAACATTCTAAGACTAGCTTCTTTAGCATAAGCGCCATTTTAGATAATGGCCACTTCGGCATTCTTTTAACAAGAGGCATGGGGTGGCAACATGCATGTTGTTTCAGTGTTCGGTGCCTCAGTTTCCCCAGCTGTTAACTGAAGGGATTACCACTCACCTCCCAAGGTAAGGTAAGCCCTCAGACCTTGTGAGGTGGACGGCACCATTTGGGCCGTTTTTCAAGTTGGCTACCCCAGTGGTATTTACGTTCCTATTCAGGCATTTGGAAAACCTGTGCAATGTTTTTTCTTTAAAGGAGTTGGGCATCAGAAGCTGCTATGGAAATCAGTGGGAGCTCTGGGTGACGAAAATCAAGCAGTTTTTATTTAGCTGACTAAAGTTAGGCACCTAGATTTGTAAACTTAGCAACTCGGGGGCCAATAATGTACAGATATGGCTGCTAACGTACGATGGCCGAAGACGCAGAAGCCCAGGCTTGTGTAGAAGAGCAGTAAGTTTGGGTCTCGAGTGAACTCCTTTCTTGTTGGCACTCTGAACTCTCTGCTTCTGCAAGGGAAAAAGCTTGGATGAGTTTCTCCCTTTCTGCCACCAACCTCCACGCCCCGTGCTTTGGTAAGTACCATAACGGGGGTTCCGAGAGCATTATTCTTGTTTTAGGGGGTTTCTGCACGATGAGCGAGGGGTGTGATTCCCAGCTCACATAGATGTACTCGTGCTAGCTCTTATCGAGCTACTGCAAGTGTAAACAGTAGTGTCGCACAGGCAGCAGCAGTGCAAGCATGGCTAAGCTGCGCTGAGTCCAAACCCCCCGAACCCCGTGGGTATGTAATTGGTACCAATGCTACTGTCGCTATGCCCATCAAGCTAGCATGAGTATGTCTGCTTGCGCTAGGAATTATTCCCCTCGCTCGCAGGATAGTGTAATATAGAGGGAAGAAATGAGAGAACCCTTTCCCCAGGGCTGTTCTAATTCTCCATCATATGGAACCAGAAATAGTGTCAAGACGTGGGTTTATTATTGGGACTAGGAAGGAGATCAGGAAACATGAGCCTTCTCCCTTGCATCTGGTACTCTATTGCACACCATCCATGCAGGGACTCTTGCTCTAATGCGCTTGGATTTTTTTTTTTTTAGCAAAGGCTGCCAGTACTTGACGGACAGTGCAGTGTGTGTTAGCATTCTGCCTGCGAGGAGGAGATTTATCTAGCTCAGAGCTTCTTTCTTGTTTTTTTTTTTTTCCAAAACGCTTGTGTTCAGCGTAGCAATCAGAAGAAAACCCCTCTCTTTCCCTTCTCCGGCTCCCCTTAAGAGCATCGGTTGGGTTGCAGAGACAAAACCACTGTGTGGTGGAAATGGGCATTTGTCTGAAATGTTTGTCAATCCTTGCATCTGCAAAGGGCGGAGGAGGGGGAATATTAAAGCTGTTTGCTGATGTTGTTTGAATAGCTGCCAAATTGCTCCCTCTCCTGATTTGAAAAAGGTGTAAAAAAAGAGACAGTATTGTTGAGTGGATAGGGTACTGACCTGGTCTCAAGACCTGGGTTCTGTTCCCAACTCTGCTGGCTGACCCTGGGCATGTCACCTTTCCCTGACAGTTTTTCTTCCCGACCCTTTGTCTGTCCTGCCTGTGTAGATTTAGTAAGCTGTTTGGGGAAGGGCTGCCTCTTAGTATGAATTTATGCAGTACTTTGCAGAGTGGGTCCCTGATTTTAGCTGGGACTTCTAGGCTCTGCTGCAAAACAAATATTTGTGTTCTGGCTGAATGGACCTTCCCCATATTCGCTCTTTTGCTTTTTTACCTGAATGGACAAGACGTTCCTCCCACCAGCCGTGCAGGTGGCTCAAGCAGTTTCAGATTCAAGGAGGTGGGTGTTACCTCTGACCAAGTAGCAAAAGTACAAACGGTTGAGGACAATGTCTCTGCCTGCAGCAAATGTTCTGGACTAGTGCATCTGGCAGGCTGTAATAGACAGACAGACGCAAGCTGCTTTAGGCAGTACTGCAGTGGTTTGTAATTATACATAAATATCTAACAACCGTGAATTAGTGATGTTTTGTTGTTCGAGCGTAACACGATTGGAGGTAACAAAACAATGAGTGACTGCTGCAGTGGTCTAGATTCTGATCTGGGTGTGACTGACAGCAAAATCTGGCTCTGTGAGAGTTGTATTTAAACAACCTATTGATCACGTGCAGTCCTGACTTCTCAAAATTGCTCTTTCCACTGTAAATCTAACCACCGTTCTCGAGTTTAAGGGCATGTCTTCACTGGCAACGTTAAAGCGCGGCCACGGCAGCTTTTTAACGTGGCTTGTGTATTTGCTGCAGCGCTCTCTCCCAGCATTCTAAAAATCCTCCTCCACGAGGGGAGTAGCTCCCAGCGCTGGTGCCCTGTCCACAGTGGCACCTTGCAGCGCTCGGGGGTGTTTTTTCACACCCCTGAGTGAGAAAGTTACAACACTGTAAAGTGCCGGTGTAGACAAGCTCTTAGTTGGGCTTTTTGTCCTTGTTCTCTGGGAACAATCGGTACAGATTGGGACTCAAACCCAGGCCGCCTGCCATGGTGGTGCTGGATGTAGTCACAGGGCCGCCACGCCAGCGGGCTGACTTAGGGTTGCACAAAACTGAACAGTCTTGCCCTCCGCCCCCCTTTCCCCGAGGCGCCTCTGTCGCTCCGTCTCCCGCACCCTCACCTATTTTCACTGGGCTGGGGAAGGGGGTTGGGATGCAGGGAGCAGGTTATGGGCTCCGGCTGGGCGGTGCTTACCTCACACGGCTCCCAGTCGGCAGCGCAGCAGGGCTAAGGCAGGCTCCCTGCCTGCCCTGGCTCCGCGCTGCTCCCGGAAGCAGCTGCTATGTTCGGCCCCTAGGCGGAGGCGTGCTGGCTGTGCCCAGAGGCGCCTCCCCTGCAGCTCCCATTGGCTGCAGTTCCTGGCCAATGGGAGCTGCCGAGGCGGCGCTTGGGGTGGGGGCAGCGCGTGGAGCTTCCCTGATTGCACTTGCGCCTAGGGGCCGCAGGGACATGCTGGTCGCTTCCGGGAGCTGTGTGGAGTCAGGGCAAGCAGGGAGCCTGCCTTAGCCCTGCTGCGCTGCCAACCAGACTTTTAACAGCCCGGCCGGCGGGACTGGCCGGAGCCGTCTAGGTCCCTTTTTGACTGGGCGTTCCGGTTGAAAACTGGGCCCCTGGCAACCCTAGGCTGACTGTTTCCCAAGTTGTGCCTTAAAGGGGAACATTAATAGATTTTTAAAGCCAGAAGGGACCATTCTGATCCTTTCGCCTGAGCCCCTGCAAAATGCAGCCATTGAGGAACTTCTACAGAACTTCTGTTTGAAGTAAAGTAGATCTTTTAGCTTGACATCCGGTCCTGATTTTGAAGACTCCAAGAGAGGAAGCTTCTAGCACATCCCTAGATAGATTGTTCCAGTGGCTAACACCCGAATAGTTTCTACCTTTTTTCTAGTTTGAATTTCTCCAGCTCTTGGATCACATTACGCCTTTTTGTGCTAGATTAAAGAACTGCTCACGACCAGAAATCTCTTCCCCATGTAGGCCGTGATCAAATCCCCTCTTCACCATCATTGTCCTGGTACACAGGTCAGAGAGTGAGGAGCTCTTTCTGAGTGGGTCATGCTCTCTGGGTAGGCCTAAGCTTACCGTGCAGAGTACAGACACTGGGTGCCCGGCTGGCACGTGTAGCACCAGCATAGAGGCTGAGGCACGGTTTAGCAGAGTGCCCTCGGCATCTGAACGCCCAGGCGATGCTACGCTGTTATTTTCAGCGGCGTGTAGTGTCTGTGGCCGGAGCCTTTCGCCACGGTATGTAGCTACACGTGTCGTGCCTGAGCTCTACGTGCCGCCAGAAGTGCGGATGTAGGCTACGTACATAGGAAGCCTGCGTTACAAATCTGGTTTAGAGAGCTCCTCGTTCTCCAGCCCATCTCCTGCCCGCCCGCCCTCCCCCCACTCCTTCCAGGCTTCTTGCTCTGAATGCTACTGTTATGGAATTTGGAGGCCTCTCTCCCCACCGCGCTTGCAAAGGTAGGGAGAAAGCAGATCTGTTTTTACGAGAGCGTGAGTACTGTGAAAGGAGTCTGATGGTTTTGTGTGTCCCCTTGCTTGTCCCCCACCGCTACATGGATAGTGTGTGCCCAGGTGTATGTCTCCTATTAACTATATTATTCTTTACCACCCCCCTGACTGCGTGACACACTCTTTGCTGCGTGATCGTTGCCCTGAACAGGATAATGAGGCTTAATATGTGTTACTCCTCTACCACTGGGTTTCGCTTGGCTGTATGATTAATCTTCTGTCTGCATGTTAAAATGCAGCACATCCCTAGCTCCCTGGAAGGGAATGCTGCCGGCGCTGGCAATGGCTGGAGGAGTTGCATTGCCGGTGCATAGCGCGATGTGTTGGAGTCCGTGCCATGCTTCCCTGTGTTTCTGTCAAGCTGCTAATCGCTTCAATCCATTTGGTGTCAACAGATGCCATGGTGCAGGAGTTACTGCTGTTGTGATGCTGATGGACTGAAACTTCCTCTCAAGAATTAGTGTGGGCCATTCAGAAAACTTTAGGGGTGCGTGCATGTGACTTTAAGGGACAACCAGATGTTAATTTCCAATCCTGCATGATGTGCCATAACTCAGTTATAACTAGGAGTCTGTCGGTCTTTCCAGTATAAAGGCCAATAACCATGGGGGAAGCATATCTAGAGAAGCAGATTTAATCCCACCTGACTGAATCTTTATCCGCTAAAACATAGGATTTTTTTCCTCAGTGTACAGTGTAGATCAATAAAGCCGTGTTGAAGGCTGGGACCATCCCTCACTATTTATTTTAAAGCCTTTTCAAATACCTTCTGTAAAACTTGTATTAGCTGTAGCTCAATCTGGAGTGTGTATTCTGCGGGCACAGAAATTTGCCTGTATTTTGCTTTATGGAAACAGTGATGCAATTGATTTAATTTGTAGTGTCTTGCAGGGCCTCAACTCTTCTGCAGGCCCGAGCATTTCTTGACCACCCCTGGAATCTCCCAGGCGGTGAATTGCATAAATATTTTGATTAGCAAGCTGAAGTGCGACAGGTTGAACATGCAAGGTACGGAAGGAAGGTACGGAACAAGGTACGGAAGGAAGGTACGGAAGGTTGAACATGCAAGGTACGGAAGGAAATTAGGCAAGGAAATTAGGGGTGATGTAACTGTTATTCAGAGGTGTGAAAAATCCACACCCCTGAGCGACACAGTTAAACTGAGCTAACCTTGGTGTAGACAGCACTAGGTCCACTTCAGGGGAATTTCACCCTCCTACCTATTGCCTCGGAGCGTTGAGCAACTGATCTGGGATGATATGGCAATAAACCAAAAATGCACAGATGTTTGACACTTTAAACAAAGTCATGTTGTATTTTTGCTCTTATTTTAGCAAACAAGTTTTGGGGCAGGGTCATTCATGGAAATTGCAAATTTTTAAGCAGCCGTCGGCGAAAACTTGCAGAAATAAATTCATAACTTCCTTAACATGAGAATTCACCCTGGACACCTGTTGTGGTTAGACTAGTGTGCAACCAGTTTGAGGGTAGAAACATACCATGCGGATCTGTGTACTGTTGCTTTGAATCTATAGCTGGAAGGCCCGTAGGAGGTGACGTGCACAAGTTCAAGGCAGAAGCTTTACAGTGAAGCAGAGGGGGGAGAGTGAGGAGCCTTGGGGCCAGTACTGTGTTCTTTTTTTCTAGCAAAATGCCTTGCTCGGAGTTATCCTTTGTCGTGTAGACCAGGCCTATGTCTCCACTGGCGGAGTGACAGCGCCGCTCAGAGAGTGCGGAAGGGAAACCGCTGTTGTGTGTTCACACTGTCAGCTGCCTGCGCAATAGTGTGTTCACACGTTCGGCACTTGCAGCAGTGTTCGGAGCGGTGCACTCTGGGCAGCTGTCCCTCAGAGCACCTCTTCCTCTTCCGCCGCTAAGAGTTGCGGGAAGGTGGAGGGGGTTGTGGGACATCCTGGATCCTGTCCCCATGCCCCATGATGCATTGCTTCGCATTGGGGCTGCATGACGTTTAAGAGCCGCTCCATGGCTTCGTTCTGGCAAGCTGCGTTCTCCTTTCGGTCTCTGTTCTCGCTGTCCCGCCACTCCTTCAGTTCTTGTTTTTCGGCCATGGAGTGCATCATGACATCACGCAGAAAGTCCTCTTTAGTTCTTCGTGGCCGCTTTCTAATTCTGCGCAGCTGCTCAGCCAGCAATAACAAAGAGGGAGGCTGGGCTCCCAAGGTCATATCTGTGAAGTCAAAATGCAACGTTTTACAGAAGCAGTATTGTTTGCAACACACAGACCACTGATTCAGTGATTTAAAACACAGCCACTATTCACACACTTGTCACTAACTGGCTGACCCCAGGCAAGCACACGTGAGCCACAAGACTCCCAAAATGGTGAGTAACTGCGGGAGCAGGGGAAATCAGTGTTCCAGGACCGTACTGGGCACGTGGCTCTTGGGGAGAGCCAGCATTGTAGCGGGGGGCCTTATAATCATTCCTGTCCCCGCATTTTCCACAGGCTGTGTTCATTATGGAAGATCTCTCGCTGCTGAGGGTGAGCAGGTAATCAAGGGAGGGTCTTCTCCAAGCCTGTGGCTTCCGCCCTGACCCTTACGCAGCTCACCTGTGTGCAGCAATGGTCCCTCACCCCTGTGATGGCAGAGTGGCAAAGGAAAGTTACCCTTAATGAGAAAAGAAACAAAGCAGCCCTGCCAAAGAACCGGTGGCAGCGGATTGCCCAGTATCTCCATGAGTGACGTGGAGATCTCTAGGGCAGATTCTCGTGAAGTGAGGGAGTCAATCAACACCCTGGTCCACCGCTCAGACTAGGCATGTGGTGGTACACGCCTCATACAGACACAAGCCTGCTTTCTGCAAGCCTCCTGCCCCCAACAACTCACCTCAGCGATTCCCCAAATCAAAGCCGCTTACCAGGGGCCTCCTCTCCTGTTTGCGCTTCGCCAAGCTCCGACAGCTGTGACCGGCTAGCCTCCTCCGGGGTAGAGAAGAGCTCCTGGCTGCATGCATCTCTGATCTCCGAGTCATCGTCTGCCTCTGGGTCCCTCTCCCCCTCCACATGCTCGTCCAAGATTCCCTCCTCCTGGCTCGGTCCACTCTCAACTGGCACGCGAGCGACCGAAGTATCCACTGGGGCCTTTGCAGTGGAGGTGGGGTCGCCGCCGAGGATCATGTCCAGCTCTTTGTAGAACCGGCAGCTCGTGGGCGTAGCACCGGAGGGGCCGTTTGCCTCCTGCACCTTGTGGTAGGCGTCCTGCAGCTCCTTCACTTTGATCCTGCACTGCAGTGTGTCTCGGTCACGGCCCCTTTCTGTCATGCATCGTGAAATCTGTCCGTAGGTATCATAATTCCTATGGCAGGAGCGCAGCTGGGACTGGACAGCCTCCTCTCCCCAAATGCTGATGAGGTCCAGCAGCTCGGCGTTGTGCCAAGCGGGGGATCGCCTGGTGCGTGGAGCAGGCCTGGCCACCTGGAAAGATGCCCTGAGACCACTGCATGCATCACCGAGCTTCCCAAGGAATTTACGGGGTGGGGCTCACAGCTGGTCACCTGAGGGCAGGGCAGTAGAGTTCAAACCGATGACCAGAGAGGCGAGAACAGGCATCGTGGAACACCTCCCGGAGGCCAGTCACAGCTCTGTCATCGACCAGAGCGTCTTCACTGGCACCGCGGTGCTGTAGCCCCGGAGCAGAAAGCCCCACGCCTCTCGTCGGGGTGGTTTCTTTACAGCCCTAGTAATGTGCGCAGTTTCTGCACACTCAGTGGCTTGGCCGTGTGCACCCCAGGGGCGTTACAGCGCTCAAAGCTGCTTTGCTGCGCAGAAACGTGCCAGTGTAGACAAGGCCAAAGTTTTGTCAGCAAAAGTTACGCCGCTTTCATTAAAACAGCCGTTGCATGTCCACACTAGCTCCTTGTGTCAGCAGAGTGCGCCCACGCTAGCAGCTCTTGCATCGACACAGAGAGCAGTGCACCGTGGGTAGCTATCCCACTACGCAACTGGCCGCAGGGTGCTTTGGGAAGGGTTTGCAATGCCTCGTGGGGCAGGTACACCATCACATGATGCAGGTGTCTCAGTCCCATCCTTCCAGGGGCATTCTCATAGATTGTCAGCTGCTTTTCAACTGAAGTGGGAGAGGAGAGTGGCGTCTCTGTGATGGGGAGACAGCAGAGCTGGCCAAGGGAGCTGTCAGACACTTCCTGGAGCTTTGAAAGGGGAGGGACAGCAGAGATCAAAACAGTGAGCAGAGTGGTCAAGGCAGGCATTGTGGGATGCTGGGGGAAGCCAGTTCTGTCGACATAAGGCACAGCAGTGTCTACACTGATGCTTTGTCACTTTAACTTTGCAGCAAAAGGCTTTATGCCTCACATTGAGATGGTTTTATTTTGTTGGCAAAACAGCAGAGTTTTGCTGCCAAAAGTCGCTTTGTAGTGTGTACACCTCCCCAGGTTTGTCGGCAAAAGCTGCCTTTTGCCGACAAAACTTTGTAGTGTAGACAAGGCCTTAGAAGAAAGCAACACTAATTCTCTACTGTTGTCACGTGTCCAACCAAAGCCACTCAGACTTTGACTTTTGGATGCTCGGCTCACGCTTGAGAGACAGAGACTTGGTTGTGACTTCTCTGTGGCTCAGAAGGGAGTCTGTATGCACTAGGCTTAGAACGTGATACACTCATGATACACCAAGCTAACAAGGCAGTATGATCACTAACACAGTGAGGGCAGTTAGAGAGCTCTAGTGAGAGAGTGATACAATGTCTCCTGGAAGAGCAAATTCATCAAAAGGAATGGTCCCCCGGGAGACACATTGCTTGCTGGTTGCATATGACCACAGAGACCCATACCAAGCTGCAGACTCTTTATAGCAAGTCTCCTGTGCAGATTTGATGGGCTAACTATTCTGCGATGCTGAAAAGATTCAATTGGGCTGAGTCCTTGTGTTAATTCATAATGGGGATATAGTTTTCTCCTATGCCATTTCTTAATTCCTTTGACGCATGCCCCTTAAAAATTCCCTTTAATTTGTTGAATTTAGCTCCTTCCAGGATGCACAGATCATTAGCTGCACAACCTCACTGCGGGTGGCAGGCAAATCTTTATTCCAGACATTAGCCAACAGACATGCTTGTGCGTGCCTCTGTGCTTTTTTCTGTAAGTTCTTCAGGGCGGGACTGGAACACCAGCCAGAGCGGCTTTGGAGACCAGATTCGGATGTTCACTAGGGTGCTGCAGGAGGTCTAACAGGCTGGCTTGTGCGTGCTGCGCACTGCTTTAGCTTATGGAACTGACGAAATAGGAGGGTTAAAGTGAGTATCTCTGTGCACTGTTCCACAAATCTCCCTCTTTTGTGTGTTCGAAAAGCATAGCTATGAGAGGGAGCGTTGCTCCTACAGGATTAAATTAAGCAATATGGCACCAACCGAAAAAGAGAGGGGCAGGTACTCTGACTCAGGGATTTTATCCCTTCTTTGAAATCTGGGGGTGGGGAGAGGTGGTGCTGGATGAAAGTCTGGGATTATTGGGTTTGTATGTTTTATAGGTGGTT
The DNA here is from genome assembly GCF_965140235.1 of Caretta caretta. Classification (NCBI taxonomy): domain Eukaryota; kingdom Metazoa; phylum Chordata; order Testudines; family Cheloniidae; genus Caretta; species Caretta caretta. The sequence continues at coordinate 4,202,030 of NC_134219.1, forward strand.
TGTAAGGTAAGGTCCCTGCCGCAAGGAGCGAATACTAAATCAGGTGGCAGCCCATAAAAATGGCAGCGGACCGCGGCGGAAGGAAAACAAAAGCGCAGAAGGGGAAGCCCTTTCCATAATTGCTGTCGCAGCACATACTAATCAGCAGTAATTCAGGGCCACCCACCAGGCATGTGGTAAGCAGGGAGGAATGTTCTCCCCTCCCCAGTAGTTAGAGCAGGGGACTGGGAGTTATCTCCAGCGGCATCCCTTGATGTGTGCCCCCCTGGGCCAGAGTTTTCCTACCTGTAAAACGGGGACCGTTCCCACCTGTGGGAGAGGCTGGGTGTTCACGCCCGTGCATGTCTCAGAGTTCCACCCTGCGACTGGGGCCTGGCTACAGTGCCCTGGACACCAGTTGCTATCGCTCTGCAGGACAAGTTAGGTTTCAGGCACATGCATTGCCTCCTCGTGGGAGCCTGTGCCCAGTGCTATCGGGACCAGCTGCCCTTCCTCAAGCAAAGTAGGTTTCTTAGCACTTGGATCAAAAAGAGGATTTTCAAACACACATTCCCTAGGCACCACCCATCTCCTCTCCTCCTTCCAGCCAGGGCACATCCTAAAGTCCGTCTGTCACTGCAGAGTTAACTTGGATGGTGGGCGCCAGCTGCAAGCTGCCCTAAGGCAAAGCCTGCCTTGAGCGTGTCCGCTCGACTGCATCCGCACTGGTGCTGCACACGCTTGTGGAGGTGGTGCCAGGACTTCTGGGGGTGCATCTCCTGGTTCTGAGCGCCATAGCGAGCTGAGCTGCGCTGTCTGTTTCCTAGTGAGGTGGGGGAGAACGTGTCTGTCCCATCTGGGCAAATGGGGAGGGGGGAGTTGGCAGCACTTAAGTGGTTTAGCCTGTGTCCACACTGCATCGTGGGCGGGTTACCGGCCTGAGTGTAAACATTCCTCGTGCCTGAGCCTGGGGACCTGCTCACCCGGGTGTAAAGTATCATTACATTTGGACCAGGGGATTGTATGTGTGGGCCAGGGGGCTGGAACAATTAACTGAGTCACTGAACCCAACTATAAACCCTGAGGTGTGGACAGGAGTCTGCTTAGAGCCAATGCCCCAGTGAGAGGTGGGGTTAACTCTTCGGCAAAGCCAAGCCCACACACAGGGCCCCTAGTGAGAAATATTTAAACTAAAATAATCCTACAGAAAACACCACCCCAATAATACCACCTACCTCTGATAGAGCACCTATCGGTAGATCTGAGAGACTTGACAAAGACGGTTGCTGTCATTACGCCCGTTTTACAGATGGGTAAACTGAGGCACAGAGGTGCAATGACTTGCCCAAGGGCACCCAGTGGCCCTGATCACTATGGTGTCTCAGGGCCTCACCGCTCTCAATGGACCATATCCCCAACACAGGACAACATCCAGTAGTAATATGTTATTAAAGGGCACTGCATATTTGTCACATGCACCTTTATGGATCATGCCCTTTCTGCAGTGTGCTGCTAATTGGTTTCCTGAGGACTGAGTAACTCTGGGCCGAGCCGGTGGGAAGTGCACCGACCACACCCCCTTTCTGCCGTTACAGCTAAGGAAAAACAGAGACCGGTTGTTGAGCATGCATCGAACTTGGCTCTGATGTTTTAAACAGCCTTCAGAAATATGGTGAGGGGAGTGTGAGGGGGAGGAAACTTGTCACATTCCTGTCATTGGCACCACAGAAAGATCAAGATGCGATTTTTATATCACTAGACCCGATCAGAGGGAGATGAAACTGACTCCAGCATGCAGAGATATTTTGTGCCTCTCCCCGCAACTGACACCAGTTTTTCAAGTGTGTGCTGGAATGGAGGTATTTTCAGGAGACAGCTTCACAACGCACAAGGAGAAAGTGGGAAAAGATTAACTGGGGGTGGGGATGGGGGATTCAATGTGAGTCAGAGCTCGCTCTCTGCATTCTTGATTTCCCTCTCATTTCTCCCCCCATCCCCCTGAACTGAGATAAATAAAAAGCAACCCTTCCATTTTGTTCCTCATAGCTTCCCCAGGGGCTCTTCCGTGGGGCATGGAAACACAGATTCTGCTCCGATTAACTGAATAGCGGAAACCTTTCTGGGGAGCTTAGCTGGGGAAACTGTCGTCAGGAAATGCTGCAAAACCTTCCTCTGTGGAAAGGCCTCATCCCTCAAAAAGGAGACTCTCTGTTGAAACCACCTTGTAGCCCAATTGACCCTTGAAACAAATCGGACACATTAGATTTACTTAATTTATATTTTTTAAAATAAAACCCCACCCCAAGCTGAGGTGTTAACCTGAAAGGAAAGAAGCGCCAGATGTTCCGTGGGGTCCATTAGGGCTTCTCTATTGCTATTGATTTTATGTGGCAGGTACTCAGATACCATGGTGACTGGCAGCAGGGTAAAACCCTAAGGTGGATAAATAAGAAAATTACCATCAATGCTGTCTTTATAGTTTGACTTGAAGTACAATCATTAAAATACAAACAACAAGCTCTATAGCCAAGGGGTGCAGAGGGCAAGTACAGGGACGTAGATCTTCATTGGTCTTGGAAGGTCTTGTGCTGGTCCCTTCCGCAGAGAGGAAAATTTTGCCTATGGTGCATGTCCCACAGACACTAGTTAACCAACGTGTCAGGCATGGTCCCTCAGAACGGCTACAACACACACTACCCAAAATTAAACTGCAAAATAATCACCTAAATGGATACGCAGAATCCACTGAAAGCCATAAAGAAGTTAGTGGGAACCTGTTGATTTCGGTGTGGCCCTAGATTTAGTTGTGGAAACCAGATGCCCATTGAAACGTTTCTACGACTTGAGGTTTTCATTTAAAATTCCTATGAAAAGTTGGATTTTTTTTTAAGCTTCCCCTTTGAACCCCAAACCTTGTATTCCTAAATCTGAAAGTGAAAGGGGCTAGAAACATAAATGAAATTGACTGATTTTTCCTTCTCAAACTTAAGAGAAATGCAAATAAATAGAGAGCCCAGCGTTACAATTAAATTGACTCCGTAGAGTTCTCTGCCTCTAGTAACAGATAGCGTTCTTAGTAATGCGGGTAAAGTAATACTTGCTTCCAGTGTGTGATGATTGTTAAGCTGGCTGCTCCCTTAATTAGTGTATATATGTTGCTATTATACATTAAACACTAGGAAAGCCATTGCATCAGAAGTCCAAAGGTAAACAGAAGTGATACCCTGAATCCAATTCTGAGCCTGAATCCCCTTCTCTAGCACTTCATGCTTATTTATGTACACAGTGGCTAGACTGTCAGAAAATGAAATCCAGACAGGAATCTCCTGTGTGATTCTAGAAATGGTTATTGAAATTTTATTGGGGGGGGGGGGAGAGGAGTAAAAAGTGTTTATCCCCACAAACCTGCAGCGAGCGAAACCTAATTAATTCCACTCCTTGCGGTCAGCTCAGTCCTTGTTATTGCAGTAAGTGCAAAGTTTTTCCATCATTACTTTCAGTTTTACTATGCATTTGCAATCATGATAAAGGGCTTATTTCCCTGTATCTCAGTCGGATTACTTTGTCCCCCCCCCAACCCTCTTCTTATCGTAAGAGTTTTTCTGCACTATAGTACAGGCCTTTGCTGGCTGTGAAATTCAATTATTGTTGGGGGCTTGGCACAAAAATTGTCAAGGAGACATCTGCAAAAGTGTTCTGGTTTGATGTGGTCCTCCTAACGGAGGCTGAGTGGCCAGGCCGTGAGGAAAATACCCAATGTAAAGAATAATCTTGGGTAGGTATCAGACATCTTCTAATTTTCTTTTCCTTTCTGTGCTGGTGAGATTGGATGGGAACAGAGTATCTCTTGCTGTTTAAGATTTCGCCTGGAAGTTTCCCTGTTCCCAGTGGGTACTGGGGTGGTGCTGCATGCAGATAGGAGAGCACCTATAGACTGGGGTCTGCTCTGGCTTCCCCCCCGCTCTCCTGCTGGTAATAGCTCACCTTCAGTGATCACTCTCATTACAGTGTGTATGGTAACACCCATTGTTTCATGTTTTCTGTGTATATAAAATCTCCCCACTGTATTTTCCATTGTATGCATCCGATGAAGTGAGCTGTAGCTCACGAAAGCTTATGATCAAATAAATGGGTTAGTCTGTAAGGTGCCACAAGTCCTCCTTTCCTTTTGGTTCAGAGAGCGAGTCAGGGAGCTGGGTGGGGTGAAGCACCTCTGACAATTAGGCTGGGGGCGTTTCAAGTTGGGCACTTGGTATTAGTGGCACCTAACTGGCTTTGAAAGCCGCGCTGCGAGTCAGGGATGATCTGAAGTGGAACCCAAGAATCCTTTGCTTGCAATAACTGCGCTGCATGTCCGGCCACTGAAGGTACTAGCTTACTTAGGATCTGATCCAAAGCTCCGTGAGGTCGGTGGGAGGCAGTGGTCACGTGGTGGGCTACACGTGGTAAGGAATCGACTCTCCGAAGGGGGCTGTTTGGTGCCGAGCTCTGTTTTAGGTGATTTAGAGGACTAACCTGGCGATTTCAAGTGGCAAGGCTCTGTTTATCCACTGGCAAGCAGAGCCCTCCAGATGGGTCTTGAGCTTTCCTTTGATCCTGTGCTGCGTGCGAATTCACAGACAGGTGCAAGGCCCGAATTACCACATCTGCTGTGAAACGGAAACCTGCCATTAAAATGAAAAAAGTGAGTGAAATTACAAGCCCGGGGTGTTTGAACATGTCAACGAAAGGAAAATTGCTTTTATGTAGCTCACCAAAAATATATATCTTAAAAAAGGCAGCACAGTGACAACTCGTTATCAGAGTAAACTCTGAATCACTCAGCAGATTCATTTGGTGTGCTGTCTAGTTTGAAGACTTATTCTAAAGAGCTGCCATTCATGCAAATTTTACACTTTTCGACTGTACAATAAGCTCTTTGGGGCGGGGGTTGACTTTATATTGTGGTAACACCTTGAGGCCTTAGCCGCATTGGGCTCGGGGCTGTATGCATGGAGGAAGGATGGTCCAGTGGTTAGGGTGCTGGCCTGGGACCTCAGAGACCTGGGTTTGCTTTGCCATAAACATTCGGTTATTTTCAGCAAATTGCTTAATCGCTCTGTGTCTCAATTCCCCCATCTGTGAAGTGGGGATAACACTGACCTACCGAACAGGGGTGTTGCGGGGATAAATGCATCAAAGACGATGAGGTGCTCAGATAATACAATCCTGGAGCCGTTAAGCCAGCCCCTGCCCTGGCGAGCTGACAGACGAGAGAGGGGTCTCCGGGTCGGGAGAATAGCGAGGGACAGCTGATAGCGGCACGATAAGTAGTACCTTCAGCATGCTCCCTGTGCCCCCCTGTTGTGGAGTTTTTTTGTGTATTTGCATCTTGTGCAGCACAAGGGATGTCACTGGTGCTTTGATAACATTTTACCGTCGTTTGCTAATTAAGTCAGTGTACCTTACGTAGAACAAGAACTTTGGTCCCACTTTATATCCCGCGGGAGCAATTCTCTATGCCCGTTGAAGATGCCTGGAGTCTCCCTGGGGTTTATTGGATGCGCTTGGCTAGCAAGGCAGCAGGAAGAGCCCGGAACAGCATAGGTGTTTTATACGTGGCGCTGGTTGGACTTTATTTAGGATGCTGAGCAGTGCTCTCTCTGCTCATAGAAGTTGCTTTGCAGCATACAGTGATAGCTATAAGGCCTCAGAGATTTCCCTTCGAGAGCACTCTGACCAAGGGCCTGCCTGCGAGCTTGTCTAAACCCTTCCACGGGCTGGAAGCTGAGGATAAACAAATACAGACTCAGAACGAGGTGCATGGTTTTTAACAGTGTGATGGTAACTAACCATTGGAATCACTTACCTTGGGATGGGATGGATTGTCCCTCATGGGAGATTTTTAAATCAAGATTGGATGTTTTTCTGAAGATGTGCTTTAGTTCAAACAGGAATGAATCCAGGGAAGTCCTATGGTCCGTGTGAGCTAGGATGTCAGACTAGATGATCGCAACACTCTCTCTAGTGTGTGGTAGAACAGAGAATCTAACCCAGATTTCTTGTGTCCCAAGAGCATCCTTCCAAAAAGTTTTTAATATAGTTCTAAATGGCATAACCTCCTTTGATCCTTGCTTAGACGTGACGTGCTTCAGTTATGTCTGTTTGCCTTTGCCTAGTACCCAGTGCAGGGGGATAAAGAGAGATTGACAATTGCAATTAAGAAAAACCTGGGGATCGTGACAGCATTTTATCTAAACCATGTCAGCCCTGCCTGACTTAGCTGCACGCCTTGAACCATTTTAGATCTACCTTAGTAGAGCTTTAGAGGCATATGTTAAACACACTTCTCTTGGTCCAGAGATGAGACCTGTCTGTCACTCCACTTTCCAGAACTCTAGTGCAAAAGATACCAACGTAAGAGAGTAATTGCCTGATTTGCAAGTGGCTTCTTCTCGAATATAAATCATGACTTAAATGCTGGCAGAATGTGCTTGTGACAGGCTTGCAGGTCAGGGCTCTGTAACAATGAGTTGAACCAGGCGTGACTAAATCGTGATACAAACGAGGCAGAAGTCCACATCTGGAAATAGCAGCTGCCTTGAACCAAGTACATAAGCCAGTACATAGGGTTATTCAGGGAAGAATCTTGGAATCCCAAATTAAGATGAACAGAAAGGGAAGTCATTTCCTCCTCAGATCCTTGTTATCTCCTCCTGCTGTTCCAAGACTAGTCCTTTTAAAATAGGTGTAGTGGTAATGTGCTTGTTTCTCCTTTCACTGACACCGGTATGAGTCCAATGTAAATCCACTCCTGTTGCTGGAGTCTTTGCTCTCCAGGGGCCAAGCTGCTGCCTATGGCCATTGATATTTCTTAATGCAATGGGGAAGGGAAGATGGGAATGGATGTCAAAGGAATGTTGGTTGCTCTCGCTGTGTTACCATCTGTCTTCCAGAGAGCTGGTGTGAGCTGCCTGATCGAGCTGCTTGTGTGTTGCAAATTGTGATTCTCAAGGAAGGTAACATTTAAAATTAAAATGTTAGGTAATTGAGTGGTGCTGAAATGGCTCGGCTCTCCGCTTCTGAGGGCTGGTCGATAACCAACTAGTTAAACTGCTTTACTTGTGCTTCTCCGCGTCGCGGCTTTTAATAGAAGCAATGCCTTGATGGGTCCCTCACCCAGTCCTCCGCCCTGCAGTATTTGTTCCCCACCATGACTTCAACTGCACATGGATTAAATTCTGTTGAGAACAGTTTTCATCCTAAAGGATCCCAGACCACTCTGACTATATGCATATTGCCAGGTATACACCTCTGGATTAAAATCAACTGTGATATCTGTTTAATGGCTGTAAGGCCCTGGGCTGGGAAACCATATGGATATTGTACTAGCTGTGGGAATGGTAGGTCTCCATCTTCAGCATCTGTGTCCCTACAGCCTGTGCACTACAGAGCAGTTTGTAGTTAAAAGGCCAGTTGCCGGTAGGCATCCTGCATGCAGAAGAGATGCCAGTTTATCGGGAAACGTCAGTGCAATGTATGTGAGTGGCTGGGTCCTTCTGCCTATGAATAGGCATTGGAATCTTTTGCAGGGTGATTGACATATCCAACACGCATACACGGGGGGCCTCTCTGTCCAAGACCGTAGCTCCCTCCGAACAAAGCGTCAGGCCCTCCTCCAGGATAGTGGGTGGAGTTAACGAGAGGAGTGACTCAGCAAGAGGCAATCACTTTATCCACCACTGTTGTGCAGCCCCATTTGGAGGGTACCGCAGCTGCTGTCCAGGCTGCCCAGGAACGCTACCCATAGCTCAGGAGAGGGAGTAAGACTGGGGTCCGGCATGCCCCGGGGGAGTGGAGGTACACTGAACACAGTTATCCACGGTACCAGTTCACTGAGACTGACATGCCTACTCTCGCATGGGAAGTAGCGTGAAGGAGTCCGTACCGAGGCTGGAAAAAGCACGAGCAGTTACACCCCAGGGTTTATCCTGCACTGTCAGGGAGATGGGAGTCACTCCTGACTTCTGTCATTCTGCTGGATTTTTAGTGGCTGCAGCTGGTAAGGACTTTCTGAAAGCTGGCCCCTCCAGTAGCTCAGACTCCTGGCGTTAGGTTTGGGCATTGGCTAGGTACAGACTTGGGATGTGTCTCGATTAGGGAAGCGTGCACGTAGTTACGCTGGGGCAAACCCCCTAATGCAGACACTGCACCAGTGCACAGCGTGGCACTGATGTAACCTACGAGGGTGCAAATTTCCCTAAATTAGACAAGTTCTCAGTGGAAAGATTGGAGCGTCTGAATAGCAGCTAGATTTACCTGGAGACCTACTTGACTTCGTGTGATCTTGATTTCATCCTGGATATGATGAAAATGACATTTGTGTGACTGCTTTGTCTTTCTCCAGTTCAAAGCATTTATGGTATCACGCAGTTGAGCAAGAGCCTGGGTCCTTGTTCTTTTTTTCTCCCCCATTAATTTAATCTCCCTGGTTAGCAAATGATTACAGAGAAATATTGTGTAATAATGAGCTGTTAATCGAACTTCTGTTTGCTTTCTTTTTTATCTGGGTGCAGCAAAAAGCCTTGCATAATAAAGGGGCTATAAAAATACATGTTGCTATGTAACAAGTCGGCGAGGGGAGGGGAGGGGAGCTAGTCACCCTCCGACTTTGAGGCATGCAGAGAAAATGTTCTTCATTAATACCATCCAAAAACTTAAAGGTTTATTGCAAACAATTACAGTCTGGAATTGTCTGTTGTTATGGGGCTAAATGGATGCAACAAACCTTTGTTGTGTGTTGCTGAACAAACCACGTTCTGTAGCTGCGGTGGCGCTTGCATTGGTCCCAATGAAAATGCCAATAAGTATCTAACTCCTGTGCCTTAATATGACAGCGCAGGTTTTCCTCCTAGAACAAATGGGATTATATATCTTGTGGGTGGTAGCCGACCCTCCATCCCCATGTTTTATAAGAACTCTTTAAAGTTTACTTACATTCTTAGTCTGTTTTGGATCAACTATTCTGTTGTCGCAGGAGGGCAAGGTGCAGCTTCTCAGAGAATTAGCTCTTTGAAAACTGCCTGGAGCCATTTTTCGTGCAGTGGCTATATTTCATGGTATCTTGGAGCTTTCTGGAGCACAAAGGGTTGGGAGAAAACAACACTCTTGCTAACGACCCTGAAATTCTTGATGAAATATTTGTTTCGTGGAGTCTTTGGTTTTTATAAAATGTAGCATTTGCCTTTCTAATAGGGTTGGGAGTTGCTGACAGATGGTGTGAGACATGAACGAAAAAATAAACGGCTTTCTTTGAGGTGTTAGCCCTAAAAATTCCCGACGTTCTTGCATGGAAAATGTTCGCAGCTACAAAATGTTGTTTTGGCGTAACCCCCACCATATTAGAATATCTAAAGGGGCTGGGGGGATCATGTGTGTGTCAAGAATTCTCTGTGATCCTATCTAGAGAGAGGGAAACCCGTAACTAGCCCGGTCAACAACAAAAGTGCCTCCCCCGCAGATGGATATCGTTGTAGCCAAAGCAGCATCCTATTTAATCATCTTCTCTCTGGAGCTCTTCTCAGCACTCTCTGCTCTCCTTTGATTCTGTGTGCAGTTGCCTTTATCCCTGACCCTTTGTGCCCTGGAGTACTATGCTGTGTTGGAGCCACTGTTGTCAAGGCCCTCATGCTTGAATTATTTACAGGTTCCCTTTCAGTTACGCTGTCTCCAGTTGAGGACGTTGGCAGATGTCTTGCTACATCCTGTGGCGGCCCGATGTGGGACTGGGAGCTGGTTACGTGTTGCATGATAGGGCTAACCATAAGCCAGTGGGGTTGGAATCCGTTGTGGGGTGAACCCTTCTCTGGTTTACGTACAGATGATTTGCCGCACACAGTGCTAGTGGGTTTTGTTGGAGGGGCAGACGTGGGCTCTTTCTGAGCAAGGAAGCTGCCTGTTGCTTGTTTCTGATCAGGGGGACAGGACTTTGTGCGCACGTGTTCATAAATAAACAAAAAGGTCCCTGACTCAGATATTGGTGGACAGCTTCAGCCGAAGAGGCAGCCGTAACTTTGCGTTAATGGGCAAGTGGCATATTCTGATGTTGGGATGTAACTTGTGACTGTCTGGTGTGCGGCCTCTAGTGAAAATCTTTCCCCTCCCCTTTTTATTTACATAGATTAATAGAATCTGAGCACGGCATCTCTGCTTGAACCCTTTCAAAGCGAGGCTGGGTTTTCACACAGCTAAACTGCATCGCATGCTTTAGCGTCAGGAGGCCAATAGAATTAACGTCAGCCGTATGAAATGCCAGCACTGGCTTTGTAGCTGGGGTGAGACAAATGCCTTGAGGAGACAGCAGTAATAAAACACAAGCAAGATCTGCTCTGAAAGGAAATTGGACATTTGGGGCCAATGGCAGGTCGCTTTCCTCTTAGAAAACTGTTGGAAGCCTCACGATTCTTCAGATCTCTCTTCCTTTTACCGAGGAAGGGGAGTGTTAAACTCCATAGATGGATGGCGAGCCTCTGCAAGAGGGTGACTAATCTGTTTGTAGAGGGGGAGTAGACTTGTCTCTGGACATGTAGAACTCAGATTCGGAAAGGAACTTGATTCCATGGGTCAGCAAAGCAAGGCAGGGTAGAAGTGGGAGTCTTGCTCACAGGAAGTCGCTCATGAGTTTTAAGTGAAACATTGCTTGCTTCTGGAGCACCATTCACCTGTCTTGCGTGTCAGCATTTATCAGTTTTGCTCCTCCAGGAATTAGCAGGTCCACGAGCCGTGTTGGGAATTCAGCTGCCAGAACTAGGGAGAATCTGACTAATTCTCTCAGACTGAGCTGACTGAGGTTTCTTCTTTTATTAACCAAGGCTCAGCCCTCGTCTAGTTCCTATGCCGACCGACAACGAGCGGAGAGTCTTTTTGAGTCGTCTCTTTGGTTAAATGCCTTCTCTTACTGCTGCCGTTTCTTCAAATATCTCCATTTCCCACTGTTTGCTTGAGCAGTAGACATTACATAATGTGCTAGACGCTGCTTCAGCAAGCAGCCCTTGGGGCGCTGTGGTTAGCGTTCAGTGTTCTGTCATTGCCAGGGGCCCATGAACAAGTGACTGCTAGAAAGGGAAAGACAGTTTGGAAGTCTAACATTTATATTGCAACAGCAATCACAGAATAATAGTGAGCTCGTGGCAGCTTTTGGTTTCCCATTGTTCTTCCTCTTCTGGATTTTCAGCGGGTGAATATCTTCCATCTCGTGTCTGTTCGACCCACGTGGAATGGATTTGTGGGTCAGTTCTGCTCAACGTGGACCAATGTCCTGCTGCCACCGTTGGCACCAGCTAGTTCAACAGCATGCTGGCAATCCCAGACTGGGTTCCTGAGGCACTTTAATTGTAGCAGCGCTTCTGGATTAGCAGGCTCCATCTGTCCCTTGAAATCCAGCTCATGGCCCCAGGACGGGGGGTTGCCTGTTGCATACAAAACACCTGTACTTCCACAGCTAGCAAGGCACATAAAAGGCAATAAGAGGTTCTTTAAGTGTATTAGGAGAAAGAGAAATATGAAGGAAAATGTAGGTCGTCTACTAAATAGGGAAGGAGAGCTGATAACTGACATCAAGAAGGCTGGGAATGGGAGACGGGATGGATCACTTTGACAATGATCTGATCTGTTCTGTTCATTCCCTCTGACGCATCTGGCATTGGCCACTGTTGGAAGACAGGATACTGGGCTAGATGGACCCTTGGTCTGACCCAGTATGGCCGTTCTTATGTTCTTAAGGCTAAGGTGTTTAATGCCTATTTTGCTTCAGTCTTCGCTAAAAAGGTTAATTGTGACCAGGTATTCAACACAGTTAATATTAACAATAAGGGTGAAGGAACGCAAGCCAAAATAGGAAAAGAACAGGATAAAGAAAACGTAGATGAGTTAGATGTATTCAAGTTGGCAGGGCCTGATGGAATTCATCCTAGAATAATTAAGAAACAAGCTGAAGCAATCTCTGAACTGTTAACAATTGTCTTCGAAAACTTTTGTTGTTGACGGGGCTAGTTGTTGGTGAGGTCCCAGAGGACTGGAGAAGCACAAACATAGTACCTATCTTTTAAAAGGGAAACAAAGAGGACCCAGGGAATTCTAGACCAGAGCCTAACTTCAGTACCTGAAAAGATACTGGAACAAATTATTGAACAATCAGTTTATAAGGCCCTAGAGGATAACAGGATTATAAGGAATAGCTGGCATGGATTTATGAAGAACAAGTCATGCCAAAACAACCTAATTTCCTTCTCTGACAAGGGTTATGGGCCTAGTAGATCAAGGGGAGGCAGTAAACATGATATATTGTGATTTTAGTAAGGCTTTTGACAAAGTCCCATGTGACATTCTCATAAGGAAACTAGGGAAACGTAGTCTAGACGAAAGTACTACAAAGTGAGTGCACAACTGGTTGAAAGACTGTACTCAAAGATAAATTACCGGTGATTTGCTAAAAGAAAAGGAGTACTTGTGGCACCTTAGAGACTAACCAATTTATTTGAGCATAAGCTTTCGTGAGCTACAGCTCACTTCATCGGATGCACAGTGATTTGCTGTCCAACTGGGAGGGTGTATCTAGTCAGGTCCCACATGGGTCAGTCTTGGGTCTGGTACTAGTCAGTATTTTCATTAATGACTTGGATAACAAAGTAGAGAATATGCTTGTAAAATTGGTGGATGGTGCACCAAGATGGGAGGGATTGCAAGCACTTTGGAGCACAGGATTAGAATTCAAAATGATCTTGACAAATTAGAGAATTGGTCTGAAATCAACAAGATGAAATTCAGTAAAGACCAGTGCAAAGTCCTGCACTTCGGAAGGAAAAATCAAATGCACAGCTGCAAAATGGGGAATATCTGGCTAGGTGGTGACATTGCTGCAAAGGGTCTGAGGGTTATAGTGGTTCACAAATTGAGTAAGTGTGAACAGTGTGAGGCAGTTGCAAAAAAAGCTAATATCTTTTTGGGATGTATTAACAGAAGTGTCGTATTAAAGTCACTACAGATAATTGTTCCGCTCTGTGTGGCAGTGGTGAGGCCTTGGAGTACTGTGTCCAATTCTGGGCACCATGCTTTAGGAAACGTGTGAACAAACTGGAGAGGGTATAGAGGAGAGCAACAAAAAACGATAAAGGGTTTAGAAAACCGGACCTGTGAGGAAAGGTTTAAAAAACCCTGGCCCTCTTTAGTCTTGAGAAAAGGGGACTGAAGGAGGACTTGAGAACAGCCTTCAAATATATGAAGGGCTGTTACGAGAGGACTGTGATCAGTTGTCCTCCATGTCCACTGAAGGTAGGACAAGAAGTAACGGGCTTTATCTGCAGCAAGGGGGATTTAGTTTAAATCACAGCAAATCCTTTCTAATGACACGGCTAGTTAAGCTCTGGAATAGGCTGCCAAGGGAGTCTGTGGTATCCCTGTCATTGGAGTTTTGTAAGGACGGGTTGGATAAACACCTGTCAGGGATGGTCTAGGTCTGTTGGGCCCTGCCACAGCGCAGAGAGATGGACTTGCTGATTTTTCAAGGGTCCTTCCAGCCCTGCGTTTCTGTGATTCTGTTATTTTTAGAACAGGATTGCGAGACTGAGAGCTTGGCTTGTTTAGCCTAGCGAAATGACGGCCGAGCGGGGATGTGACTGCTCTCTCTAAATACATCAGGGAGCGAGGGGTGAGCAGCAGGCCGGGAGAAGGGTGAGTTAAGCTAAAGGACAATGTTGGCACAAGAACAAATCCATATAAACTGGCCATGAATTAAATTAGGTTTCTGATGATCAGAGGAGTGAAGTTCTGCAACAGCCTCCCAGTAAGAGCCGTGGGGACAAACAACCGAACTAGTTTTGAGATGCAGGTTGATAAGCTTGTGAACGGGATGATATGACAGGATTGGTCAGTGATAGCAGGGGACTGGACTCAAGGTCCCACGAGGTCCCTTCCCATCCCATGATAAAGGAGGCACAGCCATAGTCAGATTTGGGACTCTGACCTCCTCCAGGGGTTAAGATGTTGTATGCCCCAGCAACCTCCAGATTTCCTGTTTGGATGATGGCAGATGTGGATTAGTTTTAAGAGGGAGCGCAAGGAATCATTCAACAAAGGGGTGATTAAGGCTTCTGTTTGCAATTTACAAGAATTATGATTTAGTAAAGTAGTCCAGTATTAGCAGTGAATAAAATGTACTCGCAAGAATATTACATTAGTTACAGATAAACTGATTCCAGGCTTGCTTAATATTCACTTATGCTTCCCTGTTTCCAGTTATTAAATGTAAGTTTTGGCATCTTGTCAGTGGCCAGATAACGCATCTGGCATCAATAACAATGAGGCTTGATCAATGAGCTTGATGATATCCAAGCTGTTCGCAAGACACTGTTGTAACAAATCCAGAGCTAAAAAGCTGTTAACTTTTGAGATCAGGCTGACCTTTCCCTTCTTCGCAATTAATAGGAACCACAGTCAGTGTAGCTACTGCTGCTGATCTACTTTGAGCGAGACGGCTCAGCTGGATTACAGAATGCAGTAATGCAGAAGTGGCAGGGATGGAAGATGCTCCGTGTGAGCTGTCTGAATACAAAGGGCCCCATCCTGTACTATCGAAGTGCCGGCGAGTTTTTTGCTCTTATAGGGAGCAAACCGCCTCTATATAAATCCATGGTACACCGACACCCGGAATACAGCATGCAGTTCACTCCATCTCAAAAAAAGATACATTAGAATTGGAAAAAGTACAGAGAAGGGAAAAAAAAATTAAAAATTAGGGGTATAGAACAGCTTCCACCTGAAGAGAGATTAAAACGACTGGGACTGTTCAACTTAGAAAAGAGACGACTAAAGGGGGGGTAAGGTGGTTTGTTCTTTCACATAACAACGAACCAGGGGCCACCCAATGAAATTAATAGGCAGCAGTTCTAAAACAAACATAAGGAAGTACTTCACAGTCAACCTGTGGAACTCATTGCCTGGCGATGTTTGAAGGCCAAAGGTATATCTGGGTTTAGAAAAGAATGAGATAAGTTAACGGAGGATAGGTCTACCTATAGCTATTAGCCAAGATGGTCATGAGTATCATGCTATGCTCTTGGTGTCCTGAAGCCTCTGACTTCCAGAAGCTGGGCCTGGGGCATGAATCACTCAATAATTGCCCTGTTCTGTTCATTTCCTCTGAATGCATCTGGCACCAGCCACTGTCGGAAGGCAGGATACTGGGCTAGCTGGACCATTGGTCTGACCCAGTGTGCCCGCTCTTAAGATCAGCACAGATGGAGCTTGAGCAGCACTGGTTTGCAAACGGAAGTTGTGATTCTGCTCAGCTCCTTACCCGATTGGGCCCCTAAGGCACAATTCTGCAGCCGTTCTTTGGGAATCCATTTCTTTACTGCATGCTAAGTGACCTCAGAATCAGGTCCTTTCACCTTAGGACTAAGCTGTTTCCTGAGCTAACTGTGCCCACCTGGCTTAATTTTAAGACTGAATCCGACTGAAGTATATCGGTTAGCGAGCTCCACTGGTGAATCTCCGCAGGGGTTCTCACTCGAACTGCGAAGTGCAGGCCTGTGACTGTGAAAAGCGTTTGGCTTCCAAAACTCTTTTGGTGTGTGAAATTGATCTGATCTCTGCTGCTCTGCAACAGGGCAGTTCCAGTTTTTCCTCTGCTCAATCCATCCGGACTGCCAAAGGGGGGCGCATCCTGATGCAGTTTAGGGGAGAAGGAAAAAATACCTTCAGCGCTCCAGAGAAATGACCCTGTGGAATAAAGTATTCTGGGCTGAGTTCGCATAGACTTGTTTGAATTTCAGATGTGTTACAGGGTGAAGGTGAGGACTGGAAACAGGGCAGCTGTCTCACCTGGGGTGCATATTTGCATATGTGCTATTTCTCTTGCATTGATGATTTTTTTTTTTTTTAAATACTGTGACAAAGTTCCTGCTCTACCTTGGTGGGTCTTGCGCTTATTGGCGGATTTGCTCGCCTTGGAGCTTCACGGCAGCCCTCAGCTTGGACGTTTTTCTGAATTCACAGTCCAGGTCGACGACTCCTGTGTCTGACCAAGAGTTGGGAGGATTTGGGGGGAACCCGGGCCCGCCTCTACTCCGGGCTCCAGCCCAGGGCCCTGTGGAATGCGGCTGTCTAGAGTGCCTCCTGGAACAGCTGTGCGACAGCTACAATTCCCTGGGCTACTTCCCCATGGCCTCCTCCCAACCCCTTCTTTATCCTCACCATAGGACCTTCCTCCTGATGTCTGATAATGCTTGTACACCTCAGTCCTCCAACAGTCCACGTTCTCACTCTCAGCTCCTGGTGCCTCTTGCTCCCAGCTCCTCACACGCACACCACAAACTGAAGTGAGCTCCTTTATAAAACCCAGGTGCCCTGATTAGCCTGCCTTAATTGATTCTAGCAGCTTCTTGATTGGCTGCAGGTGTTCTAATCAGCCTGTCTTAATTGTCTCCAGAAGGTTCCTGATTGTTCTGGAACCTTCCCTGTTACCTTACCCAGGGAAAAGGGACCTACTTAGCCTGGGGCTAATATATCTGCCTTCTATTACCCTCCTATAGCTGTCTGGCCTGACACTGTCACAATACGTAGGCATTCTCCTGCTCCTTTGTTTTTCATCTTCTCTCCTGCTGATTTGGATGGCATTTTCCTTTTGCTCTCTAATCCAGGCCTTCATTTCTTCTGCACCATGACTGAGTAACTTGGCTCTGCTCTCGGCACAGCCTGGGCTTCGCATGCTTAGTGATATTTCAGAAGCCGGTGCCTGTTTGTTATTTCCAGGTGACCTGGTTCCTCAGCTGGAACATGCACATGGGAAGCCTGCTGTAGGATTTCTAGTTATCTGGGTTTTCTCTTTTCAATCAAATCCTCAATCAGCTAAAGCCAGGAGGCTTCAAAACCTCTCCGGAGCCCAGGGACTGCTGCTCCTGGCATGTGACTTCATCATTGGCTAGCTCAGCATCCCAAAGCCCTCTTGCTTTAAGTGTCTTCTCCTGTGGGTCCCAGGAAGGCTAAATTGGCTAACATGGTTCCACCAGACAGCAGCACTGTCAGCAGTCAGTCCTGATGCTTTTGCTTGCTGCAGTTTATCATCTTGCTACTGCGAGACTGTAAAGGGACTGAATATTTTGAAACTGACTAACTTGAAAAGAAAAATCCAGTTTCTGCTAGGGCCCCGTTTTAATGCCATATCCTGTCACTTAAAACAAATCGTTGAGAATGTTTCTGTAAGGGTTGATGTTGTTGTTGTCTAAACAACATGCTGATGTTTAGAAAGGTCTTTACAGAGAGGGAGCGAAAGGACTGACTTGTTACAAGGGAAACAGTGAAATTGGTTATATGTACAAAGGGCTGTCAAAATGCACAAAATAAATAACCTCGGAACCTCCCCCCCTCCCCCCCACAAATAATAATCTGTCTGCCAAAAGGATTTGCTAAAACTGAAAGACACCTAAAGATTGCTGATTTAACTGGGAGCTTCAGTAGGCAGAAAAATTTCAGGCAGAAAGTTCAAATTGACATTGTCTGCCTCTGAAGACTACGGGAGCCTCTTCTGAGAGCAGCCTGAGAATGCTGCTTCTGCACTCTTTGTTAGTTATCCACAGTGGGATCTGGGGTCCTGCTCCCTCCTTCAGGAATCTTTGCTGCCGTGTCTGGCTAATGCTACCTTCAAGTCTGACTCTGGTTTATTAGGAACCTAGGAATGACCACTGTGGATCAGACCTATGGTCCATCTAGTCCAGGATTCTGTCTCTGACAGTGGCAAGTACCAGCTATGTCAGAAAATAAAAACTATGAAATAGGCAGTAATGGAATAGCTCACCCCTAGAGATTTCCTCCTGACCTCAGTAGTCAGAAGTTTGCTCCTGTCCTGAAGCATGAACTCCTGATATCACGAATCATTTAATATTATTTGCATTAGCTTCAGGTTTTCTTCAGTCCTTTCTGCTGCCATATGGAGGTGTTTCATATTTCTGCCATTTTCAATTATCACTGGGTTTCGCAGGGGCTGCATTTTAAGTCTTTTTCTTTACAGAAGGGTTTTTTCCCCCTTTGGGAGAGGTTAATGTGAACTGTAGGATTGGGTGATAGATTCATAGATAGTAAGGTCAGAAGGGACCATTGTGATCATCTAGTCTGACCTCCTGCACAACGCAGGCCACAGAATCTCACCCACCCATCTTGTTGGGCAGCTGATGCTCCTCTGTATTATACAGCCAGTGCTTTACTTTCACAGCCTCCAAGGCTGTGCCTGATTTGTGCCTAGAAGGGAATGCAGTGATGAGTTATTGCACTTCAGATGGATTGTGCATTGAAACTTAAATGCAGCCAGGCTTCTAGCTAGGCGACCCTGCCTGCTTGACTGTTTCCACGCCACAGATAAAGGTTGAATTCAGTTTGGTCTCTGCATAGCAATGCTGAGCCATGTGCTCTGCGGTTTAATTCTGAACGAATCCCCATCCAGCCTTTGGTTCTGCAAGCGGAATTGTCACAACCATGCTTTGGTGTTTGTTTTTTTGTGTGTAAATGATGCATGTTGAGAAACGGAGGCATGGAGCAGAATAAGCCGTGTAATCGTACAGCTCTTGGTGGTTTTTCCAATATCCTGGTGTCTGGCATTTGGTTCCTTCCCAACTGTGGATGGGAGTTAGGGCTGGTCTACCCAGAAAACTCACATTGGCATAACTACATCTCTTGGGTGTGAAAAAGCCACTCCTGCTGAGAAGCGGAGCTATGCTGACCTAACCCCTGGTATAGACAGCGCTAGGACATTGATTTGCCTGCTATTTCTCAGGGAGGTGGATTAACTATGGCAATGGGGGAATCCCTCCCTCCATATATGTTTTAAAAACTATGTGTTTTATCAAGTAAATTGCATGGGTTACAAATGATGCTCTTCATAATTTCCTTTGCTGCTACTTGTTTCCTTTATGCATGTCTCTGGACAAGGAAAATCCCTGGTTTCAACTTGCGTATTCTTTCCATTTTCTGGCTGCCATGCGCCAGCCTAGAGCTGTGTTGTTTGGTTTGAAAGCAGTACAGAGGAAGGTTTGGCTTAAAAACAAAACAAGAAACGTTGCCGCGTCTGGATTTAAAACCTAACCAACAAACAAAACTGCACGTAAGCATATTCCTGTGCGTCTTACATTTGGTAAAGTTTGAACCTGAATTTTGGAACAAATTGGCCTGATAATGTCTCATTTAATGTCTCATCTAAACAAAGCCAAAATAGTAAGGCGTAGAAACTGAATGGAAGGCCAGGGGGGGTTTCCCCTGGTTTATAAAAGAGTCGGGATGGCACAAAGATAACTCATCTACGGCTCTGTGAATGGACAGTGCGTTCCTTCCGAGAGGTTATTAAACTGGGGTTTTAAACCCGGGGTAAATTAACCTAATTACTTTTTTGAAAGCTATCTTGTTTTGTGGCTGATGCATGTCCTACTTCACTGTGTTTTCTAGTTCTATTAGATTATACAAGGAAACATACATCCATGTTTTGGTTGTGTAACCGTTGGCTTTATTATTGAAAGAGAACCCTGCACACAGACATGCAGTAGATGGAAAATTATCCACTGAATAAATAATTATATGTAGTAAAACTGCTTATAAGCTCTCTGGGGCAGGCGACCCTCTTTCATTCTCTGTACAACATCTAGCCCAGTGGGGCCCAGGCCTGGCTGAGGATTTTTGGGACTTCTAACACAAATAAACTGCACCCGTGCGTGTGTGCGTTCTCCGTCTCATGGGCACGCACACAGGCTGGTGTACTAGTCTGGTCCCAGCTAAGTGTTTAGAGCAGGCCAGGGATACGAGAGGTTCAAGGTGGTCTGCAGAGGATTTTAAAAAACCTGGGCTTGATATTTTTTTCTATAAAGACACTGGAGTCTCACTGGTATGAAAGGGGAGAATCAAGCCTTCTGTCTTGCTACTATGTTCCGTGCTGCCTTAGAGACTTGGACCTCTGGGTTTGAAGGAATAATACTTCTGTTCTTCTGTGTGGAAACTGAAGTGTAAGAGGTGGTGGATGGGACCTGCCTCGCAGTCCTGAATAACATGCAGTTTGCAGGTACCCACTGGGGAGGTGTCTGAGCAGCATCGCAGGGCCCTTGGCAGGTCCTCTGGAAGCATGCTGCTGCTGTAATAGTTTGTACAGTCAGCCTTAATCTCCACTATTCCACATGCTAGGACACATGCGCTGTGTGATCTCTGCTTTAGATTTGTTCTAGCGAAAGTTGAATGAAGTGTCGTCTATCACAAGTGGTTACAGGCCCGTCCAGCCTCTTGATGACACCCTTGTGCCCAGCTGGGACTCTGCTGTAGAAATGAATGCACCCGGGGTGATTTCAGTGTAGCTGGATTGAAATCAGCTGAATGTTTCCCAAGCCCTCTTCAGTATGTGGGTGTGTCCCAGGGAACTTGGGTTGTCAAAGAATGTTAATGTTTCACACACTGTTGTGGCTGCCACCTTGTACTCATCCAGCTGAGAAGTGAAAACAAACCTTTTTGGAAGCTCCCAAAAGCCTATTTGCCTTTCTGATCTCCGCATGCTCTTCTGGCTCCTTTACCCTTCAAAGTGGTTCTAATCCAAGTAACATGCGTGCTTGGGAGGATGCGCCTTCGGTACAAAGATTTGCTACGTAATAACCTCTGGAGGGGCAATTGCAGTTGCTTGAGCGTCGACCTGGAAGTCAGGACTCCTGGGTTCTATTCACGGCACTGTCACTGACTTGCCTTGTGGCGTGAAGTCTCTAACTCTTTGTGCCTCAGTTTCCCCATCTCTAAAATGGTTACCCATCTTTGTAATATGCTTTCAGATCTGTAGGCTGAAAAAACTCCACCCTATATGGATGGACCAATATTGCCCTCTCCAGGCATCCATCTCTAATTTGCAATGGATTCTATAGCAGAAAATGATCCCCTGGCATCTGAGAGAGGCTATCCTTCCATTTTCCATTTTTTTCTCATTTGGTGTTTGTTCTTTTTAGTCTCTGAACTACTGCTGCTTTCTCTCTGTCAATTGCCATGACATGACTTATTACCATCTGCGTTATTTTCCTTCTAGCACTAGCCTCTAGATGCACTATGAACATTTAATAATTTTAATAGGAGAGTTAAGAGCTGCTTGCACGATTCTTTTTCCCAATAAGGTGTTTGCTCATATAGGAGGGTGGTGAAACACTGGAATGCATTACCTAGGGAGGTGGTAGAATCTCCTTCCTTAGAAGTTTTTAAGGTCAGGCTTGACAAAGCCCTGGCTGGGATGATTGAATTGGGGATTGGTCCTGCTTTGAGCAGGGGGTTGGACTAGATGACCTCCTGAGGTCCCTTCCAACCCTAATATTCTATGCTTCTATGCTTTCAGTGCTTACGGAAGCAAGGGCATAGCTCTCCGTCACTTCCAGTGCAGAAAATGTGGTTTCATACATCTTGTTCCAGAAACATTGCTGCTCCCATTGGGTTCGTTGTTGGTAATAAATAAATCAAGGTGTCAATGCACATGGCTCCATAAACATCAGCAGAGCTATGTTGATTGACATGAGCTGAGCATCTGGCCCCAAGTGATTTGAATGCCAGAAACCCACTTCAACTAGTTTTAATCAAAACCCCCAAAAGATTCAAATTAATCTAATCTACAGAGGCAAAACATCCAGTGCTGCAGTCATCCCCATCGCTAAGCTAATTATTTCATCCCCTTTTGTGGGGGAAAGGTAGCTCATTTCATTTGTTTGTTTTTGTCATGTAAGACATGGTGGGGGGAGAAATACATCTTACAAATTCCACAAGCATTGAAGGTATTTACAGGCCAATCATGAATTTGCTATGTACTTTTATCTCCCTTCAGGCTGTTCCTTGGGTCTCCTTTCCTACTTTGTATTGTCTCTGCGTAGGGACCAGCAATGCATGTGATATTCTGGGAGTGGCGTTTCATATGTGATTCTCTGTGTATGTGTGTGAATACGTATATGGCTGAGAATAGCACTGGGTGGTTGTTCGTTTGTTTTGTTTGTTTGTTTTTTGCATTTGGTTCACAAAGCAAGCTCTTACTTAATCATCTTCCAAGGCCATTCTTAGACCATGACTACTCTACGGGCGATACCGTGGCTCAGCTGTGGCCCTGGTGATAAAGATGGCATCGCACGTCAATGTAGCAGTACAAGGATTCAACAAACACTACAGGTGAACGTGTATATGTGAGGTCAGACCAGAGCGAGAACCACAGATGTGGTCAGGTGTGGGATGGACAAGATTTAGGAGTGGTGGGTGAAATTCTGTGGCCTGCATTGTGCAGGAGGTCAGTCTAGATGATCATAATGGTCCCTTCTGGCCTAAATATCTATGAATCTATGAATTGTCCATGACCATTGCAGGCTGTTGTGTCCTTGCTTTGTGTGTGACAGCGTTCCAAATGCAGAGCTTTCCTTGGCTGTGCAATGGGCAGTCTCATCGTCCGTTGTGGTATTCTGTGAGATCTACTCCCTATGTAGTGAAACGTCTCTGTGGACTAGAGAGGAGCGTTATTGATCTTCATAATTGGGTAGACATGCACATCCCCTGGCTCAGGTTGGTACAGTATTTCTGTTCTCTTTAGGCTGATTGTGAAACCAAAGCGACTGACTGCATGACCGAAGTGATCAGTTATAAATTGAATTCCATCAATCAAGTGAGCAATCAGTGCACAGTCATCAGCAAATAAAAACTCCTTAATGAGTAAATCTGAGACTTCGTGCAAGAATGGAAATGTTGCCATTCAAACAACTTCCCATCATTATGGACCTGGATAAATACTCTGTCAATGTTGTGAAATACACACTAGGTATAGCCAAAAAAACAAAGGAAGAGACTGTGGGAGCCAGCATGCAACCTTATTTGGTGTCAGTGGTGAGTGGAAAGGGATCTGATATCCCACCACTTTCCACTACGCAGGCCATTGTCCCATGGTGGAAGGACTGAATGACAGAAGTAAACTTTGCAGGGCAGCCAAAGATGAACAATAGTTTCCAGAGTTGCTCATGATTTACAGAGTCAGAAGTGTTAGCTAAGTCAAGAAATGCTATATGAAGACCTCGGTTTTGCGCCTGGCACTGGTCCTGCAGCTGATGGGCTGTGACGATCATGTGTATAACTGCTCCGTCCAGACTGAAATCCACTTTGAGACTTGGGGAGGTTGGTTGCCACGAGAGGTGTTGCATCTAGTCAATATGACCTGTGCAAGATTTTTCCCCAACAACAGAGTGTATGGAAGAGCAGCAGTGATTATCACAGATTGCTCAATCACCCGTATGTTTATGGAGGTGGATGGTGTCAGAATCCCTGAAATCCTGTGGCATCAACTCTTGCTCCCAAATAATGTGGAAGAGCCATGCGAGGTGCCTTGCCATGTGGTAGCCATCCTGCTTATAGATCTCTGCTGGGATGCTGCCCTGTCCAGGTGCTTTCCTTCTTGACATCTGCTTGATTGCACTTATGATCTCATAGAAGGTGGGGGCTAGTGCAAACTGCTCTGCTAATGCTTGTTAAGAAAGAGCATTCGTTGCTTCTGTGGAAATGTTAGTGATTTGAGAAGCGAACTAAAATGTTCTATCCATCGATCAAGGCTTTCTGTTTCGTTAGTGAAGAGTTGATTGCTATCCTGGGTGCATACAGGGGTTATCCTGTTGCATATGGGGCCATATGCAGCACAAAGGTGTCTTTGTCGTCTGCTGCCAATTGTAACTCTGCCATTTTCTTTTCCCACCACAGTTTTGTTTTGTTTTTTTTTTAATTTTTTTATTTGCCGACATCTGGTCTGAACCACTTGTTTTGCTCGATGACATGCAAAATTCCTTGCTGCTGAATCCTCGTAGGCTCGATTGATGGCATGCAAGGAGTTCAAGAGCTGACACATTTTGAGGCCATTCTCATTAAACCGGTCCTGATGGTTCTTCTTAATGAAGCAGAGAATTTCAACAGCCCCATTCTATGATTAAAGGTGTAGAAAACATGCCTTATGAGGGAAGATTGAAAAAATTGGTTGCTTAGTCTGGAAAAGAGAAGACTGAGGGGGGACATAAGTTTTCAAGTACATAAAAGGTTGTTACAAGGAGGAGGGAGAAGAATTGTTCTTTTTAACCTCTGAGGCTAGGACAAGAAGCAGTGGGCTTAAATTGCAGCAAGGGAGGTTTAGGTTGGACATTGGGGGAAAAACTTCCTAACTGTCAAGGTGGTTAAGCACTAGAATAAATTGCCTAGGGAGATTGTGGAATCTCTGTCATTAGAGATTTTTAAGAGCAGGTTAGACAAACACCTGTCAGGGATGGTCTAGATAACACTTAGTCCTGTCATAAGTGCAGGGGACTGGACTAGATGACCGCTTGAGTTCCCTTCCAGTCCTGTGATTCTATGATTCTATAATCGATCCCATGTCGGTGTTTTGAATGAGGTGGTCTTTTATACTTGTCGGTCTGTTGAAAGACTGTGTTGGTGATGACTAGGTTATACTTAACACAAACTCTAATGTCTAACTACTTTCCAAATGTGCTATCAGCTGCATGATGACCTATCACATTGCCTCATGCTGCATAGTCATGACCATCCTTGGCATAGAAATCACCTAAGATGATCAGCTTATCATTCCATAGGACTGACCTGATGGTGCTGTCAAGGGTTTGATAGAAGTCGTCCTTACCCTCGCCTGGATGGATGTGCATTGGTGACAGAAGCCTAACAGCCTTTAGCAAGGCTGATGAAGTGGAGCATAAGTCTGTCATCAACACCCTTCGGCAATGACTCAAGTTTTCAGGCAATCAAAGAGCGGATGGCAAGTCTTACACCAGAGCATCTATGCATCCTATGAAGTGGGCTGTAGCCCACGAAAGCTTATGCTCTAATAAATTTGTTAGTCTCTAAGGTGCTACAAATACCCCTGTTCTTTTTCCGGATACAGACTAACACGGCTGCTACTCTGAAACCAGAGCATTTGTGTTCAGCCTCAGATTTGCCAATCCAATAAAAGGCGTAAGCAGCATCCGCTTCTTCTAGCTGCAACTTGCCAGTGAATCTTGTGTGTCTGACTGCAGCAATACCTGTATTATGCTGGGCTAACCCTCTGAGTATGGCGGTTCTACGCTCGGGTCAGTCGCCTCTGTCGAGGAGTCTGCAGGCATTCCAAGTGGCAAAATTTACTTGGGCCTTCCTTGTGTTTAGACCTCGGAAAAGCGGAATGACCAGTCAGGTGTGGCATTCGGACAGGTTCGAGTGGAGCAAGCAGTTTTTAGAGATCTTTCCATCCCCTTCCCCATCTGAGGAGAGCAGCACTGTCCCAGTCTAGGGCTACTCTGACACATTGGAAGGATCCGAACGTGGCATCTGCTCTAGTCTACGATGTAACGACCATCGCTCCCAGGCCACCTGTCTTTAGGATTATGACTAAGGACTTCTCGCAGTTTCTCTGCCTGTCCCCATCACCGTACCCCCATCGTAACAGGACTTGCTGCTTTAGCGCTGTAGTGTAAATGCTTGCTATGGCAACAAAAGGAGTTTTTTCACTGCTGTAAGTAATCCACTTCTACAAGCAGCAGCTAGGTCGACGGAAGAATTCTTCCAACAGCCTCGTCATGTCTACACTGGGCCTTAGGTTGGCATAGCTACTGCGCTCAGGGGTATGAATTTTTCACACTCCTGAGTCCTGTAGTGATGTTGACCTCATATTCAAGTGTAGACCAGGCTTAGGTTCTGTCACTTCCACATAAGTGTCTTCCTCATTTCTCAACTTTATTCTAGGAACATAGGAATTGCCAGGCAGGATCAGACCAGCAGTCCATCTAGGCCAGTGTCCTGTCTCTGTCAATGACCAGCACGAGATGCTTCAGAGGAAGGTTGAAGAAACCTGGCTTTAGGCAGTAATGGGGAAAATCTGCCCGCAAAGAAAAGTTCTTTCCTGACCGCATTAGTTAAAGGTTGGTTCATGCCCTGAAGCAAGAGGGTTTATATCCATTCCACAACTCTTGGTGGTTTTATTTTTCCCCATGTTGAACCATGAGCAAGAAGCTTTCAAATTTGAATATCCTCCGTGTTCAAGGATGGAGCATGCGTGTCCAGCAGACGAAAATGCTTTTACTTTACACAGTTGAGGAGGAAAGGTATCTGTGTGTGTGTGTCATATACGATCAAAAATCAGTGATGGAAGCTCCAATATAGAACAGGGCATTCCTTACCCTCACTGTGAGGAGCCAACAGGGTTCAGTTACCAAGTTGCTGGAAGGACTGGCTGCTGTGACTTAGATTGCTTCGTACAGACAGAATGTGTTGCCTGGTAAGTGAAATCAGGTGTCAAAAGTAGCATTAGCAGAAAGTCGCCGCTGCATAACTGCTCTCCTCTTCATCGATCACCCCTTGGAGATACTTCTTGAGGCAATAAGGCTCATTATGTGTATGAGTACAATTTTAAACCAAAATAATTTGTCTGACCATTTAATGAACGTGCTCAAGAGAACTGCCACTGCATGCATCCCAGGTTTACAGGAGCTGACAATCCATTTCAGTTGAGGTTTGGATGAATCTGGGATGTGAGCAGTCTCCACTTGAAGGAGATAAAGCACAAATGTGGAAATAGAAAGGGGGATGGGAACTAGTGCTGTTTTTTATTCTTCGTGGTATATAAAGAAGGTCTGAAAGGTTGGTTTGTGTGTTGGTTTTTCTCCTGCTTGTGGGTTTTTTTTGTTTGTTTAATTTGGAAGCATCATGAATGTCAAAGGCAATCTCCCTTGGTTTAGCCGGGGGACTGTTTGGATGTGGATCGTGAACCTTTGTTCGAAGGGCTGTCTCATCGGAACTTTAACAGAAGAGCTTTTCTCCCAGCTGTTCTGCTGTATGAATTAGAGATGTTATGAGCTGAGACTAAGATGCTTTATAAATAAACAAGCATTGTGTTAAATAGCCCACAACAAAACCCCACAGAATTTGAAACGGTCTATGTGAAAATCACATCCTCCCTTGGTCAGGTTTCACTTGTGCGGTTTGGCTGCTGTCACCTTGCTAGTCCTGCTGCCAGCCATAGCCTCCCAGGAAAAAGCTGCCCCCACCCTCCAAAAAACAAACCAGCCAACCCACAAGAGGAGAAAGGGGATCCCCCATTGCACTCTTTCAGTGGTAGGACAGGGAGAAACCAACCTCTGAGGCCTTTATACATAATAAAAAAACAAAAACAAAAACTCAAGCATTCCTCCTACCTCTGCTGGTCTACTTTAGGTACCGTGGCCAGCCAGTAGCATCGACCACATCCTTCAGGGGATCCAGATCTGATCTTGCATCAAAGTGAAGTGCCTGGGCAGTTTTAGGACCAAGGATTGTTGATTTGGCCGTGTGGCATGTTGTCAGAGCTGATGAGATCGGCTGGGATTCTGTGGAGGGGGAGGTGGATCTAGCAGATTTCTCTTCAGCGCTGTAGGTTCTAGATCTACCGCTTAGGCTGTATCCATGCTGAGCTTTTTCTTTGATGCTTCTCAGCGTTGCTCTAGCAGGGCAGATCCGGGGATGGGAACAAGGACTGGAGCTTTAGCATGGGCAAGGCCCTAGGGTTTTTCCCCTCTAACCCGTCCTGGAGCACTATAAACCCAGGGCTTGTCCCCACTGCGAAATTGTCAACGAAACGTTTGTCTTTCACGGGTACTTAAAAAAGCCCCCATCCCCTGCCCCCCGTGAAAGAGACAATTTTTACCAACACAAGCGGCAGGAGCGCTCTCCTGCCGACAAAGCGAAAGCCGCTCGCAGGGCTGGAAGTATTTTGTTGGCAAAAGTGCTGACAAAATACCGAAAAAGAGCGTAGACACACGCTGACTTGTAGACAAAAGCTGCGTGGTGTAGACAAGCCCTTACGCTATACACTTAAACGTGGGTGTAACGACGTTGCTGAGAGATGTGACAAGTCCACGCCCTGAGCGATGCAGTTGTACCGACCCCGGGGCAGACCGCACTGTGTCAGCAGGAGGGCGTCTCCTGTCGACTTAGCTACCCTCTCTTGTGGCGGTGGATTAACTACGCCGACGGGAGAGCGTTACAGCGGGACGCCTGCACCGGTGTAACTGTGCTGTTGCAGCTTTTTAAGTGTAGACCCTGCCTTAAGTGTAAGTCCAAGGCGTCCTGCTAAAGTAGGGCAACGTAGGGGAAGATGTGCACGCGCACACCATCAATGTACAGTTCACGAAGTAAACCACAGCACCAAACTGCCTTTACCTTCAGCACTCTTACCTGTCTCTCTTGCTTGCCTGTTTCTGTCCTCTTGTCCCCCAATGTTAACCCTGATCTGTACCCAGAAAACAGTGAAGTTAATTCTTGGCACTGATTTTCACCTGCGTTTTAATTTTTGTAATAAACACTGATACATTCCTAGGGAATTGGAAACAAAATAAAAATGGAAAATGAAGGACCTTGTTCATGGTACAGGCTGTAGAACTTCTCCAAGATGATTCCCATTCGAACCACAGCATCTCTTTTAGAAAATCATGTAGTCCTGATTTCAAAATTCCCAGTGACGGAGAATCCATTACTGATTGTTCCAGTCATTAATTATACTCACTGCTAAAATGGTTGCAGTGGGTAATTACTCACTGTTAACTTGATCTGCCAGGATAGATCTGAAAAGGGGGTGTTGTGGTGTTTCGTTTTTTTAAAACTCTTCCTGAGGTGAAATGTTCATTCTGAGAGCCTGGCACAGAGCTCTTAAGCACAGATCTCACTGGTTCTATGGACTTACTGGGATCATAGGTTGGATCCCTCTCCCCCCCCCCCCCAAGTATTCTTAAAATTCCGGCATGAGATGATCAGTTTCTTGGTTCTCTGAAGGAAAATCTTCAGATGACAAAAAGAAGGATTCGGGCAAAATTTCTTCTCGGGCTTTCAGCACAAAAGCCACAAAGCACAGAGCAGAACCTCTCAGAGAGCAGCTGCTTCTAGTGTATTCAGAAGTAAAAAGAGGGGATCATTTGGCCAGATTTAGCAGAGAGTTTAACAGCCAGGATACAGACAGAAAGCCCACTGGGATTGCGTATAGCCAACTCAATACAGCCCGCCGGCAGTTTTTTCTTTGAGCGTCTGCAGTAGGTTAAACTTCAACTCAACTTTCCTTAGGAACAGGTTTCAGAGTAGCAGCCGTGTTAGTCTGTATTCGCAAAAAGAAAAGGAGGACTTGTGGCACCTTAGAGACTAACCAGTTTATTTGAGCAGAAGCTTTCATGAGCAACAGCTCACTTCATCATTAGGAACAGGAGATCATGAGGCAGGAGCCAGCCTGATCTTTCTCCAGTCACTATCAGCTGAGGCTACCTCAAGATATTGCTCAGGGGAGCAAAACAAAGAGAGGGAAGGTCAAATCCAACCTCTGCGCCAAAGTCAGAGTTTTAAAAACTTGGGGCACTTCAGATGCTTAATGCGAACTGGGCAGGCAGAGTTAATGGGGCATGCACAATGCTAATTCACAACTGAGCAAGGACCCAATCATCAGCTGGAATCAATCAGCATAGCTGCGAGAACTTCAGTTCATGCTAGCTGAGGGCCTGGTCCCAGAAGTTCCAGTTCTGTGAGACAGGATCTTTGAGTCGGCTTTAATTCTGTCCCCTGTACAAACCTGACAGAGGCATAATGTAATCAGCAGCATGCATCTGCAAATGCTTCAAGGCTTCATTGCACTCCTTCGCGTGTGCTCAGAATAAAAGCAAGGCATGCTAATCGATAGACACAGTCAAGATGGTTCTCTGCGATGCATCGCCAGCCATGCTAGTCCATGCAAAGACGTGAATTAACTTACGAATGGCATTTACCCTTGTTTTGTCAGGAATTAGACAAAGATGCAGAAGCAATTTTTAGCACATCAGATATTTTAGCACTGATCGGATATGGATTTAGCAGAGGGAGAGGAGGATTTGAAATCAGTTATGCAGTTTCCCACTTTCCATTCTTACAGAGCAAAATCTATCAACAAGATTTCTCCCCTCCCCATTTACATTGATGACATACCAGCTCATTATGGGTAATTTATTCTCATGGGAGACTGGAAGCAGGGAGGGGAAAGGGGATTTTGTATTTTAACCCTTGCTGATAAATACCCCATATGTTGCCCAATATCTGTAGCTTCAGCCTTATATATTCTGGGTGTGTAAACTTCATACAGCTGCTCAGATCACTTCTTTGAGGTTCAGGGACACTTTCAGATTCCCTTGCAATGCCAAGAGAGTCTGAGTTCCATCTTGTCAGAGTAAATTTGGGGTTACATTAATACTAATGAGGATGCAAGGATGCAGTGCCATCTCCTCAGCTCCCTGCCACACATTCAAGCGTTGGCTTCCAGCAGCCTAAACCCAATGTACTCTCTCAACATCTCTGCCAAGCGCAGTAGGGAGTGAGTTTGAGAATCTCATGGAAAAGGTGTTGCAGGAGTTAAAACAGGTGCTCTGGACCCAACTCCTCCCCTTCCCGCTTCAAAACATGCAGAAGGGAAGAAGTCACTTTGAACCATCCCTGGCGATCTACCTCCTCTGCCCTTCCGCGAGGGTGGGTCTGCATTAAGGGGTGAACAAGATCATTCAGTTTGAACTTTACGCAAATCGACTCCTCTGGCATGCTTAAGTGAGATTCCCAGACGTGCCTTTGCATGCCAGCAGGAGCAGGTAACTTCGTCTCTTAGAGGGCTATTTCCCCCTCCCGAACATTAATGACAATAATTTAGAGAGTCACTTGCAAAGCCCAAAAACCCCTCATTTCAAAAAAGAATGACAAGGAACCATTGTGATGTAAATACCAGAGCAAGGAGACAATGAGCCTTCCAGACTGATGTGATAAGTGTTTGCTAGCATACAACCATATTCTTTGTAATTACCCCCATAATTCCCTCCCCACACTCTCCAAACGGGTTTCAGTGAATTGTAGAGCATATTAAAATGCTCCAATTAATCATACAGCATGGAAAAGGTCGTTTAATTTTGCTTTTAAACAAGCGAGTGCATTAACACAACAACTCTCCTCCTCCCGCCCCCCCCCAAAAGGAGCAGACAGTGATGAAACGAGTGCAGGTCTTGTGGAAGGTGAATTAAGTTCTGAGCATTGAAATAATAAAAAGGGGTGTCACCAAGAATGATGGATTGGTAGGGGCCGCAGAGTAATCTAATTTTTAACATAAAGACTCGGCAAGCCTGCCTGATGTGATGGCTTTATGTAGGGCCAGTTTAGATTTGTTCCCTAGGGACAAAACCTGTCAGAGGAGAGAGACCTTTTCTTCTCAGGGAAAGTAAACTTATCAAAAGTTATCCTCAGGCAGAGACGATACAGAACAAAGGAACAAGCTGGCAGACATCTCAGGGTGCCAGGAATCTATTGCTTTAAGAGAGCAAGCATGGTCCAGTGGTCAGAGCAGTAGCCTAGATCTTGGGAAATATGGGCAAGTCACTTAAGATAGATGAGGGTGCTGATAGGGGAAATGCAAAGGGATGTAAAAGATACAAGCTAGATTTAGGAGTCTCCCAACAAGGAAGGTGGCTTTAAAAGCAGAAATGGGAGGTGGTGGTGGGGATTAAAAATACAATTGTAGGGTGAATTTAGTGCTGGTAAAGGCATTGGAGGAAATATTCTGTCATGCAATGCACTATTAGACTGTGGATCTCATTGCCACGGATGTTAAGGCCAAGAGTTTAGCAAGATTCAGAAAAGAACTGGATATTTTTATCTGCAGGTCAAGATCAGAATTAGAATCATTAATGCCAACAAAACCTGGGTGGGATATTAAACTTTCAGGGTTTAAGTCAGTCTTTGTCTGTTAGAGATCAGGATGAGCCCTAATGTAGGGTGCAGTTTATCCCCCATCTGCCACCTGTAGGAATCTTATACCTTCCTGTGAAGCCACTGTCAGAGACAGGATCCTGGGCTGGATGGATCTTGGCACTGATTCAGTCTGGCAGTTCTTGTATTCCTGTTTCACATGGGCCAACTAACATCCTGGAAGAAATCTACTGAAGAACAATGTATTAAAAGCAGCCACATGTCCTTGGGCCAGTGGCTTTTTGTATTTCCTTTGCTATTATTTCAGTTATGTACCTGTTCTGAGTAAGAATGTTTTCCCTTGCAGTCTAGCTCTTCCCTCTGCATGCTACCGCCGTGAAGTCCTACTCCTGTATGACATCACGCTCCATAGCCATAGTAATGAATGTGATGTCACACGTGGACATCACCGAGGAAGTATGGGAAGGGGAGGAGCAAAGAACTTTGTTAAAGACCGTCTTTAAGAGTCGGAAAGGGCCTCAGGAATCACATTGGAAAGGTATACCAGACACTGCTCTTTACGCACTTTTAAAAGTTTCCTCCAGATCCTTTTTTAAAATGGATGAGAATTTCCTGGCTTTACAGTGTGCGCTTTGCTGAGCTACGCACAGCCCCCGTGCAGTCCTTCCCTCCTTGCTGGTAAATCAGTACCATCCATTCCCTGCCCGATTCATATTCGAGCAGAAAACATTGTTTGCTGTGAGCACGTCAGGAAAGTCAACAGTTGCCACTGGAATCTGGTTTTAATGGTGCCAAAGGAACAGATGCTGCTGTTCACAAGCGTTCAGACGCAGGCAGTTTGACCTGGTTTCTTTCGTAGCAGAGCGAGCAGAGTTTTCCTTTGGAAGTGTAATCACAGAACATGGAGAGACCTTCTCAAGCTGGAATCTGAGGCACGATTGGAAAAAGTAGCGACTTCTGTTGTCACTGCCATTCAGACAGGTCTATTTCTTCTCCTGCCCATCTCTTCTTAGATGCAATTAATGAAAATTAAGCACCAGATCAATTCTCTATTCATATGGTCAAGAACGCTAGAAGGTGACAACTGTAAGACTGTAAATAAGCCTTTGGCTGTACAGTGGAGAAGGGCTGAAGTGTGAAGAAGATCCTATCCCATCCTATCTGAATGACCAGAAAGAGGTGTATGAAATTCTTAAAGGGATTCTGCTCTTGAAGTGTGGCACATGAGATTCAAATACCAACAATTCACAGGCAGAAACTTGACAGTAGTAGAGTAGCAGCCGTGTTAGTCTGGATCCGCAAAAAGAAAAGGAGGACTTGTGGCACCTTAGAGACTAACCAATTTATTTGAGCATAAGCTTTCGTGAGCTACAGCTCACTTCATCGATGCATCCGATGAAGTGAGCTGTAGCTCACGAAAGCTGTAGCTTTTCTTTTTGACAGTAGTAGGCATTGCATCAGACTGTCTAATTTTATCGCACTACTGATGCTTTAGGGGATCTATGTATAACTTATGAATTCTAGTTAATGTTATGAAGCTGTGAGAAAATTGTGTCGTGGAATGGATGCCGCAAAGTGGGTGTGGAGTCGGCCATCTGCTGTCAGGGCTCTAGCCCGGGGTTCTCAAACTGGGGATCGTGAGAGTATTATGTGGAGGGTCGCGAGCTGTCAGCCTCCACCCCCAAACCCCGCTTTGCTGCCAGCATTTATAATCGTGTTAAATATAAAAAAGTGTGTGTAATTTATAAGGAGGGGGTCGCACTCAGAGGCTTGCCTGTGTGTAAGAGGTCACCAATACAAAAGTTTGAGAACCACTGCCTAGCAGTTACAGTGGTGGGTAGTTAGGCCTTTAATGGTTTCCCATTCAGCTGGAAGCACCTTGGAACAATGAGTTGGCTGAAGCCTGGGGTAACCAATTTGACCACATTTCTCTGCAGGAGGCCGGGGGGAGTGGAAAGTCCCCAGCAGAAGACTGAAGAAGTCAGAGGTTGTTGGTGGGACATAAAAACTTGAGGGACTCATGGGAACGGATAAAGCTTGGGCAGGAGAGGGGTGCATGCTGTCATAGCAAGGGAGTCCCAGTTAACCACAGGGCAGTTTTAAGCAGCAGCCCTGTACTAAATCAGTATAGCTGTTGCCAGAGCGGCACTTTGGTTGCAGGGTCAGAGATTTTTACTGGTATTCACCTAGGGTGGGAAAATGCCAGGGGGAAAGAAGCCAAGCAGTGTCCATTTACTGATGCTGGGTGGAGGAGCGAGGGGGAATCCCCTTTGGAAAGGTGATCTTGCTGCCTTTTCCACGACCTGCCCCTAACATCCTCTTCCGTAGCAGGACCACTTGGGCTGTCTTTTTAAAAAGACCTAAGTAGCGAAGGGGATTTTTGAAAAGCGAAGGGGATTTTTGACCAAAGGCCGGGGAAGCATCTGAAATGACTTGAGTCAGGAGTCATTCAGCCAAGCCGAGCTGCTGTCTGTATGTAGATTTCAGAGTAACAGCCGTGTTAGTCTGTATTTGCAAAAAGAAAAGGAGTACTTGTGGCACCTTAGAGACTAACCAATTTATTTGAGCATAAGCTTTTGTGAGCTACAGCTCACTTCATCGGATGCATACTGTGAAAAGTACAGAAGACGTTTTTATACACACAAACCATGAAAAAATGGGTGATTATCACTACGAAAGGTTTTCTCTCCCCCCACCCCACTCTCCTGCTGGTAATAGCTTATGTAAAGTGATCACTCTCCTTACAATGTTTATGATAATCAAGGTGGGCCATTTCCAGCACTCTGATCCCACTGAGAGTTACCAAAAGCAACTACAGCATTTGCTCAAGAAACTCCTTGAAAAAGCACAAGATCAAATCCCCACAGACACACCCCTGGAACCCCGACCTGGGATATTCTATCTACTACCCAAGATCCATAAACCTGGAAATCCTGGGCGCCCCATCATCTTAGGCATTGGCACCCTGACAGCAGGATTGTCTGGCTATGTAGACTCCCTCCTCAGGCCCTACGCTACCAGCACTCCCAGCTACCTTCGAGACACCACTGACTTCCTGAGGAAACTACAATCCATCAGTGATCTTCCTGATAACACCATCCTGGCCACTATGGATGTAGAAGCCCTCTACACCAACATTCCACACAAAGATGGACTACAAGCCATCAAGAAAACTATCCCCGATAATGTCACGGCTCACCTGGTGGCTGGACTTTGTCCTTACCCGTAACTGTTTTACATTTGGGGACAATGTATACCTTCAAATCAGCGGCACTGCTATGGGTACCCGCATGGCCCCACAGTATGCCAACATTTTTATGGCTGACTTAGAACAACACTTCCTCAGCTTTCATCCCCTAACGCCCCTACTCTACTTGCGCTATATTGATGACATCTTCATCATCTGGACCCATGGAAAAGCAGCCCTTGAGGAATTCCACCATGATTTCAATAATTTCCATCCCACCATCAACCATGGTCACATAAACACCACCCTATACCAGAAACCTACTGACCGCTATTCCTACCTACATGCCTCCAGCTATCACCCTGACCACACCACAAGATCCATCGTCTACAGCCAAGCTCTGCGATACAACCGCATTTGCTCCAACCCCTCAGACAGAGACAAACACCTACAAGATCTCTATCAAGCATTCTTACAACTACATTACCCACCTGCGGAAGTGAAGAAACAGATTGATAGAGCCAGAAGAGTTCCCAGAAGTCACCTACTACACTAACAAAGAAAATAACAGAACGCCACTAGCCGTCACCTTCAGCCCCCAACTAAAACCCCTCCAACGCATTATCAAGGATCTACAACCTATCCTGAAGAATGACCCAACTCTCTCACAAATCTTGGGAGACAGGCCAGTCCTTGCCTACAGACAGCCCCCCAACCTGAAGCGAATACTCACCGGCAACCACATACCACACAACAGAACCACTAACCCAGGAATCTATCCTTGCAACAAAGCCCGTTGCCAACTGTACCCACATATCTATTCAGGGGACACCATCACAGGGCCTAATCACATCAGCCACACTATCAGAGGCTCGTTCACCTGCACATCTACCAATGTGGTATATGCCATCATGTGCCAGCAATGCCCCTCTGCCATGTACATTGGTCAAACCAGACAGTCTCTACGTAAAAGAATAAATGGACACAAATCAGATGTCAAGAATTATAACATTCATAAACCAGTCGGAGAACACTTCAATCTCTCTGGTCACGCAATTACAGACATGAAAGTTGCGATATTACAACAGAAAAACTTCAAATCCAGACTCCAGCGAGAGACTGCTGAATTGGAATTCATTTGCAAATTGGATACAATTAACTTAGGCTTGAATAGAACCTGGGAGTGGCTAAGTCATTATGCAAGGTAACCTATTTCCCCTTGTTCCCCCCCCCCCCCCCCCCCTCAGATGTTCTTGTTAAACCCTGGATTTGTGCTGGAAATGGCCCACCTTGATTATCATACACATTGTAAGGAGAGTGATCACTTTACATAAGCTATTACCAGCAGGAGAGTGGGGTGGGGGGAAGAAAACCTTTTGTAGTGATAATCACCCATTTTTTCATGGTTTGTGTGTATAAAAACGTCTTCTGTACTTTCCACAGTATGCATGAAGTGATGAAGCGATGAAGTGAGCTGTAGCTCACGAAAGCTTATGCTCCAATAAATTGGTTAGTCTCTAAGGTGCCACAAGTACTCCTTTTCTTTTTGTCTGTATGTAAGAGCACCGAGATGGAGAGTGCCTATGACAGGAGTAGCTGCCTAATGTCACTTGGCTTTTCTTGGCATTTGTGATGGTTTGTTACGCATCGTAGGATCTCGTGCTCTTCATTTGAACTGTCTACAGGGGTGGGGTGGGGGAAAGGCAGGGGCTGAGGAGTAGCTGTTCTCAAAATCAGCCGGCTTTAGAAGCATAATCTAGCAGGGAAGTGTAAAAGCATGGCGTTAAGGAATGAGAACAAAGAATTAGAGGAAGCTTTCCTTCCTCTCCGCTCCACTGAAGATGGTAGGAGCTGGTGACTGTCAGCAGGGAAGCCTTTTCGCTCGACAATTCTTGAAAAATACTCTCTGGAAGGCAAGAATGCAAAAGCTCAATATATAATCCCTAGCTCTTGTCTAGCACTTCTCTTTGTAGATCTCAGTGTGCTTTACAAAGCAGGCAGGTGTCATTAGATTTGTTTTACCTAGAGGGAAACTGAGGCACGGGCAGGGGAAATGAGATGACTTGTCAAAGGTCACCCAGCAGGCCAGTGGCAGAGCTGGGGAAAGAACCTGTTTCTTGAGACCCAGCCCAGTGCTCTAAACACTAGATACTTTGGGTCAAACTTTCAAAATGATTTAGCCTCCTAAGTCTCGTTGAAAGTCAGTCGGGTGGAGGAAGGCTTTCTTACAGGGAGAAACCAGGGAGGAAAAGTTCTTGGGAACCACTAAACCTGAAATGGCAGATCCACACAGGCCTCCCGTGGGGCGGCAGCATGGTCTGATGGACAGGGTACTGCACTGGGGCTTGGAGACCTTCTGTTCCCAGCTCTGCCATGACTTGCTGCGTGACTCTTCTCTGGGCATCTCTTTCCTGTCACACCCTTTGTCTATCATCTCAAAGCTCGTTGGGGTCGGGAGTGTGTGTGTGTAAATATCACAACACAAGATCTAAGCCTTTTTATTCTTTTAAAGTGGGGGGGGGGGGGGGAAAAGAGCCCCAATCCTAGGAGATGCTAAAGCAAGTTGAACACCAGTTGCTTTCAGTGAGAGTATTCAGGATTAAACTCTGATGATCTAAACCAGGGGTTCTCCCAAGAAATATTTTGGTGGCCTCAGAGTGTGGCCACTAACTCTTGCTGGTGGCCGCTCTGACCATTTTCCCTAAAATATTTAACTTTAGGAAAAACAAATAAATATGCACACATACATGTCCAAATCATTGTAATTTATTTATGTAGAAGTTTTTTTGCAGACAAAATAATCTACAGTTGTCTCTATTCTTTACTGGACCTAAAGCGAATAGAAACACAAATGAGGTGCTTTGCATGTTCTGCCTATTTGGTTGTGGTTTTTTTTTTTTTAAGACTTTTTCTAGCTAGTAAGTCTGCTCCTGTGAAAAGTGATATTTGTACATTTGTTAATATCACTTTTCCCAGCAGACTTACTCAGCTCGGGCAAGCTGGGGGACAAATTAAGCCCTGGATGTGGCTGGGGGGGGGGAAATGCAGTGGCGCTTTGGGGTCTGGATGGAGGAGGCAGCCGGAGTCAGAGAGATGGTGGGGGGTGAGCCTGGGGCCAGACCCTGGGGTCCCGCTGCATGGCTGGAGGCTGGCGGAGGCAGTGGGGGCCAGGGATGACACGTGTGTGTGTGGGGGGGGTGAGCCCGGGGCCAGAACATGAAGCCCTGTGGCTGGGGGCAGGAGCCCACTGCCACAAGGCCAGAGCCTGCGCCCACCACCCCAGGGAAGGTGGAGAACTCCCACTGATCACCTGCTCCTCCAGAAGGGGGTAGGGATCAGCCCCTGCTGGTGGGCCTGGGGGAGGGCCCTCTGCTTTGCGCCCCGTCCCATCACCACCCAGGAGGCTGTGGCCGCACAGAAAGCTCCTGGTGGCCACGTTTGAGAAACGCTGATCTAAACTTCCAGTCAAGAGACCGAACTGGTGTCTCCCAAGGTAGACTGCAAGAGATTACAAGCCCCTTCCCTGACACCCCCAGCCGTACACAGTTGAACAGCAAACCATCTATTTTCCAAAGTTCTCTGGTATTGGAGTTTGTCTACATAAGAGAAACTCCATCGGGACTGATCCCAGGTCTGTCAAACATGATCTCAAGAGCAGGCTTTGTCATGGTAGACAATATGAATATGAATACTGATAGATTTTCCAGGGGAGGTAGAAGCCAATCATGTGTGAGTCCTGCACGACCCGGGTTGTTCCTAGGATAGATGTTGAAATTTTCCGACCGTTTAGAATAATTGTAGATTTGCTTTAGGAGGGTGTATGGTGTTGCAGTTTCTTGGTAATAAAAACGGCAGCGGCTGGTTTTGCCCGGCCACTGTGTCTGTGTTGGAGAGACTGCACGGTAAATAACACGACTGGCTCAATGTTGAGTTCTCTGGCTTGCTTTATACTGGAGGATCTAATGGCCCTTCTGTCCTTGATATCTAAAATGAAACAATTTTACTGGGACCTCATTCACCAGAATAATTTTTTCCAGCTGTAGAGATCTTCCTGTCCACATCTCTCATTCACCAGGCATTGTGAAATGCACTAGCCCCAGTGTTTTTTCAGTTAACTATGATTAGCAACATGAGCTAATTAACATGGGCTAACTTTTCCTTTTCCCTTCCTAATGCTTTTGGAACCCACTGACATGTTCCAATTAAGGGGCCCAGGCGGGGAGCAGATTGGAGTGACTCAGAGCACTCGCAGTTGGAATAAATCCAGCGCTTTGCGGAATGTCGCTAATGTTCAAATTGATGAAGTTGCGTGTGTGTGTGGGGGGGTGTAAGGTCAGTATGCGTCTGTTGACAATAAGCATCTGAAATGGCAGTATATCTCCCGGTTGTCTCTATTTAGGCATGAGCGGCACAGGAAAGCTTTAGAGACGCTCAGCATGGGTAGCAGAAGAAATAACTAGGGGTGGCTTTTTATCATTGCCAACTTTCAGGCAAATGCATCTCAGAAGTAGATTGCTTGCTTGATTATATAGATCTGTAATGCTAGCAGCCTGGCGGTTGCTTACGCTGATCCTTCCCTTTTCATTGCAATCTTTAATTTATGGACTGCTCTATGTTCTGGTCATGCTCTTTGCTTTTAATTTTGTTACCCTTTTGTGCTGACAGGACAGAGATGAGAGCCAGTTGTCTTTCTGGTGCCAGCAAATCAGTTGATGATAAACTGTGCAAAGCTGCTGCTTGCTTGCCTGATTTGTTCTGTAGCTTCAGGCTTACTAGGTGCTCTGCTAGATGCAGAAGGACAGATTGTGGCTTTGGCGAGTGTACGGCCTCCATGAAGACATGACGTAAGTGAGAGCAGTGACTAACGTAAGCAGGGTGAGAGTAGGACAGAATTATATGAATAGGTTCATGCAATCATTTAGACCGGTTGCATACACTTAATAGTTGAAGCTTTATTAATATCACCTGAATCGTCCTCATTAATTCGCACCAGATTAGATCACTTCTTGTAGGCCATGCTGCAAAAGTGACCTTTTAGGATCAGAGGCTGACCCTGGTAGGGTTTTAGGAAAAGTGTTCCCTCCTTGGGGAAGTGGAAGCATGGGACTAAGCACACAGGTGGCAGGGGAGTGGCTATGGAGGGGCTGACAGAGAAAGGAGAGACAGAGGGACAGTTCTTTTTAAGTTGCGGATGGGATTTTCCCTCAGTCTTTCAGTCACTTGAACGTCCTTCCTTCCTGCAAAAATCCACTTTCTTCTGATCGGTACCTTTGCTGAAAAAAGGTGGCAGCTGCTAAACCTTTCTCCCACTTCTGTGTATCTCATCTGAGCCCTCGTTGAGCTCCTCCGCAGCAGAACAGTTCTCCCTTCTTTTCACCCCTCAAAGTTAATTTTAATCGTTGGTGAGAGCTGCAGGATCCGCCGAGAGCCTCTCTTTCTCCCTTCTCTTCAGGGGTCAGTATTTTTATGTCTGCATCTGTAACTTTCACTCCATGCATCTGAAGAAGTGAGATTTTTACTCACAAAAGCTTATGCTCAAATAAATCTGTTAGTCTTTAAGGTGCTACTGGACTCCTTGTTCTTTCTCCATAGACACCACCCAGCATAGATAGCAGCAGGGCAAGTTAACCCTTTCTCAGTCAACGCCATATCTGGAGAAAGAAAGCATCTTTCTCGCCACACCTGATCAGTCCTTAGCCTC
This sequence comes from Caretta caretta, assembly GCF_965140235.1. NCBI lineage: Eukaryota > Metazoa > Chordata > Testudines > Cheloniidae > Caretta > Caretta caretta. Next base: position 4,242,649 of record NC_134219.1, read on the forward strand.
ACTCTGCATCTGCCGACAAAGGTTTTGATGGTGGGCTTGTTGAGGATGGGTGTCTGCATCACTGGGAACGGACTGAAGTCATCAACTCCTTTCACACCCAGTTGCCTCTTGGGCACAGTTGGCCTTGGTTCTCTTTCCTTCCCTATGTTGGTGTTTGGTTTTTGCAGGCAGTATACAAAGGGTTTAGCAGCATGTTGTTTATTTGCCCCCAGTTTACCGAGTGGGAGGGGGGAAGTTATTTCAAGTATATGATCCACATCACCCTGGATGAGTGACCCGTCCTCTTCGTTATTTACCACTCCCCCAAGTTTTGTGTCATCAGCCATCTTTGTCAGTGATGTTTGTTTTCTTCCAGTCATTGATAAAAATGTTAAATAGCACAGGGCCAAAAACCGATCTCTGTGGGGTCCCACTGGAAACACACCCCATTCGCAGTTACATTTTAAGACCCATCAGTCAGTTTTTAATCCATTTAAGGTGTACCAGGTTAATTTTATATTCTAGTTTTTTAATAACAATGTTGTGTGGTATTAAGTCGAACACCTTACAGAAATCTAAATCTGTTATATTAACACTGTTACCATTATCAACCAAACTTGTAATCTCATGAAAAAAATATCCAGTTAGTTTGAGAGGATCTATTGCCCATAAATCCATGCTGATTGGCATTAAGTACATTGTCCTCCTTTAATTCTTCATTAATCGAGTCCTGAATCAGCCACTCCATTATCTTGCCAGTGATCAGTATCAGGCTGACAGGCCTACAATTATCTGGGTCATCGAACAGGGGCTCCTGCAGATCCCCAATTCACACAGGTAGATGGAGAAGTCAGAACTCTGAGTGCTTTCAACTCCCACTCCAAGTCTTTACTGCTGTTAGAAATGGCCTAAAAAGTGATGATGCACTAAATAAAGCACAGATTTTCCTCCATCCTCCTGAGTTTTTTTTTTTTTTTAAAACCTCTCATTAGTTTTACTCGGTTATCTCATTGTGTCTGTGTGAGATGTTTTAGTTGAGGATTGGTCCTGCTTTGAGCAGGGGGTTGGACTAGATGACCTCCTGAGGTCCCTTCCAACCCTGATATTCTATGATTCTGCAGTAACAGGTCTGGCCAAGGTCAGCTTTCACAGAATGTGAGTGTTTCCTGTTTTGTGTTTGAGTGTGTTGCACAATCACACAGACTTTTCTGGGAAGAAATCTCTTTGCTTTTGAGGTCAAACACAGATGAGGTTTGTAAGGCTCTGCCACCCCCAAAATAAACACTAAAGGGTAGGGAAGGGAACAAATGCTTTTAGGTTAACACATGCTCTGCAGTTTGCATTGAAACAGGTTTCTGCTTCGCCTTTCTCTTGTTTTGCCAGGGTGATTTGGGCCCTGGTCATGGAATCTGATCCCAGTGCTCATGCAGACCCAATCACAGACAACTGGTGTATTCATTGGTTCTTGCTAAATTCATGCTTCCTTTAAAAAATTAGATTTATCCTTGACCCTCTTCTTATCCTATGTCTAGTTATTGAGAATTAAGTTGCATGAAAAATGTTTAAACCCATGAGGTTATGGAAAATATTGTGAAATAAGGAAATTAACTGCATTGTTCCAAACTTCCTGCATTGTTGATTTTTGTTCCTTTGAATGTTAGGAATTCTGCTGTCTCCGATTTAGAAGACAGCAATGTCTTACTCTCCTGAACAGTTCATCAGCATTTGCTAATCTGGCACTGCAGGGTGTTGCATCCGATTGATTCAATTTATGGATCTTTGTCCTTTTTAGTCCATATCAGATTGTGGCACTTACTTGAAGTCCCCCTCTGTGCACACCCTTCCAGTATTTCATGGAAAATGTTTACACTTCCCCATGTTTTTTTTCATCCACTCATCACATATTCTGTAGGACACCTGATCCTACCCCAGTCCATCTTAGACGGACTCCCGCGGAAAATCTGGGAAATGCTGAGAGGAAGAAAAGATTTGTAACGTTTTGCTAAGGAAAAGTCCTTTCTAAAAGAAGAGTGCCTCATCAGGGTATCTTCTAATTGCCGGGTTAATGGAATTGAAAGCACCCTGATTAAATTGCAGTAGAACGATGATAGCAAATATGTGATTAGCATTAATAACATCAGTCGGAATATAATATGCAAACGAGGGGATAATAGTTTAATTATTCATCTTCAACCTTTATTTTTTTTAAAGTCACTTTACTCATCAAGTTTCTCATTGCCAGCTCTGGTGGTTTAGTGTATGCTAGTTTATATTGCTGCTCTCTGAATTGAAGAACCAAAGCCAGGTTGCCACTGTCCTGTCTCAGATAGAACGAACACCCTGATGTCCCATGCTTTGAACAGCGATCCCTTTCTTGACGCTTTACGTTCTTCCAGCCTTTGCTTTGCGAGTACCTTGCCATCCGTTTTGTCTCTAGGGTTAAACCCTTTAATGAATCCAGGACCTGAAAACTGCAGGAAAAGAAGTTGCAATTTCTAGGGAAACGAGTAGCACCGAAAGGAGCTGAAATTTACAATGTGTGTTAATCTCTGTTCCAAGGGGAGACATACTGAAATCTAACACATTCTCCAATCTTTCCTCCCCTCTCCTCTATAGGCTTTCTGTGACCTTTTCTAAGCTGGAAATGTTGTCACTAAATTCTGTAGCAAGCAGAAAGTTGGATTTAAACAGCATATATATGGTGGAGTTGTTGTGCCAATGAGACCTACTGAAATTCAGTTCTTTACTGCCACATATAGTCTTCTAGTTGAGCGTATGGAGGTCAGCAGTGACATCTGGTGGCCTGTCGGGTTAACCTCAGCTGTGAATTTGCTATCTGTCTCTTGGTGTGTCTTTTGAATCACAATTTTGCCGTCTCACAGGGACGTGTTTCCCCGGCCTATGGTATTGCAAGTTCCTACAGTCTATGGGAGAGTCCATTTGGACTTACTGCAAATCTAACACTGACTTGGAAACGTGATATTGTGTCTGACTGGTTCAATGAATTGCCTTCTTGGACAGTGTCTTTGTGTAGGAGCCCCTTTCCTGGACCAGGACTCCATTGTGTTTGTACAGCACCTACCACATTTATTTTGTTTTTATATGGGCACATTGTCTCCGTCCCCCATCTATGTATAGTTTAAAAACCAGAAAGCTGTATCCTCAAAATATTCTCAATACTGTTAAAGGTGTGATCGTACTCTGGAAACGATTCAATCAAGTTACATCGTATGGTCCTTATTTATTCTTTCCCTCAATTCCAAGGAAATATGCTCAGTTCTGAGTTCGTTTTTTTCCCTCTCCCTAATTGCCAGTGCTGCAAACTCAGGCCTCAATTGAGAAAAGCCTCCTTTTTCAGAAATGCACTTAAATACATGCTTAAGTTCCATTGCAGTTAATGGGCATAAACAGATGCTTACAGCTCAGCATGTGTTTTTTGTGCTCTCCTGAATGGGGCCCTAGATCTGAGGCCCCAATCCTTCAAAACATGAACCTCAAAGTGCTCCCAGGCTTTGCTGAATCAGGGTCTGAAAGTCCAGCTTGAATGTTTTCTGCCTGTATCCCTGATGTGCAGTGCAAGGTTCCCTGTGCAGTTTTGACTGTGCATGAGCCAGAATACAATGCAGCTCACTCCTCTGTAGTTATATTGGCTCAGCAGTGCTGACGGCAGCATACATTTTGTCAGCAGAGTAAGGTACTGTGTGGTTATCGGTTTTTCTCACTGTAACTACACTTGAATTATGTTGATACATTTTTTTCTTTAAAAAAAAAAGTGGCATTTGGAGTTTGTTTTGAAACCAAAAATCTTGTACGCAATTTAAAAACACCAAACTGTCTTTAATGAGAAGCCGGTGTATATTCACGAGTATATGGGCATGAAATTAACATCTTTGTTTTTAAAATCCCGTTCCCTGCTTCTTTTTCACTGCCAGATCCATCCCTGTATATTGAGTGCAGCCAATGCAGAAACTTCTGCAGAATGCATTAGGTTTGCAGATGAAGGATGGAGTCGAAATTCCAGTTCTTGCAAACCCACAAAAAGTCTTTAAACTGCCGCTTTGTGGAATCTGCCTTATGAAACCTGACAGTTTGTGAAATCTGCCTGGTTTAGTTTTTAACTACATAAAGTTTTTAACTCAGGCCCGGTTTGTGGAAAGACATGCTGAAAGTCATCAGGCTTCCCAGCGAGCTTGGTTCTGTCTTCTTGGTTTGTAGCAAAACCCTGCAAAGCTTGATGGCTTCCGTTTGAGTTGGTTTGAATTCAAAACTCTGGGAGGTGTGAACCAAGCCCAAAAGAAACTTTTGCATGAAACCCTGAGAATCAAACACACTGAGCAGTGCCCAGATCTGCCTTTAAAACCTCTGCAGATTCCAAAGTTGTCTTTGAGCATTGGGTAGGGGGGGGAATGTAGAGAGAGGAAGACTCACTCGCACACAGAAACAATGTTAAATTTCCCTCTAATCCATTTCAGGGCATCAGTGAACCTCCCCATGCCGCCTTGTCTAGGAGCTACGATCCGAGAGCGGTGAAAGAGAAGTATGACCCCGAGCCGACTTATCACCAGGACTACGGGAATGAGCTCTCCATCCGGATAGGTAGAACTGGGCTTCATTCAGGCAAGCATCCTGTCATATACCAACAGCAGAGTTAGAAGAACTGGATTAAATTGGCTCATAGACCATAATACTATATGCTCAAAATTTAATCAACTTCGGTACACATACACACTTTCTCCCTCTCTCTTTCTTGGTGCAGGCTGGCGTCTGGCCCAAGAATCATTGCTTCTGTTTCTCCTTCAGTTCTCAAAACCACTTGCATGAATTATTAATAATTAGACATCTAATTTGACAGTGAAATGAAATTCACTTACCTTGAGATAACAGTTTTTCAGCTGAGAAGGAGTGAGCGGCTGGGTCACTTTTGCCTCCCAATGCTGAATTGTATGCACCTGTGACCCTGGTGATGGCTTGCTGTAATTATGGGCCATGACTGATGGTCACTTTGTGGCTCCTTATTTTGGAGGATAATAGAACTGGTAGCTGTTAGAATGTGGAATAAAAATGTCCTGTCTTGGGGAATATTTGTTTCCTTTTAACAGTTTTTAAAAAAACAGTGGGAACTTCTGATCTAATTTTGTAATCTGAAAGCATGCTAAAGCTTCCCACTTTTAGGTGCGTGTGTTCAGTGCTTGTACGGCCCTGTGACGAAGATCAAGTGTTGCACCCATACCATAGCTGATGTGTCTTCTACGGGGGTCTAGATCCTTCCCTTGTGGGAAGACGAACTTGCTCTAATAGGATTTTCCTTCTCTAGCTATGTGAGTCTGCACCAGGCAGAAAAATGTAGTTTGGTAAATGGCTAGTGAAAAATAGCCTTACTGCTCTGGTATTTTTCTTGAGTATCTGGAACACTAGATGCTACCCCGATTTCTCCCCTCCACGTATGGAGATGGGAGCACATCAAATAAAGAAGTGAGCCTTTCTGCGAAGAATTGCCTTAGCTTCTTGGGCGGGGTTTTATTCTTTATTATATAGTTGCATTCTTTATGAAAACCTGTTTTGAACCAGAATGCTTTTAACTTTTTAAAATTTTAGACAGGGGTTTTGAAAGGAGCCTAAGGGGGTTAGCTGTCCAGTTACCAGGGGATTTAGATGCATCATGTCTTTAAGCTCCTTTAACAAGTCCAGACTGAAACCCCAGCTGATAATTCTATTATTTTGGAGCATTTTGCATGCTGGCAATTGTATGTCCTAAATGTAATGTAATTTCACTCTTAAAATAATCGTGCATTTTTCTGTAAGTTCAGAGCTACTCTGTTTTGGGCATGCATCTGCTCTGGGTTGCAAATGAAAACTGTGGAAGTCGTTTTGAGAACAGAAGCTTTCCATTATGTACTGTTGGTTTGCTCTCTCTGGGGAAATTTTTAAAAAAATGACAACAAATCAATACCCTTTTATTCTCTTCAGTGATATTTTTCTTAGTTTTTTGCTTGTTGGGATGAACTTGCTATTTTCACAAGACACAGCGTGATTGCCAAGAAGACCGATGGCAAATAGAGACAGACGGTAACTTGTTAATTAGCAGCTTTCACTAGGCCCATCAAGAATTTACTAGCTGTGTTCTCGTGAAAATTCTCAGGGCATGTAATGGGTATTTTATTAATCTAAATAGTAGTACTTGCTAATGTAAATTTTGACATTAGTCACTGTGGAATTATTAATTTAACTTTAACTTTAAAAATCCCAAAAAGTAAGCTTAAAAAAATCCAGCACCTCTGCCAGGGCTTTGGAGGGGAGCCCAGAGCTGGAGCGCGGAGCAGCTCCGGAGCAATGGAGCTGCAGGTTTTTGCCTGGAGTGGGAGCGGAGCCGGAGCGCAGCTCCAAAGCCCTGCCTCTTGCATTATTCTGCAGTTGAGTGACTTAAAAGGCGTAAGGTGGTAGTGATGAGTGGAGAGGAGAGACTGATATTGACTTGATGGAAGAGGCATGAAAGTGCAAGGGTCTCCAATCCTACATAACTAGGGCCCTGATCCTGCAAAGACATGCACAGGCTTAACTTTACTGTCATGAGCGTAAGTGTTCACAGGATCAGGGCCCTAATTACCGCCCAGTCACACTTAGCCAATATAAATCTTCAAGTCAGTGAATCCACTCAGTAAATGGGAAGATTCACCCCAGATCTACATAAAAGAAGATGATGGGGGCTAAGGGTGGGGTGGGGGAGTCCAGTGAGCAGTTGACCTCGTGCTAGTAAAACAGGAGTCGATCCCCTACTTTTCAATAAGTTGGGAAGGCTGCTCCATTTCCTTCCTTGTCTGCTTGTTGCCTTCATGCCCCCTTGTCTACATGTTGTTCCCACTGGATGAAAGCGTGGCTGGAACGGGAGTGGATACCATCTGGACTGACCCCTAGTGAGCGCTCTGCAAATGTGGGATCTGGGTTTTACTTTGCCCCTCAAGTGTTGAACATCATCTTTCTCCTTATACAGACAGTGCTTTGACCTTCCATCTTCAGGTATTAGGTGAAGCCGTTCTAGAAACCAGTTTGACAAGCTGCTGCCCATGGGAACAGAGCAGCGTTCATTTTTATGGGTGCAGTTGCAGAGGTCTTTACAAAACATTTATCCGTTACTTAAAGCAGCTTGAAAATACACGTGCTTCCTTTGGAGCAATTTTGCCTGTACGCCGTCTCAAGCAGATGTGTAAAGTGAAGTGCCGTGAAATGCACATCTTTAGTCTCGGCATGTTAACGCAATGTGGGATATGCATGCAGGCTTAATAACTGCTAACAATGTATTAAAGTCAAGGCCAGATTCAGTCTCCAGACATGAGACTGGTGTAATTGCCTCTCCCCTCCCATCGCCAGGTGCACGGTCATGCTACAGAGCCTGTGTTAATGTTGGTCTGTATTCCTTGATGCTATGAAAAGCACTCCCCTAAAAGGTAAAATTCAGTCATGTGCAGAGGGGCCAGCCCAAGGGCCATGCAGCACTTGTGGCCTGTGTAAGCCTTCTGCATGGGTGTGCATTTCACCCACAGCAATTAGACTCTGGCCCAGCAGGAGTTGGGTGCACAGGGTCAGTTCAGGTTGTGTATGTGCCAAAATGCATTGCACCCGAAGCCCAGCCCTGGAATGTCCCTCCTGTGGCCTGGTTGCAGAGGAGGTTGTGGAGATGCACCTGTGTGGATTAGGAGAAGGGGCAGACTCAGAGCCGATACTCTGGTGGCATGGGCCCGCTTCTGAGTCTGGAACACAGTGCAGGCTGATTCCTAATTTAAATTTGCCATTTGCTTGCAAATAGTGTCCTTGCCTCTAATCTATGCTATTTACAATAGCACTTTGCTTAAAATAAAGCCAATGCAATGTAAAATCCTCTCTCTTAGGATCCGCTGTTATGCCTAAAATCAAATAGTTGTTAGATTTACCGTTTTGGAAATGACGTGCCCATAGGATCTGATCTTCAGATTGTCTGATACTACCCCACTTTTCCACTGTTTGGTTCCCACTGCAGGCCAGGCAGCTATTGCTGAACCATGAGCCCTTGTGGATTTCCAAGGGTGATGCATCTCTGGGGCTTCAGCAGCTTCCTTAATTTACTGGTTTGTGGCATGAATCAGATGGTCCTAAACAGAAAGTTCTTGCCAAGATTTTTAGCCTGATGCTTGGTGCTTGAAACCTTTTAGGTTAGTTCTCTTAATTGATTTTCTTGATGTAGAAATCTTAATTCGAGGGCATGGAAGGGTTCAAGTCATTGAAGGGAAATACCCTTCCCTGTGCAAGGTTTTTGGAGAACAGAAAATAGCAGGCAGAGCCCCCTTGGCGGTGGGGTTGCCTGCGATTACAGAGAACCCCAGAAGCAGCGTAATGATCCAGCCCTGAGATGCTTGTTTGATTTCCCTCCTTCCAGGGTGGTTGAGTTCAGCCAAGTTCTCCTTGTTTTCCAGTCTGAGTAGCCGCCAGGCTCTGCTCGGTTCAGAGGTTGTGTTTCAGGTCCTCCCACCTCTGAATATCTTCATCCCAGTGGCCCTTTTTGGTCTCCTTCAAACCTCCTGAGCGAGGCTTTCCTCATTAGTCAGTGCACCGTGGGCCATTCCTTCCTTTTCAGCAGCAGCCCCTGTCTCGGATTGTGCTTTACTTGCGCTCGTTTTTGTCCTCAGAGTGACTTGATTTCCCCCTGAGTTGTTGGGCTCGTTTGAATGTCTGTTCTGTCATTTTAGAAACCCATATACGTGCAGTGGGAGCTCTTGGGAAACCATAAAACAGATAGTCTATTCCGGCAGCAGACTATTTTGCTGATGTCGGTCTTCTCCAGACATTTCCCTATAAAAGAACAAGCTATGTAAGCACACATGGACTTCGCAGCCCTCTTTTAATTCACAGGTCTATTCTACCTTCCCTACAAATACCCAGAGTCTGCACAGACGATTATTGTCAGGAACGCAAGTAACTTCAACATGGGCTGGTGCCTATGGACATCTCTGCAAAAACATGTAGACTATGCCCGCCAGGTAAGCCTGGCAGTGGAAATCCCCTCTATATGAGGGCCTGTGCAGTGCCCACTCAGCTGAGTTTGACATCAGGGTCAGGGTTCAGAGCCACTCCACCTACTGTCTTCTCGCTGTGGTTTCAGGATGCATAGGTATCCGGAGGCCAGAAGTTGACCCCTTACATCACAGCTGCATTTAGGCTTTGCTCTTGTTTAGGTCTCAAGAAGGATTTGCAGACAGTGGTGTGTCTGGAAACTTGAGCCGTGAATCATGGTTATTGAAACTGTATATTAACAGTATGAGGATGATGGTTCCCAGCGGTTCTCCAGCGCAGAATGATTCATGTCGCTCCAAATTAGACAGAAGAGAATGGGAGGGTGATGCTGCTCCCCAGCCAATCTTAGTCTTTCTTCCTCCTGCTTCAATTATTCCTGCTATAGCAGCATAAGTGAAGCATCCATCTCATCAAACAAAATGCTTTCTGGCTGGTTCCAGTTGCATTGTAACAAAGGCTCTTACACTGAAGTCGCCGAAGGGTCCAGAATTAAATGTTAACTATAATTTCGGCACTGGGAGCTCAGAGTGTTCCCCTGCCTTCAGAGAGGCACTGTTGGCTGGAGGGAATGTGAATCAGCATGGTGCGTGCTGAAACTGTGTCTTTGCAAATCAGGAGTCATTATTCTGCAGGCTGAAGGGGCTGCTCGGTGGAGCTAATTTGGGTGTGGGGGTTTGTGTGTGTGTGTACACGCGTGAGCGCCCACACACATCCATGCCTGCACAGAGTTCTCCCATGGGAAGTCAGTGATGAGTTGCATAAGTGAATAACTAGCTAGGCCAGTAACTAGGATTGTGAAGTGCCTCAGATGCAACCCTGCAGGTGGGATTCACCGCACAGATGGCTCACGTTTCTCAGCAGTGAACATGGTGACTCCTACAGAAGTGGCATTGCGAGGTGATTTCTTGCTAGGGACTCCCTCATTTTAAGTGAGCTAGTGGAAGAGCGAGAGAGGTATCTCTCTCGGCTCTGAACACAACTCTCTAGTGATCCACAGAGTCATGGGATCGAGGAACAGAGTAAGGGAACTTTCCTGAGTCTTAAAGCCTGGCTCCTCTGTGGTCCTGGCCAACTCAGTGAGGCCCCCATTCTGCAAAATACGTAAGACACATGCCAGACTTCAAACATGTGAAAAAGGATCTGGGGGTTATAGTGGATCAACTGCAGAGCTACACAGCACCTTTCATCTGAGGATTTCAGGGCATGTTACAAATGGAGAAACTGAGTCAGAGTGAAGTGAAGTCATTTGCCAGGGATTGCTTAGGGAGTGAGTGACACAGCTGGGATTAGAACCCAGGTCTCCTGACCCAGGGTCCTACACTCTGAATGACACAGTGAATATAATCTAGGTGTATTGTCCTTATGACAGTGCACAGTCCATTCTACCTGCATTAAGCAGTTTCTCTTCTTTCTTCCATTTCCCTCTTGGTGACTGTTCTAGCCTCCTTTGAAAACTGATGATCACATGCCAGACTGTCATGCCAGTTGGTTTCTTTGAAGTCTGCTGATATCCGCTCCAACCCTTGGTCTTCCACTTGATCGTCTTCTATCCACGCTCCTTGCAGGAGCCATCCTACCAACACAGCTCGTAGGTCTCCGCTGGCTGTGCCCATGCTAACACAGCCCGGCTTTCCTCATCTCGTCTTCAGCTGATGCAACCTGCGTTAGGTCCCTTACAGCCTCATTTCATTTCCTCTCATGGAGTGTCCAACCATTCGACCACCTCAACATCTTCGTTTCTGTGGCGGCGAGTGCACTGATTTCTCTTCCAGTGGCTGGCCAGGTCTCCGTTCGGTACGTTAGGATGGATCAAATCACAGTTTGATGCATTCTCCCTTTTTGCCTTCATTGGCATCTTTGGGGCTCAGCTCCTGCCATTGGCACCAAGCAGCTTTAGTACGTTGCCTGGCGTCGGTCCGGAGGGCGCCGCATTAAGCACTTTCCGAGTCTGGATTGGACCTCGGTCACTCCCTCCCCTTGCCGGCTGTGGTTTCGGCAGTTGCTGCTTTGACCTTCCAGCCCTCAGAAAGAAAACCCTTTTCAAATCAAAAACCGGTGCAGCAGACAGTACAAGAGAGCCCCTGGTCTCGTTCCCCCGAGGCCCCTTTTACGTCTCTCAAGATACTGGGCAAAACTCTACAAGTAACATCGGGATGAAAGAGGAGAAGAAATGGAGGGAAAGGAACTAGTGAGATAAAAAGAGGAATGAGATAACTGAAGTAAGGGGACCCCTTAAACCAGCTGAGAGATGGGGTGAGCTGAATTCTTGGATGTACATTTTTGCCCCAAGTGGCAATTCGTAGGGAATGAACGTCTCCAGTATGTTACCTGGCTACGTCCTTGTAATCATGAAATTCTTCCTCTAAATCTACCCCCTTCTCTCCTGTCTCTTCTGAAAGCCTGGCTTGTTCTCTGCCTCGGAACGTCCATTAACTCCAGCAGAAGCAAGTGAAGATGGTTAGTCTTTTCCGTGTGTCTGCGACTTGAGTCAATAGAGCATGTAAGTCCCTGTCTTTCAATGGTAACTTCTGAAATACTTTATTGTATTCTTGCTTTTCAAAGCCCTTCTTGGTCCTGGGAGAAGTGCATCTGTAGTGGTTAATGGAAGACTCCCGTCCATGTTTTGAAGCTAGACGAAGACACACTCAGAAAGGACACAGTGACCCTACTGAGTGGTGCCTCTCACTCTTTTCTAGTGATGCTTTGATATGACCTAACACACAATCCTTCCGACAGGAGCCCTCGCTTCTTTCTGTGAAAAAACATTAAGGCAACTCGTAGTGATGACTTGTAGTAACTCAGCTAACCAAACCTTTGCTGAAGGTGGTGAATGCACTGTGTTTAGATGGCAAAGCCAGTGGACTTAATCTGGATTTACACCAGTATCAAGAGGAGAAGAATTTATCCCAAAGATTTTTGCAAGATTTACAATTGCTGTCAGTTTCCTGGGTGATCCTACAACACCAAACCAGGTTCCCCTTATATTTTTCCCTCTCTGTGATTGGAGAGGAGGGCAAATGTTCCCGTTGTAACAGCCTTCTGTTGGTGCACGCCTCTCAATTGCAGTGTAGACACACCCTTTGTTGTAAAGTGTGTCTGCTGGTGACTCGGGAGCTGGAAGAGAGTCCCTTGCACAGTGCACAATGTCTGAAGTGATGTGGGTGGAAGTCTGCAAAAGCTCACCACGTAAACTCTCTTCTTTCCTTACTCTACGTATGTGCAAGATGGAGTGTTGGGGGAGGGGAGAACCTTCGTAGCAGTGAAAGACTGATTCATTGCCATGATTTTCAGTCGGCACCGGGCATCTGTGCATGAAATATTCATGAAGGGGTTACAGCTTGCATAATGGATGGGCTCCTTATGCAAAATATAACATTTACTAGTTGGGAAGATCCCATTACATTCGTAATCACGTTGACACATTCGCACCACACTTGGTTCTCTACTGAGCTTGGAAAACTGCCACTTACAGCACATTGAGGCTAGCGATTAAAATCCAAATGAATCAAAGATGAGTGCCTCTGGCTATTTTAGTATCAATTTAACAAAACTAATGCCACGTAGCAGAGGATTTAAATGGCTAGTGATGGTCTATATCACCTTGTTTTAAAATCATTTCTAGCCTTTACATTTCTATTGAAGAAGGAAAATTTACATACATGCATGCTAAGCTCCTCGGTAATACATACTCTGGTCCCAATTCTGCTGCTAAACCGACGTAAATCTAGAGTAATTCATTGACTTCAGTGGAGTCACTCTGGATTTACACTGCTCGGGGGTCACATGCTTGGTAGCTTTTGTTGCACTCACCAGAGCTCCCTGCAACTCTTTGCTTCCCTGACAAGCTAGCTGGGTGCCACCCTCCTGTCCCATTCTATTTCAGGGACTCCTTGCGGCTCCCCCCATTCTCCCATAATCTCCCCGATGCCAGTGGCTCTGTATGCTCCCCATTCTCCCCTCCTCCATGCCCAGGGCTACGTGCACACCCTCAGATCCTTTTTTCTCTCTTTTTTTGCCAGAGTTGTCACTCAGTGTCAACGTGTTAAATTCTATTGGGAGTATGAACGGGTATAATGCTGGAAGGTGTTAATGGGTGCCATCAACAGATGACAGGATCTCCATGTGTTCTCCGTTCCCCCTCCCTCTGCTCAGTTTCCCCCTCCCCAGATCAATAGAATTCTGGCTGTAGATGCCTACAACATTCCTGGACGCTTTGGAACTAATAGGATGTGGCGTTTAAAATTTACTCCGTTACATAGACACAGACAGACAAATGCCATTGAGTCTCGTGTAAGGCCTCACAAACTCAGCCAGTTAAGATTCCCAGCAGAATCTCTCCCAGCGAAATATAATCTCATTTTTAGGAAAACTTCAGACTGTGTGCTACCTGAAGACAATTCTCTGCCTATATATCATCTGTTGCCGTTCTCTGGTCTATTGTGAAGGGAATTCGAGAATAAGCTCTTTCTTGCTTAGTTCATCTGTTTCCCGATGCTCAATCCCCACTTGACATCAGGAGCCGAAGACCCTGTTTTCATAAATGTCACGTTTTAAATTATTTCTAGGAAGAGCTAGCCAAGGCAGAACTTTCTGACACATCAGCACAATGACTTCTTGGCTACTTGTTTTTCAACGCTCCCCTCCCTCCCCAAGAGGGTGCTAAATCTTGAGAGAATTCGTGTGCCATTTGTCAGGAAAGAGAGGTTTTTAGCTGGGAATAGAAAGGGCTGCATCGTGCGCCGGGTATTTTCTCGCTTCAAAACAAGGCAGGGATAAATCCGATGTCTTTGCCCTTCCTTTCCATTTCTCAGTAAAACAGCCTCCTAGGCTGGGTGTGAGCTATTTGCTGAGTGCATAGAGCTGCTTTATTTGCCCACGGAGTTGCTGTCTTGTCCAGCTCACAGCTTTAAAGAGCCCTTGGGATGCGAAAGATGCTGCATAGATTATTTAAAAAAAATCCAACTCTTTCTAAATTAGTGCATATGAAATCACCTTTTGGCATCTTTTAATATTGTGTCCTGCCATTCCGTGCAAGTATCGTTTTGCACGGCCTTCCTGTCAACATATCCTTATTTTCTGGGCTCTCGCCAACACCCTCCAGGATGGAATGTGTCCTGCAAGTTCTTAGCCCAGCAATGATCTTTTTTGCTGTTTTTGTTTAGATCTTTTCAACTCTTCTAAGTTACAGGAACTCCTACACAGCAACAATGCTATTGTGACTTTGGTGCAGAACAGGCCCTTCGGGTGTCTTGTTTTCTGGAGAGCGGCAGGGTGAATTGCTATCGCGTTTCCTGAGATGTGGCTGGGGTGGTAAGCAGTGAAGAGAGCACAAAATAAGTTTGCTAGGGAGAGGGGTATAATACAATAACCAGTTAGTGTGGCTGGGGGACTCCTGGTCTGCAGAAGTTGTCATGGGCTCTTTAATGTCCATCCGTCAGCCAGAGGTTAAGTGTCCCTGATGGATCCCTCCCACAGTGCGCACGCCAGGCTGGGGAGTGGGGTCGGGAGCTTCTCCCGTTAGCCCAGGGTTAGCAGATCCGGGAGGTGGCTTCAGTGCTTGTCTGTCTGTTCTAGAATCCAGTCCCTTGTCTTGGTTCTGTCTGTGAGGTGCTGGCCGTTGGCAAGTACGGGGATGCCTACGCTGCAGTCACGGGGTGTGATTGCAGCTCATGTGGACGTACCTGAGCTAGCGTTAATCTGGCTGGCTCAGGTACCAGAGCAGCAAAGCTGTGGCACGTGGGCATCAGCGTAGACTGTACAAGCTTGCCTAGAACCCTGGGTAATTCCATGGGGGGTTAGCCCGGGCAGCCGCGGCTTTGCTGCTGTGGTATCCGAGCTAGCCAGAAGAGAGCTAATGTGGCCATGTCTGCTGGCACGGTAATCGCACTCCAGGATTGCAGGATACGTCGCGAGAGGCTGGGGTGAGATCAGGAGAATTCTCATAGATCCTACAGGATGTCTCCTTTGAAACGAGTGGGGGATTTTACCAGCTCTCTCCCTGTGGCCCTGTGCTGTTCTCCAGTGCCATTATCTACCCACAGCCATGTGAGTGAAAAAGGCAGACCCAGCTTTGAAAGACCCCACCCACGACCCCTCTCCCCAGGCCCCTTACTCTGTTTGCACAGCATGTGAGATGCTACCGAGAGTCAGCCTTCTTGCCAGTGAGAAATGAATGTCGCATCCCTCACAGCTTGGCTAATGGGCTCTGCACCACTTTTGATTTAGCCAAGATTCATTAGTCTATGAGGCTAATTAAACTCAGTTGGGACCCACGCTATGAATTCAGGTCTGCTAGCAAGTGTGGAAGGTACGGAGATGTTGACTGTGGTGTATGTCTCTCTTAAACAGTGGAATCAGTTCCCAAATTGAATTTGCTGGCTCTAGGCAACATTTTCCGCTGGCTTAATTTCCTGGCTTCACCTGGCAACGTATTATTAGGGCTCTAAATTCTATTTTTATTCCGTGTTCCAGAGTTACTTAAATGAAGAGACCACTGGATAGTTCATTTCCCATCCGTCCATCTCTCTGCTGGACTCCTTGCTCATTACTGGGATAGTTATGTAATGTGTCACTTAGCAGTTTGTCTCCATAGCCCAGAAGTGTTTTAGCAAGAAAGTGAAGTATGGTAGAGGATCAAGCTGGAATGTAATCTCCCCACCACATCCCTAGTAGGGTTGATCACATGGCATGACGTGACTTTCTGTACGTGTGAGTGAGCGTGAAGGTGTGATAAATGTGATCATGTGAATTGTGACATGCATGAAGATAGCGACCGGCAATATCCTTGTGTGGGAGTCAGCATGGGTGTGGTACGCATGTGTGTGTGAAGACGACTGCAGACCATGTGCATGATTGCAGGGAAAAAAACTGGTGCAAGGTGACATGATGGAAAAGACACTGGTGTGATCACCTTTGGCTTCCACAAGTGACCTGCCACTAGCATACCTGGCATCGATCAAGTCATTAAGATACCAAAACATCCTTCCCAGAGGCATGTATGTGTGCACCACACCAAAAAACTTTGGTCTGTGTGTCACAACCTGTTTGTCTCATCTCTTGGAAGCTGCCTGGGCTGAAATAGCATCATCTCCGAAGAGTTAAATGGAACCTGGATAGCAGAAGGGGAAACCCCATGAAAAAGGGGGGGAAATAGATTTCAGCTGTATTGAAGAACCCCTTAAATCTCAAATTTCATTGCAGTGCAGTCTGATCAACTAACCCATCAGCACCTCTTCCTCTGTTTCATTCATTAAACACAATAATTCATGTATTTTCTCTATATGATTTCTTCTTTGAATGGGGATGCAAATCACTTTCATTACTCTACGAATGCTTCATAGAAGAGAAATGAAAGCCAGATTTCTGGAGCCCAGAGACCACAGGAATATTAATTCAGGAGAAATTTCAGGGCAGATGTATGAAAGCATATTGAGGGCTTTTGTTTTAAGATGGGATTTATTCCCTTAGCAAAGTGGGGAGGATCCGCCCCTGCGTTATAAAGACATTGCGAGGATAATGAACTGATTTGCAAAGCCATACCCGGTTGTGCCAGGAATGATTTGCGTTGGCTTCAGCTGTGCGAACAAACTGTAATGAGCATCTGCAGTGGAGTTTTCAGGTTTGCATCTGGGATGCCAAAGGCTGGAACAACAAAGGGATCAAAATGTGGAGAACAAATTTAGCTCCCCCGCACCCAGGCACGGTTTATAAAAGTTCCTCTTTGGGCGCTCCCCCTTATTGGGCTTAAATCTGTGCAGGGCAGCAGAACTGCATCCTGCCATAAAGTGAGGAAACCGTTGTACTGTTGGGCGACCTGTCCATTTGGTAGAAGCTCCAGTGTGACCGCGTGAAGAGGAAGTTTTTATATATGAAAATATAAAGTGCTGCTTTGGGGTTTTTTCCTTAGCCTTTGGTGGGGAAGCTTGGGAAGTGCTTCAGGTTGGCAGGCTCGGATTGCTTTCCCGGTGCTTAAATCCAACCCTGAACAAGTACACAATCCAAGAACAAAAGGAAAAGAAACCTTTCCGGATGCAGACAAGTGAGTGTTGGGGGCGTTGTGTTACAGAATAACAATGTGTAGCACTTGTGCGATGCTTTCCCTCTGCATGGTGCTGAAAAAGAGCGTCACCGGGGTGGTAAGTACCACCCCCATTTCAGAAGTGAGGGAAGGAAAAACTGAGTGGGGGAATGTGACTCGATCAGGGCTTTGCAACTCATTGAGGGCAGCACTGTGATTACCGCCTCTGGACCGTGCTGCCCTCAGATGCTGTGCACTGAATTTGACCACCCTAATGCTAATTCCACTGAACCATCTGGTTACCTAGGGTGGTGGTGGAATCTCCTTCCTTAGCGGTTTTTAAGGCCAGGCTTGACTAAGCCCTGGCTGGGATGATTTAGTGGGGGGTTGGTCCTGCTTTGAGCAGGGAGTTGGACTAGAACCTCCCGAGGTCCCGGCCGACCCTGAGGTTCTATGATTCTGTCTGTCTAACTGCTGTAAGCTCCACTCCTGTCCCAGTCTTGCCTGCGGTGAGGGAGCTGCTGCTGAATAGGGGTTAGGCTGTGGATGTGCTGTCAGAAAAAAATTCCTGGTAATTTGGTGGTTCTGGAAACTGGCTTTAAAAATCTTAATGTTTTCCTGATTATGGGGCGCTGTCCTGCAGGTTGTGCTGTCCATCTCTTTCGCCTCTGATTTTGATTCTGACACATTTCAATTTGGCTTTTCTGTGGGCTAAAACGAGACTGTTTGAGTCAAGGCCTCTTTTGAATGTGGTATATGGCACAGGATGATGGAATATGCCTTTTCACTAAAAATCAATGTTTTATTTCCTCCACTAGGAAGCTTTTCCAGATACAGGTATTGATCGTGCTGATAAGAGCCACGTTCGCACCGTAATTGCTCTTTAAATCATTGGCCCTGGTAGTGTGGATACAGCTCACTCTTCCAGGAGCGCTTAGAAGGTTGATTATTCAGTGTTTGTTCAATGGCTTACAGCACAGAAGTAATCCTAAAGCCGGGGGATTTAGTTCTACAGAATGGCAAAAGAAAATCTAAATTTATTTGTGAAGTCTGACTTGTTAGGTCAGCTGATGGGATAAAATCTGGGTCTAAATATACTCCCTTTTAGTTCTTTCTAATCTTTTCTGCCCCCACTGTCAATCTTGGTAAACTTAGTGCTAGGTGGACCAGTCTGGAAAATGTAATATCTAGTTCTTATCTAGTGCTTTTCACCTGTAGATCTCGGAGGGCTTTCTAAAGAACATCAGTATCATGACCCCCATTTTACATATGGGAAAACTGAGGCATGGGGCAGTGATGTTCATGGGGGAGGGCAGTCAGCCTCACCTAAGTCCCCGGAAAAATCATGGAGCAGGTCCTCAAGGAATCAATTCTGAAGCACTTAGATGAGAGGAAAGTGATCAGGAACAGTCAGCATGGATTCACCAAGGGCAAGTCATGCCTGACTAATTTAATTGCCTTCTATGACAAGATAACTGGTTCTGTGGATGAAGGGAAAGCAGTGGACGTGTTGTTCCTTGACTTTAGCAAAGCTGTTGACACGGTCTCCCACAGTATTCTTGTCAGCAAGTTAAAGAAGTATGGGCTGGATGAATGCACTATAAGGTGAGTAGAAAGTTGGCTAGATTGTCGGGCTCAATGGGTAGTGATCAATGGCTCCATGTCTAGTTGGCAGCCAGTATCAAGCGGAGCCCCAAGGGTTGGTCCTGGGGCCGGTTTGGTCAATACCTTCATAAATGATCTGGAGGATGGTGTGGATTGCACCCTCAGCAAGTTTGCACACGACACTAAACTGGGAGGAGTGGTAGATACGCTGGAGGGTAGGGATAGGACACAGAGGGACCTAGACAAATTGGAGGATTGGGCCAAAAGAAATCTAATGAGGTTCAACAAGGACAAGTGCAGAGCCCTGCACTTAGGACGGAAGAATCCCATGCACCGCTACAGACTAGGGACCAAATGGCTCGGCAGCAGTTCTGCAGAAAAGGACCTAGGGGTTACAGTGGACGAGAGGCTGGATATGAGTCAACAGTGTGCCCTTGTTGTCAAGAAGGCCAATGGCATTTTGGGTTCTATAAGTAGGGGCATTGCCAGCAGATCGAGGGACGTGATCGTTCCCCTCTATTCGACATTGGTGAGGCCTCATCTGGAGTACTGTGTCCAGTTTTGGGCCCCACACTACAAGAAGGATGTGGAAAAATTGGAGAGAGTCCAGCGGAGGGCAACAAAAATGGTTAGGGGACTGGAACACATGAGTTATGAGGAGAAGCTGAGGGAACTGGGATTGTTTAGTCTACAGAAGAGAAGAATGAGGGGGGATTTGATAGCTGCTTTCAACTACCTGAAAGGGGGTTCCAAAGAGGATGGATTTAGACTATTCTCAGAGGTAGTGGATGACAGGGCAAGGAGTAATGGTCTCAAGTTGCAGTGGGGGAGATTTAGGTTGGATATTAGGAAAAACTTTTTCACTAGGAGGGTGGTGAAACACTGGAATGCGTTACCTAGGGAGGTGGTGGAATCTCCTTCCTTAGAAGTTTTTAAGGTCAGGCTTGACAGAGACCTGGCTGGGATGATTTAATTGGGGATCGGTCCTGCTTTGAGCAGGGGATTGGACTAGATGACCTCCTGAGGTCCCTTCCAACCCTGATATTCTATGACGTGACTTGCCTAACGTCACCCAGCAGATCCGTGACAGAGCTGGGAACAGAGCACAGGTCTCCTGATTCGAGGCTGCACTGCCTCGCTGAGAAGTCCTCTGTGGCCACATGGCTTCGACTCCCTCAGGGAACAGATGGCCAGGATCCCCTGGGGGACTAACTTGAAGGGGAAAGGAGTCCAGGAGAGCTGGCTGTATTTCAAGGAATCCCTGTTGAGGTTACAGGGACAAACCATCCCGATGAGTCGAAAGAATAGTAAATATGGCAGGCGACCAGCTTGGCTTAATGGTGAAATCTTAGCGGATCTTAAACATAAAAAAGAAGCTTACAAGAAGTGGAAGGTTGGACATATGACCAGGGAAGAGTATAAAAATATTGCTCGGGCATGTAGGAATGTTATCAGGAGGGCCAAATCGCACCTGGAGCTGCAGCTAGCCAGAGATGTCAAGAGTAACAAGAAGGGTTTCTTCAGATATGTTGGCAACAAGAAGAAAGCCAAGGAATGTGTGGGCCCCTTACTGAATGAGGGAGGCAAGCTAGTGACAGAGGATGTGGAAAAAGCTAATGTACTCAATGCTTTTTTTGCCTCTGTTTTCACTAACAAGGTCAGCTCCCAGACTGCTACGCTGGGCATCACAAAATGGGGAAGAGATGGCCAGCCCTCTGTGGAGATAGAGGTGGTTAGGGACTATTTAGAAAAGCTGGACGTGCACAAGTCCATGGGGCCGGACGAGTTGCATCCGAGAGTGCTGAAGGAATTGGCGGCTGTGATTGCAGAGCCATTGGCCATTATCTTTGAAAACTCGTGGCGAACCAGGGAAGTCCCGGATGACTGGAAAAAGGCTAATGTAGTGCCAATCTTTAATAAAGGGAAGAAGGAGGATCCTGGGAACTACAGGCCAGTCAGCCTCACTTCAGTCCCTAGAAAAATCATGGAGCAGGTCCTCAAAGAATCAATCCTGAAGCACTTGCATGAGAGGAAAGTGATCAGGAACAGCCAGCATGGATTCACCAAGGGAAGGTCATGCCTGACTAATCTAATCGCCTTTTATGATGAGATTACTGGTTCTGTGGCTGAAGGGAAAGCAGTGGATGTATTGTTTCTTGACTTTAGCAAAGCTTTTGACACGGTCTCCCACAGTATTCTTGTCAGCAAGTTAAGGAAGTATGGGCTGGATGAATGCACTACAAGGTGGGTAGAAAGCTGGCTAGATTGTCGGGCTCAACGGGTAGTGATCAATGGCTCCATATCTAGTTGGCAGCCGGTATCAAGTGGAGTGCCCCAAGGGTCGGTCCTGGGGCCGGTTTTGTTCAATATCTTCATAAATGATCTGGAGGATGGTGTGGATTGCATTCTCAGCAAATTTGCGGATGATACTAAACTGGGAGGAGTGGTAGATACGCTGGAGGGGAGGGATAGGATACAGAAAGACCTAGACAAATTGGAGGATTGGGCCAAAAGAAATCTGATGAGGTTCAATAAGGATAAGTGCAGGGTCCTGCACTTAGGACGGAAGAACCCAATGCACAGCTACAGACTAGGGACCGAATGGCTAGGCAGCAGTTCTGCGGAAAAGGACCTAGGGGTGACAGTGGACGAGAAGCTGGATATGAGTCAGCAGTGTGCCCTTGTTGCCAAGAAGGCCAATGGCATTTTGGGATGTATAAGTAGGGGCATAGCGAGCAGATCGAGGGACGTGATCGTTCCCCTCTATTCGACATTGGTGAGGCCTCATCTGGAGTACTGTGTCCAGTTTTGGGCCCCACACTTCAAGAAGGATGTGGATAAATTGGAGAGAGTCCAGTGAAGGGCAACAAAAATGATTAGGGGACTGGAACACATGAGTTATGAGGAGAGGCTGAGGGAGCTGGGATTGTTTAGCCTGCAGAAGAGAAGAATGAGGGGGGATTTGATAGCTGCTTTCAACTACCTGAAAGGGGGTTCCAAAGAGGATGGCTCTAGACTGTTCTCAATGGTAGCAGATGACAGAACGAGGAGTAATGGTCTCAAGTTGCAGTGGGGGAGGTTTAGATTGGATATTAGGAAAAACTTTTTCACGAAGAGGGTGGTGAAACACTGGAATGCGTTACCTAGGGAGGTGGTAGAATCTCCTTCCTTAGAGGTTTTTAAGGTCAGGCTTGACAAAGCCCTGGCTGGGATGATTTAACTGGGAATTGGTCCTGCTTTGAGCAGGGGGTTGGACTAGATGACCTTCAGGGGTCCCTTCCAACCCTGATATTCTATGATTCTATGGCTCCATCAAGTGCAGCAACAGTACAATCTCTCTGTAGCTCCCTGCCCAGGAGCCATGAGTTCCGGTGTGTAGGTACCATTGCTAGATGCGATTCCAGTTGTTGTGCCCATGCACTCCTTGCCCTCTCTGAGAGCTTCATTTGTGTTGTGGTAGGGCAGTCCCAGTCGGGAGTTAAGGTCTCGCTGTGGTAGGCGTTACATGTGCATGTAACAAAGAGATGGCCCCATAGACCTGATACTCTAAGTAACTAGTGCAGTTGATGGTTGATTTTATATGCATAGAGACAATTTCACGCAGGCTGCCGAATAACCACCAGAGGGGAAATGCTTTTGGCCTCTTCTGCTGGAACAGAATGGATTACTAAAGCCAACCTGGTAAGAGACACATCCGTGCAAAGGAACATGGGGAGAGCAGTCGCTTGAGCCTCAAGTTCAGTATGTGGGGTGGGCTTTCTTAAAAAGAGAAATCTTAAACAACAGCAACCCTGTTTTCCATTTTAATAGATTTAAAAAAAAGTCAGGGCTAACCATTTTTCGTAAAGTTTTAAACCCTCCCCTGCAGCATCTCTGTGTGCAGTCTGAGTAACCATGAGCTTTGCATGAGTGCATGGGGACCTGGAAGTGAAACTGACCAGTCTAATTAATTTCACAATGCAAACCTCATGGGTGGTGGAATTTATGGTTCTAATCCACTAAGGGATGTCTAGACTTGAATTTTCAGTTGTGTTAATTTACACAGTTGTGAATTCTGGTGTAGACAGGGTGAGTGTATGTCTCTAGCTGTGTTTAACCCTCAACTGAAGTCCAGGAACAAACATCTAGTATAGTGTCTACACTTTGATTTGGAGTCATGTTGTTTAATACTTGTTAAAACACAACTTAAAAATTCAAGTGTAAATGCATTCTAATTTATTGTAAATTGCACGGGTAAGGAAAGTTTACGCTATATTTTTAATCTGTTCGTTCCCTTTAATGTAATTTTTTGTTAAATATGGTTACATGTTATATGTAAGGGCAATATAAATACATTAGAAGGGTGTTTAATAATTAGTGTTTTGCAGAGTTCAAAATATCATGCCACTGGAGAAGAGTCTATGAACTACTATCCAAACAGAACGGATCCGGATCCAGATCCATAGCCTATGACTTTATTTTAAACTTGTTTCAAATGCTCTGAATCCAAGTTAACTTAGCTGTAGGCACAAAGAGACAGCTGAGTCTGTCTTGCAATCCAGCATTGTTTTTTGTGAGCATCTTCGGTTCCACTTTGATGCCAATGCATGCTGCCTCTTAAAAGGTCATTGTCCTGTGGGTTTGTGAAGGCCTCCTGCCTGGCTGCTTTGAAACATGCAGAATGGCACCGGCAGCAAAGGCTGAGGGAAAACATTGCCGAGAGGGGCCTGTGTGGCGCCGCCCTTCCACGCCACTGGATAGCGCTGAGCTGTTTCAGCATCCCGCAGGTTGCTGATAGAGGCCATCCCCCTCTGGCTGATGACAAGACAAAGACCGCAGCAGGTGTGTGGAGGATTGTGCAGTGTCCTCATTTTTCTGTTGTACAAATATTGAGATGAATTTTAGTCCTCCGCATGCAGAGACTGACGGAATAACGCTGTCTAAAGCCAAGAGCAGACAAATCTAAGGCGTAGCTTTCCAGCACACCTCCAGCATAGTACAGGCATGTGAGTGATGGCTGTGCCTCAGAAGATTGAGGTGTTGCATAAATATACAAAACAACCAGATACTTCTCAAAAGTATTATCCAGACCCCCTGGATCTGGAGGTAATTTCGGTCTTGGACCTCTGCTGAGCAGAGGAAGCTCATTAAGCTGACCAGGGTGATGCAGTTGTGAGTGGGACAGGACTACACCAGCAACGAGATGGAAGCCAGCAGACTCATGCCACTTACTAGTTTATAACACACTTTGGTGGTGCCTAAAGGCCAGCCGTGTCTGGCTTCATTGTTTTGGGCACTGTATAAACATAGGGGAAATGAGTCCCTGACTAAAGTGCTTACAATCCGCGTCCTAAGTCAGATGTGAACCATGGTTTTAGAAGTCTGCACTTCCCTCTTTTATGGCTTAATTACAATGTAAGCGTCTGGGATCCTATTTACAACTTGTACTGAAATACTGCATGGTGACGGGCTGGTGAGTGTATCGGGGGGGGGGGGGGTGTTTGCTGAGTAATCACTGGACATGATGTCCCTTGCACATGGGAGGATGGGTTGAGGAGAGAGGCACCAGCCTGTAAGAACCCACAGGGTTGCCATAGAGATGGAGTAGAGGTTATGCACCCAAGAACACCTCAGTTTTGGACATGGAGATATACCCATGCAGGAACATTGTCTAGTGTTTAAAAAACACGAAATGGGGATGATACTGGTTCTGTTCTTGACTCTACATTGCTGTATGACCTTGTGCAATTTGCTTCAACTTTGTGCCTCAGTTTCTCCATCTGCACATCAGGCTTCGTTATACCTACCTTCCAAGAGGGCGGTAGAGGGATTTATGAAGTGCTTTGAGGTCCTTGGATAGAGTATGCTAGAGACGTGTAAAATTGTTATAATTTCCAGATCCGGGGGGTTTGGATAATATTTTGGAGAAATATCTGGTGTTCTGTATATTTATGCAAAGTCTCAAAATCTTCTGAAGTGCAGCCATCGCTAACATGCAGATCTTGAATTACATCAGGGAGGCTTCAAAAACAAACAAGATGTAGAAACCTTTTTTTTAAAAAAGAATATTTTTCATACGCACATTCCTGGCAAGCCCCTGAAAGAGGCCACTGGACTCAGAGGGTACCGTGGTACATAAATTCACATAGTACTTACCAGTATATATAACAAGGTTTCCACTCTTAAGTTGTGCTAACTTTTTGCTCGACCTGGTATCTAAGCTTTGAAAAGCTGCGGTTCAGCTCTGGGGTATGCTTGTGCATGTCTGGGGTTGTGGTGGCAGAGGGCTCCCTACCTGGTAACCAAGCCACCTGCTCTCGAGTGCAAAATTTGATGAAGAATGGTGCCAGTCAGCACTGCGATGAAGGCTGGCTGCCTTGACAGCGAATGAGATCACAGTAAAGGGACCCTTCGGACCTTTTCCAGTTGGAGCATTTAACAGTTCTAAGTCCCAGACCTCATTTCAGCAGATGGTTTTCTGTCGAGGGTGGGGAGAACTATTGGGTGGAAAAACCTAGAAAGTCCCCTTCCCTCTTGCTGCACACTCCTGCCAGCGGGCAAGTATGTAAAACTGCCGTTTTAGGGCATTCAGTAGTCATTTTTAACATGAAAAGTTCAAAGGAACAAAGTGGGGAGGAATTTGTCCCTGTTAGTCATTTCAGCACTTATCTGGAGTAGCTCTCCTCCCGCAGACCTGCAGTCATCAAAGTTACCTTGTTTTGCAGGAATGTTTCATGTTTTTAAAATACAGACACAGTAAATTAGGAAGGCTATCCCTTCTCCCCCCCGCCCAACTTTTAAACACTGTCAGTATTGACACTGAAGCAGGGTTATTAAGGCCCATCTAAAAAGAGTTCTGGGGGCTTTTTTCTTTTTTTTTTTTTTAAAAAAAGCACAGCATAGTTGTAAAACAGGAGCAAGTACGAGATAAGTTTCATACCCATAAACCTTTTCCTCACCCTGCCGTTTTCCTGACGTCTTTTATGCTGGTAGGCAGGGTTCAGGGCACCTGTAGCCTCTTCTAGCTGAATGTTGAATTCCAAACTTGTCCCAAACACATTTACTAAGAAAATAGAGGATGTTTCTGGCTCTCAACATTTATCTGGCTTACATTCTCTCCTCAGATCCCAAATCTGTGCTCCATAAATTTCCCAAACTGAAGTCTTCTTAAAATGGGTCTTATATAGCCCACTCTGCTTAGTTAATAAGGCAATGAGCTACTAATCGGAAGTCAGCTCTCCTGCTGACTTTCTGCGTAGCTGCTGTGTTTTAAGTTCTCCATGCGTAAAGTGGGGATAGTTTCTGGCTGATAAGGATTTTGTTTGTTTAAAGTATTTTCAGAGCTATGTAAGTGCAGAGCGTTCATCAGAGTACTGAACGCTGTCAGAGTTACTACTGTGAAAAAAATCTTTAGAGAATGTTCCCTTCCCCACTCCCCAAAGTAGGCCAGGGCCCCCCAGTTTTGATGCAGTAGAGGGTTGGTCTCATGGAACCCACCCGTGTTGGTTAGTTCCTAATGAGCTATAACAGGTCGTGTTAACCCTTCTACAAGGAATTCCCTCTTATCGTATCGCTTGCGACTCTTGAGCAACTTATAGACGAGCTTGTGGCGAGAATGGCCAGTTTGTCCCATGTTGCTTCTAGTGGCAAGAAGCCTTTCTGAAGGCGAAATCAGCTCAAAGCAAGCGAGTTCTGTGCACTCTGAGCAGCTTAGTCTTTCCCATGTGATTATTCTAACAACCTGGTCTTTGTGGATAAATCTGCACTTTCAAGCTAGCTTGGCTTCAGGTGCCACTCCCTGTTCTATAATATACAAAAGCTTCGGTACCTTGTCATAAGTCATCCACAGGCACGCGGCCATTTTGAGGTACCAGGGTGCTGATGACAGTGATGATCGCTCAGACAAATTGAAACCAGTTGCCTCAGTGTCAGTAATATTTGAACGCCCTTAGCTTGTGCTGGTCTGAAGGTGAGTTGCGTGGGTCAAACCCCTGACGTTTCATTGACTGTGTCTTGCCCCATTGGACACATGGCTGCCTGTACCTATGAGGTGCAGCATGCCACTCAGGCTTCGACCTCTTCAGTCATGGCTTGCATCAGTGTATCGCCCAACCCAGAATAGCTTGGAGACACAGTTGCCAACTTTCGTGCGGTAAATAAGCACTTCCACAATAAGCCAAAAATCAAGCTAATTCCGTTTCGAAACAAGGCCAAAACAAGCCAGTCACTAAGAACCCCAACACTCTGTGACTAGATTTCCCCCCTGCGTGCAGTCTGGGACTGTAGTGGGCCTGCTGTGCACCCCTTACTCTCCTCCCTCCCCCGCCTCTGCTTGCCGAGAGCCGAGCAAAAAAAAAAGAAACCACAAGCCAAACAAGCTACAAGCTAAAAACTAGCCAATAAGCAACTCACAAGCCAATTAAGCTCCAAACAAGCCCAATTTCTGCATTTTTTTTTTTCCCTGTGACTTTGGCATGTCAAGTTGGACATGATCGTGACCCTGCCTCGCCCGGTCCTCAACTCCCTCCTGTGTGACTCAACCCTCAGGAGGTATGCTCAGGGCTTCCCTTCACCACTCCGTAGCCATCTCTGTCGCTAGTGACGGACGCATCAGACTTGGGCTGTGGAGCACATCGGGGAGACCGCAGAACTCAAGGCCTCTGGTCTCAGGTGGACCTGGGTTTCCATATCAACGTCAGAGAGCTGAGAGCAGTGCGCCTGGTGTGCCAGACCTTCCGAGCACACTTAACGGGACAATGTGTATCAGTCATGATGGACAATACAACAGCAATGTTCTATATCAACAAATGGGGGCGTGCTCCTCTCCCCATGCTGTTAGACTTCAGTGTGGAACGTTCAATACATCTACAAGCGTCTTACCTCCCCAGGGTACAGACCGAGCTGGCGGACCACCTCCGCAGGTAGTTTCACAGCCAGGAGTGGTCCCTTTGCCCGGACGTCGTGATTTCCATCGTCCAGAGGTGGGGCTTTCCCCAGATAGACCTCTTTGCCATGCTGCTCCTTCCAGAATTACAGCCTGGGCTCCAACTTGGACGCGTTCCTCCTCCTCCTCCTCCTCCCATGGGGAGGTTGTCTCCTATACGCCTTTCTGCCCATACCGCTCGTTCACAAAGTGCTCCTCAAGATCCGAAGGGAACAAGCTCAGCGTGGCCCCCTCAGCACTGGTGCACATCTCTCCTAGACATGCCCATGGAAGCCCCGGTCACCCTGCCGCTCTTCCCGGACCTTCTGACGCAAGAGCACGGTCGTCTTCAACATCTGAACCTCAAGTTGCTTCACCTCACGGCGTGGAAGCTTTGTGGCTGAACCCAATGGAGCTTTCCTGTTCAGACCAGGTTAGACACATCCTCCTTGGCAGCAGAAAACCCTCCGCGAGAGCCACATACCTTGCCAAGGGGAAGAGATTTTCAATCTGGTTGGTGCAGCGCCATTTGTCCCTGATGCTGGCCCCAGTGCCGCTTGTTCTGCGCTACCTCCTCCATCTGTAGCAGGAGGGGCTTTCATTGTCATCAATAAGGGTGCACTTAGCCGCCATCTCGGCCTTCCACCCGGGCACGGAGGGCCGCTCTGTCTTTGCTAACCCAATGATCAGCCGGCCCTTAAAAGGGCTTGACAGGCTATACTCTAACGTCCATCAGCCTATCCCTGCCTGGGACCTCAACCTGGTCCTCTCTAGGGTCATGGGACCACCCCCTTTGAACTGTTATCGATATGCTCCCTGCTCTACCTCTCTTACAAGGTGGCGTTCCTGGGAGCAATAAGGAGGGTGTCTGAGCTCAGGGTCCTAACATCAGCCCCTCCCTATACCGTGTTCTATAAGGACAAGGTGCAGCTCAGGCCCCATCCCGCTTTCCTCCTGAAAGTTGTGTCGCAGTTTCACATCAACCAGGACATCTTTCTCCTGGTATCCTACCCTAAGCAACATTCCAGCGGCAGGGAGCAGAGACTCCACTCTCTGGATATCCGCAGGGCGCTGGCCTTTTACATCGAGTGAATGAAGCTGTTCAGAAAATTGCTCGTTATTCATGTCAGTTGCAGGCAGAATGAAAGGTCAGCATGTATTTCGTCATGGATCGTGTCCTGTATTCGTGAGTGCTACAACCTGGCAGGGGTTCCTGCACCTCCAATCACTATGCATTCCGCTAGGGCGCAGGCTTCATCAACAGCTTTCCTGGCACAGGTCCCCGCTCAGGAAATCTGCAGAGTGGCGATGTGGACTCCATCCACACTTTCACCATGCACTATGCGATTACCCAGCGGGCCCGAGACGATGCAGCCTTCAGATGAGCAGAGCTCCAATCAGTGGAAGGCTCCGACCCCACCACCTAAACTTGGGCTTGTGAGTCTCTTGATTGGAATCGACATGAACAAGCACGCAAAGAAAAAAAAAAAACAGTTACGAGAAGAGCAACAGTTACAAGAAAGTGAGTAATCATTTTTTATTTCTCCTTCAGGAACTCCTGGTGTGAATTACTTACTTCATCTGGGTTTGCATGCAAAATGGCTGCTGCATTATGTGAATCGCCCAACCCGGGGTAGCTTGGAGACACAGTTGCCAACTTTCGTGCGGTAAATAAGCACCCCGACTTTCACAATAAGCCAAAAATCAAGCTAATTCCATTTCAGTAAGTAGAGGTTTTAATTTGCGCACACTATATGGTACATAGAAACAGGCGTTGTCAGACTAGATCAGACCCAAGATTCATCTAGCTCAGTAGCCTCTCTCTGATAGTGGCCAGCATCAGATTCTTCAGAGGGCATAGTAAGCGCCCTGCAGTAGCAGATGTGAGATAATCTGGCTCTCAAATTGAGTCTCATCCTGGTCTCCAATAGTTAAAGATTAGCATCAGCCCTGAAGCATGAGGTTTAATATCCCTTCTGCAAAATTTATCATTAATCCTGATAACTCTGAATATGCTTGTTTGGAAATGTCCAATCCTTTTTTAATCTTAAATTCTTGGCCTCGTTGACTTCCTGTAGCAGTGAGTTCCACAGTCTAATTATACTTTGTGCAAAAAAAAAAAAGTTCTTTAATGGTTTTGAATTTCCCACCTTTTAATTTCATTGACTGTCACTTGGTTCCTGTGTTTCGATCATGTATGTCTTCCCGTCGTCATGTCTCTGTATTGTATTTTCTTGCCTAATTTCTTCCCCCAGCTGCCCCCTACACACACAATGTGCATGCACACCAATTTGGGGATCTTTCATGGTAGTAAACAAGCGGCAGTGATCAGACCTCTACACTTCCTTCCTTTGTAAATCTGAAGACTTCTGCACCTTAAACCCTTTTATAGGTCCAACCTACTTAGCATTTCTGCCGCTTCAGGATGTCCATATGGAATGATGCCTTAGATAATAGCAAGGCAGCAGAAAATGTGTGAGTGGGTGCATGTAGTATGTTACTGAGAGAGGAGGTGGTTTTTAAAATGACTAGCAGCTTGGAGATTTCTCATTCCGATCTGTTGGAAGCCTAATTTAAGTCAGTCATTTTTTAGGACTGCATTAAC
Organism: Caretta caretta; assembly: GCF_965140235.1. Lineage (NCBI taxonomy): Eukaryota > Metazoa > Chordata > Testudines > Cheloniidae > Caretta > Caretta caretta. The sequence continues at coordinate 4,272,799 of NC_134219.1, forward strand.
TGTGTTAAAACTCAGGCATATTCATCATCATCTGTGTCTCTTTACATGACACTACAGTGTAGTTACTCTGGGCTCTGATTCCCCTCCCTCCCAAGTTGAGAGTCTAAATGCTGATACACTCCGAGGCATGTGTTACTATGCGATAACCCAGACCGTCAGAGCATTTTCAGGAATGAAGCAAAGCTGAGAGTCTCTCTCCAAAGCCCTGAGAAGTGTCTATAGAAACAGACATGGTGAACTGTCTTAAAGTCACTAGGAGATAGCACTGAATTTGCAATGCTGTGTAATTAAAAGGGTGGCTTTTTCCTTTAAGACTATGGATGGTTGACTTTTCCCTCTACTAATACAAGAATATGTTCCCTGTTGCAATATAATTCTGTGAATCCTACACGTACAAAGCAGGAATTTTCAGGACTCAGAAGTTATCAGATGAACTTTAAAGTAATTAATTAGTAAAATACTCTGGATTGTATGAGCTGTACATGGCCAATATTCTTTTCTTAGCATGTTGACTTGAATGGGAACTGCAGGGGCTTGGATACGTTGTTTAAAAGGTCGGTCCACTTTCCTTATAGCTTTTCCAAGTGCCTCTGTCTCAAACTGGTTTTTGCTTCGTCCTACGGCAATAACCCTCCTCAAATCACAGCAGGTGCCTTTCTGCCTGCTTGAGCAACATTTTACGAGGGATACTGTTTCTGCTTTCTCCAGTGGCCCCAACAGTTGCTGTAGCAGGGTCCCACCCCTCTGCACGCTGGCACATAAAGCACTGTACTTGGGAACGCAGCGCCCAGCGTTGTGTCCTGCAGGCAAGATAGCAAAGCTGTAGTGAACCCAAATCTAGCTCTGCAGGACCGTCATTGACTTGTTCCAAGTATATCCAGCTCTGTAGCTAAGTAGATTCGGTCAGTACCAGGGCTCTTTCCAGCTCCAAAGGGCCGTCAAATGCAACTGATACAAACAGAGAGACTGCATGTGCCCCCATAAGCCTGTGACCATGGCTTTGTGTTGGAAGAAACGTCCAATCTTTTGCTTTGTGTCTGTAAATGAAGATCCCCTCCTCCTTGTCCTATTTGTTTTGATCCTGCCTTGACAGAGCTGTATTTCCATGACAACAAGGATCTCAGTGTCACAATTAAAGGCACAGGATGATGCTGTCAAGTAGAGAGAGAGAAAGCCGGTGGTACACTCCCCCCCTCCCCCCTCCCGCCCCCAAAATTTCTTGGGCACAGGCCTCTGGCACAAGCGTGCGGACTATCTGAGTCCCAGATTGAGCTCAGGTAGGTAGGATGTTGGGTGGTAATTTAATGGATGTTCCAGGCACACAGTGAGTGGAGAAGAGACCTCTGATTATTCGGCCTTCTCTACAGCTTCTGATGCTGTTGACCTTTGTGCTATATTGTAGGCTGGCCTTGTCTTCTCAATGGGCAGTAGAAGGAATCTGGCAGGCTGCAATTTTGAGAATGAAAAATTGAATAAAAATCCTGACATTTCTGTGTGTAATTACTTTTGGAGTCTTTCTGTCTAAAGCCAGGGCTGATCTTTCAAGTTAAGAGAATTACCATCTGTTCTGCATAGCAGCAAGGCATCTGAAATGCATGACTGGGTAAAAACTCCATTTGCGTAGGAGGGGGAGTCATTGTCTGCCTGGAGTTACAGCCCTACTCATATTTGGGGTTATTGCTCGCGCACAGGGAGTTCTATCTCTCCTGGTGTGGTATTCCTATTAAACTTCAATGACCTCCTATGCCATGTTCATGTCTATAAATGTTGTAATTCTGCTGTTGTAATTCTGAAGTAACGTCATTGACTATGATGGAGTCATTCTGTATGTGCCCCGTTGTAACTGAGAGCAGAATTTGGCCACTGATTTCTACGTTTCCTCCTATTGAATTGGTGCTTTATTCAATATCTACTTTGCAAGAAGAACGGTTCCTTTTTCGATTGGAATTAATCATTTCTATGGGTTTAAAATATTAATAATTTAGGAGCCTAATACCGAGCTATTCTTTGGGTCACCGTTGGGGGGCAGGAAGGGGAAGACTTGTAAAGCTCTGTAAAAATAGCCCTTCACAGTGTTACAAATCCTGAAGGGAAATGAAGAAGTGGCGTTCTTGTGCTCCGGGGTGGAATTGTTTTGCAGCTGTCTGGGAAGGAGGAGAGCTAATGCCATTGTGCAGCTGTATCATCTCCGCCCCCCACCCTGGAGAGAGAGAAATGTACATTGCGTTTGGGGTGAGGGCACCAGAACACGTGCCATTGTAAACATTGTGATTGATTTCCGGGGCGTTTCCGTTGCCCTCACGCTACCCACACCTCTGCTCAGCTGGACTTTCAGAATCCATCCTGACAGGCCTGTTACGTGCATGAGTAACGTGGCCGATTCTATGGAACTGATCGCTTGAGAAGATTACCCTACCTGTCTGCGGGGATGAGCTGATTACTGTGCACGGATGCACGCGGATGCCTTCTCTCTATTGGAAGCTTCCACGCACCATGCTTTCACTGACTCAGGTCCACCCATGCTGGCAATAATGGTCTGGTCCAAAGGCCACTGTTGCCAGTGTAGAGACCCTACATTGACTTCAATGGGCTTCGGGTCTGGTCCTGTGTGAAACTGTCACCACGAAAATAAAATGTTTCCAGTCCTTGGCCTTGCGGAGAGGGGAGCAGGGGCACTCAGGCTTTAAACAGCCAAAGAGCCACTTTATGCGTCCGATGAAGTGAGCTGTAGCTCACGAAAGCTTATGCTCAAATAAATTGGTTAGTCTCTAAGGTGCCACAAGTCCTCCTTTTCTTTTTTCATCATCTAAGATCCCCATCTGAGAAGCAGAATAGCAGGTGATAACAAATTACTCTCCGTTACAGCAGCTGTGTTACGCTTAATACGCACATATATTTAAATTGCTTTTTGCATAACTGTAGAATTTGTACAAGGTAGCTTGACAGGATTAGCAAACTCCCCCAGTTTCCCCATCTGTAAACTGGGGATAGTTCTTATTTACCTACAGTAAAGTAAAGACTTACCTTGAAGTCTTTAAACCATGATTTGAGGACTGCAATAGCTCAGACACAGGTGAGAGGTTTATCGCAGGAGTGGGTGGGTGAGATTCAGTGACTTGCATTGTGCAGGAGGTCAGACTAGATGATCATAATGGTCCCTTCTGACCTTAATATGTATGAGTCTGAGTCTACGGTATCTTTCAAGGTTTTATGAGGAAGATGATTTAATTGGGGATTGGTCCTGCTTTGAACAGGGGGTTGGACTAGATGACCTCCTAAGGTCCCTTCCACCCCTGGTATTCTATGATTCTATTCTATGTTAACAAAAGCACTCTGAACCTGAAAAAGCTCTTTATAATACAGCTGCCTGATGTATTAAGTTTAAAAGGCTGCATGCATTTCTAAAAAGTAGAGAACACCACAGTACCAAGTTATTCCATCATTGTGGTCAGAGAAGTACTTCTATTGTAATCTTGATTTTAAGAGTGATTGCTACGTCTTCACAATTCATCCATTCCCCCCCACCCTGTCAAGAACTACATCATTATCTCTTGATGGGAGACAATTGAGCCATATGACAGGTTTCAGAGTAGCAGCCGTGTTAGTCTGTATTTGCAAAAAGAAAAGGAGTGCGGAACAAATCTCAGCAGTTAGGAGTAAGGCAGGAATGCAGATCGCACATCTCATACCCATAATGACTATCAACATTTGCTTCAAACTCAGCTCATTTATAAGTTACACAGCAGTGCCTGAAACTTGCCTATAGATTGCTATTGCTGTCAGTCAAAGAAGGAGGGACCAAGATGTGGTGGTTTTTTTTTTTTTTTGCTGTACTATTCCTTAAATAGCTCCTGGAAAGGACAAATCTCTGCAAACATAAACATGAAAGCAGGTTACGGTGACATGGCATTTTCTTCAAGCTGTGGTTAATTTAAAGTAGAAGGCACGAGGAAGAGGTTGCAATTCCATAATTAAGGTTGGGTCCATTTTGTACTTAGAGGGAGTATTCTGTGTCTTTGTTTTGTACGAAAAATGGCACGTACTCCCCAAACTTAAACCACTAGCTCTTGGGATACAAAATGAATTTTCTGCAAATATACAAGTACATCTGTCCATTAATTAGTTGGAGCTAAAATTAATTAAAAACTGGGTTTTTATGAAATGTAACGTTTAGCATCTATCTTTTCTTTGCCCTGATTTGTCTTAATGGAATAATGCAAACGCTGCAACCTTTCCAAATAGTTAAAATTAACTGAAATGGTGTGCATAGGCTATATTTGAAGAAATTAGGTTGTAATTAAGCTAATTAAGCTGCCTAGTGTGATTGCTATATATGTGTGTATGGAAACTTCGAGTGGCCGTCATCTGTTTGTGTGTGTGTGTATATATATATATATATATGAAGTCTTGACACTACTCCATGACAGAGCTGTTTCCACTCAGGTCTCTGCCTTCTCGTATTAGGAAATGTTACGTTTATTTTTCCCAGCTATGCTTTTTCCAGTTTTTAGCTGCAGCTTTTAATAAACACCAGGCAAGAAGTGTTGGTGTCCCACGTCATACACTATTTGCTTTGGACACGCAATGGCTTGTTCCTGTGATGCAAACATACTACGCCTTGTGCCTTCTGCAGTGTAGCTTCCCTGTGGTGCATAATTGATTTCTGAAGCAACAGCACTCAGGCTGGTTCCCTTTTTTACAAACATAAACATGCATCTGCTAATGCTCTTGTATTTTCCCATCATTCCACTGCTTTCCCTTCCCCAGCTCTGTATGTCTGTTTCTTTTTCACGTGCTTTGTACTGTAACCTACATGTCGTAAAACCAGGGGGAGTGAAAACTTAGCATTTAAAAATAAAAAAGGCAAGAGCAATACTGGGAGGATGATAGAATGCTGGAAAGTTATCCTTCCACTTAGCTTCCCAAGCCATGTATCTGCGTGCATTCATTGATGATGGGCTACAGTGACAATCCCTTGTTAACCAGTAGCTTCTGAAGAATAAAAAGTGCTTTCTATAATTTGGTCCTAGGTAAGAGGCCAAAATGATGATGCTTTAAAGGCCAACACGTTGTGGCTCTGGTGTTACCAGAGAGAGCTGGGGGACCCTTCTTATGCTCAAGTTCCCCTCTCCTCACTCCCACAGCAAGGCTTCTCATGACCCTTGGGAGGCATGCTGGGGTGTTACTCCTGGCTGGGAGGCAGTACCCATCACAGCTCCCCACAGGTGGATTAATGCTAAAATGAAGGAACACCTGTTTGTTTTGAGACATTCAGCACAGGACCATAGATGGGTGTCTGTATTTTAATTGTTAATATTGAGAAATCACCTTTAAAGAGCCCCCATCAGGGAGCTGGCACCTGTTCCTGAATTGTCCTTTCCCTGCTACCTGTAAAATACGATTACATGTGAGAACTGCCTAAAGTATTAAGGTTGCGAATTACAGCAGTCACATGTAAATCAGGTGCAGTACCACAATATCAAGATGGCACAATTCGTGTGGCACAGGGACACTCTTGAGTAACTGGGTCATTTACTGTTCTCCGAAGGCCTGATTCTGGTACCTTTGCTCACCTTACTCAAGTGGTCCTATTGAAACTGATGAAGCTACTTGGGGCATTGGGTGCTCCTGGGCAAAGGGAAAGGATGAAAACCTAACCCAGACTGAAAGTCTCTCTTCAGTCTTCCTGACGGGGTCTATTTCCCACCTTCCATGTTCCAGACCCACCGATGGGCTGCGTTTCTTTGGGGCTGTTTAAAGGTAGCAGGAAGTTTCCAAGTGTTTGAGGTCTTATGTTGTTATGACACCCAGCATCTTAGTATCTGAGTTCCTATGGACCCTCACCACACCCCATGACATAGGCCTGTGCTATTCTCCTGATTGTTCAGATGGGGAATTGAGGCCTAGAGAGGTTAAGTGTCTTGCCCAAGGTTACATGGGAAGTCTCTGGCAAAGCAAGGAGTTGAAGCCAGGTTTCTCAGAGTCCCAGGCTAACACTCTAACCACTAGGCCATCCTTCCTCTTCGTAGCACATTGCTGAGCTGTCTGTCCATTTCAATCCAGTGATCCATTAAGAAATGGTGGCGTTGTGTGGTCTGGAAATCATTTTGAGGGAGAAGGGAGGTGATTCGCTGTGTATGCTGGATACCACTGTGCTATCACGTTCCAGAATGCAATCGTCTCTGGGAAATACAGGAGTGTGTAGGCACAGGGTATTGTTCTACCAGCAGCGATCTGACAATTTGATTATCCTAGTGTGGTAGGCAAAGAAATAATAAGCTTGCTCCTTCCAGGGGAGTCTGGATTGATTTGGCTGGTCCTAGAGCTGCATTGCTGAGAACAAAGGAGCATTTTATTTGTTTTCTCAGAAAACAAGCATTTATTCATTTAGATTTTTGTTTTTACGATGATGGAACAGGCTCTTTTCTGAGTTGCGTCTCACTTCCACCCCACCCCTCACTTGTAGGCCAGTCCAGCAATGGTGGATCCAGAAGCAGCCAGGCCTTTGTCTGCAGCCTCAGTGATGGGTGCCATCATGCACACAGTATGTGGTGACGGGGATGTGGCAAATGAACTCTGAGGACAAACTGCCTCAAAAGAAACCCCACACAAAATACATTTGCTCCGAGGGCTGTGCAAAGGCCCCGCTGAAAAGCAACATCCTTCAAGTCTTAGGTGTGATCTGCAGGTTTAAAAAATTGTTCCTTGCACACAAATGTAATACACTGGCTAAGAATCATATCCCCTCTCTAGCAGCTGGCCTACACAGAGGGTAATGAACTACTACTGCTGCCACTTCAGTGGAGTTACTCTTTTAGCTCAAGTGGCCTGTGCTGATGGTCCCTGGCTGGTGAAACAAGATAAGTTGTTTAACAAGCTGCTGTTTCCCCTCCACCCAATTCTGGGCATTGGCCTAAAGGTGTAGGATTGGCTCAGACTGAAGGCATGCTTCTAGCACAAGCGTTGTGTGCTGTTTGCAAAGCAGAGCCAAAGTCCAGTGGTAAGGAGTCTGCAGAGCTATGGTGCAAAGTAAACTTCAGAAATGAAAACTTCCAGGAAATTGTGGAAGATTGGCTTTCTGGACAGGACTGGGTGAGAAAATGTGAATTGCCACTGCGGATAATAGGGTTAATGTAGGGCCAAATCCTGAGGTGCCCTCAATGGGCCCATAAACCCCTAAAGCATCTGAAAAGCTGCACGGTAGCTGCAGATGCCTTGGTGATGCTGCAGATGGCTTATTTAATTCCCCAGCGCGACATGGCACCCCTGAACACGATGGGGGAGGGGGAAGAACTATGGGCTGGCCAAGGCTATGTTTGGTGTATCCAGGTCCGATGCAGATTCATTGCATCAAAACCTCAGATTGGGGGGAGCAGCAGGACGCATTTTCTGCTCCCCTCCTCTACCATATTCTGTAGGAATGCCTATGCCCCAGCTGCCCAGACACTGGCCGTCCGGGGTGGAGGATTCACTTTCCCAACTCCCTGATGTGCTCAGGTGCAGAGAGGCGCTTCTAGGGTCTGCCACTGAAGTCAATATGGGTCTTTTCATTGGCTTCCCTGGGCTTTATGAGAGGCCCTTACGTTTTGCACATTGCCCAGGATTTGACCTGCAGATGCTGGAGACCTATTGGATCACTCAGCCCCATCACTTGGCTAGTGCAATGTTGTTCTGTGTATCACCCTTCCCCCCCCATCCCATAAATAAGGACATAACTCAAAACGAGTGGCCAAAGGACAGAATGTGGGGGTTCCATTTCAGAAAGTTCCTGCAGCACTGCTAAAGAATCTGTCCTCACCAGCGCTGGTGGCTCGAGAGGCAAGGACTGTCAACAGTCAGATTAAAGTGAAGGGCAAGGTCTGTAAACAGACCCGGGTGAAAGCGGCTGTGCAAAGGCCATTCATTATGGAAAGGAAGCTGCAGTGGACCGTACTAGTTTCAGAGTCTGCAAAGCACAGCTGCTTCCCTTTGGAATGGTTGAGTTAGGTCCCCGTCTCTGCTGTCCAAATTTGTGCCTCGTTCTGCATCATCAGATGCTCCAGATCATTCGTAAATTGGCCCTGCTGTCGTCCATCATGCGAGTGGGATTGTCTCGCGTTCTTTTCTTTTTTTAACCATCCGCTCATGCCATTGATTTATTTGTATCTGAATCTTCCCACACTGCCGGACGTCGCTTCTGGCACGAACAAGGCTGTCCACCACCCTGTCTGCCTTGCATTGCGCTTTGCACGTCCTCTGTATTCTTGAATCACTAACATTTTCCCACTCTGAGTACGGCTCGGTGGAGGACTTCTTTCGGTCAGCTCCTTTTGCGTGTTCCTCCAGCTGCCCAATGGCCTGCAAGATGCTTGAACGTAAGCACGGTGACACTGGGTCAGACCAAAGGCCCATCCAGCCCAGTATCCTGTCCTCTGACAGTGGCCAATGGCAGGTGCCCCAAAGGGAATGAACAGAACAGGTTATCACCAAGTGATCCATCCCCTGTCACCCAATCCCAGCTTCTGGCAAACAGAGGCTAGGGACACCATCCCTGCTCATCCTGGCTAATAGCAGGGTCATTAACACATGTCTCAGACATTTCTGTCTTCTGTTCCAGATAATTTTTGGGATAAGACATTGTTGAACTCTGAGAAATCTCTGCATTTGTTAGAAAGTTATTTTATTTATGACCTAATATTTTTCTATGGCATTTACTTCCAAAGGCAAAATCACTTCTATGCCAATAGTGCTGCCTCTGCATTAGGACTCTTGCCCGTTTAGAAATGCCTCTCAAAAATCCCCCCCTGCCCCTTACTGGCATTGCTATGCCAGCAAAAGTTTCTCATGTACTCTGGCCTTGGTCGCAGTCTGGCCTTTGATAGGAGATTACATGGTTCCAGTCTGGGAGTTCTGTGCCTGACTGTCCAGTGGAAACCAGTGATGAAAAAAGCTGTGATCTGGAAATCCTGGGAGAGCAGAAGAAATCATGAATTAGAAGATCAGCAGAATTGGCTGTAAAGCAGACTCTTAGTCCACCATTTTCTATCACGTGTTTAGCAATCCTTTAAAATGGCTCTGTCACCAGTCTTGAAAACCGTGTGAGAAATGTCAAGAGTTTCCAGAAGAAGTGGCCCTTTAAATTCAGCTGAAAAATCATTAATGTCAGGTTCATTTTTCGCATAACATTTTCTTCCCCCATATTTACTAACATTACCTGAACTCCTGTCTCTGCCGATACGTGTTCTTTTCCTCGCTCTGGTGTGGGAGTGCCTGAACTTCTGATATCAAGTATAGTGATGGTTCCTTTCTCTAGGCTGCCTTCAGAGTTTCAAAGGACATTTGGGGTGGGTGCGTGCGTGCTTGGGCATGTGCCCGTTAAGGTGCTATAAAACTGTGTTATGGTTAGTAATAAAATTTGCTAGAAAGTAACTTAAAAAGAAAATCACGCTGCATTTCTTCCCATGGCATTTGAGATGTCCTCCTTCCCTTAAGCTCTTTGTAAGCTTTGTCCATGAGTTGTGCTGCAGAAGGACCTGGACTTCACAGATGCATCTGTTCCCAGGAGACATCCAAGCAGTCTGTTCTGATGTTAGCTGTTAGACATTAATTCTGAGACTTGTAGTGGTCACCCAGCATAATAAACTTTAATTCTGCAGCCACTTTTTTATTGCTGAGGGGAAGGGGGATGTGGAAGGTGAAAAGGAGCGAAGTCGCAACCCTAAAAGACCTGAATGAGGAATTGCTTAACCCCTTCCACCTCCCAACCACAACATTGTTCAAGCAGCATTGCATTTGTTTGATAAAGGTAATAGTGTTGACGTAATATACTTCTGTCATATGACTCTGCATATGCTGGTCCCTCTAGTGTAGACAGACCCTTACAAGCTCAGGTGGGGAGAGAGGGAGAAGGAATGAACTCTTTAAAAAATTCCTTGTTGAATAGTTTGGACTAAGGGTTCCTTATCCTTGCACAGATAAATGCAAATGACCCTGCAAATAAAACCTGCCCTGTTGTCGTCAATAATATTGCTTTGTTTGTGGGAGCACCTCCAAATACAGGAGGAGGGACTGTCCCTGCTCGAAGGAGCTGCCAGTCGAAGGGCTCCTTGGAGAATGGTGGTAAACTGCCCCCTTTCAGCTGGCTGTGACTGCAGGAGGTGCAGGGCAGTGGAGGATACTTGGCTTTTTCACTCCAGTTTGAGGGGCTGATGTCACTGCAGTGTTCTTGGGCTTCTCTTTATGCAATTCATGCTTTAATCTCCCTTTGCTGTTTGGCACCTGTACAGTCGCTTCCACAGCAGCCAGATGGAATGGCACAAACCAAGGAATCGTGCAGCGAAAGGGCAGCGTGAGCAGATAAAACCAAACATCCCCAAGAGGGGCGGGGAGGGTCCCAGAGCCCGGGCTCCAACCCAAGCTCAAACATATACGCTGCAATTAAACAGCCCCATAGCCCAAGCCCCAGGAGCCGGAGCCAGCTGACATGGTCCAGCTGCAGGTGTTTCATTGCAGTGTGGACAGACCTGAGAAAAGAAACACTCTTAAAGAGCAGGCACATGTCCCAAGTGATGTGCAGTAATTCTGTCCTGTTTAGGTTTTTGCATCATGCCCATCACCACGATGCCTAAAGGATCTGAATTGGGTCCTGATAAGGTGTCTGATTTCTCCCCCTCTCCCCCTTACAAGTTGTCTGTATCTTGGTAAGATACTGTTGTGAGTGGTGCAGGGTTGACTAACTGGTCCTCTCACAATTTCTGGGACAAGCCTTTTTCCTTTCAAGCAGGGAATGAGATTTTTCTTGCATCAGGAAATTTGGTATGGTTAATCTCACTAAGATCAGAAGCTGCTGCTTGCCAGGGATTGGTGTTCCAAACCTAACTCAGCCCTCTGAAATTAGGTGATTCAATTAACTCGAACGAGTAAAACTTCAGCATAAAATGGTGTAACAATGCTTTAAAGACCTCCAGGCAGACAAAAAAAGCTCTTGGAATGTAGCATGAATTAGTTTTTTGAAAAGGGCTTCATGCAGCCAATTAAATTCAACAATGTGCTATTGGATTCATCAAAGAACTTACTCTTTAAATGCTTTCCAAATATTGAACTATGATTTCCTTAGCACTCCTTTTCTCCCTTAACATCATCTTGTGCATGCTGTCCTAAGGGAACGATCCACACTTTGATTGGATTAATACAGCAGGAGCCACCGTTGGTGCCTCTCAGTGTCAACTTTTTCTCATTGAAGTCTGATTGTTTTATAAGAGGGCCTTATACTATATCGTGGAAACTTGTCTACTGTCTATCAAGGAGTCTATCGTCTAGAGTTCAAGGTGGTCCTGCACGCTACAATGGAGGAAACCAATATTTTGAGTTTGAAATTCAACGATGATGATCTTCTGTGTGCTGGGGAAGAGATTTCCTCTTCGATCCCAGGAGGTGCGATTCTCATTCTTGCTAAGAGAATCTTAGAAATCTCCTTTTGGTGCCCAGCGTTTGTGATGGAGGAGGAAGTCTGTGCTGTGCAATTCAAGCTTTTCGGAAGTGGCCCTGGATCAGCACAAGGAATGGATGACTCAAAGGTGCTGCTTCCATGAATGGGAAAAGGGGCTGAAACAGCGAGCAGCCCATTCCTGCACTGCTCTGAAGGGCAGGTGCTGCACCTGGATTGTTTCCTCGTTCACCTCCAGCGGTTTCCAGCTCTAGGTTCTGGAGTTTGCAGCCCTGTCTGAAAGGAAATGGAAAGCAGAAAGGGCTGAGTTGTCTAATTGAAGGGGAAGGCAGACGTGTGGCTCATGGGCAACAGCAAAGTGTCCCTGGCCAAGCCCGAAGTTCTGTGCTGTGTTGCATTCCTTTTCCCATATGCTGGCACAGACGGATGTCGCACCTACGTTTGTGTTCCACCTCAGCCATGTGCGTCATCGTGATGCCTGTGAGGGTGAGTTACAGTGGCTCAAGAGAAATGGGCTCATTCTCCCCTTCAGCAGCTCTTGATTTTACGCATACAATTGCTTTTGTTTTCGGCAATCTTATTGGTCCAGATGGGCCAAGCCAAATTTTGACAGCCTGTAATATTTTTTTCCCCTCCCTCCCTCCCTGTCACATCTCTTTGCAAAGTCCGTGTAATTCTTCACGCTTTCTCCCCTCACTGGATGAAATGCTTCACTGCTCCTGTTGTCTAGAATAAAATATGCACAAATGAATGTCATCGGGTCTTTGGGAGCAATGCTACAAGAAGAAATTGCTACAGCAGCATGCATGCTGAAAAATAGCCTGCAATAGAATAGAACACAACGTGGTGTGGCTGTATTTTGTCATGTATTTTTATACATACAAAAGCTCAAAATGCTTTAGAGATAAACTTGTGTGATTTCAGAGGGCAGGCATGCAAGGGATGAAACGGAATGTCAGGTGAGATTTGACAGTAGAGGGAAGGCTCAATGTGTCGCGGGGTGCAGGATGACAGACCGCAGGAGCTGCAAAGAGAAGATGCTTGCCCTGAGATTATGTGAGAGGACAGAGAAGGGCGGAGACTGGTGTTTTAGAGAAGTAGAGAGGGCTGCAAAGGGAGGAGAGAGGCCTGGAAGGGGGTGGGAGGAGCACGTTAATGGAAAGTTTTCAGATCCAGGAGGGCAGCTTTGAACTGGATCTCAAAATGAGTGGGTGGGCTGCTGGGGCATTGGGCAGCTCTGGGTGATGTGGTGGTCTCTTGTTTCTGTGTTTTTAAAATAAATGAGGCAAACTTTGGGGATTGGGGAAGTGCAGGGGCAGCAATGGAGGCTCTCAGGGGAGCTAGCCATAGGGGGCTGGCTCGGAGTCCCCCAGGCAATAGGTGCATCTTCAGATGCAGCCATGCTGCCAAGGAAGTGTGTGTGTGCCTTGCAATGTTACCCATGCTGTAGCTGTCATGTAGGAGAGAGACTCTTCATTTCCAGTGTCGTTATCTTGGCAATCATTAAGGCTCACTCAGAAATACAAGGAACGAAAGCCCCAATTACCCCTCTCACCGCAGAGCGGCTTGTAGGTGCCTGTCTCTCTCACTGGGGTTAACAGGTTTCAAAGTTAAGGTCTGCCTGACTTTGAGAACTCGGGATGGGGAGCCAGCGATAATGATGTGTCTGAGAGCAAGTGGCAGTCACTCATGATGAATTAAATAACCTTTCAGGAAAGCTCGCGAGCATTCTTGGAACAAAAGAGGCACCTTCTAGACAAGGAGTCACGACGCTCTCCATTTATCTTCCCAGCTGAAAGTGGGAACAGATAAAGCGCGAACACTTCTTATCCACCAGAAGTACTAGAAATTAATTTGTTACATCCAGGAGAGCAGAGAGTGATTTAAATAAAAGTGAGATCCACTAAGGAATTAATTCTGAGATCAAACCAGCAGGGCTGGATGCGGAACTCAGCATAATAAAGAAAACAAGTTTCAAGTTGTTTTTTATTGTCACATGGGAAACAGGATCAGTTCCTGGCACTGAGGCTAGTTCCTAGGGAACTAGTATCCTTCTTTAAAACAAACCAGCATCATTATGGCGCCTGCCCGAGTGGCCAGCTGAGCAGAGAAGCAAAGATAGACTCTGGAGGACTGAGCTCTTTCCAAAGAGCAGCCCTGCAGGTCAGAGTATGGGTGGGATGACGTGAAGGAGGCTACAGGGCCTGTTCTGTACCTGTCTCGTGGAGTTCAGTCCCCATAATGGGCGATCTGTCACTTTCTCGCCAACGCCAAATTACCTTTAAAAATATAAAACACAGTTACTTGACTGTCCTATTGACTCCACGAGGTTCTGCGTTTGAAGTCTCCTTTGTTAGCTGTGTAAGGCCGAAGAGATGGAGCTTCCTTGCTTCTGAGACTCTTGTCCTAAAAGAGCCTGTCCATCCTTTGCAGCGTCCTATCACCAGCTGGAACTTCTCTGCTGTTGCTTCCACATGCTGCGCAGCGTGGAGTGCTGTCTGGTGATCAGAACAAGGGACTGTAAATCAGGACTCCCGGGTTTGGTTCTCCAAATCTGCCACTGACTTGGTATGTGCCACCGGACCCATCCCACCAGGTGCTTTCTTTACCGGTCTGTAAAATGGGGTTAGTACTTAAGAGGTGCTGGGAGGTTTAATTACTCGTTGTAAAGTGTGAAATCCTCTGACAGGTGCTAGATACGTCCAGTGTGCTGTGGTGAGTGGCAGTGAATGGATGATGTAGAACATCCACCTGCTCTTCCGTACAGAAACACCTCTTTGCTCACTGAAAATCCACTCTGCTGGTAGAATAAGGTGCGAGGCAAAAGAAACGTATCTAAAATTGCCAAGGGCAACCCAAGAGTTCTGACTTGGAAGGCTACTGAAGGGCACTGTATGCTCCCCGTACTGTCCATTCCCATGGCAGGACAGCAGCAAATGGAAACCTTACTGAGAGTTCACACTCCCTGGCTGAAAATTAAGACAGCTTCATCTCTGTTCTTTTGAGGCATTAAGGCTTAAACAGGAGATGCTGTCCTAGGTTTTGTCATTTTTAAAAGGTGTCTGTCTTCTGTGGAACTGTCACTGGCTCCTCCTTAGACATTTCCATAACTTTCTGTTTCTTAGTCCTACAAAGTTCTTTTTGGATTTCTTCCCCTTATCATTCAACCAGAAGTTTTCCTGCTTTAGTTTCAAGCCTGCTCATTATTCCTGATCAGGGCCTTGGTGCCTAATGTGATTACTACTTTAATTGTATTAAATAAACTTCTCTTGACATCCCTTTTTCGAATTTGTAAGCAGCGTGGAATCTGGCAGGTAAAGCTATCTAGGTGCATCAGTTGTAGGCCTGCGGGCTTTGAGAGAGACCCCTTTGAAACTCTGCCTCCTGGAAGTCATTAACTTGGTTTGTCGTGTGCTTTTCTGCACGTTCTCAAGCTCAGGGGAGATGACACCTCTAAACAGATGCACTTTCTCTCTCTTGGATCCAGTCTGCAACATATGCTCTTCAGATGATTAGTTTCACTCTGAAATCCTAATTTAACCCTCCAGATTTTCAGGATTACAAAGCAATATACATCTGAGAAGAGAATGGATTCTGTGATTCGGGCAGGAAGCAGTTTGTACAAAAATGTAACCTGCGGACACCCTCTCTGGTCCTTGAGGGGCCATGAGTGAGAGAATAGCTGTCTAAATGAGTTGACATCTCAGCCCAGGAGGTGATAGTGTCTGTGGGTCAAAGCAGAGGGTCTGAGTGGCAGTGATTTAGCTTCACGTCTTCGCCGCCCTCCACTCGGTCCACCTTCTCCCCAACCCGGGTTGTGCCAGCATCCCACGTGGAACCAACTCCACTCCTTCACCGTCATGAACCCACTCACCCTCTCTTTAGCTCGTTTGCTTTTCTTTTTTTAAGCCCCCCCCCTCTTTTTTTTCATCTGCCTGGAGAAGGTCATTTTTTAATGTTTGTTTGTAGTGCAGAAATGAAACGCCCTTTCTAACGAGTTAGTCCTTTTTATTGGCTAATGACACAGCCCTGCTGTTAAGTGCTTTTTATAAACAACTTAAATTTTCAAACATAGAAAGGCCCTCTTCCCATTTCGCTCCACGATCGATCATAGGGAATCAATGAAAGAAGCCAGCGACTGCAGCGTGCCCAGCTGGCAGGGTCATTAGGTCCCTGTTGCTCTGCCTTTATAACAGGCGCTGGTGTTTTCTTTTTATCCTGATGCCTCCACCTTTGCACGTAGTTTCATCAGGATCGAGCTGTCAATTATCTTTGTTTGCACCAGGGTGTCATGGGAGAGCAGCATAGCTTCAGACCCAAGCACTTGTCCGCCCTCTTTTCTTCAAACCATTGGTGGGTTTTTTTTCCTTTACGTTTTTTTCTTTTCAAAAAGGTGTTTATGTTGCTGTCCTGCTGCCGTGATGCAGAGCAGTGCGTGGGCATTGCTGTGTCTGTCTGGCTCAGGTTCTGGAGGCTTTGATTTCTTTGCAGTTTCTCTTCTGGCATGCTGGGACCTACTCAACGATCAAAAAATAGAAATCAAAAAGGAAAGGTGGCCCAAATCCAATGGGCTGCAGAGGCTCTGTGCCACTCCCTCTGGGAGGAGAGGATGTCTCCAGCAGGGTCTCATTTCTTTAGGCTGTTGACCACTGTGGAAAAGAGATGCTTTTTAATAGCCAAAACTCCTGTGTGTCCCATGCTACTTGGTTCTTAAATCGGTCCATGCCCTCCAGGGAGAGTACCGGGAGAGCCCTTTGCCTTGCACCAGAACTGGCTACACCAGAGCAAGGAATCATAGAATCATAGGATATCAGGATTGGAAGGGACCTTAGGAGGTCATCTAGTCCAACCCCCTGCTCAAAGCAGGACCAATCCCCATTTTTTGCCCCAAATCCCTAAATGGCCCCCTCAAGGATTGAACTCACAACCCTGGGTTTAGCAGGCCAATGCTCAAACCACTGAGCTATCTCTCCCCCCAAGTCATTGACGCTAGAGGTGCAAAAGACCCATTTAACCATCCAGTGTGGATTGTTCCCTACAGCAGGGTTCTCAACCTTTTCCTTACCAAACCCTCCCCCCCCACCCCCCCGTTCTATAAAAACTCCATGGCCCACCTGTGCCACAACACCTGTTTCTCTGCATATGAAAGCCAGGGCTGGCATTAGGGGGTAGCAAGCAGGGCAATTGTTCTATTCCCAGTTAACCTGCAGGCACATCTCCATTAGCCCGCCAAGCCCCCAGACACAAGTTGTACTGCACTGGAAGCAAGACTTGTGGTCTTCAGTATCAAAAGCCAGTGTTAATGTGTCCGTTGAACAAATTACACTGCTTGTAGGGAGTGGGGGTGGATCCCTTTAGATCCAGTACATTGTAACAGCATTGTTATTGGGTACAAGTATTATGGCAGCTCTTTGGGGCAGGGGACAATCTTTTTGTTCTGAGTTCGTACAGTGCCTAGCGCAGTGGGCTCCTGGTCCGTGACTGGGGCTTCTAGGTGCTACTGCTATACAAATAGTAAATAATTTATTCTTTAGATGCCGGGCATGTGCTGAATCTTCTGTGGAGATCGATACACACATGCAAACATGATCCTTTGTTCAGTCATTAAAAGAACAGATATTGTTTCAGAGAGGAGTAGCATTTTCTTAGTTCAAACCTGCTAAATTGAGATTCAGGAGACCCGGGTTCGAGTCCTAGCTCTGGCACAGACTCCATATATGACCGGGGGCAAGTCATATAGTCTTTCTGCAGCTCAGTTCCCCACCTGTTGAATGGGGATAACTGTACTGCCCTGTCACACAGGGATGTTGCTCTGTAACTATGTTAAAGATTGTGAGGTGCTCAGGTACCATGGTAACTGGGGCCATATAAGTATCTGAGAGAGAGAAACATGTGGCTAATGTAGGCTTTGAATTAAAAATATTCCCTGTAATGTGTTTGTTTTTCTGTCTCTGAGCTGCCTGTTTCTTACATGCATTAATACGGAGTATATTTATGAATACCTTGCTACAATTAATCATCATTTATAGTAAAGCAATTGTGCACCAGCGCATTCTCATTTCCTATCTCCCATGTTTTCGAGAAGGGACTGACAACTTTATAAATCGTTAGATTTGAGGAGCTAATTTGCTGCTTGCTGACTTGATCTGAAAAAATAAGCCCTCTGGAACCTCCAGACAATTTTGCTTTGTTAATAACAGTCCAGAGATTTCTCTGCTGTCTGCGTTTGCTCTGTCATTACAAGAACAGATACTGTTTTGAAGAGGACTCTTGTGATGAAAAGTCAAGGGAAAAGCCGATGGGAAAAGATGGATGTTTGAGGAGGAATTTCAGCCCCATCGGTAACTTCTCTGCCAGCATCTCCTAGCCGGGAGCAGCCAGATTTGGATTTTTAAGTATTGGTATCCAAGGCCACAATTCAGCAAAACATATAGGCACACTTTTTAAGTCCATCCATATTCAACAAAAGCACTTAAAGCATAACTGAATCGGGGTCCGAATAGAAGGGGAGCAGACAAGCATGACCATCCTGTTTCCCCAATAGATTAAAGTTTGAATTCCCGAAGAACTGTAAAGAACGACTTTAATAAAGGGCTGGGGGTGTGAATAGTTATTAATCTTTCTGTCTGTAGCTTGCAAACACAATAATGCTGAGTTAGTCAGAAAGCCAGAAGTGTTTGAGATATAATCAAAAATAAAAAGCCATTTCACACACGGCTGAGAAGTCAGTTGCCTTCATAAGGCGCCTGCAGTTCGAGCCACACTTGAAGCCATTTATCTCTTTCCAGTGCTGGCTGCAGAGGATATGAAAAATGCAGCATGCTGCACACATGTAATTAAACTTTTGGCAGAAACTTTGCCCTGCAGCTTTCGTTTGAAATTCAAGAACGATAAATCAAGTGGAATATTTAGAGGCGTTTTTGAGAACACCATTTAAAATAATGTACATGGCACACTTAATTATATGTCAGGTGATTACACTGGAAAGATACTTTCCAGTACCCTCATCTAACTGCACCTGCTGCTCCTTCCAGAAGCAACTCATCATTCCACCCTGCTGGCACTGCTGCAACTGACTGTTGATGCTCTTCTGATTTCGAACCCAGGCTATATTTAGAAGTATTTCAATCCTTGATCGTTTTGGGTGCTGTATTGTCTGTAATATCTGAACCCAAAAGAATCCCCATTTCACTGCTTCCCTTGGCTATGTGCACCATTTTCAAGGTGAGCCTACATGAAGGATTTGCTGCCCATATGCAGCCTTCTTTCATAGACAACCATTTGTGACGTGGTTTGGCACAGAGGCCTTCTGTGTAAACTCTCTCGAGTTGGATGGTTGAAGTAGTAGAACTCTTCCTCCGTAATAGTGGTTCAGAGCACTCCTGGGCTTCCTAACTCCAGAAATGGTCCTTCTAACAAATAGCTCAGTTCAGGAACTTTATAGACTGTCTGCCTCCCATTTCTCCTAATCTTAGCTCTCAGGCATACCTTAGAATCAGCTTGGGCAAAACTCTTGGAAACAGCTGAATCAATCAGACACCTAGTAAGAGGCTTTTCTGGAGGAGCTAGCAAAGATTTTCATTCCTTCATATTTATGCTTCTGTTTCTCTTTGATATAAGACGGAGGTTCAGACTCATTATTCTCTCTCTCAGATCTGCAGGTATTTTGAGTAGGCAAGGTGTTTTCGGCATCTTAATTTAACAGCTCACTTCAACTAAATTTGTAACAAATCAAATACTTACGATGCCCCAAGCTTTTGTTCGTTTCAATAATTCACAGTGCTGGCTACTTTTAAGTGTAAAAACTGCTTTTAATTTAAAATGTACCTCTGTTCTTGGGATGAGTAAGCATCTTCACAGGTGGCAGGCTAATGGGCAGCCGAGGGCCTGGACTGGGCATTCGTTTTCATTAGCAAGAGGCATGTAATGAATCTTTTATGGAAATTTGATAATGGGGAGAGGGCTGGTAATTGTCATCCTAATGGGAATAGCTGAAGCTTTCCTGGTTATGCAAGGTTTCTGATTTATTGTTGAGGGTGCGTTTCGTGGGTATTTGTATCTCATGCTGTCTGAATAGATGAGGCAAGAGAATAATTTCATTATATGGGGGGGGGGGTTTAAAATTTCACAACCAAGGGACTTAAGTCCCTAAGTTATGCAGATGCTTTTTTCGAAAACGTTGCTCGTGACATTTATCTCCATTTGTTTACAGGCGCTTGAGTGTTGTTTGTTCACTTCAGTATTCTGGGTTTGAAGAAAACATCACTACCGCTCTGAGGACACTGCCATATGTGGGGTGGGAAACGTTCGGGGGAGGGGGGTGAATGTATCTATGCATATGTGCAAAAGGATTGTATATTCTTCAGGAGAGAACATTGTATGAAACCCCCCCCACTGCATCAGAGTCGACATCTGGGACACCCGTCCACCCTGCAAACAGGGAATTTGCATGCATGCTTTTCAGCTCTCGATGCACAGCACCCAGTGTAACCTTTTTTCTGCTCCCCTTTGCTTCTGTAGGAGCCCTGATCATGTGCAGCGATCACCCTTTTGAAACACCCAATGAAAAAGTAGATCTCAAAGTGTTATACAAAGGGAGGTCAGTATCATCATCCCCCCTTTTACAGGTGGGGAAACTGAAGCACAGAGCAGGGAATGATTTGCTCAGGGTCACCAAGAAGGTCGGGGCAGAGCCGGAAATAGGTCTCCTAAGTTCTATTCCAGTCCTCTAGCCACTAGGCAATACTGCCTCCCAGACAGGTTGCTTATTACACCGCTGGAAGGGGCTCAGATACTGGGGGTGATGAGCACGATATTAGAAACTATATAAGGAATAGAATAGGAAAGGATTTGCGTGCCAGGAAAGGCTACTGATTTGCAAAGCAAATCTACGGTGGAGTAACGGAATGGGTTCCACAACATCCCAAGCCCTAGTTGGGCAGGGGGGCAGAGACTGGCATTTGGTCTGTTGTTCTGCTGTGCTCCTACGTGCTAACTGTGAAGGCGGCTCCATCAGGAAGTCTTGGAGACAGAACAAATTGTTTTGCAAAGTATTTTGGAAAGATGTTGGAAGTTTCCTTTATTGTGGTGTTTTTTGGGGGATTTTTTGGCTTGAATATTTTGTTCTGAGTTGATTTCTGTCGAGTTGCATCTGCTGTTCCCTGCCCCCCTCCCATATGCATATGGTTCAATTTTTGCATGTTTAACGGCCATCATGGGTGGGGTTTTTTTGGTCTGTTTTGTTGTAGAATTAGTTGGTTCTGCTTGGGGCTTCTACCAAATGGGGAGTGAAGGGAAAAAGAGGGCTCCCTGAAGGGGCTGGAAAACCTTATCTTCAGTTTTGTGCAGCGCCGTGGGCAGGTATTCAGCCAGCGCTTCGCAGTGTCTGCAGTTTGCTCCCACGTTCAGGAGGATGCAGTCTTAACGCCACATCTCATGAGTCTGTTGCGCCTCGTACTTCAAAAGCGAATCACGCTGCATGTGTTGTAGCAAATCCGCTTTCTCTGGGTGTACATTAAAGCTAAAAAGACTTCATCTTGGTGGCAAATAGGTGTGGAAAAGACTGGGCTGCTCACCCTTAAACACGGTTGCCTGAGATTGCTAGGTAACGTTACCTCTGTATTTGCAGACTTCCCTTCCCTAGGAATGACTAGGGGTGGCTGCGTATATGGAAGTTGGGCTACTTAATTATCTTGAGCAGAGCTGGCTTGCTGTATCCACTGCAGGCCTTTGTGAGGTACAGAGAAATGTGGTGTCAAATGTGGCTGTTTGTGTTTAGGGGAGCATAGACCCTAATGCTGAAACATTGTGGAACTGGCTTCAGGTTAAAATCCATGTGCTCGTCAGTACTGCGCATTGGGCAGGGTGTTGGTACAGGGTGCTGGAACGTTCTGACTGACTTGGTTCTTCATTGTTGTTTGCAGTGTTGTTATAGTCAGGTTGGTCCCAGGATAGTCAAGAGGCCAAGTGGTCTTTTAATGGACCAACTTCTGTGAGTGAGAGAGACAGCTTGCAAGTTTACACAGAGCTTTTCTTCAGGTCTGTGTGGCTCAAAAGCTTGTCTCTCTCACCCACAGAAGCTGGTCCAATAGAAGATATTACTTTGCCCACCCTGGTTCTTCACTGGTATTTCTAGGCACACGAGCACCTAACTACACAAAGGGAGAACCCGGCATTTCAGGTGATCCAAGCTCTGGCTTTCTGGGTACATCCCCAAAACCTGCAGCTGCCATTCTCCCCACTGGGTTGGCAGCCTCAGATTTGAAATTGTGGCCCGGTCTGGAGCTCAGGCTTCGAAGCCTAGAGAGGGGTTGGACTTCAGAGCTCCAGCCGCAACTTCAAAGTGCGGCATCTACGGCTGTGTGTAGAGCGCTAGCAAGGGTCCTGCAAACCCGAGCCTGTTGCTTGGGCTGAGGGGCTCGCTGCTGTGCGCTGTGTAGATGTAACCTTTGTAACCACACAACAGTAGCGGCAGCCACTTGAGTTTTAATTGTAGAAAGATTGTGTGTCTGTCTTAAGGGTGATGGAGATGGGTATTTGCCAGTGGGAGTTCCAGAGCCAAAAAAGCTTCGCGCTTCATCTGGGGATCTCAAAACTGCTTGCAAATATTAAGTCTTATCAGGCTTGTGAGTTAGGTAGCCTTAAACTCAGATGGGGAAACAGAGGCACAAAGAGGTTGCATCCCCGGAGTCCTGATTCTTCTTTCCCGGTTCTGTGCGTTAGTGCTCAGTGCATTTATCTCTATTCATGAAAAAGGCCAAGACTCCTGTTGATGGTTGGAATAGAAAACGGGGGTCACATTCCAAGACTTAGGGTTATTAACAGGTAGCTGATACTAGCCCAAGACACAGCTCCTCAAAGCCAACTTGCAGGTTAAAAATAGCAAGTATAATAGCTCTGTGGTTTCTCTTTAAACTCTGCTGGAAGCCATTGCCAGAGGCTAATTGAGTTTGATGTGAATGTCTAACCTTGCAACCCTAGTGACAAGCAGGCTCCAGCATCTGATTTCCGTTGCAAAGGATATCGCCATGGTGGGAGGATGAGCTGTTTGTTAGCTGGCTGATGGGCTGCAAAAGAATAACTTCTGCTAAACTGCCTTTAGGCCAAAGCTTTTTCCAAAAGCAACTAGAGATTTGGGGCACTCCAAAATTGGGACTCTTCACATCCTCATTTTTCACAGATGCTGGGCAACCAGTAGCGCTTATGGACTTCAATAGCCAAAATAGGTCTCTGATCGCAGAAATCCCCTGCTAATCTCTGGTGCCATGCTGGGTTAAGATATACATGCACCCATGCTTTGCATATGGTAGCCATGCTCTCTTCCTCGCCTTAAAAAAATCATAGAAGTGTAGTTATTTGAACCTGTTTGGAAGACATCAAATCTATGTGGATAATTGGGACCTGGCAGAACCAGAGAGACAGCAGGATGGCTTGGTGGGAAAGGAAGGTTTGGCCAGACAATGTCTTGAATAGTCTGAATTTTGTTCTGGTTAATGTGGGACACAATAGGGCAAAAGAAAATAAAGTAATAACGTCTGAGATGTGAGTACACATTTTGTTGGTGCGTTGTGTGGTGTGTTCCAATGGAAAGGCCTCTATTCTTAAGTAAGCAACTTTCCCTTTTACCCACGTTTATGGAGCATGGCCTCTCTGCAGTGTCCTTTCTTTTGGTTTTATACACAATGATAATGGTTAATTTATGCTCTTTTAGGTACTTGAAGGAAGGGAGGGTAGGGAGAAGGGGAAAGCGAATCAAAACAAAACAGCACGTAATTGCCCGTGAACTGCATCAGTGGGCCTACTTGGTATCCTCTGGGCTTGAAAATGAAGAAAGGGAATGGGAGTCAGGAGATTGTTGCTCTTTGCTCCTGGGACACGGCATTAAACCATAGAAAATTGAAGACATGCTGAAAAAAAAGTGTGTGAGGTTTTTTTTAAATTTTTTTTCTGATTTTTAAATTGGCAAGAAGGCCAGGCTGGGAAATTCTGATTGGGTCCTTCATGCACTGTTATCCTTGGGGGAGCAGTTGTGAGTGTTATGGCCCATGAGATGGTAATAGGAGCTCGCCCATGTATTACTTGATGTTTTCACCCCACCTTCCTTGTGGACCGGAGGCCATGTCTTCACTTGGGAAAAAGGGGTGTGCTTATGCTGGGTTAGCGAGCCTGTGGTAACTAACACCAGGGAAAACGCTGGCGAAGACAAGGCCGTCTGTAGTTTTCACGTGTGTGACCGGAGTTTACCTCAACCTGTTAACGTGTGTGAACAGGCTGTCTTTCCTTCACTAGTATTTTCCCACTTGTTAGCTAACAGGGTCTTAAACACACCCTTTCCCCTAGAGAAGATTGTCAAGGCTGGGCCCGAAGCTTAAATGAGTTCACTTAAAAACCCCTTTTTTTAATTAAAAAATAAACCCAGCATCAAACACCCCGACTCCTCACCCCCCACCCGCCTTGCACTCTGCAGTGCTACATTATGGTCCCAGGTCGGTAACAGAATCTCTGTGTGGCTCTGACAATTGCAGATAATTATGGCCTAAAACAAAAGACCTGTTCCTGGCCCCAGGCACTTTATGCCCACTTAGTTGGCATAAAGGAGGATGTTAAAGCTACCCTACTAGATCAGCTGGGAGCTCCTCAGGTGCAGGGGCATGTCTGGGTGGCATAGGGCTGCCAGCTTTAAGCTCTTTCCGCGTCTCCCCAGGTGCGGAGGTCACTGCAGGTGTGACCAGGGCAGAAGGGCATGTTAGCCAGTGTAAATTAATCCAGTTGGGTTGGCCCTAGGCTCAGGAGAGCTGAAAGGTGGCTATAGGTGTTGGGCCAAGCACAGCATGAAAGCTTGGTCCTGAATATTTCCCAGTCTTTCCCTCCTCTCTCGACTTTATTTTCGCTTTATTGGTAGCTGTTTCTGTGGTGCCCATCACTGTCATCTGATGTTCAGGGAGATCTGATGGACTGTTTGGTGCCTCATTATGTAACCCACAACGTATGGGGTGGCGATGTGGGAATAAGAAATGGTGCTCCTTAAAAACAAGAAAAAACGCCGAACAAAAATAGGTAAAAAGGATTTAGGTGCTTGAGTGACAGACTGTTCTTTTCCTATGGACTTACCAGTTTTGACGGCCCTATTGAGCTGTAACATGAACGGTCTCTTCTCTTCTCCTGGGGCTTTCGTTGAATGGTTGGAGGGGAGAGAAGAGGGAGTGTTAGTTTTTTGGATGTCTGATGCGCTCAGAGCTCTCTCTCCAATTAGATGCTAATTTGGTCCAAAAGCAATAGCATATGAAAAATAGCTGAAGGGGAGACTGTAATGAAAGGAAAAGAGATTAACTCGCTCTTGAACAGAACTGGCGCCAAAGCAAAGTTGTTGACTTTGTTTTTTGCTCTGAGAGTCAAGTTTTGGCAATGCAGGTAATATTTCAGCTCTCTTTCCACTGTCAAAAAAAAAAAAGCAGCAGCACGGAAGCTTAAAAAATAGGAAGGATGCTCTCCCGGCCAAAGCAAAGGACTACAACTCGGGAAACCTGGGTTCTATTCCTGGCTCCACCGACGGCTAGCTGTGTGACTGTGGGCAAGTGCAAGTCCCTTCGCTCTCTGTGCAGCAGTTTCCTCATTTATAAAATGGAGGTGACCAGAGATTACCAGGGGAAAACAGGCTGCCCACCCCTTCCCAAAGCCCCTGTGTTGTGATCAGATGTCCCCAGTGCCATGCATGGCTAGTTGTCGCTCTCTGTTTTGCGGGCTATGCTGGTCTCACAGAGGTGCTGTTACAGGGAGCTGGATTCGTTTCCCAGCCATAAGCAGCTTTCAGCCCGCGACGGCCCCGTTGCGGGAAGCCAGCCTTTTAAAATGGGACATGACTGAGAGGAGCGCTTCCAGCAGTCAGGCTTTGTCCGGGCCGCTTACTAGGGACACCCCGTGTGGTGTTGCTCAGCAGCACTGCCTGGCAGCTAGAGAGACAGGACCTGAGTCAGGGCTGGGGCAGAGGGGATGTGGCAGGAGGCTGATTTGGCCCTCAGTGCAGGTGGGGTTTTGCTAGTTTGCACCCTGGCAGCTGGGATGTCCGCGCCATGGTTCTCCTGCCCCCAGAACACCCCTGCACCTGAGCTTCTGCAAGTTGTTTTTTTGGGGTGGGGAGTTTTTGTGTGTGTGTGTGGGGGTTTGCAGGCTTGGCAGATGCCAGTGCTTTTTATTTTCACCCTTATTTAACTAGTAACCGTGTTAACGCTCCGTCTTTCTTTTCAAACGTGCCCTGTGAGCTGAGTCCCTGAGTGCTGGCAGAGTTAGCCCACCCCTTGGCAGGGTTCACCCAAAGCCAGCTCCTGTTTTTTTGGAGTGTGTTGCGCACCGTTTTCCGCGAGGGTCTGCCTGACCCCTCGTCTGCCTGCACAGACCACTCTAGCCAGGGCCGGGAGGTGGGCGGAGTAGGGCCTCTCTGTTCTCTATTCAAGTTGATGGGAGTTTTGCCCCAGCGTTGAGTGCGGCCCCTTTCTCCGTGGTGCATCTCTAGTGCAATCAGGATGGATGACGGCTGCATGGATAGACGTGCCCTCGATCTAGCTAGAGCAAAGCTAGCTCGAGTTACGTTCGCTCGTGCTAGTTTTGATCAAAGCCAGGTTGGTCTGTGTGCGCTGCAGTCACGCTTTCCAACTTCTGTGTAGACCCATCTTGTGTGTGTCCCTCTAGCTAGCGCACAAGGGCTCTTACAGGGTCTGAACTTGTGCTCCAACAGCTGATGGTTGGACGCACAGGAAGAAACATCGGAAGGCGAGTTGCAGCACGTTCAGCAAAACTATCTAGCCCCACACAGCAGATGGGAGGCCTTGGGCATAACAAGTGCCTGCTGATTGCCTGGATAACATTTCCATGCCTTGAATACCACTGATCAGGGGAAGCATTGTCTCCTCCATCTCTTAGAGATGATTTCCCTCCTTTCTCGCATTGACTGGGGGTGTACGTCAAGGAAGCCGACCTGACGATGATCCCATAATGGTGATGCTGATGAGGGAGCTTGCTGAGATAAAGCTGCCTTTGTGCTATGGGGCTATGAATTGATGCAGTTTCTTCGATTGGGCCAGATAGCGCCATGCAGAATATTGGGTAGCAGACAAATCTTGATTTTTTTTTAATATGTCTCATCCTGGCCCTGTAACTGGCCATTATAACTGGGCTTCAGACAGGAGGACATAGGGTATCAAATAAAGTTCATCGGGGTTTTATCCTATTCCTTTATATTCTTTGCTTCCTAACTTTCTGCCTGAGGAGGAGGTGGGAAGGTGTGATGAGGTGGTATTTGTTGTCAGACGTCACCGGTGTGGTGCTCTACTTTGTCCAGTGTTGATACCGGTCGGCTGCGTGCATGCGTTCCCTCTGCGTGCTGCCCCGGCTCTGCAGATCGCTGACACAGCAGACCCCGAGAGACCCCTCAATGACCACAGTCTCCTATAAGGGACGAAGGCACCCAGCCAGGTTTATTGGCAAACGAAGCCAGTAATAGTAACAGTAATAGTTCCCTGCAGACTCTACAGGACATATTACGAACATGTGCCCCTGACAATGGACCGGCTCAGTCAGTGACGGGACTCTCCACTGCCCCCTAGGCCAGACTAAAACAGCTCTTCAGGGGTACCCTTTTATACACAGGTACCAACAAGTTACATGTTGGTCCTGACATACAGAGGTGCAACCCCTCTACGTGTTAGGTTGCCGCCGCTCACCTTGAACAAAACAACTCTATCCATCGTGTTATTCCTTTGACCCTGTCTTTAGGATGGGTCAGCCTGTTCCTTGTTAGCTGTGTGGAATGTGCTAGTCCCGGACTGTTCTGGTACCATCCTGGCACATGTTTATCTTACTAGTGCTTAGTACCTGTTAGGTATGTGTATAATTGCAACATCAGCCTCCTTCTTGTCAGCTTCTGTGGGCAGAGCCTGTCTCTGGCTCACAGCTTAACTTGGCTTTATGTTGGCAAAGTCTTGACCATTCCTTTAGTTCAGGCCTTAGGTTTGTACCAGGCCTCTGATACAAGGGTTTATGTTTCAGGGCCTCATCTTACCACAGAATTGACTCAGCATTAGTGAAGTGATTACTGGATATCCTGTGCCTAGTGCTGGTGTCCACACTTCAAAAAGGCTGTGGACAACTTGGAAAGGGTTCAGAAAAGAGCTACCAGGTCGAGAAGATACGCCTTATAGTGAGAGATTTAAGGATCTCATTCTGTTTAGTATTCAAAGGGAGGTTAAGAGGTGACTTGATCATGGTCTACAGGTATCAAATGGGGAAGAGATTTCTGATAGGAGGCAGTTCTTTAATCTAGCAGAAAAAACCCTAGGTAGATGCAGTGAGCGGAAGCTGAAACTAGATGAATTCAGAGGAGAAATAAGGCACACATCTTTAGCAGTGAGGATGATTAATGGCTGGGACGATTTACTTGGGAACTTGATGGAGTCTCCATTATTTGAAGACTGCCCAAGTCTGGAGGTATGGCTACATGGCAACAAAAGACCAGCAGAATGGCTGTGGCTGGCCTGGGTCAGCTAACTTGGGCTTGCAGGCTCGATGTTCTGGCAGTGTAGATGGTCTGGCTGGAGTCTGGACCCTGAAGGTGTGGACTCTGTAATTAGACACTCGAACTCAGCGCGGGCCAGTTGTTTCTGGCTAAGGGACATCTCAGTGTAGACAATTCAGGCTCATGCTGGAGCCTGGGTTCTGGAACCCTCGGACCTCGCAGGACCCTGGTGCCCAGGCTCCAGCCTAGCCCAGACATCTACACTGCAATTAAACAGCCCCTTAGCTTGAGGCAGCTGGCAGGGGCCAGCCATGGGTTTTTAATTGCAATGTAGACATACCCTCAGACCCTCCCCTCTTGGGGGGTCTCAGAGCCCAGGCTGCAGCCTGAGCCTGAACGTCTACACTGCTGTTTTTAGCCCCATAGCCTGAGCCAGCTGACCCAGGCTCTGAGACTGTGTTTTTTTTATGCCCTAGCTCAAATCGAAGTTGTAAGCTCAATGCAGTGATTACTGGGTGAGATTCTCTGGCCTGTGTCATGCAGGAGGTTGGACTAGATGACCACAGTGGTCCCTTCTGACCTTAATAACTCTGAATGAGCTAGGACACCAGGCTGAGTATCTGCAGACTTGGGTTCTCTTGTCAGCGTTGCCACTGACCCACCACATGCCCTTGGGCAAGTCCTTTAGCCTTTGTGTACCCCATTTTCCCTTTTGTAATATGGGGTTAATGAATGATATTTTCCCATCTGTGTAATGCACTGTGGGATCTGTGAAATAAGTCAGTGGAATGTGCTCCTAAGTCCTTTATCAGGCATACGAATATGTTATGCTCATATTGTGCTCTGTCTGCTAGCAATGATTAACCTTCTCCATACCCCAGGAGATGACTACCATTGCTGCTTTAGAGATAGGGGAAATCGTGGCAGAGATATTGGGCTCCCAGTCCTGTGATCAGCCTCTTGGCCCATCGTACATTTTAATCAGTGTCCAAAGATCAGAAACACTAAGTGAGGGTTAAGGGCAGGTTGCATCATGAAGCTTAAAATATATATATATATTCAGGAACATTTAGTGATGCAATCATCACGCTCTTCCTCTCTCTGTATTCTCTCTGTATGTAGCGCCCATCGATACACAATAGGAGATGAAATGGTTCTATAAGAGATGAAAGAGCCTCCAAGGTAACATTGCGTTGTTACAAGTTAGGGGTGTATGTGTGTGTTTTAGTATTTTTTGATCTGGTTTTTAGTATTTTTTGATCCAGTAATGATACTGGAATCTGCATTTATCGTACACTCATATGCAGAAAGGAATATCCGAAGGGGTTGCTATAGATACACTTTATCGCATGCCCCAAGCAACACTAATGCTCTACGTTGCAGTTATGCTTCACTTGTAGCCTTTGCATAATCTGATTCTGTTACTGTCAGAATAAGGTAAAATGGATGAAGGGTGAGGTTAAAACTAAACCAGCCCCTCTAAGCACGTAATTAGACTTTGGCAACTGGCTTGCTACCCAATCAGTGGCCCAACAGCTGTACAACCTGGACATCTGAGAAGGTTAAACTGCTTGAGAAACATGAGCACTGGTGGAAAATTGAGCCCACTGTCTGCTTGATGAGCTTGCCAACACATCTGGGTACCAAGTAAGTGCTTTGACTCCAAATCCTTAGGCAACAGATTGTCTTCTGAATATTCGTTAGAGTTGCTCTGCTCCCCAGCTGATATTTGCATCTTTTATGCGAGATGGTGGAAATGTCTCACCTCAGCCAACGAGGAAAATCCATGCACTAGAAAAGGCCCAATGCAGTGGTTGGATTAGTTGTTGAATTGATCAGAGGGGAAGCAGTTGTATCAGACGAGGGTATTCTCTTGCTGAGCCCTTTTCTGGCATTAATGGGTGAATCCTCACAATATCTGCAGCACAGGGATGTTATGCCCGTTTTCCAAATTGAGCGGTAGAGAGGAGAGAGCGTGGCTGAAATTTTCAAAGACGTCTGAGAAAATTGGGCACCTACCCACCATTGAATTTTAGGAATGAAATTTCACTGTAGGTCAAAGAGGTAAACCATCATGCAAAATGTCTGATCTTACAGGAGAACGTTTGCAAAAGGAGAATACTAGAGGCATGAGCACAACGGATATCTTAGAACCAGCCTACATAGAAAAGGCGGGTGAAAGTCCAGAACTTCAGCTAGTGTACATTTGTATAGCTCCACCCAGTGGGAAGCCGGGCGCAGTCTCTCTTAAAAGCCGAAGTTGAGCTCCCTCATCTCTCTGCAGAGTGTGCGCATCTGCTCTTGTGCAGCTCGGTCTTAAAAATAAATAGAGAACATCAAAGACCCCGAAAGAGCTAAACGCTCACCAGCGAGAAAACAGTGTGCACCGCTTCTCTGAACACCAACTGCAGCCCAGGTGAGTGAGGTCCAGCACGTCTTCATCTTCAGCTACAGGGCTTGATATTACCACTGGTCCTTCATATGCCCAAACTCCCTGGTACCCCTGCTGTATTCCCTTCTCGGGCACACTGTCCACACCATTAGCACCTATTAAACTGCAGCCCCAGAAAGCTTCAGCCCTCTCCCCATACACGTGGCGCTCTCTCTTTCTGCCATCTACTCTGAAGGGTTGTTTGTCCCCTGTGCCCTGGCGATGGCCCATAGTGTTGAACATCTCGAGTGGTGGTAGAAGGCAGGAGGCCAAAGAGGGGCATTACCTGAAAAGGATAAACATGGTGCATAAGGAAGGAAGCATTCAATGGAATAGAGAGGGGATGTTTGGGCTGAAAATTTTCTTGGCATATCTGTTGGGCTGTGGAATAATCTCCCATGGGAGACAGAGAGCCCCAGAGCTTGGAAATTTTGGAATTAGGCTGGGCAAAGTACAGAAAAATATCCTATGGGGACACAATGCTGTCATGGCTGGGGGATAGATAATACTGAACCATGGCCATTCTGCAATTAAGTGATGCTCTTGTGGGCATTACAGGTCTGGGTGAAGGCTCAGAAGATTCCATTCACGTTTGGAGTCTTCAACCACATTCGTAGTTTATTGTAACGCCTGGTGATTATTTAGCTGGTCAGAAGATGGGGCAGAATTGGCCCTCCCTCTCATTCCTGTTTGCGATCATCTACTCCACCTTTCAAGTTCTACGCAGTCCCAGATTTTGAATGTTTGAGTAGGAAGCTCCATAGCCCAAGGACTAACTTATTGAAAAACACAAGCAAGAGCTACCCGGTTAAAAGCAAATAAACTAAGCCCGGGCACTGGCTATACATCAAAAAAGCCACTCTCGGGTTTTTAATCCCCGCTATCGGGTCTGCATCACTCACTTGGCTTTCCTTTCCCACTGACAAATAAAGTTCTGTTTATCCTTGGACAGGAATGAAATCCTGCAAGCAAATGTTAGCACAAACTGTTGGTTTGGCTTGAGTTTTGGGCTGACCGGGTGTCTGGTCCTGTGTATTATTTGCTAGTATTGTGACAGCCATCGTGGCTGCAGATGTTGCTTTAAAAGAGAAGTGCAAGTATCTGTGAGCAGATTAGTTTGCTGAGCTGGGTAACATCAGTCAGATATACCCCAGGAGCGTGGTACATTGTGGTGGTTGCCATGCTGACATCCATGAAGAACTGGCTGGTCACATGGCGTCTGATTTTTGTTTCCAGCTTTCCTGTTGTTTTTCTGATCCCTAAAATGTGCTGATTCTTTGGTGTTGAAAATTTAATCCCGACAGTATTTTTTGTTGCTGTTGAGACTCTCCTCAGAATGCTTTTAAGCGCTTTTCCTCCCCCCCCCCCCCATTATAGATGGCATGAGGTGAATTATAAAATGACCACACACACACACCCTTTCCTCTGGTGACCTTGGATGTCAATCTGCATGAGCACTTTTATGCAAAGATTCTTAATTGGCATTGAAAATCCATGCTTTGCAACGTGCAAGGCGATAGATGAGCATTATCCTGCCTAGAAATGGCATGGGAAGCAAGTGACATTCAATCAGAACAATTTCAGATGACTTCTTGCACTTGTTTGTTTGCCATTAAAATTCTGAGGTCGGGGGAGGGGGAGAGTTAAGTGCATCTAAAATGTCAAATCTTTTTTAGTGCAAAGCAGCAGCTGTTGCTTGTGTGAGGTTCAGGAATTTCTGCCCATGTAATTTCTTGGCTGCTTCTCGCCTTTTCAAACTGAAGATGAACAGAGAGAGACTCTCTCTGAGTGGTCTTGATTATAGTGCAGGCCATTGCTTATTCTGTCCTTTCACAGCCCTGATGCGTGGAGTTTACTGACGGGCTTTTAAAATGCTGGCCAAAGTAGAGCCTGGTGCCAGTTAATGTCCTGCTGGGAACCTGGGTTGGGGAGAGTCTGAGAGTCTTGGCTTAACAGAAAACATGTTAGCAGATGAAAATGAGGCAAGTCTTTTGAAGGTGGTCGGGAGCAGCCCCTGACTATAGGCAGTGACATGTTCCAAACCTGGGAATGAAAACATAACTGAATACAATGGTGCCTTCCTTCAGCAACAGATGGAAAAGAGAAGACTGAGAGGGGACATAACAGTTTTCAAGTACATAAAAGGTTGGTTACAAGAAGGAGGGAGAAGAATTGTTCTTCTTAGCCTCTGAGGCGAGGACAAGAAGCAATGGGCTTAAATTGCAGCAAGGGAGGTTTAGCTTGGACATTAGGACAAACTTCCTGGCTGTCAGGGTGGTTAAGCCCTGGAATAAATTGCCTCGGGAGGTTGTGGAATCTCCATCACTGGAGATTTTTAAGAGCAGGTTAGACAAACACCTGTCAGGGATGGTCTAGATCAGGGGTTGGCAGCCTTTTAGAAGTGGTGTGCCGAGTCTTCATTTGTTCACTTTAATTTAAGGTTTTGCGCACCAGTAATGCATTTTAACGTTTTTAGAAGGTCTCTCTCTATAAGCCTCTATATTATATAACTAAACTATTGTTGTATGTAAACAAGGTTTTCAAAATGTTTAAGAAGCTTCATTTAAAATTAAATTAAAATGCTGATCTTACGCCGCCGGCCCGCTCAGCTGGTTGCCGGCCTGGGGTTCCGTTCACCTAGGCTGGCAGCGGGCTGAGCGGGGCCTGTGGCCGGGACCCTGGCTGGCAAGGGGCCGGCGGCCAGAACTCGAGACTGGCAGTGGGCTGAGCGGGGTCAGCGGCTGGGACCCCAGACTGTCATTGGGCTGAGCTGCTCAGCTTGCTGCCGGTCTGGGGTTCTGTCCGCCGGCTCCTGCCAACCAGGGTCCCGGCTGCCGGCCCCGCTCAGCCCGCTGCCAGTCTGGAGTCCCAGCCCTGTCCACATAGAGTGGGTACCTACCTTCTCCCTGGTTCTAGCCCTTCTCTTCCTCTCTCTGCACTGAGATGAGGGTGGGAGTGTGCTGAGAGCAGGCCTGGGGGTGAAGGAGCAGGTTGGGGTGCAGGGTCTGGCCAGGAGCTAGAATGAGGGAGGGGGCTCAGTGTTGGGGCAGGAGGTTTGGGTGTGAAGCGCTTACCTGGGCAGCTCCCATTTGGTGCGAGGGGTGCAGGTGGGAATGACGGGGTGTGTGTGTGTGTGTGTGCAGGAGCTCCCGTTTGGTGCTCAGGGTGGGAGTGGGGATGTGGGGGGGTGTAAGAGTCAGGGCATGGGGTGTGGGGGGGCTGGGTATGTGAGGGGGGTGCAGGAGTCAGGGCAGTGGGCTGGGAGGGCTGGGTATGTGTGGGGGGTGCCGGAGTCAGGGCTGGGGTCGGGAGAGGGGGTGCAGGGGTCAGGGCAGGGGGCTGGGGTGTGTGTGGGGGGGTGCAGGAGTAAGGGCAGAGGTCTGAGTGTGTGTGAGGAGGGTTCAGGGATCAGAGCAGAGGGCTGGGGTATGGGGGTGTGTGCAGGGGTCAGGGCAGAGGGCTGTGGGTGTGGGCTGGAGTCGTGGGGGTGCTCCAGCCCCCTGCCCTGAGCGGCTCACGGCAGGGGGCTGGAGGGGTCATGCCCTGATTCCACCTCCTTCCCCAAGGTCCCCGGAGCAGAGACCACGGTGCAGCTCTGCTTTTACCTCTCCCCCTCCCTAGCAAGGGCCCTCAGCTGATCAGCCACAGGGAGGGAAAGGAGGAGGGGCAGGAACCCGGCCCGCTGGGGGAACAGGTGTGGGGAGGGGGAAGCTTGCCTGCCCTGCAAGGAGAGGGCGGTGGGCGGGGGAGGCAGAAAAGGGCAGGCCGGGTAGGATTTTTAATGGCCCGCTGCTGTCTGCCCGGGTCCGGCAGACAGCAGCGAGCCATTAAAAATTGGCTCGCGTGCCGTGTTTGGCCCGCGTGCCATAGGTTGCCAACCCCTGCTCTAGATAATCCTTAGTCCTGCCATGGGTGCAGGGGACTGGACTAGATGACCTCTCGAGGTCCCTTCCAGTCCTGTGATTCCCAGGAGGCAGGTCTTGTGCATGGGGGCTTGAAATGGGCTGGTTCTTTTTGAGACCCTGTGTGACTGGGGTCCTGGGGAGCTCAATCAGGGCAAACTGCAAAGAATGGGGCAGACAATCCTCATAACCGATGGTTATTTCAATACGTAGATTCATCAAGTTAGCCTCAAAACAGCTTCTATAATACCGTACAAAGAAAAGGAGGTCTTGTGGCACCTTAGAGACTAACAAATTTATTAGAGCATAAGCTTTCGTGGGCTACAGCCCACTTCATCGGATGTGGAACGCTGAGGGAGGCTTGACCTTCTCCAGGCTGCAGATGATCAGCATCTTTCCTGCCGGTTTTTTGGTTGTGGGTGGGGCAAATGGTTCCCAGCATGAGCCTGCTCCCTTCCGAACTGATCTCGAGTCAATTTCTCTTTTCCCCCTCAGACAGAGGTGAAAACGGGGAGCCCTATCAGAGGCGGAAGGGCGTTGGAGCCAGCCAGTCAGAAGTCCCATCTGCATCTCAGACTTCTGGAGACAGCGCGTTGACCCCAGGAAGTAGCAGTTGGAGGCGAATTATGCTGCTCATTCTAGCTGTAACGATACATAACATTCCAGGTCAGCACCTTGTCTGCTTTCAGTTGCAGGGTGGGTGTAGCCGTGTTGGTCCCCGGAGCTGATAGAGATGAGGTGAGCGAGGTGATATCTTTTATTGGACCAATTTCTGTTGGTGGAAAGGACAAGCTGTCAAGCTTCATAGAGCTCTTCTTCCGCTCTGGAGAAGGTAACCAGAGTGTTTATCATACCTTCTGTGCGACCCTCTTGGGTTTAACAATCTGTCCTACCTTTTATGTAGCTTAGACACTCTGATTACCTTTTCCAGACCTAAGGAAGAGCTCTGTGAAGCTCAAAAGATTGTCCCTTCCATCAACAGATGTTGGTCCAATAAAAGATACTATTTCACCCACCTTGTCACTTGCAGTGGCCTGTTCTTGAAGATGTCATTTCCTCGGTTGGATGAGAGGCATAGCCTAGTTGATGCCACCACATCAAGGATTTTGGAATGGCTGCTTTGTTTTTTATAGCTGTTTGATTATTGCAGATGGCTCCCATCACAGTAGCATCTGGGCACCTTTTTGATTAAATCTACTACAGCTGGTCTTGCTTGTCTGTGTTCATGTTATTCAGTCCTGTAAAGGCTGAATCACCAACATACATTAGCAGGTGGCAGTTTCGGGAGAATGCCTCCTGACTCTGCACTGTGTTCTAAATTCCCTGGGTCTCCCCCTACTGCCAGCCCCAAGTGTTTAAAAATCATATCAGACTCCCCTCCTCCATCCCCCCAAATCACAAGAGTTAAAAATCATGAGGTCTTAAAAATAATGACTGTTTGGCTTTTTATTTGTCTGCTGGTCTTTGTGCTGATAGGGGTTGCATTTTCAAGCTTTGCTCTGTAACCATGAGGGACAGAAACGTTTTCTTTTTGGTTAATTAAAAAAAAGCTGAGATTCTCACAATCACATGAATCCAGGAGCTGGGGCTTTAAGAAAAACTGATATCACAGGACTGGCATTAACATTGTGAGAGTTGACAACACTTAGTTGCTTTGTAATTCTTTGTTATGCTGGGGGTAAGACAGGATAACGCTTTGTCTGCTTTCCTTGCGTGCTCTTTTTCCTCCCCTTTCTATCTCTTTTCCTTGTTAGAAGAGCTCTTATTTGATTTACGTGTGTAACCTGTGTTATGGAGGGATAGAAGGAAGCTGATCTACATAGCTTTGCCTTTGGGGAGACTGAAATGCTGGATTCTCTGTGCTCGCTTGAGAAAGCAGGATTCCAAAACATGATGACTGTATCACTCTGTGGCAGGGTAGCTGCTACCGCATACTAAACACAAAAGACACTCTTCCCATCAAAACTGAGACTCTGGAAGTTTCCTTGTTCTGGTGTGTGTGCTTTTTGATTTTAAGGGTGGCTTCTTGCTGCTGTGGCAGAACTGTAATTTTAAATTTTGTTATTGGATGCTTCTCTGTTCTGTTGACTCATGTGAAAAGGCTCAGAATTATGTGGCTTTGATCACAGCTCTTGTATCCACTTCAAGGACAGTCAGGAGCCAAATGCCAAAAAAATTGTAGAAATATGAAGCTGGAGGTAGTAGCCGTGGGTTGGTGTGTGTGTGCGCTTTCTGCTCATGAATTTCAAAAACTGCATTCTTTCCATCCTTCTGTTGCTTGCTTGTCTCGTTGAAATCAGTTGCTTCATTTCAGCCTGTAATCATTTTTCACTGTCCTTCATTGCTCCATCTACTGCCTCTTGGTGGAGGCATTCACTTAACTAGGCTTTCTGTGATCCCAAGGAGGGTGCACGATAATATCTCCGCTTCACCTTTTGTTGGATGATCTTCAAGTGCTTTGCTAACGCTAATTAATTGTGCATCCCAGGACTATGATGGCCTTGTCTGTATTAGCAAAATTAGTACTTGTTTTTCAGCAAGTGTCAACCATGGTGTAGCTGCATCAGTGCTAAGCTGCAGGTATAGGAAAAATTCCGGGGTTTTTATCATGCGCCTGTGAAAACCTGCTCTAGATTCATTGAAACTGCTTGAAAGCTTGTGCAGGCTTGTATCACTGAGTGGCCAGTGAGCAAGTACAAGATTAACTGCAAATAAAATGTCATCTAATGCAGCATTAGGGTTGATTCTTTAAACTTGCAAAAGCCAAGAATCTCTGATTTAAAATTCTCCCAGGTGCCACAAATCCAACCTGTGTGTGCTATATCTCATTGTTTAGCACTGGCTATAGTGACATATTGCGCAGAGTATTTATTTTACAGTGTGAACAAACTAGAGGGTGGATGAAGACAAGTAGTAAATTCAGCATGCTGAGCCTTTTGATCTGGGATAGGAATACAGGAATTGCCTGGGTGGGTCAGTGGAATAATCCATCTAGCCCAGTGGTCTGTCAGCTGTTTTAGAGGAAGATGCAAGAAACTCAGCAGTCGGCAGTTATTACTCCTGAGGGCATTCTGTGCCAAGAAAATTTTAAAATTCTGCGCACAATATTTTAAAATTCTGCAGGTGTGGGTCGAAAGGGTTTTGTGTGGGGCAATCTGGGTGCGGGCGGCTCAGTGTGGGAGCTTGTTGGGGGGTTCTGGATGCAACGGTAATGGGACTCTGCAGGGGGGTCCAGGTGAAGGTGGTTGGGACTCAGCGGGGAGGGGGGTGTCTGGGTGTGGGGGGATAGAGCTCAGCTGAGGGGTCTGGGGTGGTGAGCTCAGTGGGTGAGGGTCCAGATGCTGGGGGAGTGGGGATTAGTGGGGAGGGGATCTAGGTGCAGCTGGTTGGGGCTCGGTGGGGTGGGGTGGGGATCCAGGTGCGGGTGGTTTGTCGGGGTGGTCCAGGTGCAGGGGGAAGTGGGGCTCATCAGGGGGGTTCTGAGTGCGGGGGCTGTTCTGAGTGCAGGGCGGTGAGGCTCAGCAGGAGGGTCTGAGTATGAGGGGGTCTGGATGCACGGGGGTTGGGTGAATGGGGGAGCAGCTCCCTGTACAGGGACCCCACCCCCTGCAGCTGAGAAGCAATGGGTGCAGGAAGCTGGGGGCAGGGGGAGTTTGCAGAGATTCTTGCAGCCAGGGGAGAAATCTGGGGGTTGGGTCTGACCCAGCCCCAGGTGCCGTGCAGGGGACGAAGAAGTCCCATCCTGCCCAGCTGGGACTAGCAGCTGAGCCCGGTGCAGGGTAGGAGCCACCAGCTGGGTCTTCCCCAGTCCCGCCTCCTGCCCCACAGTGATTTACCCCTCTGATGGCTGCCCTAGGCACCTGAAACATACTGCTGGGGAGGGTCGCATGACCGCTCTTGTGGATTCCCTGTCAAAAAGTCATTTTTCTGTGGGGAAGTAAAGAAATCTGCGGGGGACATAAATTCTGCGTAATTCCCCCAGGAGTAAGTTATTGGAACGTCTCCTAATCAGTTTATGCCCTTAGGCCTCGTGACTTGATATCTAAATTGATTGATGCCCATTTTCCATTCAAAAACTCTTGGTTTGGGGTTTTTTAATACTCTGATAATTACCCAATTAACACTCCTGTCTTTTTTTGTTAAAATCTTCGCCTAAATGATCCCTTGTGGCAATGAGTTCCACAGGCCGGTTCTGCATTGTGTGAAAGCGTGTTTCCTTCCTTCATCTGTTTTGAATTTGCTGCTTCTTGTTGCGTGCCCCCTTGCTCTCTTGTGTGAGAAAAGAGGGCGAACAGCTGTACCTGATGTATCTTCTTTATAGGAGTCTTCACTTCACGTATTTTTATCATGAGATGCAAAAAACTATAAAGATGAGGTTCTTTTAGTTGTTCTCTTCTGTTGGGGCATTTGGGGTTCACATTTTCAAGCTCTTCTCTTTAAATTAAACACTTTTTAAATTAAAGCTGGGATTCTTAGTTAATAAGAGTGATTTCAGCCATGGGTGGCTTTAGGAAAAATGCCAAATACCGTGAGACTTGTGATAAACTCATGAGAGTTGGTCGTATGAATTTTCAGAAGTGCTGA
Organism: Caretta caretta; assembly: GCF_965140235.1. Classification (NCBI taxonomy): domain Eukaryota; kingdom Metazoa; phylum Chordata; order Testudines; family Cheloniidae; genus Caretta; species Caretta caretta. Next base: position 4,311,648 of record NC_134219.1, read on the forward strand.
CACAATCCGTTGCCTTCAGGGAGAGTTTTACCATTGAATTCAGTGGGAGCAGAGTTAGGCCAATTCTGTATGCCTGAATCTCCACCAGAAAACTCCACTTGATTGAGTCAGTGAGACTCGTGTCTGCAAAATGAGTTGTGTGTAACTTTCCCTGTATGCAAGCAAATCCTGACTGGTCTCCCAAATTAGGAAAATCTGTTCCTGGTTCCTTGAGTGGCTTTTCTCTTTCTCAGGAATTTTTGTAGTTTGTGATTTAAAAAAAAAAAAAATCAGTTTCCACCTTCTGATGTTTTTAATTCAGCTTCTTCCAATCTGGCACATCCCATACGTGATAAACTCAGTTGCTGAGTTGTAACAACTTGAAATCTGTGCTTACAGCTATAAAACTACAGCACAGGAAAACAATTTGTCTTAATTATGAGAGTTCTCTGACTAATAAACTACAGACAGTGCTTTCAGAGATCTCAAATAAAATCTGTGGGATCTTAATTGAATAGGAATTTGTAAAAAATGTTGTTTTTTAAAATAAAGAAAACATTTGCTTTGTGTTGGAGATCAAACTGATTTTAATCCCTTTTAATTAAAGCAGGTGAGCAGCAGACCTCCCACATGGACTCTTCCACCGTCTGGGAGAACCAGGGGACATAAATTCACATATCCCTCCAAATCAGACTTTTGTTCAAATGTATGATTTGGCTTGTGGTACTGTGCCTAGGAGTTGCAGTGCTGGATTTGGTAGTGGCAGGTGCTTTGCAAACACAGAACCAAAAGGTTGTCCGTGCCCCAAACTAAGTGCAAGCTACTACCAAAATTAAGATCTCTCGGAATAGTGACTTTTTTTTTAAAAGAAAAACACCGGTAATGCTTAGTTAAAAGCAAAGACGTCGCCATTTGCGTTTGCAAACCCCTCCCCTCCAAAAGGGAAACTGACTGTCATTGTACTATGTCTTGTACAGCACCTACCACAATGGAGACCTGCTCTGGGACTGGGACTCCTAAGCATTACTGCAAAACAAATAATAATGAGCAGTTGCACTAATTGCAGTGTGGAGTGCTCATGAACAGCATGAAGATAGGGCGGTAGCTGCTTTAAAGGTGACCACAGTTTTAAGTAGAAGCCAAAAGATAAAGGTTGCGAGCGATTGAGTTGAAAACAGCGTAACTGGATTTTATCCCTCAGCTGAAGCTGCCGGGAGGCACAGGCGTGAATAGGTGCCTGCATGCATTTCTCTCTTGCTATCCTGCTCAGCGTGTGCTAAGGAATTGTGGATTATTTTGACTGTCACTGAGGAAACAAACCTTTGTAAAGGAAGGAACAAAGTGTCACCCAAAGCAATAGGTTAATGACCATAATCTCTCCGTTGCTGGAGTGTGCTCTTCGAAGGGGCTGTTGTAACCTTTTTTTGTTCTGACACTGCACAAAGCCCCCCTTGGGCAGTTATTGAGCCTCAGAAATAATCTCCTACTTCTTAAAGGTCACAGCATTAAAGTTTAACATTTAGGGTGGTGTGGGAGAGCAGCGCTCTGTGAATGTATCTGTTACAGCTCAGCAAGTGAGTTCTGTTCATCTCCTGCTGCAAGGCTCCCTGGGTCACAAATACGGTCTTCCCCATGGCTGCTTTTCCTGAGGCCATCAAGTGCATGCGAGGCAGGGATACATACCGCTCCAGCTTGGATGCAGCCACTGCAGATTTCACTAACTTCCAGTGGACAGGCTGGCAAAGCATGCGAGGTGGAAACGGCCTTGTCGGGGCAGAAGTTGAATGGGTTTCAGTATCGACGTGTGGGGCGATGTTTAGACTGAGCTCCATTCTTAGAAGAGTGGGGGCTCGCTTTCCTTTCTCGTTGACCTGTGTGTTTCCCTTAGCATTGCATAGGCAGGCCAGCCTTAGTGAATGAGCGTAACATCCGTCTAGTGCTGTCCACTGATATTGAAGCCCCCTACAAGCGTTATTTCCATTTCACAGTTTGTGCAACTGAGGCATTGAGAGGTGAGGTGACTTGCCCAGAGTCTCAGTTAGCGTTGGCGGTGCGAATAGAAGCCAGGTCTCCTGACTCCTAGTCCAAAGCCCTAGCCACTGGACCATGCCTCCTGGGCAGCTTCCCAGCATGCCCTGTCTAAGGACGTGAAGCAATAGCACTGGGAGCCTCTAGGGCTGGTAACTCGCAGGCCAGTTGCAAACCCCTCTGATGAGGGGGTTTGTACTTACCTGGCCTTCTGTTTCCAAAAGAGCATCCCTGTTTTATTTCTTGGTTGTGTGGCCCTTTGGGGCCTCAACGTTTATTATGGAGTTGCCACGACGACTTCTCTGCACTGTTGCCATGGGTTGCGGGGGCCGTGGAGAAACCAAAGGTGCCAGCCGCAGATGAGCGAGTAGGAAGAGGGGGAAGTCTTGCTCAAGGTGAAGATAAGGCCTCGAGGAGGGAAGCGGAACTGGTGGGGCCATTGGGATTAGGGAGAAAGGTTATAGAGGGCTACCATGCCCATCGCCATCGTATCTGCCCCATCTTTGTCTTGTCCTGGAACGGGGATTTCCCTCGGGTGCCGACCTGCTGTCATGGCATTTAAAAGGAAACATAAAGAACTAAAAATCAAGTGTCACTGAAGTTCTTTGGTTTCCCTTGCAAAGCATTGTACTCCCCTGGCCTTGTTCAGCAGTGCTCATGTCGCGTCTCCGGCAGGTTACCTTTGATGAGGCCTCTTTCCACTGCGCGGGATTTGTAAGCACTGTAATGTTCCCCCTTAATTATAATCCTATCAGTGGAAAGCCTGACCTAATTAGCGCGCACTCCTGCAGCGCGGTGCCGCTTTGCTTCGTGTAGCGTGTTACAGGGAGCGCCCCGGTGCAGAAGCTTGGGTTTTTGGATGGAGCTGCTGGGTTTTTCTTGGGATTTGTTGCAAACTGGAGAAGTTGAGGCTGGAGTGAGCATGAACCGCGTGGCTGCTGGGTAGGACTGCCTGCAGTAGCCTCATACTACCACCCGTTATCACAATCTGGTTCATGAAATTGTGCCAGGCCATCTTTGTCAGTGTGAACGTAGCTAAATCACATTCGTTGGGTGGTAGCAGACTTATGTGTTCGTGTCAATTGCTGCTGCTGCTGCTGATGTCGGGCCTTTCATCAAAGGATCTCCGAGCACCTTGCCGAGGTTTCTTACCTCCCCTGCTAGGTGAATATTCCCCTCGTTTGTTGGAAGAGCTGAGCCAGGGACGCCGGAGCCCTGACCCCCAGGGAGTGACTCGTCTCTGCACTGCACATTGTGTACTGATTTACACCTGTGCTAAGTGGGTGTAAAAGAGCTCCCAGCGGTGAAGGTGGAGAATTTGGGTTTGAGGCCAGATTTACATCCACACTGCAGTCACTCTGCATGGATGTAAAGGCTACTGAAGGGGCAAAGCAGAGGAGACTCAGGCCCCCGGTGTCTTGCATTCACTGCTACAGAGCACTTGCTTCCGATCAATTGTGGCTTAATTTTCTCATTCAATTGGTCTTTGGTCCATTGTTTTTTATGGAGAATGTTGCCTTGGAAAATCTACAGGCTTGTTTCCCTGCTTCCTCCCTGGTTGTCAGTGTAGCGGCTGCAAGGCTAGCTACGTGGTCAATGATTTATAAAGCAAAAAGTTTTCAGAAACTTTGCCGAGGGCAACTGGAAAAAAAAATGCGGTAAGCAGTAAATATGGCTTATGGATGGAATGGAACGGCGAGTGGATCGCATTGCTGGAATGGGTGGCACGACGTTCCTGTAGCTTACTGAAAACATGCCGAGGAGCATCTTCAGGACACCTGCCTGATTGCTCGGAGCGATGCTGTGTGCTGTAGGGAAAGGGCATAGGATCAGGGCACCTGGTCAGTCTGATGGGGCAGTCTAGCAGATAGGGCACTGGACTCTGGAGACTTGGCTTCTAGTCTGAGCTCTGCCACTGTGTCACTTCATCTCTGCATCTCCGTTTCCCTCCTCTGTCCGATTTACCGCGTGTGTACAGTGCCTAGCACAGCGAGGCCCCGATCTTAGAGCCTTGAGGTACTACCATCAGCCATACACTAAGATTCAGCTACCAGCATGCAACTATCCTTGTAAGGGAATCTAGACTGATGTGATCTGCACACGCAGCTATAAAAGAGGAGGGTAGGAGGGAAAGTGGCTAAGCGGAGGATATTGGCGAGTTTAAGTTAATGAAACCTCTCACTCTCAGCTCCTGTACCAGACCCCTGACTGGGGTTTATACTAACCCTTTGCAACCATTTACTGATGTGTAACTTACCCGCTTTACACATTGCCCCTAAATTCTGCCCAGTCCCTCCAGCTGGTGGGTTAATTTCTGTGTAATTGCAGATGCTGTTTCTGAGAAGCTGCCACTTTTCATTAGCTTCATGGCAGAAATGCCTGCCTAGTATTAAAGGTAACACCTCAGGCTAGCACTCCTGACAGGCAGCCTGCTGATGGTTTGGTTCAGGTGACTAGCCAAAGCTTAGCCAGCATGCTGGGATCTCCCTCTTGCTCCTACCCACCCATCTCTCTCTGATCGCTCCCCCACATCCCCACTTGCAACCCACCTTCTGCAACAGCTTCTCCCTCCTCCCTGAAAAGAAGAGTTTGTGAGTTGTGTGAAGGCTGAGGCCATGTGAGTCTCTGCCTCTTACCAGATTCTCTCGCTTTAATTGTTTTTTGTTATACCCCTTTACAGTAATGCTTAGCGCTTACACACACCCTTGAATCGAAGGATCTCAGAGCATTCAGCGACTATGCAGCAATGAGGCTCTCGCACTTGCCCTCCCAAGGAGGTAAGCAAGTGTTGCAATCCCCATTTTGCAGATGGGGTAATCAAGACTTTCACTACATGGCAGGCTCCTGCGGGCGGGGACTGTCTGGTGTGGAACCGAATGCATCATTAGCGCTTAAATGAGCAATTTGCTAAAGTTCACCCAGCTGGGGCATTGATGGAGCTGGGAGTAGAACCCATACCTCCTGATTCACAATCTTGTCCTCTAGGTACTAGGCCACACTCTTCCCACGAATCCCCCGAGGGATGATGAGTTTGCTTTGACCCTCTTTAAGAGGCGAGTGCCTTTAAGTTTTGGCGAAGAGTCTCTGTCTTTCATTTCAGGCAAATCTGCGGGAGGCTGACTAATGTGTGGGAAAGATAATTGAATGGAGAAACCTGCTTCTTGAGTTTTTGTTTTTGACTGGCTTCAGCAGGCCAGGGGACGGTTTGTTAATTTGTTCCTGAGCTGGAACAGGTAACATAAAGAATAAATTGGTCAGGACAGGAAATGCCAGACAGCGGAGTAGTTCCTGCTAATTAATATTCATATATGCCAAGTTCAGTGGAACATTCATTATGTATTTAATTAGACCTTGTTTATTCTGGTTCATCTTTGTACCGTGGGTGCTTGCTATGCTGAGGAATTGAAAATAATTAAAGTGTTACTGGTGTGCTGGAAAAAAACAATTAATGAGGTGTCAATTTAAAGTCAAAATGCTGCTCCTTTCCTTTTGATCGGCTTAAAGAGTGGGAGGGGAATGACACGCCAGGGAATTTTGGGGTGCTTTATTCCAGTGTCATTTCTTCCAGATTCTTAAAGTCTCATTCTTCTACATCGTCGGTACATTTTCATTTGTGTAGTGATGGTGCCTGGAGGCCATCAGTGCGGATCAGGCCTCGTTGCAGTAAGTGCTGTGCAAACACACAGGCAGGCAAGGACCCTGCCCCAAGAAGTTTACAAATTTAATTTAAAACCAGACAAAATCAGTGAGCGGGATAAAGGACATATGGTAACAAAACCAAAACCATAGGTTAGTTAGGCCCCGGTCCAGCAAAAACTGTAAGCACGTGACTAGTTAGATGGATGGAATTTGGTGGATAGCCCAGGACTTCGGGGGACCGCTCACGTGCTTAACTGCTTTGTGAGATGGGGGATTTATTGCACCGTTTCATTACACTTTCTGATTATTTGAAAATGTCAAAATTAGCTCTCCCTCCACTGCAAAGCCTGGCTGTCGGCTGGTTGGCAGGCTTCCTAGCTCCTTGCCTAGATTTGTTTTTAAATGAATAATACTGGGCGCATACGTTTTCATCTCTTGAGAGTGCTTCATGGACTCGAAGAAATGAATCCTCATAGCTTCCTTTCCCCTCCCCATGAGGCTGATGATTACCACCCACCTTTTAAAGATGGGGAAACTAAGGCACAGAGTTTAAGTGACTTGCCCAAGGCGACTTCAAAGTCAGTGTGATTTGGGATGGAAAATTTTAAGTTAATGGCTCATACTCAGTCTACAAGACTGTCCTACTGCTCCTTTTTGTTTGTGTGTGTGTTTGGGGGGCGGGTGAGGAAGAGCTGGGATTAGTAGATGGGTGTGAATACAGTTCAGTGACTTCATATGGTGCATGGTGTTAGGACCATGTTGAATGTAACTGCATTGTGGCACACAGATTTCAGGCCATTTGCTGTGTAGGGCTGGGCCCCAGCTTTGGAGCGCATCAGTTATTGGTGGTTCTCCATTTCTTTCCATGAAGTTTGGGTTCTTTAATCATGGCATGGCTGTCGCAAAGAGGAACCTGAGTCTTCGTCTGCCCCACTCCATCGCCTGGATCGTAGCAGTGAGAAATTAAAGAAATAACAAGACACAAACACAACATCTCTGTCCCATTCTCTCAAACCCCCAAGGGCTCAGAGTGCTGAGGATTGAATCAATGAAGATGGAATTTACGGAGGGACAGAGATGGTAGAAATGAGGCCCATTTTGGAATGCAATGAAATCCCCAATTTGGTCAGTGTGCAAACATTGGCTGGGCCCTCTCTCTCTTCAGTAGGAACTGAATTTGAGCCCTTTATGCAGAAAGGGAATTTCACAAAGGTTTTCCAAGGGGAATATGATCTAGCAGTTAAAAAGAAAAAAAGTACCAATGCATTATTTAAAGCCTTCTGTTACAGGGATGTGGCTGAGGATTTATAGACGGAACACAGTCTGCCAGGAGCTCGGGCTCTCTGTTACACTACTCCCATCAGCTTGATCCAAAGGGTCCTGGGCAGTGGTGCATTGGATTCTGGGTGGAAGGTCAGATTTGGATAGATAGGCCAAGCGATACGAAGGTAAAGAGTATCTCAAAAAAGCTAATGTGACAGCGGACTGTCCATGTCCTGTGGGAAAGCGATGGCAGATGGATGACCCTTCCAGTGGAATGGAGAGCATCTTTACTGGGAAAGAACATGGAGAAAGCTGTCTTAGGAGTTTTGTAAGCCCCATTTGGTCATGTTGGCCCAGGGAGATTCGCTCCCATACTAGAGAGGAAGCATGGTCCACTGGTTTGGGCACTAGTCTGGGGCTTGGGAGATCTGAGTTCAGTTTCTTGCTCTGCCACAGCCTCATTGTGTGACTTTGAGCAAGTCCTTTATCGTCCATTCCCTATCTATAAAACAGAGATAATAGCAGGTGGCCTGAGGATAAACCCGTGAGAGATTGTGAGGCACTCGGATATTATGTTGACAGGGGCCGTGTATCTACCTAGGATAGATTGATGGATATGTGACAGAGGCCTTTGCCTTGCTGTGGGCAGCACCTGGGCTGGGGGGGAGAGGTGCCTCTCCCCGCCGCAGCCCTGAGCACCTGTGCGGCTCTTAATAGGCCGCTGTGCAGCTTAGAGGAAACTTAGTCTGAGACCTGTAACTGAGCTACGGTTTTGGGTTTGCTGGAGCGCAAGAGGTTTGTGTCTGTCTGTGGTTGAGTGTGCGGTTGTACGGAGGTGTTGCATGCATCTCTTCGCAGGGTCCAGCAGGTATGTTGATACCTGTCTCACATAGTTAGGTGCTGTGGGAAGATGCTTCGGCGCTGCTTTCAAATTCCCAAATTCCTCCACTAATTCTGCCATGGGGCAAGTGTGGCATAATCCCCACCCCGCTTTAATCTTCAGAAGCGTTGGCACCGGATCATTCCACAGGTCTCTCTCATCCTCTGCTGTTTTGTTCTTGGTTAAAGCAGTGGGCTTCGTCTGCCAGTGACTTTGGAGAGTGTCCCGTTGCTTAGAAACAGGAGGTGATGCTTTGCAACCAAGATAATGTTGCCAAGGAAACCAAGCCACGAATTTCCTTTTTTATTTTTGCTGCCCATCGGCTGGAATACTGGGTGAAAGATCTCTGATAGCGGTGGAAAAACGGTGGGTTTGGAGTAAAGCTAGCACAGGGCAAGCTAGTGGAGATAAAAGAGATTTACCTCGGTATTAAGCTTTGAGCTGTTTTTGTGGGTGTGGAGGACAGTTCCAAACTCTCCTCCCCCCCTCCCCCCCCTTTTCAATGCAGAGCTCACTTCTCTGTACGCAGTCCCTAATTTGATTTCTGCCACAAGTGTCAAAGTCGAGAGGAGGTGTACGGAGAAAAGCAAATTGGAGATGGCAGCCCAAAAGCCCAACAGAGGCATCATGCTGCAGAGCAGGGAGGTAACACACTCTTGCTGGCTCAGATCTGACTGCACCAGAAATTTTATATTCCGTTCTGGAACCTCCATTACCGGGGATATGGACAAACTGGAGTCACTTCTATGAAGAGCAGCAAGAATGACCCGGAGGCATAGGGAAATGTAACTGACACGGGAATATTAAATGAGCTAAATATGTGTCAAGTGTCCCTGTGGCTATGGGCCCACGGGAAGGTGTGAAGGTGAAGGCAATTTGGGGGGGGGGATGGTGGTGGCAAAAGTGGGGCATAGTCATGGGCACCACTGGGAGGAGATTCACCACATGGAAATGTTAGACAGGAATAACTATCCGGCTGCGACCACTTCAAGCTAGGTTGGACCATAGATGAGTGAATCCACTGTAGGGACCAATCCTGCATCAGCCCCCAGAGAGTGCAATAGATTGGGTCTAATATGCCATTTCCATCTCTCTTCAATGGAGAGAGGACAGCCCGTCCTCGAATGCAGATGGGCTCCCTGCATTAATAGGTCTTTTCCATCTGTAACTACAGTCTTTGCAAATAGATGATTCTTTGCTTTGCCACTCAAGATACTTTTAATTTGCAGGGGTTTGGGGGTAGTAGTTTACGCACGGGCAATTTCTGCACAACTCTGTTGTTCTTAATGTTCTCTCTCCCCGCCCCCGCCCGGTGGGGTGGGGTGGGGTGCAAATAGCTTTTGTGAACAAAGTACTGCATGAACAGAGGAAAGGTAACAGCTGTGCAGTGTTGTTATGGCAATGAAACACACAAATTGATGTGCTGTAACCAAGACGAACAACCAGCACACGCACCAGAAGCGAGTACAACAGCTGGCTCACGGAGGCGGAAAGGTGCGTTGTCTCCTACTTCAGATGCCAAGCCTGGCTCAGATAAAGGCCTATTCTAAGTGGGAAGTGGGGGGCACTAGGGATTCCCTCCCTTTGTGCCCCCCCAAGAGCTCGCAGCCCAGCATCCACAACCCTCAGACAAACTGGACTGGGGGAGGCCCAGTTCTCCCTGGAATTCTGGCATACAGGAATGATTCATTCCCCAAAGGCCAGATTCTGCCTCATTCTTAAAGGAAGACTTGGGGACACCATGGGCAAGGGACAGCTGAAGAATCCTTCTCACCCCTGCACTGTTAACCTAGGTCCCTGTGCTGGGAGGGGCATCAGGGAGCTTCTCACCTTCTCCCCTGCAAGTGCACAGCACCTCCTATGAAGCATGAAGGATTCTCCACCTACTCCAACTCGTTTTCTTTTGGAACGTAACTTCCCCATCATTTGTGACCCTCCTGGGAATATACTGAATTTCTGGAAGCAGAAGATGCTGCTATCCTTTCTTTCTTCCTTCCTCCCCTGTGCCCCCCCAGCCCGGAAATGGGGAGGTGAGGGAGTGGAAAGGGGGAGGGAAATGAGCCGTAAAATAAAACAAAATGTTACCGTGATTTGAAACCTATCTGGCTGTGACGTTGGCATGAAAGGAAAACACTGCTGTCGAATGCCTTTGCAGTCTGGGTTTTGGCAAATGCCCTAACAGGACACAGACCTATCCTCCTGAGATGCCTGCCAAGACGTGACAGCTGTTTGGCATTTTCTTTTCTTGAAGAGTTCCTACATCTAACGGTATTAATCTTGTTGTAGGAGTCTCTCATGAAGGTGAGCGGAGAACATGTTTGGTTTTGATAAGCAAGGGCCTGATTCATACTTTATGCTGACACCTTTATGCTGCGAGCAATGCAAAGACACCACTGTGTTACTGAGCATCAGAAGCTTAATCTTTAGAGGTGATACCAGTTAGCTTGCATTCCGGGACTCACTTTGCCCGGCCTTGAATATGTGAAAGGGAAGAGTCATCAGAGTAAATATGGGAAGTGAGAGAAATTAAGGGTGGTTCCAAATAAGACTCTCATTTACCCACTGGCCTGTTATAAAAATCTTTCGTGGTACCTGGAGAATGATTTATTTCTCTTCATCCCCATATCAGTATGCCTACCAGCATATCTTCCATCAAAAATAAATTGCTCACTATGTATAATAAGTTGTTATCCAGGTTATAGGTTTCTGGTTGCAAAGGAAATGTGTTAGATATTGGGTGGGCTACATGAAATGAACTGGGGGATTCATTCCAGTTCCTAGTGGTCAGTAATTAGTGATACCAGTTCAGTTTAAAGGCTCACCGTCAGATGCCCATCACAAGAAGTCACTAAAATGAGTGCCAGATAGTAAGAAAACATAGTCTGTTTAGACTCCAGAAGAGAATTTTTGCTGCTATGGCTATCATTTATCCTAGGCAGATTCGGCCAAATGGGGCTATGGATGCACATGGAAAGTTTCACTTGTGAGTATTTCAAAAGGGGCTATGCGTATGCCAGCCTTTTATGAGACCAACACAAGAATCCATAGGTATAATTTTCGGCAATGGAATAGGCACTCGGGAACAATGGTGATCAAGTGCAGTATGAGAACCTAAACAGAGACTGTGTTACGCAGAAGATGAGGCTGTAAGAGAGGAATTTGCAGATGGCTGCTACCGAATTGGAGGGTATATTCTCCATTGTAGAATCATGGCTTTTTGGAAGGTCTGATCACATACTAGTTGTTTTTGTCATTTGCAAAAGTTGATTGAATTCATTCTTCTGGGAGATGCTCTCTCCCCTGCACTTGTCCTCTTGAGATTAAGGCTGGAGTGAGGTATATGAAATCACGTCTCCACTATAAGGGAAAACGATTATTTGTATGAATGCGTCTCAGACATCCATCAAGTGTCTGTAATATTAGTTTTGGATGATAGATTTCTTTGCACTATTGGTTACTGAGAATTTTTTGTGATTGTCATTATTTAATATGCACTGTGGTACCTATTGTGTTTTGGCAAAAAGTGTGAAAACGTGAGTCATTTATGTGTTGCTGATTACTGTGCTCTGGATCGATCTGTATCTCCCTTCGCGTGCGTTCACACTCTCTTGCTCTCAGTGTAAAGTACATTTCAGTCCAGTGTTGGTTCTGTTTGCTGCATTCATACTAAGGAATTTTTCATAAGCATTTTTGAAGCTGTCTTGGTTCTGCTTCCAGAAGGCATTTTTTCTAACAAGGAAGAGGAGGTAGTTTAGGTTTGATGTAGTTTGGATTTTACAGGAGGTGAGGGAGGAAGAGGAAGAAAAATGCTCTGTGGGATCTAAATGACTCTTGCTATGCAGTTTGCTTGCAGTTCAATGGAGTTAAATTGATCAGAGAATTCAGAGGTAGTTGGGGGATCCATTGAATTCAGACCAGCTCTACAGATTGTCGTCACGGCTAAAGGGAAACACAGATGAATGTCTGACAGGCACAGTAACAAATGTTTTTTGTAGTGTGTTCTGCGCCTCTGAGGAAAGGACCAGACTAGAACACGGGTCTTTGGGACTGCAGCCCATTATATTTTCCACGGGGATTCTTGGGGACTTAGATGCGACACCAAGGGAATGTTTGTTGGCACATGCAGTTCAGGTTGAACCTCTCTAGTCCAACACCCTCGGGACCTGATCGATGCCAAACCAGAGAATTTGCTGAACCGTGGGAGGTCAATATTGTAGCGAGCAGGTCTCTCTTTATTTTTATCTCGCCAAGGCTTGCAATGCCGCCTAGCCAAGGCTTACCGGCTCTCTTCATAGAATCATAGAATATCAGGGTTGGAAGGGACCTCAGGAGGTCATCTAGTCCAACCCCCTGCTCAAAGCGGGACCAGTCCCCAATTAAATCATCCCAGCCAGGGCTTTGTCAAGCCTGACCTTAAAAACTTCTAAGGAAGGAGATTCTACCACCTCCTTAGGTAACGCATTCCAGTGTTTCACCACCCTCCTAGTGAAAAAGTTTTTCCTAATATCCAACCTAAACCTCCCCCACTGCAACTTGAGACCATTACTCCTTGTCCTGTCCTCTTCTACCACTGAGAATAGTCTAGAACCATCCTCTCTGGAACCACCTCTCAGGTAGTTGAAAGCAGCTATCAAATCCCCCCTCATTCTTCTCTTCTGCAGACTAAACAATCCCAGCTCCCTTAGCCTCTCCTCATAAGTCATGTGTTCCAGACCCCTAATCATTTTTGTTGCCCTTCGCTGGACTCTCTCCAGTTTATCCACATCCTTCTTGTAGTGCGGGGCCCAAAACTGGACACAGTACTCCAGATGAGGCCTCACCAATGTCGAATAGAGGGGGACGATCACGTCCCTCGATCTGCTCGCTATGTCCCTACTTATACATCCCAAAATGCCATTGGTCTTCTTGGCAACAAGGGCACACTGCTGACTCATATCCAGCTTCTCGTCCCCTGTCACCCCTAGGTCCTTTTCCGCAGAACTGCTGCCTAGCCATTCGGTCCCTAGTCTGTAGCTGTGCATTGGGTTCTTCCGTCCTAAGTGCAGGACCCTGCACTTATCCTTATTGAACCTCATCAGATTTCTTTTGGCCCAATCCTCCAATTTGTCTAGGTCCCTCTGTATCCTATCCCTGCCCTCCAGCGTATCTACCACTCCTCCCAGTTTAGTATCATCCGCAACACTTCACTAACAAAGTGTTAGTGTTGTTACACAATTTTACTGTATTGGCAAAAGGAAATAAGTAGATAAAGCATAAAAAACCTGAAATAAAATATGCTGGCCCATGGATGTTGCTGGACTAGAGCGGTTCAACTTGTATAATTCAGGCAACTGCCTCAAGATAAAGGTGATGTTTGTCTGAACAACTTTGTTCATTCTTTTACCATAATCTGGTAAAACTGTGATATTGGGCTCCCCTTAATAATATGGGGAAATACTTCTCCTAATGTAAGCTGCCCAGCGTTGTTTCTGACCGTGCAAAACCAGACCTAAAACTAGTGACTTACACCAGTGAAGGCTGCTGGGAAGTGATGGTTGGGAAAACGCTTCCTGCTTTCAGTCCACAGAAGCTGGTGGCAGGAGGAATGGTGTAGCAGAGAGAGCACTGGACTGAACCTCGAGAGACTGGGTTAATTCCTGTGTGACTATGGATAAATCAGTGTCTTTTTCTCTCTGTTTCTATCTGTAAAATGGGGCTAGTATGGAACTACCTCCCGGGATAAATATTCATTAGTGATTGCAAAATGCTCCAGTACGACAGTGATGAAGGCCAGAGAGAGAGTGTGAAGTCAAGTCTAGCCCCCAGACTAGGTAAAATGATTTTACTTACCGTATTTACAATGCATACAGGTTGATAGAAATGTTTCATAAGGTGGTGACTCATTTGTGACTAAACAGGGAGAGCGAGCGAGCTCTGAAAGGCGTTGTGTTAAACCCCCATTAATATAAACCTCACATTAATTGTGAATCCATCAGCACATGTTTAGCCAGCTGCATGTGTTAAACAGCCTGATAAAGTAAAACAATGCCTTGTTACCAGTCCCATGTTTGCTCCAAGTAACTATCCCTCTGCGAAAAAGCAGTGTCAGTGGAAGGAAACCTAATGCTAAGGTCCTGGGTGTCTGTAATGAAGTATCCAGCTGAAGTTTAATCAATGGCAGGCACTATATGCCCAACAGAACGATGGTTTTCCGGGGGCTTCTCATTTAGATCTTTCCACCTTTTTTTTTTTTAAAATCTCCCATTTCCTACCAATCTGAATTTCGTTGGAAAAACGAGAAGCCCAGTTAAGCAACCATTTCAAACTTTCTTACATGTCTTTTTAACCACAATCACCTTAGTATCTAGGCGTGGATATTTCAGTTGCAGCTTCTCTGAAACTTTTGACTGGTGGGAAATTGGTTCATCATTGGTCCCCTAATCCTGAATCAGCAGTTAAAGTTTTGCTTCTTCTACCCACCTCCTCCTCCCCCTGCTCCTTGCTTGTATAGTATGTTTACTAAAGGATTCCTCTACCTTCTGATGAATTGCTCAAATCTCAAGCTGCCATGACCGCTCACCTCAAGAGTAGTGACTGAAATGATGGCCCATCTGCAATGAGTTGGTGGGCAAAGTCCACTTCCTGGTGGACAAATGTTCTTGTTGGGAAAAAATATCCTCCTCCTCATTACAATTGGGCCATTAGCTGGGAAGCCAAGGACTTCTCCTTTCTTCTCTAATGGGGATCTCTCCCAGTTGGGATGGGGTCAGGATGTTTGTACTGCCGCCGCCCTGTGTTTTAACTGTTCTTTGGGTAAGTTTGAGTTTCCATGGCTCAGCCCAGCATCTTTCAGCCAGCACTGCATTAATTTTTCGAAAAGTTTTTATTGATAATTGGCTCCACTTCAGGGCTCAGGGCTTCCACAGTTTTTCTTTCTGCTCCATCAGGAATGATAAAGCTGCCTCTGGGTTTGGCTGATATGATGCACGTGGTCTGGGGCTGATGGTTTTAGACTAATTCCTGCTGCTTAGCCTGCCTACCTTTTTAATCGCGGTCTGCTCTCCACTGCTGCTCTCAGCTACTTTTGGCTTTTAACTTTTGCACAGGATCACAGGTGTGGTCTTTGGGTCTTAGCCGGTGAGACCAGCTTAAACTGATCATCGTGATGACCCTCGTTAGCCCATAAATGACAATGAGGTCCGAGCCTGGGAGGTGATGAGCACTTGTAACTCCCATTGGAGCCAGAGGGAGTTGCCAAGTACTAGCATAACTTTTTGCTTTAATCAGCTGTTTATAATGTAGCTCCGAAGGGAGAAGGACCCCATGAGGACTGAAGGCTTCCGTCAGAGAAGCAGAATAGGCTATCGAAGGACCATCATGCTCTGTGTATTTTATTTCTTACGCCTTAGGCCAGACTCACTGACGTTTAACGGCAAAAAATTCCCATGCACTTCCCTGGGGCCAGGATTTCACCCCCTGTATCTGGCCTTTTGCACACAGTGTGGTGAAAGGAGTCTTCTCCCCCCTCCACATGCACATTTGCACCCCCACAGGGGCCAGGCTCCCTATGCTCTTGTGCACCAGAGCTACCTTCTTTCGAGTGGCCCCACACATGCCAGCCACTCCAAAGAGGCGGGGCCATGACATAGTCTCCTCCTCCTCTTCACGTGCCCTTGGAATGGGGAGCACCTACCTGGTTTAGCCGTGGGCATGGGTCCCACTGGTCATGTGAGCTCTGTACCGCTGACCAATGCAAACCAGTATTTGTCAGGCCTGACCTGGCCCTCTTATGCAAGCTGTTTTGTTCTTTTTCAAGCCCTGACCCAAGTCATGTGAGGTAAAGTTAGTGCGTGGGAATAATAGCTCTCTTGCCCATCTTAAATGTAATTTCATGTATTACGCAGCCATGGTCGGTAAACTTCCATATCAATGTTGTCAGGCTATCATAACTCCGCGATGAAGTGTAACTGGGGCAGCGTCTGTATAATTTTCTGTTGCAATGAAATATTATGGTGCTTTGAAAATTGGAAACTTTAAGGGACGGAGCTGGAGTGGAGGAGGCGCTCTCGATCTTTAATGAGCTGCTGACAGCAGCTCATATTTCAAGAATTTCTTTGTAGGCAGACATCAGGGAAACCGGATCAGATTCGTTCCACGTAATTGTCTCGGTGGCATCTTTGTTACTCGATGATCTGTGTTTTGTAAACAGTGCGGCCACAAAGGTGGCAATAAAAAAACAATTAAAATATTACTTTCTTTAGCGTGAATGAAATATGGATGCAGGGTCCCCTGGCCCCATCAGCTCCATGGAGAGTCTACTGCATTAAACATCTGTGAGCAGCAGCCTGAAAATAATTCACATGCGAGCAGATGAAACCTTAAATACCCTTTATGGGCTCAGGCTGGAGAAGAGAGCACCTACCTCTGTGTACTTGTGCAGTTTCAATTTGGGAGCTTTGCTCAGGCAAGCTGGGGAATAACAATCTTGAGTGGGCCTGTTTACCGAGAGAGCTTCCTGGATCAGATTGTGTTTTCAGCACTGGTCAGTTCTAATCAATGGCACCTCTGAGGTTGTGCATACGAGTGCCAGGTGTTCTTTCAGAGAGGCCACTTAGAGTGGAGTGGAGCCTTGACGAAAATGGGGTGCATAATTGCAAATACTAGCACCTCCCATGCTTTAAAACCATCTTTTTTAAGTATCTGGCTGTGTGTTAACTTTATCCTGTTGGAGGTGGATGGATGGCATGCTCTGGACCAGGTGAGATGCATCGGCACTGCAGAGGGACGACCAAACTACTGCCCTGCTGCAAATTCCTTTTTGCTCTCTGCTCCGCTGATGTGGCCTTCCCAGTGCACCCTACCCCTTAACGCAGGAAGGAGCCTGGTTAGGTTAATGATAATCAAATGGCATTTGTAAAGACTTCAGTGGTGGCTGCTGGTTATGCAATATGTGGGAGAGGTAGAGCGTTCTTGGAGGAAGGCTGTGGATCTCCTTATGACCTGAAATTGATGAGAGTTAGGGTCTTGCCATTGAAGTCATGTTGGCAGAACCATCGCAGAGATCTCCCCACATAACACACACAGCTCCCCCACATAACGCAAAGCTATGGAATGGCCCAGCATCAGAAAGGTGTGGCGTTTGGGTCCTTTGAAGACTAGAATTAGAGGTGGCACTTGGGTATAGGACTGGGACGTGGAAGTGCTCTGGCAATGGGTTCATTGGAAAGCTTATAGCCTGTTTCCTGTCTCTGTTTCTCTTTTCTCCATCACAGTTCACAGATCAGAGTGCATGCTAGGAGAGCCCTTGCTTTCTACACCCGGACAAGTGAAACCGTCACCACCCACGGCCAGAGCAATTACAGATGCTAGCAACAAGCCCTGAAGCAGATTATCCTCTTCTCTGTCCCTGTCCTAAAGAGACAGATCATGAGACTCTTGTAGGCTTTCCTGCCTGTGCCTTGGGTGTGTGTGTCCCCTCCTCCGTTTCACTACTCAGCATGAAGGCGGGTGGTCTGAAGGACTGAGGCTGCCATCTGCATTTTGGCTTCCAGGGTCATGCATGAACCTGCTACTGGTCACTTGTATGTGAAGTTTCTGCTGCATTCATTGCATCTGAAATTAGTTGCTGGGCTTTGTCGTCTATCTAAATACAAATGACGGGAATTTGGACCTGGTGGACATCTCTGAAAATTAAAGCCACTTCCTATCTTATCTCAAATTCATATTCAAGCCAAATCTAAAACAGAAGGACATTGTTTTCCACCCAGGGATTGTGTGGGGAGCTCTCCCTTCTCACCCAGAGGCCAATGTGCATTTTGCATTTTGCGTCTCATGGTTTAGGAAGTCCCCCAGACAATCGGGGTCTGCCCCTCACCTGAGTTATGGCCTTGTCCCAGGCAGGTCGCTCTGAATGGAATAGCACATGGGCTGCCCCGTTCTGTTGTTCTGTGTTGTGCTGTTCTAGGGCACAGCTGAGCCCTGGGATGAAAGAGCCATCCTTTGCTGTCGTTTTGAGGCATGTCATGGGACTGAAAATTGGTAACTGGTAGGAGAGAATGAATGGTGGATTGTGCGCAATCCTCCTCCTGATCTCTGAATTGTGTAGACTTGAACTAAATAAGTGTTTTCAGGTATTCTGTGTCTTTTAGCTGGTGTGGTTAGTGACCGGCTCTGCTCCATTGCTCAGCTCCTGCTGTGTGAATCCACAGCGTCTTGACAGATCTGTGTGCCTCTAGGGTGTGTGTAGGCATTTATGTAGGAGTGAGAGTGGTTTTGAAAAAGTCCTAGGATGGTGATTGCCCAGGACAACTCAGTGTGAGTTGGCTCCATCTGCCGGCATGGTGATGTAACTGCTGCATGGGCTGGAATATAGGAATTTGAGGGGGAACCTGCCAATTTTCAATATCGCTGCCTATTTTTCAAAAAGAAAATGTCTTGTTCATCAAAGGGCTGGGGAGAGCCAGCTAAAGAATTCATAGCTGCTAATAATGTGCAAATTAGGCACAAGTTGATGGTCTAAAGTGGTCTTCGTATTCAGACTTTGACACAGAAGTGTCTGATCAGGAATTTCCTGTGAGCGTGAGATTAGACTTGTGAGTGATCTAGTTATTTTAAAAGCCAGAAGTGGAGGACGTTGTCTGTCAGAGGCTATTCCAGTGTGGGAGGCTTGTACGCTTTCTGGAAGGCTACACTGGGGACACCAAGTCAGCACACTCAGTATTTTACAAATAAATAATTCATGGTCCCTTAGCTTTTGAATGACTTCTGCTCCATTGTGTTCTCATTACAGTCTGTTGCCGGTCACCTGATCGCTTTCATTCACGCATTGAAAATACAGGAACTTTTGCACAGTTGTTGCCTGTTTGGGGTGGAAATTTGAGCTTGCATTGATCAGTCTGTCACACTCCAGCCTCACGACCTCAATCTAAATTGAATTCTAAACGGCCGTGGGTTTTGAATTCTAAACGGCCGTGGGAGCAGCCATGGGTAGTGCTTGGCAGAATCTTACATGTTCGTTTTTTCTTATGAAGCACCATGACACTTGCTGTGGTGCCATTAAAAAGTAATAAATATGGATATTTAATACAATACAATAATACATATATATGGGTGGATCTAATGTACATGCACATACAAAGACGCACTCATTTTGTGTCAAATTTAACAGCAGGGAAAATGAGCTACAGAAGAGAATTTGCACCAAGTCACACAGGGAGTCTGTGGTAGATTTGGGAACAGAGTCCGGGTCTTCTGATTCTCATTCCTTCAGCACAAGCACATTTCCTGCTTTTCATTTTTGACCCTACTAGCCTGTCTAGGACCAAAAATGAAACTGGGTTTTCAGGATCCTGAGAGATTTGATGCATTGAAAATCCAGCCAATGGGTTTCTGCTTAGAACAAGAGTGGAAGCACTGTTGTGGTTCAGACCTGTGACACTTACTGAATTTCACTTGCTTTATTCTTTGTCAGCTTCCCACTTATCACCCATTACCATACCCCTCTAGTTCAAGAGTCAGTAACGTTTTGTGCAAATTGACCCTACCACCATCAGAGGTGCATTATCATATACTCAATGCTCATTCCGTGCAGTAGAAGAACAGAAGGCATATCTAACATGTCGGCATGGAGAATCTTTCTTTGAAAATTTCCCCATTTTTCTGGCCAGCTCTGTATGTTGTCACAAGGGGAATCACTCTGGTTCTGGGCTGTCAGAGTCCAGACTGTCCAATTCCTCCGTGGCAGATACAAGAAGAACAGCATCCAGCGCTGATCAGAAGGACGGCTGGCTAGACAACCCATCTCTGAAGATAGTAGTATTCTATAAGTGCCAGTGATGGCATCTGCAGTGACTTGCTTGCCGAGCATACAACCATGTGCCTTGGTAGAACTGCAGGGAATCACTTCTGCACGCTTAGAAGCCAATTGACTGTACTGTGTGCTGTGGGTTTGGTGAATTACCTATTAAACCAAAACTACTTATCGAGGGAAATCCTTGTTTGACCTTGAAGCACCACATCCTATTAATCTGTATCAGCTGCATTAACGTTTTAAATCCCCTTGCAGTGTCGTACAGGCCGTTTAAATGGCGCCATTAGCATAACAAGTTGCTGTTGAGTGGAATTCTTGTGAATCCGGTATTCCGTAGAGCTTCCTCGTCTCTGTATTGAGCCTTTCTTAGAATATTGATAGCCCAATTGAGAGGGTTCTGGGAAGGAAGCCTAATTGCCATTGCCTTTGTGGGAATCGGCATGTCGTCATCCAGTGTTCTTTGCTTATTTATTTGTAAAGGTTTTTAGCCTTTCAAGAGATGGGGGCTCCACCAGGGTTGAAAGGTTCCCGGCGCTAGCTGTGCAGTGGTATTCCCTCTTCTATAGATTTCTCAAAAGATGAGAGGGAAGCTAGGTGATTACATAGCCATTCACTGCAGGCTTCCAGGAGTCTGGTTACGAGGAATAGTGCATGTGCCGATCTAAAAAGCATATGCCCTTTCCGCAGATTATAGACAAGGGCTGCAATCTAATGTCTTTGCCAACAGTTTCTTTGAGTGCCGTGTAGATGCCAGTCATGACAGCTCCTGCCCCAAAGATCTTAGTCTAAAATAACGCGGACAGAGCGAAGATAAAATGCATTGGGAAAGGGTACTAACTTGGGATTAGTTTTCTTTTGATTTCCTTCCCCTCCAGTAAGGCATTGCAGGAATGCAGGGAGTGTTTGGTCTGACGTGAGTGTGGGTCTTGTGGATGAAGAAATTTTTTTTAGGAGTGATTTGAAAGAGGGCAGGATTGGCTTCTCTGGGACTGGGCGCTCACTCCATGCATCGGGCACAGTATGAGAACTTGCACGTCGGGAGGAGATGATAAATGAAGTGGAAGCAGCTCCTTAGTTGGGAGTTTGCATGTCAGACCCGCTGGCCCTTGCCCCTCAGAACCTCTCATTGTGAGTGTTAGAAAGAGTCACGTGGTATGCAGGAGGGTGGGGGGTGGTAACATCAGTTCCTGGAGTCAAAAATAGTAGCTTTTCCCCTACAGGATGTTAAAACAGCCGTACAATGAGACTAGACTATATAGTTTTTGTCTCTGCAATAAGTAAATCGGAATTACGAGGAAACTCGTATAATTACCTGGCCTGTTTGGGAGGCTTTGTTGTGCTAGCAATGAGGCCTAGGAGTGCTTGCTCGCTGCTTAAAAATACCTGCAGCTGATTGTGTAGTTAATTGAGGGCTCTGCATGGTATGTTTGTTGCCACCCGGACTGTATTTTGAGTCAGAGCAGCCTATGCCCTTCAAATGGCCCTCTTGGAAATCAGTGTAATTGATCAAGACCAATCGTGTTAAAATCCGCTTTCCAAAATGGATTTAGCTCTTTGTTTGCTACTGTCTAGCATTTGATGCAGCCTGGCAAAAGAGGGTTTTAACAAGTCAGCCCACAATTCCAGCGTCGCAGCGAGCATGAGGCGTCTGACCAGTTTGTGTATCCTAGAATTCCGCTGGCATTCCATAATTGCAGCTAGTATGCTTTGTTCTGTCTTTGGAAACCAAACACAAAGAGCCCTTGCCCCCCAAGCGATAAACCGGTGACTCTACATGTTCACTAACACGTGTGCCCCATGTTACGCTTCAGCAGTGGGTGCAAGGGCACGTTCAAAACCTGGTAGAAGCTCAAGGCCATTTACAGGGAGAGGAATTTACCACGGAAAACTTAGTGTAGTTCAAAGAGAAGGATTAATGAATAAATGAGATGTTGGCTTCTGTAATAATTTCCTGAAGGACGTGTGTTCATTTACTCGCTCAGTAAGAAGTAACTTCACAAATCCTCTTGGGAAGAGAGATTAAAGTAAATTGCAGTTTCCTAAATCTTTCTGCCAGCTTTCAGATGCTAAAAAGCAGGAGATATTCGGTTTTAACAGTCCAAGCTGTGTAGTGTTCCATCAGAATGATGCAGGTCACTTCACGTCTTAATTCTCTGCTTTATAGAAGGGAAAGCATCAATGCAGCCACTTATTAGCCTGATGCCACGTGCTTCATTTGATGGATGGCAAAGATTTAAATACCACGTCCTACTAATTTGCATTTTATGTAAATTGGCGGCACTGTGGATGGCTAGGAGTAGGTTAGCTCAAAAGAAAGAGAGCTGGAAATATTCAGAAATATTCACCATAAACACAGTACAAAGTAGATCCACGGTTGGATATTTTTTTCCATGTTCGCATGGAAGGACCTCGTTTCGTATGAATTGTGCATAAGAGGTCGCAAAGAGGGTATTGGCTGAATTCGGAGAATCTCTGACTCCCGAAAAAGGAGGAGGGCATTGACTGCTATTAAATCTGAAATTCATTCAGTTCCTTTTAAAGTTCTGTGGTCAGAGGTCTCTAATAAGGTACAGCTATGCCTATTTGTTCAGAAAATCCAATCTTCCAGGCATACAGCATTTCAGTATCTCCTTTGTAGCGGAACAGTATTTATAGCGTAATATTATTTATATCAATCCTTTTCCCCTCCCCACCCAGAAACCCAAGATTCTGCTTTGTTTAGATTGCACCAGCTTATTTGATATCAAACGTTGTTTTTAACCTGTTGGTTAAATATCACATCATTGGTCTAAACTCAAGGTCAGAACTACGAAATCAGTGTGCCACTGAGAATTTTTTTAAGTGCTGCAAAGATCATTTATAGTTTCAAGACATAATTTCCACCGGTTCTTTGTTTTGACGTGGTTATGTGAAGCCAGCCGTAGGTTACAGAGCAGGTAAATCTTTGACTGTACTAGATGTTAGGCTGTTGAAATAGATTTTAAAAGATCAGGATCCCGATTCACAGCTGATCGAAAGAAAAAAAAAATGGAGGGGGGGTCAAACTGAAAATGAATTTTCTCAAAACTTTCACTGAATCAGAAACCCCCCAAAAAGTCATTTTGCAGTCAAATCATTTTAATTTGGGGGAATTTTTAAGGATATTTCAAAAC
Organism: Caretta caretta; assembly: GCF_965140235.1. Taxonomy (NCBI): domain Eukaryota; kingdom Metazoa; phylum Chordata; order Testudines; family Cheloniidae; genus Caretta; species Caretta caretta. The sequence continues at coordinate 4,334,377 of NC_134219.1, forward strand.
AAAAAGTCATTTTGAATTGGGGGGAGCCCATTTCATTTAGAAAAAGTCAAAAAGGAAACAATTAGATTTTTTTTTTTTCAGATATTTTGGGGGCATTTGTCAACCAAAACAATGTGGCAAAATTGACACATATGGGAAATTTCAGTGTCACCAAATCTGCCGCCTCCTCTTCTTCCCCCTCCCCCATAAAAAAGTGTTGGCTACAAAACGTGGCCCAGTTCTGCGTAGAGCGCACAGTGCGGTGCCTGATGATGCCATGTGCCCTGTTTATGGGTCTCAAACGAAGCTTTGGGACTATTTAGGATGAGTGGCTTTTGTGCTGCGAGACATGAATGTTTGATCAAGGCAGTGTGAAGTGTGCACCACTCCGTTGCGGCATCACAGGCCAGATCTACACAATGCTGATGGATGGGAGAGCTTGTTGTTGCTCTGTCGCTTGCCACTAACAAACTGCACGCACTGGAATGGACTTTTTTCCCTCTGCAACGTTAGCTGGGTTTGGAAGCCAGTCTATGAAATCCGGTACAGGGTCCCTGCCTCATTCCTCTCTCTGCCTGAAAACGGCTTGTTGCATCTCCATAGGAATTTCCTGGAAATGTATTTTCTTAAGTAAACTCAAACAGTGGGTGAGTGGAGAGATGGTTGGGTTCCAGGCACTCCGCAGAGAGCATCTTATCAAAGAAAAGAAGGCATGGAATAAACTATCAGATAACAAGGATGCCCAGGAGCAATAATAGAAGGGTGGGGAGCACTGCCATGAATGTGTGGATGGCTGCTTATTATGAGCTCTTTTGAGCTGGTCAGGGAGAGGACCCTACACAGGACAAGGAAGGGAATGTGTGAATCATCCCCAGAGCAGTATTTTCTCCTCCACGCCCTCCGAGCGCACACATTATTCTAGGGCTTGTCTAAATGGGGACATCCAGGAAAGTTAATTTGAAATAACTAATGGTGTCAATTTGAAGTGGATCAGTTAAACAACATTAGACCCCTGTGTGAACACCCGCATTTTGAATTAGAGTGGCCCTAATTTGGTTTAGTTGAATTCACTTCCAAAGAGAAGCAAAACCAAATTAAGGCCACTTTAATTACCAATGAGGGTGTTCACACAGGGATTGAATGTGGTTTAACTGATCTACTTCACATTGACACCTTTAATGAATTTGGATTAATTTTCTTGGATGTCCCCATGGAGACGAGCCCTTAGTCTAGTTTCCCTTCCCTTGCTCTAACCCTGTATTCAAATCGTACAGGCCTAATCCATCCAGGAGGGTTTAGCTTTGTCTGTTTCAGGCACCTTTTTAAAGCGATGTTTCAAAACAAAGATGTGAAGTGGGGCTGCCTAGATGTGTCTACGTGGAATGATTCAGCCTCTCCTTATGAGGGAGCAAAGAAGAGCAGTGGAAAGGAGCCACCTTTGCTATAAACACAACAGCAGCTGCACACAGGTCCCTGATGCTGGTGAAAGATGATGGGATTGGTAATCCCAGAGGCTGAATTCCTCCATCCTCTGCACCAGTTCAAGCCTCCCCACCAAAGTGCTTCGTCCCTGCTGCTGCAGCGGGAGGAGGAAACCCATTCTCCATGGCTTGTGCAGTCCCTGGCTTCTGGCTGAGAATGCTGATAAGGGAGATGATTTGTGCTGCTGTAGTGGTCTATCTTGTTCTCTTGACCCATCCACTGGGAAGTGGATTGAGAGCCACCAACGCATTTCACATAGCAGGTGCTGTGCGGCCATCGGTTGGTAACAACTTTGGGTCACTCTCATGCTGGGCTGGCATTGAACCAGTGACTTATAGATGAGAAGGCTCCATACTCTCTCTTGCTGAGCTATCTTCCTGACTAGTGTGACAGTCCGCTCCTTCCGTGGCCTCTTTGATAGCAACCCCTGTCCTGGGAAAATTACAGTGCTTTTGTGGCACAAACCCTTTCAAAACAGTTATGAAGCCACCTTAGCATAGAATTCAGAGTGCGTGCTTCCAATTCATATAATAATCCCCTTCCCCTGCCTTGGACAATATCACACAGTTTGCGGCTTTCCCTTTGGAGCCTCTGCCACTCATGACATCTCTGCTTTTGCAGAGATTTCTGCAAGCCATCCCTCTGATGCTAGCTGACTGCCTGTTCCTTATTTACCTTTAATAAATTCAGTTGCAATTGCTCCATACAAAATGCTCCTATCTGGCCTTTCTGCTGTATGGGTCCCTCAAGGCTAATTATGAGTCTGCAGGGAGTGGAGTAGGATAGGGTTTGAATGGCGCACCAGTGAAATGGCTTACCCATGTAAACCTGAAGTCTAATCCAGTCATCTTGGGCTATTTATTCTGAAGTTGGTTGTTACAAACGACCTCTAAATTTCTGCCAGCATTACATAAGCCATGTGCCTAGTTTAGTGCCTTGGAGAGTTACAAAGAGCATCCGATGCCTGACGTGGGGGACTCAGCATGTTTTCCAATTTAGAAATGATTCTGCTAGATACTGTGTGTTAGATGATCCTTGGTATTTTTCCTGCCCACATTCTTCATTACTAGAGGCTGTTTATTTTCCCACTTGGAATGATGCTTCCATTCCTTGTAGCTCATCACTGGCTCGAGTTCCAACAGGTAAAGCGTACGACGGGGAGGCAGGAGTCATGCATCCCGTTTCCCACTCGGCTACTGGCGAGCTCTGCGATCTTTATTAGATAGCTTCTCTGTGACTCCGCTTCCCCATCTGTACCACGTTACATAAAATTAATTCTAATGGAGAGATCCTGTTTTCATGAAAATCCCCCTTCATTATGCACCACAATGAAGAATAGATGTGATATTGAAACAACTGTTTTTCAAGCCTACTCTCCCAGAACGGTTTCCGTGTAATTTTAAAGTAACGTGGAATCACTGGAGTTAGAAATGGAGGAGACCTGTTAGATCGTCCATCTCATCCTCTGGGTCACTAGGTCGGGCTATGGCATGACTTCGCTTGCTTTGCCTAGTCTAGGCCCAAGTGACGGCACTTTCACCACTTCCTTCCGGAGACTATTTGACAGTCTAATGCAACTTTATGGAAACGAGACCTGAGTGTCAGATCCCCAACTGGGATCACAGAACATTTCCAGAGTGGAGAAATAATGGTGCCAAGGTGCATTGCGGTGGGTGAGCATTTACACCTGAATAAATGTCCTTAGCTGACCCTTCCTAATGCTCCTTTTCCTAATGCTCAGGGTATTTGTGTGTGAGGGGGCTTCTCAGCCGCAGCCCAGCTTCTTCTTCTACCTGCCCTAGCATTGAAGTCTTTACTCTGTGGTTTATACCATCAGTCTGTCGCTGTTTGAGATACCGAACAAACATGGATGGCTTGGCTTATGAGCCCTTTGAGCCACGTTGAACCAAACCTTGGCTCGCTAATAGCCAAGGTCTCCACTTTTGCTTTGAGACTTTGGGGTTCATTTGACCCTGAAACTCGCAAGGGGGGGCACGTTTTGCAAAGGGGAGGTACAAACCCAAAGGAATATTTGCTATAAGAGCTGTGATGAGCAGAGCTCCCGTTAGAACCCCAAGGCAGAACGAACCGGCAGAAGCTAGGCTGTGAACAAGCGGTCTGTATTTCAGCGCTGTTTGGTGATAGGTTTGCTTTGTGCAAACTGTGGAAAGCTGTGACTACTTTTCTCCCGGAATCTGAAGGCTTTCTCCCGTAGAGAGAGCCTTATTTCAGCTGGATCGTGCCTTTCTTAGCTGCATCGCTGGCAACATTTGACGCTGCTTGTGCCCCAGGGCTTCAACCGCCAACATACACAATGGTTTTATCCTGGGGAACGGGGGAGCATTTTGGAGGGTGATTCCCCCCCCTTCCCTTAAAAAAAAAACTTCCCTTGCCCAGACTGTTCATATTCTTTCCCTACGTTCAGAGTCTGTCTCTGAAGACAACTCTTAGAACTTCTTCGGAAGGGAAAGAGACGATGAAATACATTGGAAGGGCTCGGCTTCCCAAAGCACTCTGTTCCTATTTAAGACCCTAGGTGACGTGGTCAGAGTTTCAGAAACACTTGGAGCTCCTTGGGTGAGACTTTGAAAAGGTCAGTGGAACTTGGGCTCTTAAGTACTCTGGCAAATCCTACCTGTTGAGAACTGTAAGAGCTGCCAGGTGCTGAGCAGCCTTGAAAATCTGTTCTGAAAGCATGAAACCTGTTCTTTCCATGGCGCTGTCTATGCTAGAAGCTGGGGGAGAGGGGTGGTTCGCCTGCTTGCGTACACATACTTGTGGTAGCTCAATGAGCCAGCATGAGTACAAATAGCAATGTAGCCAAAGTAGCCTGGGTAGCAGCTGTGGAGGCATGGCTGAGCCGTGGTGAGAATGTACCACCAGTTTCAGGCAAATTTGTGCTCGGCACAGCTAAGCCATGCCGGTGCTAACGAAGCGATATCATTTACACTCATGCTAACGCTATTCAGGCTACTCATGAGTAGGCTTACATGAGCAATGGAATCTCACCCTAGCTTGTAGTGTAGACGTAATCTATTAGCAACCTCTTCCCCACCCCATACTATCCACCATTCTGCCTTCACTGTTGAGGACTCAGTTTAAGTCAGAGGAGACATTAAAGCAATAACTATGCATAATCATTCCAATGCTTTCACTAAATAGCGACCTAAGAGTTACAAAACCTTGGGGCAATTATATTAACATGCAGAATAATTACAGCCTAACTAATAACGGTAATGTAAATAACTAATAGATACGAAATCATTGTTTAACAGGGAGAGGATTGCCCCACAAGGCCTTCTGAAACGGAATTAATTATTCATAAAGCACTCTGAAAGCTGTGACGTGAGTCCATGCCAAGGAGTGTTGTTAATAACCAAAGCAACAAATATTAACGTTTGGTATTGATTCAGTGTTTGAAATGTTTGCATTTGTTCTGAGTTTTCCAGGCAACTCTCCCCTAGCTCCATTGTGCTCATTAATTTGGCAGTGTAGCTCGCTGATGGGGTTCTTACTGATTGAACAGCTGAATTGCCATTGTGGCAGCAGCTGGACAAATCTGGTGGCTGCTAATCTCTTGCTTTCTAATCTCCCGTGTCCAGTGCTATAGCTGCGGCTTGCTCCTCAGGGGTATTCTAGTTAATGCATGTTCTCCTGTCCATTGCTGTGGTACCTTGCTTACAAAATAAAACACCCCGATCCGATTCCACAAGAACAAGCTGCCAGGTTTCCCTGTAACCTCCTGGCTTTCTCTAGAGTCCTTCTGGCTGCTGCTGCATTTGAACATGAGAATGACATCTATGTAAAATAGAAAGCAGGAGCTGGGGGTTGCAGCCTGTCTAGGAAACAGAGGAGTACCTTGATCTGTGACTTGCTGTTGTCAGGTACAGCTTACAGAGATTCTGGGGACAAGGCATGGCCTCTCTGTCTTTGTCCTTGACATCATCTTCTTGTTCTTTACTCCTGACGTTTTGCCTTCTGTATTACAAGCTTCTTAAGAAAGGAAAATGAATTTGAATTTCAAGTCCTGCTTTTGTCTCATGGGGAGCTTTTTACAGCATTCTGTAGGAATTCTACAGAATTGCAGCATTCTGTAGTAGGAAAGAATTCTGCTGCTGTGTCTCGCTCTATATTACCCAGGACACGGTGTATGAATTGAACTCTTTTAGGTTTGTTCACCTGCTTTCTGCTACTTGTCAGTTTGTGATGCTCGTTATTTATTACTTCTGGGATTTCCAAAGAAGTCTGAAGGCCAGTCCACACTTGTAAATTAATTTGGATTAAGGTAGGAAGTAAAGGAGGCCATTTGCTGCTCTAAATTAGACAGATTAACCCAATTCTTAATAACTCAGTCCATGCTGGGTGGGTTTGTCCAGGGAAGGAGGAAGAATAATAGAGACCAGGGGAAGGCCGTGCTGCTGTTAGCAGAACAGAACTTCACCAGGGAGAGCGATCATGTACTGTGTTTTGCTTTTGCATATTTCTTATTCAAAGAAGTGGAGGTTTTTAAAAGCAATTGACACATTCATGGAACTGGGGTGAATGCTACTTCTGGAGGACAAGCAGGCAAATCTCTGAGGAAATAACGCTGCTGAATCCCTTGCGAACTCTCCTTTCGTTCACAGAGGTCGAAGGAACAGGGTTTTAAAGATGGCTTCCCAATGGAAGATTTTTTTAATGTAAAAATTATCAGCTCAGTAATGAGCATGTTGATAAATTCCCAGGAATTTGTCATGGACCTGCACCACCTAATGGCTTGGTGCTGCACTGGGAGCCAGGAACTTGCTGAAGTCTAATCCCAGCTCTGACACCTACTTCCTCTGTGGCCTTGGCCATGTCACTTAAATTCTCTGCCTGGATTCCCCCTATAAAATCATACTTGCATCGTGTGGTGGTTGTGAAGATTATTGAATGTTTGTAAAGTGCTTTGGAAACTGAAAGAGCTATAGTAGTGCCGTGAATAATTGTAGGGTCCATGGCTTTGAGATGTGCACTCAGCAGAGTCTTACTGCCTTCCGGACGCATGGTTAAGATGCATCTGTTCACACAAACAATTCTCAAGTAAATGGGCGAAAACCCACACTACCGATGCTGCACCGAAAGGGTATTTGTGTGGAAGAGGAAGGGGGCAGAGAAGAGCTCATCCATTTAGACAGAACCCAATCTATCCCTTTAAACTGGGAAGTGTCCAGATAACATTGGGAGGGGTTTACCGACAGTGCAAATATGATAAGATGATTTGACAGGCTGCATAGGCCAGGAGTTAGTTGCTCATACAAGCCAAAGCACGAGGATCATGTGTTTAATATGCAAGGGAGCCCTTGGCATGCCATGATCCTCGCATGTTGCATGCACATGTAATGCATGTTCCTTGCTTAGCTGCTCCTTGCTTCTTCCATGCTTAACTCTTGCCCTATGGCCAATATGAACATAGCCTGCATCAAGGAAGCAAGAAGAACTGGGCTTGGGAAGGGCAGTGGAGATGCTCCATCCCCTGAGCCACCAGGCGATCGGTTGTGTTCCTTCTGAGATGCACGTCATCTATGAGTGGGAGGGGAACAAGACCCCCCTGCCCACCAGCTGATTGCCTCTGGTGTGGAAGGAAGAGCGGCAGGAGTGGGGAAGTGTCTATCCCACCTTTCCAATGAGTAGAAAGGTTGCTATGGCAGCAGTGGTTGCTGGAATCAATATACTGGCAAAAAAACCCTTTTTAGTTGCCTCTGGTATGTTGCATCTTCTGTGCCATCATCTGAGTCCCATCAAGGTTTGTTTCTGAAGCCTCTGAGTTAACAGAAGCCTGGGAGCTGGGGGATGCTTTGCCACGTAAATACAGCCTAGCCTTTGTACTGGGTCTTCATTCACAAAGGAGGCAGGCTTGGTAGTCTTGGACCAGTTGCCCTTACCCCTTTTAGCATAACACCCCAAGAGAAGGGCTAAGGAGCAAGGTTTGGGCTGGGCTTTGGTTATGGAGGCTGAACGGGGGGCAAGGATTTAGGGACACAGCAATCTTGCCATCTGTCCTGGTGAGACTGCAGCCCCAAATGGAGTGGGTGGGGAAATCTGGCAAGAATAGCTGATCACATATGAGGTCTCTTTCATCTTGAAATCCTGTGTGATCCGAGTGAGAAGGGTCAAGCTGAACTTCATTACCTTATTGTAAGTGTCTTCTGTTTAGTAAAGCTAAACATGGATTTGTCAAATCGGGTCAACCGAATATCCTTCTTTGACAGAGTAAGAAGTCTTGTGGATAGGGGAGAAACAGTAGATGTGATATATCTCGACTTCAGGAAGGCTGTTGATACTGTCTCACATGACTTCCTCATAAGCAAACTAGGGATATATAGCCTACATGAATCTACTATTGCACAGTTGATTGGAAAATGGTACTCAAAGTAGTTCTCAGTGTCTCACTGTCAAGTTGGAAGGACATATCAAGTGGGGTCCCACAGGGATCTGTCCTGGGTCCAATTCTATTCAATGTCTACAGAAATGATTTGGATAATATCAGAGAGATTACACTTTTTGCGGATGATACCAAGCTTGCAGGGTTGCTGGTGGGGGAAGGGGGTTGCCAGAACTTTTGAGGACAGGCTTAGAATTCAAAATTATCTTAACAAATTGGAGAAATGGTGTGAAATAAATAGGATAAAATTCAGTAAAGACAAAGGCAAAATACTCTCCTTGGAAGGAATAATCAATTCCTTAAATATAAAATGGGAAACGACTGCCTACGAAGGAGTACTGCAGAAGAGGATCTGGGAGTTATAGTGGATCCCAAACTAACAATGTAATACTGTTGCAAAAAAAAATATTCTGGGGTGTGTTAGCAGAAATATTGTTAGCAAGACATGGGAAGTAATTCTTCCAGTCTACTCAGCACTGATACGGCCTCAACTGGAGAATTGTGTCCATCGGGAAAGACATGGACAAACTGGAGAAAATTCAGAGGAGAGCAACAAAATGATTAGAGGTCTAGAAAATATGACCTATGAGGAATGATTGAAAAAACTGGTTTTGTTTAGTTTGGAGAAGAGAAGCCTGAGTGGGGACATAAGTCTTCAAGAGGAGGGTGATAAAATTGTTCTCGTTATCCACAGAGGACAGGACAAGAAGCAATGGGCTTAAATTGCAGCAAGGGAGATTTAGGTTAGCTATTAGGAAACCCTTCCTAACTGTCGGGGTAGTTAAGCACTGGAACAAATTAGTTAGGGAGGTTGAGGAATCTCTGTCATTGGAGGTTTCTAAGAACAGGTTGGGCAAATACCTGTCAAAGATGTCTAGATAATTGGATTGGGCTAGGTGACCTATTGAGGTCCCTTCCAGTCCTATATTTTTATGATTTCTCTGAAACTCCAGGAAGGGGGTGAATGTCACCTCTATGTAGCGTGTGGGCTGTGTCTGTGGACTGGGATTCCTGCTCATGTTACGTTCACAGGCCAGGGTGATGTTTAACCAGGAACATTTTGTTAAAACTTCCGTAAGGCTGTGTCTTCATGGCAAAACAAAGACAGTGTCTGTTTACCTAGAGAGAGGAAGGATGGTACAGTGGTCTGGGCACTAGCCTAGGACCTGGGAGCCCTGGGATCAAGTCCCTGCTCTGTCGCTGATGTCCTGTGTGACCTGTGGTAAGTCACTTAGTCTCTCTGGGCCTTGGTTCCCCATCTGTACAATGGGGATAATAGCATGGCCCTGCCTCACAGGGGTGAAGTGAGGATAAATACATTGAAGATTGTGAGGTGCCCAGATGCTGCTCTAATGGGGGGCATATAAGTTGGCCAGAGAGAGCCAGCTCAATGTAAAATCCTAGTTGAGACAAGGCATGGAAGCTTTTACCTCGAAATACCAGGTCGAGGTGAACCCCAGGTAGGAGGTATTGAGTTGAATAAAACCTTAAATTCTCAGGTAATCACAGGTGTCCAGGAGCTGGGGCTTTAACTGTGAGACCTGAGAAAATCATAAAAGTCGGCAGCACTGCAGTGGCTTTTCTGGAGGAGGGATACTCTTCTGTGAAAACCTGGAAGATAGAAGTTGATTGGCTTGGCTTCCACCGCGTTGTCCAATCTTAGTTAGTTTGCAGTTATTTTTAAATGAATAGGGGTTGGAGGGGGACTTGTCTAGAAACGGCTTTCTGATCCGTGCTATGCCCTGTAAGCTGCAATGAATAGTATTTAAAATATGAATCCATTTAATTTAACTCCCATCTTTCAGCTTGCCTAGTCTTTACAGAGGCATTGATAGGAGATGAGAGAAATTTTTGATGGGATATGGTAGGCTGTTCCACTTTCAAGTCTATCCTTTGAACTTAAAGCTTTCACGGTATTTGCATCTTTTTCATGCAAATTAACCAAACGTCGCAACCCTGGGTTTCCATGGGTACGTCTCTGCAGCCCGTGACAGTGAGCCTCCCAATCTGGGTCGACAGACTCAGGCTTGTGGGGCTCACATGACCCTGCTAAAAATGCTGTGTAGATCGTGCTTTGACGATGCAATTTGGGCCAAAGCCGGAGCGCCAGCTGGATCTGCAATGTCTACACAGCTGATTTGAGCGCAGTAGCACAAGCCAACTCTGTTGATCCAGCCATGGGCTGTGTTTGACTTACCCTGACTGGTCCTGTGTACGTAGATTGGCTTGGCTGTGGTGGCCAGCTGGTCCTCTCCCTCCACATCCAATGCTGATTTGGCCGAATGGTTTTACAATGAAAATAGACATCTTAGGGCAAGAAATGGGTCACCAAAGTCAGCGTGACATGATGGAGGCTAGTTTGAGAGCCAACAAAATAATTTGGAAGATCCTTATTTTCCTGTTGCCATGGAAACAAGGGGTCTTAGGCAAGAACTAATTTCTAGTTTCAGATCCAGACCATGAAAATGCAGGGCTGGCCTTCTCAAAAGTGTCTATAATAATTCTCTTGCGAGTTACTTTGCAGCATCATGTAAACAAAGCAGAGTCCACCGACTACTTTAATTTAAAAACAGCCAACCCAAACCTAGGGAAGCTTGGGTTAGTATCGCTGTCTGTAAACATAAATGGGAAAATGCCCTTTTTGCGTGCTCTTAATGCCAGGTGTTCTCTGTGGAGCCTCCTGCCTTCACAGATTTTTTTTTTTTTTTTTTTTACTGAAACACTTGACTGCTTTTTTAAAAATGATTTTGAGCCAGTCTCTCTTCTCCTTGATCCTTTCGCTTCAAAAGAAAAATCTCTTTGATTTTTTTTTTAATTCTTGTATATATTGTCCTCATCTGAGACTTTAGTGTCACAGCTGTTAGATAAATGACAGCAAAGCATCTCCTTCCAGACACAGTCACTGTCTCTTACATCCCATCATGCCTTCCTTTAATCTGTCTAGTGATCAGAATAGAGGACTGGCACTCCCATGGCTGGCTTCTGTTCCCAGCTCTTTCACTGTCTTACTGTAAAAGGAACAGGAGGACTTGTGGCACCTTAGAGAATGGATTAGTCTCTAAGGTGCCACGGGTACTCTTGTTCTTTTTGCGGATACAGACTAACACGGCTGCTCCTCTGAAACCTGTTTTACTGTGTGGCTTTGTTCCCAGCCAGATTAAAAATCTGTATTTCTATCCCCCTGCCTGCTAATGGAGAATACTAGATTCCTGGATTTCTGAGCCAAGAAGGGGCCGTTATGATCATCTTGTTTGATCTCCTGGATTACCCGGAGAGAGAATTTTATCCAGTGACTTCTGCTCCGAGACCCTGGACTGGAGGGTGGTGTGCAATCACAGTTTTTTACTATACAACAAATGGTGGATGGAATCAGAGCTTTATTTGTAGGTTGCTGGGGCTCATCATGTCTTCTGTCATGGCATCCTCCATGCACCATGCCTGTGAGGTCACGCCGGTGGCGGTGGAGCCATGCACTCTGAAAAATGGCATCCCCCGGGAGGCATGACCTCGCACACACTGTGTGCGCGAGGGCACGCTTGTGGGGGCAGAGCAATGTGCCACGCTTGAGCTCTGTGTTTACAAATTTAAGCACTGGATGGCATGTTATGTCAGCCAACCAGATTGCTGGATAAAGCTCAAACAAATAAAACTGGAGCCATAAGAAGCAGAAAATGTTGCTGATGCATTTTGATGGCTAAGTTGCTCCTGGCTTCACAGGCAGAAGCTCTGCTCTCTGAGCCTAGCAGAATGGGGCAGGTCAGTAAGACAGCATTAGGAAGCTGTTGTTCTGCATCATTGACTCCTAGCAAATGGGTTAATTGAGTCTGCCTCAGTCATTACGTAGGATAGAAAAAAGGTCATTCCAATAGGACATTGTCAAGATGATGATTTCTTCCTTCTCAAATAAAGTTAGTGTTCTGTGCAGGATTTGAACTTAGGGTTAGTGGCAATTTAAGGTTTTGTTTAAAGCTAGACAACCCCCCCCCCCCCCCCCCAAAAAAAATAAAAAAACCCAAACCCAACCTCAGACAGGGGAATGGAAATCTCTCACCTGTGCAAGAGAGAAACACTTATGGAAGTCAGAAAGGAATGCCCCATATATATGGGTGGATGAGGGTGGGTTTTATATATAATATATAATATCTACGCTGTATAGATTAGTTTTTCCAAGCTCTGTGTAGCTCAGAAACATTTTTCTTTTACCGTGCCGACTTCTGTTGTGTGAGAGATATTACCTCCCCAACTTGTCTCTCTGATATCCTGGGACCAAGACAGCTATAACAAGACTCCTAAAAGATGAACACTTAGTAAGCTGTATGGAATTCAGTCGCTCTGTCTCAGAATGAGGAAGAGTTGGGTGGTGGTTCCCAGAATTTGAACCAGTGATTCCTTGTTTTCCAGGTATTTCAAATCCAAGGCCATCTTTCTGAGATAAATGGAGGGGCAGAGATTGTTAGGGCCGCGTTTTCATACCTGGAAGCCCACTTGGGAGCCCCTATCACTATTTAGGCCACTTGTGATCCATTTTAGGCACTCAGGGTTGGAACTTTTAGCCCCTCCGTGACTTACCCAAAGCTCATAGAGTGAGTCAGTGGCTGAGCTAGTGGAATGATCTTGCAGTCCTGATTCTGTTCCTTTAACGTAATCTGTAAACTCCCTGCCTCCTGTGATGGGACAGAGCCCTGGTCTATAGTACAGATGTATGTTGTTATAACTATATCGTGCAGGGGTGTGGAAAATCCACTCCACCGAGTGACGTCGTTATACCCACATAACTCCCCAGTGTAGACAGCCCTATGTCCATGGGAGGGGAGGTGACGTATGCTGACCAGAGAAGCTCCCCTGCCGGCATAGGTAGCGTCTTCACTAAGCACTGCAGGAGCACAGCTGCAGCATGGTAAGTGTGGACAAGCCCTTAGAAAGGTCACGCTGTGCCCAGGTGCTGCCCTTCCCAGGAAAGGGTTCGCACCAAAACTCATGCCGCTTGAGCTTTGTCACTCATTTTTATCAATTCTTGCTGGTCTCTTTTGTGGCTCAAAGGACCCAGTTAAACAGATCTGATTTCTCCCGTTGCTGTTCCCATCAGACCCACCGTCCAGATCAGCAGGATTCAAAGCCATGTTTGTTAGGTGATAATGTATACTGGTTACATTATACTGTTAAGTCTAATGGACACTGGTTACTATAGAATTATTCAGTATTTACCATAGGAGTGCGTTGCCTCATGCCAGTTCATTGGCGTCTGGCGTTAATTCATTTTTCGGTTATCTTGGTATAACTTTCAGAATGAAGTTTTTAACCTTCGTTCCTCTTTAGCGGCATTCGTGTGTGTGCGTGTGCGCGCAGAAGAGAACATCTGATTTATTGCTACAGCTCAAAGAATTGTGGATCTGTGAAGCAGAGAATTTTAAGCTCACATCGCTGAGTGGAGCAGAATCGGAACTAGTTCTGCCTCTTCCCAGCCACTGAGGAACAAGGTGGACGAATGGTTAGGGTGCTAGCCTGGGACTCAGCAGTCCTGGGTTCAATTCACCGATTACCTCTGCACCCCTGCACAAGGCCTCACGGTTCCCCTCTGTCACAAAGGGAACAGTACTCCCTTCCCGACCTCAGGGGGGCGTTGTGGGGATAAATGCATTAAAGACTGTGAGTTGCACAGACACTGTGGTAGTGGGGGCCAGATATGTTGCTAAGATGGACCCGGGCAGTACACGGAAGCTGGGGGTGTTTTACTCCCCAAGCAAAGATGCAGAGGTTTCTTAATAGGTAACACAAGACTTTGCTAACTTACAAATATAATGAACACTGGTTACTATACAATTATTCAGTATTACCCTTCAAGGATAAATATTGGGGGTGCCTGGCTTGGCCAAAAAACCCTGTGGTAGCAAACATGTTTACAAATGAGTGCTGTCGAGCAACCCTACGAAAACAAGCCAGCTGGAACAAATGTGGGTGCGTGCGAGCGAGCGAGCGAGAGACAGAATTCATTGACACTGCTTCTCCTGCAGGGTGAGATCTTATATGCAGCTCGGTCATAAAGAAACTCAGAGAGATTGCAGTGTTGCCACCATCAAATGATCATAATTAAATGTGATACCTGTATTAATTATGCTAGCTAGGATTGGGGGAGGGAATGGGCCTCTTAATTAGGGATTTGATGTAACATCTGAGTCATTCAGAGTCCTTAGATATCCCCAGACATATGCGAGGTAGTATTGTTCTTCAGTCATATTATAATAGACCTTAGAGAGATCTTTTTAATCTTCAGAACATTTTACGAGCATTACTTACTCCTCACAACACCACTGTGTGTTAGTTTAGTACTGTTATCCTGATTTTACAGATGGGAAAACCGAGGCAGAGACACCAAGACTTACCCAGGGTCAGAACTGGGTTGTGAGTCATGGATTCCTGGTTCTCAGTTCTGTGCTCAGACCACTAGATCTTGCATCTCGGGTTTACAATGTGTCCGGTATAAGGGCTTTACCACAGGAGTGCGTTGCCTCATGCCAGGTGTGCGACGCACCAAAGGAGAGAGAGAGAGATTTATTTATTCCTGAGGGCATTCTGTGCCAAAAATTTAAAAATTCTGCACTGAAAATTTTAAAATTCTGCAAGTTTTATTTGTCAATAAATAAATAGAGAGGCTCCAGTTTGGCAGTGGGGAGCACAGGCCACTGGCTGCATGAAGGGGGGAGATCACCCTGCAGCCGCCCACCCCCAGGACACGGACTCAGCGGTGAGGCTGCACCCAACCCTGACACAGCACAAGGCCTTGGCCTGCCCCAGAAACACCCTCGGGCTCTGTCTCTCTGCGCCAGGCACACCAGGTGTGGGGCAGGCAGGATCCAGGTGTGGGGTGAGAGGGTTCTGTGTGGGACAATCTGGGGGCAGGCAGCTCAGTAGGGGGTAGGGGGGATCTGGATGCACAAAGGCTCGTTGGGGGGGTTCCAGGGGCAGGGGCAATGGAGGAGCTTCCAGGTGAAGGTGGTTGGGACTCAGCGGAGGGGTCTGGGAGTGGGGGTCTCGGCGGGGGAGTCTGAGTGCTGGGGGAGTGGGGCTTGGTGGGGTGAGGGTCTGAGTGCAGTTAGTTGGGGGTTGGGGTGTGGGTGTCTGGATGTGGGGGCTCAGGGTGGTGTGGGGGGCTCATCAAGATGGGGGGGTTGAGTGCAGGAGGCTCAGTGGGGGATGGTTTGAAGTGTAGGGGTGGGGGTCCGGAGGCAGGGGGTCTGGGTGCAGGGAGACTCCAGATGCAGGGTTGAGGTTCAGTAAGGTTTGGGTATGGAGAGCTAGGGGTTTTCTGGATGTACCGGTTGAGGCTTGGCAGGAGTGTCTTGGTACGGGAGGTCTGGATGCACAGGGGTTGGTTGAATAGGGGAGCAGGTCCCCATACAATGACCCCTCCCCCCACAGCTGAGGAGTGATGGGGGCAGGAAGCAGGGGAGGATGCTGAGCTTCCTGCAGCTGGTGGAGGTTTCTGGGGGTGGGTCTGACACAGCCCCAGCCACTCGTTGCAGAGGAAGAGGAAGTCCCATCCTCTTCTGCCTCCAGCCTAGCCGGGATAGAAGCTGATCCCAGCTCAGGGTAGGAGCCCCGGCTGGGATGTCCCCAGCCCCGTTGTGATTTACCTCTCCGCCACCTCTTCTGGGTGCCTGACACGATGTACCTGTGCTGTTAGGGGATGGTGCGTGACTGCTCGTGCAGCTTCCCTTTGCTTCCCTGTCAGAAAGTCATTTTTCTGAGGGGAAGTAAAGAAATCTGCAGGGGACATGAATTCTGCACACGTGCAGTGATGCAGAATTGTCACAAGAGTAATATTTGTACTCTTTGCCTGGTGCCGTGCTGCAGTGGGAGGAGCTGTGATTCTCTTGTAGAGTGTGGTTCGAAGAGTGTCTGTGTGAAAATGCCACCATCTGTCTGTACTGGTCTGCTTCCTGTGCATGCCTAGGTTCAGTCCTGCTTATTTTATTGAGGAAAAAGCAGTTGTTTACTTCTCCTTACTTCTGGTCGCTCTGCAGAGCCCGCACTGCTACGGCAGATGTTCCTGAGTGTCACACCATCTGCAGAATTGCTCACTAACTTCTGGTTGCAGCATCTTTACCTTGAGGGGGACGTCTCCATTGCGCCCTAATTAGATGAGTGATCCTGGGATGAGGTTGCAGGCTCTGGACATTAGACAGAACATCCTTTTACTTGTAAATGGGGCATAATTTGATCCGGAGTGCCTGGGAGGAGATAAACATGGAACCGCACCTGAAACTCTGTTTCCAGGCTCTAATCACAAATTGAAGTCATGGCACAATGCAATGTGTCCTGTATGGCTTTATCTAGAGTTCTCCCATGTTTGCTGTGAGCCTGGCATGCGTGTAAGATCAAAGTGCTCTGAGCTCATAAAGGTGGCGAGAGGTAGATGGCTTGAAATCAGGTCCTTCATCACTCCCATTGAAGTTAATGCATAGACTCCCATTGACTTGCACGAGCTTTGGGTCAGACCGAATGTGCGTGTACACTGAGGGTCCACCCACCTGTTCCGTGAAATGGTGCTTGCCAAGCTCACTTGTGAACATCTACACTGCAGTGGTACTCCATGCCCCATACCCACGTAGCAAGCAACCACCAGTCAGTTGTTAGGTTTTTCTGTGTAGTGATCCTTCAGCGTCGTAACTATCACGATGTTTGCTGTTTTGAAACCTTCCTTCTGGATAAGGAACTAGGTTGAAAGCCTCTCTCTGCAAAACCATTGCAATCCAAAAAGGCTTGTAGGTGTTCCTGTTGTTTAGTGCAGGATTAATCCATGATCCTGGGTTAATGCATTATAAGGACAAAACATCTTGATGCGTAAAACCATGCAAGCCCAAGAGAGAGGCAAAATCACGTTGCTTAGGCTAAATAAGCACTCCCTTGGCAACAGCTGAGGTGGTTCTTTTGCTTCATTTTTCTCCTGAAGCTCTGATGAAAGGTGCCAAATTGACAGCATGGAGCCTGAAGTCCTTTCTGTTTAGCTGCACAACAAGTAGGCTGCCCCAGTGCAAGCTGCTCCTCTGCCAGTGAACATGTATGTAGCTTGAACGCAGCATCTCCTGCTCTTCCAGTCCTGGAGTACAGGCTACCAATTTCACCAAACTCATAGAATTCTAAAAATCGGAGATGCGGAGAAAGTTGTCATTGCAGGACGTCTACTACAGCTTTGCCCTATCTGCTCGTAAACCACCCAAGTGGTGGTGTTTGCTCCCTTTCCCTTGGGAACCTATTCTGTTCGCAAGTAGACCCTTTGCGGTTAGGAATTTTATCCTGGCATTCAACCTAAATTTTCCTTTTCTTTTAATTATACACTCCGAAGACTTTCTCCATGTCATGGGTGCCTACAAGGTGGTGCAGTGATATTGATCAGTGCCGCCTTTTTCTTGTTGTGTCTAGGAATTGGTTTCTCAGTTGTTGTCTCACTGGCAATCCAGCATGCATTAGAAAGCTGGCATCAGGGGTCAGCTTGGAGCCAGGTTTGGGAAATGAAGCTAGGATAGTACATAAAGAATTGACAATGAATTCACCACAAAAGCCGCCAAACCTGGCATAATTTGTATTTAATAACTTATGTTCCCCTTGGTGGTGGTGTTGACGTGCTAAGCACATCTTTGGTTTATGAGAAGTCACACCATCTCTTGAAGCTGGAGGGAGTGATTGCGGTCTTCCATTCAGGCTAAATGAGGGAACACTTAAATGCCCCTGCGTTTAGTGATAGCAATGGAAAAACACCACTGAAGGATTAGACTGCATGTAAGCCTGGGCAGTGGATGGGTCATGTGGCCCAAGGAGTTCCTGCGGGTCTGAGGATGCAGGAACAGGGGATTGATTTGATTGCAGCTATGTGTGTCTGAATGAAACAGAAGTAGCAGAAACACCCTAGAAGCAGACAGAGAAGCTGCAAGAAAGCCAGAGAAGCCCCGGGGGCGAAGCTGAGAGAGAGCTGTTGGGCACAAGGCTGGCTGAAAGAGGCTTAGAACTGTGAGCAAAGAAGCTGGTGTTGGATTTTTCCCATGTTCCAGGACACAGGCTTTTGCACGTTCTTTATAGATAAACAGGACTGCATTGAGGAAATGTCTCACCATCATCCATTTCTCCTCCAAATGGAAATAGCCAGTTTTCAGGGTCTTGCAGGTTAACTGCTCTGGCCAAAAGGAGTAACAATAATGAAAGACGTGGGATTGTGTTAGAAGCACCTGTTCAGCCCAGACAGATTAGCGATTGCATGTTTTAGGGCAATGCTGCTCAGTCCTCAGCAGAACTGACTGTGAATTCATGACTCAGCCTGATCTTCCCCCTTGGGAGCTGGTTGGAGAAGCAGCTCCATTTGTGAGCGCAGGGGGATGCTATGGTGGTCCTCTCTAATCTCAGCGTTGGAGATTTCTGATTGCACCTTATTTTTTTCTCCTCTTTCTCCCCCCCAACCCTCTGGAACTTATTGCAGATGTGAGCCTCCAGCCCTGTGAAATGGAAGGTGTTCTGGGGAAGTAGCTACCCACAGATGCACATGGAATTTCACCACCCAATATTGTAGGCTTTCAGCTCTTCACAGTAGAGACCAGCACTGGGGAATGAATAGCATAATATATAGCGATGAACTGTTACAGTAAAGAGCAATGCATCTTGGTGTCTGAGCTGTCCTGGGGTCCAGAGATCCTTAATGTAACACTCTGGCAAGTAGATTAATCAAGGAACTTAACAGCTAGAAGCCAAGTGTACAACCGTATACTTTTAAAAGCCCTAAGGGAAGTGGTCTCATTCTATGAATACTGAATCCATGTTGGGAAGCTACAGGATTCTCTCTCTCTGGCTGAAAAGGGAGCCAACCTCATGTGCATGGCACCACTTCCTGTGTGAGAAATAATCTCATGATGCCACAAGGGGGAACAGGTGCTGCCGGGGTTGCTGTGTTGTCCTGTAGCTCAGAACGTGGCTGCTGCAGAGAGAGGAGCATCCGGTTGGTAAAACCAATCAATAGACGTGCAAGAGGAACCAGAAAGGGAAAGCTTCTTTTCTGAGTATGGGTTGCGGGGAATAATTCCCACTGAGCCCGGCTACAGTTCACCTGCAGGAAAAGAGAGAATGGTGGATGTTGGGGTGGTTCTGCCACTATCAAGGTAGTGTAGGTTTTTGAGAGGGGCAGATGTTACATCACCCATTTCGCCTTACAGGGAGCCATCTCTCAGGCAGGGCCATACTCTCCGCTGGAGGGCTGTTCAGTCTCGGTTTCCACCCAGCCTGTCAACCATTTGGAGAATGCAGGGATCCAGCATCAAGGAAGCACAAATTAATCTGCAGTCGCTTTTATCCTGTGCTTATAGGAAATGTTCCATTTTGCTTATTGCCTTTCTTTTTCCCTGCTCAGTTGATCTGGCTAATGAAAGAATCAGTCACTTAGTTCCCATTTGCCAGAACCTTTCCAGAGCTCTGCCAAGCATGGGAAAGACGGCCCAAGGTCGAGTAATTTTGTTACAAGAACCTGCCAGAATCCGCCAGTTGCCGTGGTTTGAATTGTGGGAGGAAAACTGTGCACAAACACAGGTTCTTAAACTGAGTTTTTCAGGGTTTTCTCTCCATCTGATAAACATATGGAAACAGCATGGTGCAAGCAAATATCACGGCTAAGCCGTGTTTATGGTGCTTTTTATTATTTGTATCATCAGTCCGGGAACCTCTCATGGGCCAGGATCCCGTTGTGCTAGGCGCTGTACAAACACAGAACAAAAAACGACAGTACCTGCTTCACAGAGCTTCCACTAAACACGATAGGTAGATACAGACGGGAGGGTACAAGAAATAAGGAGGAGACACTGCTGGTCAGCATGACAGGTGATGTTCTCAGCACACCAGCAGCCAAACATCGTCAAGGATTTTGAAGGCTTGGTTGTTCTTTGCCTGGGGAGCTTTGAAACCCATGCTTTTTGTGGGCAGTGCGTTGTGCTCCCTTAGCTGGCCTAGGTGAAGCGCCCTTTGATGTCAGCGAAGTTGTGAGCAGTAAGCACCTCTATGTCAGACTGGTATTTTATGTAGGAGTCGTCATGCACCTTTACTCCGGGTACTTCAGAACAACGCAAACCATGTAACGTATGACGTCTGAAGGGAAACATGAGCCAACGCTGTGCCGTCGCAGGCAAAGAGCGTGCGTACGAAAACAACCCACGTTAAAAAGATAGCTTAATACTAAGAGACTCCAGCTACCACGGAATGACTTATAGATATGGAGTGCTCAACTAGACGGGGATGGTATTTAGCTCTGAATGACAGAGTATTTTTTTCATTCCTATGGTATGTCCAATTTTTCCTGCTACCTAGGAGAATTCTCCGGTGGCAGAGGAAAATCTGATATTTAGATAAACACACACACACACTTTTGCTGGTGCTCCGAAAACATGTTTTTGGCAGAGGAAACATTCTCAGCTAGTTCCTGAGATAGATGGCATGCATTTAGAAGGCTTGTCCCTCTTCTCTCCTGCCTTTGTGGTAGCTGAGGTTCCCAACTTTCCTATAAAGATGATGCTGAATGTTCATTGCTGAGTGTGAAAAGGTTCTGGTGGACAGCTGACTGTATCACAAAAGCCTGAGAAGAGAGTCCAAGTTCTGAATGAGCCCTAGAGACGGAAGTAACCTCTTGACCCTTCAGTCTATTCCTCATGGGGAGGAGTATTGATGGGTCCATTCCAGCGAAGCTGATGTGGTCACTGTTTTTCTACCTGTATTAAATTCGCCTCCAGTTTGAGTTTGTTTAAACCGGATCTGTACTGCTCCTGTTGGACTGGGATTAAGTGAAACCCTGGTTATTTTAATTTAGGGTTTAGTTCTGCCAATGTCGCTGAAACATCTGCTATAGATTGGCAATAACAAAGTCCCTAGTGGACTTCATGGAGTTTTTGGCTCCATCACCTGGTTGCCCTTGCTGGTAATCCAATGCCAGTAATGCTTGTTAGGTTAAAGGAAGTTCTGCTCAGAGTAGAATTTTTTTTTAAAGGGAAGGTAGGGATATGTGGTAGTTGATGCTGTGAATGTCATTCTAGTTATGGTGGGAAAGTGTTGTCAGATGACAAGGTTTTGCAGTATTTCCCAATGGCCATTGACTTTCGATGTATCTAATCGCCTTTGGAAATTTACTTTTCCATGTGGGTCTCCTTGTTGCTGAATTCTTTATCCCTGGCTTTCTTATGCTTCGGTCTGGTCTTTGTGATCTGCATTGCCCCAGGGAGGAACGCAACAATGCGGGTGGTCTTAGGCACAGGCGCTGACTTCAAAGTCGCTGGGCCCTGATCCAATTCATAAGAGCTCGAAATCCTTTCACGCTCTTAGCAAGGCTTTGCTCCTAAACCCTGATTATTGCATTTTTGTGTGTTTAACTGCTTCTGTTGTAATTTTTTAAAGGTACATGTGTTGTTTTCAAAGTTTTTGTAGCTGTGTTAGTCCCAGGATGTAAGAGAGACAAGGTGGGGGAGGTAATACCTTTTATGGGACCAACTTCTGTTGGTGAAAGAGAAGCTTTCAAACTACGGAGATCTTGTCACTTTCACCAGCAGAAGTTGGTCCCATAAAAGATACTCCCTCCCCCACCTTGTCTCTCAAAGGCTCATATGTTCTGTCGCGCATCTAATAGATTTGTATTGTAATGGCCTGTGAACACGCTTCATGTGAGCTGTCTAAGGCAGTAGAATGAACTTCTCTGTATTCTAGAAGACTAATACACCAGACAACATTTTCATGTGATTGCACAGGAGAAGCTGCCCCCTAACCTGCTTCAGTATTTTACACTGCAAAAGACTCGCAACAGCGGGTCTCAAAGCCTGGGTCCGTTGACTCGGGCTTACGCTATGGGGCTAAAAATATCAGTGTAGGCGTTTGGGCTCGGGCTGGAGCCTGAGCTCTGAAACCAGGCAAGGGAGGGGCATCCCCAAAACCAGAAAACTGGGATTGCTTATTTACCTGGGTTTTAAATTGTAATGATGTTTCTGTGCTTCCCCGTATCCTTCTGCCCTCACAGCTAAGTCCTGTATTTGTCTGGCCTCCAAGACCAACGTATCTGAGCACCTCCTCAACAGTGAAAATAGAAGCAGCCATCTTTTTCTCTCCCTTCCTTCCCAGCCTGTAGAAGTAGTAGCTTGTTTTTTTGAAGCATTTTAAAGAAGGAAGACTGGTTTTGCGTTGAACTCTGAACACAGTGAGGTTGATAGCACGTTACTTTTTTCACTTAACCTTCCTTTGTGCCTGTTTGCTCTTCTCTGAAGTGCAGATGATCGTATTTAATTGCTTCACATGGGGGTTGCATACATGAATATGTTTAAGGTGCTTTGATGTCCGCTATGGAAGTGGCTGAAGATCTGAAAAGTGGTGAGGAGTTATGTGGTCACTTTTTCAATATTGCAAAGAAATACTCGGCTCTGTGTGTGTGCACACCACGTGTATTTGGGTGCACGTGCATGTCATTATATCCATTCTATTTGCATCCAGGACGGACGGGCAGGAATTAGGAAGAATGGGGTGTGGAACTATTCAGGGCTCTGACACTGTGTGTGTTGGGGGAGGGAAGGTAGTTATGAATCTGGATGGTGATTAATTGAGAGACTTTCAGATTCTCTCTCCTCCCAGTTGTGAGTGGAATGAGCCTGTGGCCACTGCCAATTTCTGTTCTTCATTACCTTCCTAATTTTACACTTTGGTAGAACACCTGGTCCACAGTACAGCTTCCATCCTCACTCTGCAGCTTCTCCACCCAGCAAACAGTTCCTCACATGCCATCTCTCGATCTGAATTCCCCATTATTTGTGTTCCTGTGTATGTGTAATTTGTGTTTCTCTTCCATGAATTTCACCAGCAAGTTTCTTTCACTCCTTTTGACTGCCACTTCAGAGCATGGTAATTATTGCATTTTTCTTACCCGGTGTCTAGGCTCTTTCCATAATTTAATCACATCAGCACTTTGGCTACCTGAGTTCTGCCCTCTGGGAGATTCACTTCTGCTCCCCGTCACGCTCAGAAAGGTAACACCAGACTTGCAGCCATCCAAACCATCTCAATGGCTTCGTCAAGGACATAGCTCCGAGCCATTAATTGTCTTTAAAGTGGAAAACCCCAAACGGTTTTGCTGAGCCACCCACCCTGTTGTGTGACCATGAAACGGGGATGTAGCTACTAAGCCCTTTATCAGCTGCAGGTGCAAACTATTTGGAAGTAGCAGCATTCGATCAGCTCTCTGTTCACATCTTGTGTTGTCTGCATATATTCCAGGGGGGATATTCTTAAACACCTCGTGGAGACTCTATTGGCATTCTGCACAAGTGTACTATCTATCTGGCTTTGGTATTGTAATGTGCCCATCACATTAGTGTTGGATCTCAGATTGTAGTAACTCCATTTTATTCAATGGAATTACCATACAGTGGTATTATTCATCAGTGGGCACTTAAAAGATTTATAACTCTGTAGCCTTCCAGCTAGGACCAGCTGATTGCTTTGGGGTTCTCTGGCCTTATCCTATATCTTTGCCCAAAATTCAAACCAAAGTTTTAGAGGTCCCAAGACCTCTGTTTCAATTTCTGCATTTTCAGCTTGGAGTGGGGAGAGGGTGAAATGGAAACGCCCAAATCTATGAAAGGAGCAGTTATGTTTTTCCAGCTGACTGGAAAGGTGAAAGACCACCATCGTCATGAAAAGACTCTGCTCTTCTGAGACTTTGAGCTGCAGTTTTCAGACACTCAAAGTTCAGTTACGTTTCAGAGAAGTGTCCAGACTATTGGGAGCTTAATCAAAGTTCCACCATCTTGGATGTTGCATCAAGATGCTTGCCCAGTAGAAGTCAGCCATTTTGTCTCTGTCCGGGGTTGTGAAAAACCCCTCTTTTACTCCAGCGTCAAATTATATAAGCAAGTCCAATTTTATTTTTGTTTTTGCCGTCTCTCGCTTGGAGAGAAGCGATGGCAGACTGTTTAAAAAAATAAATAAATAAAGTGAACTGCAAAGAAACAAAGTTACATTGCTCTGAAAATAATGAGAGAATAATTTTTGTTTCGAAAGAAGAAAAAGAATTGCTGGGGGCTGGGGGGGGGTTGGGGAGAGTTTTGTGAAGAAAATAGAAAAGGCAGGAAGTGAACTGAGAGGAACAGGCTAATTATTCAGGAGGTGCTGTAAGCATCACTTCTGTAGCTGGAACCAAAGGTACATAATGATGTCAAATTGCAGGCCTCCTGCACCTGTCTGAAGGTCTAACCACCCTTCTCTCCTATTAGACTGTGTGGCCACTGTAATTAGACAGCTTTGTGACTCCTGTAGGAAAGAAAATGCTCCTGCTAGAAGAGCTCCTAGCAGAGAGTTGAGAATTCGTGTGTTTCAGTAAGCTACCAATCAACCACACCGTGAATATGCTTCCTATCTCTGTGTTGCTGTATTGTGGACGCAACATGTTAGGATAGAGTAAGGTAAATGAAGTTAGCTTACCACAGATTTCTGTTCTACTGCTTAAGGAAACAAGTCTCTCTGAGCCATTGGTAACTCACAAAGAAATGTGCTCAGCAATGTTTTTGCCCATGATTTGCAATGGGGCTTTGTTCCGTGTATGTGAGAGAGAGCGTGTGAGTTCTGATGATGATGATGAAAAATACGACACGGCTCTACGGAAACTGTCCAGCACTCTTGTAGCTGTTGTAATCTGTAACATTTTGGACTCCGGGTGCAGAATACTGGATGGGGCCTGAGGGTAAGCATGTACGGCATTTGTCTGGCTGTATTTTCAAGGAGGAGGGAATGTGCTGGTGGTAAAGCCTCTTAATTCTCCGCTGAGAGCCTGACTGATTGATTTAGCATTTCTGTGGTGCACAGCGCCACAGTATCTGAGCACCTCATCTTAAATGTAAAAAGGAAAATAAATGACATGGGTTTAACAGCCATTCGAAGAATTATGGGAGCTAAATTGGAAGATCAACCCACATCCCTGGTCTTGATTTCAGCACATTCATAGATTATGGACCAGAAGGGACTGTTGTGATTATCTAGTTTAGCAGAGGCTTGATCTATCTAGCTGCTTGACTGATCTGAGTTTTTAAACTTTCTCTCTCTTTCAGAAGGTCTAGCTGTTGGAGTTGGATTTGGGGCTGTTGGGAAGTCAGCATCTGCAACCTTTGAAAGCGCCAGGTAAGCGACATGGCTGTTTCTGATGCCGACGTTTAAAGCTTTATGCACGCTCTTGCCTCTCAGAAATATTATTCTCGATCTTGGAATGATGTGTGAAGGTTTATGGTGTGATTGGAGATAGGAGTATGGGTTAATTTCAATTGGTCTGGAAAGCAGAAGAAATTCA
The DNA here is from genome assembly GCF_965140235.1 of Caretta caretta. NCBI lineage: Eukaryota > Metazoa > Chordata > Testudines > Cheloniidae > Caretta > Caretta caretta. The sequence continues at coordinate 4,359,576 of NC_134219.1, forward strand.
TACTGCTGTTGGACTTTTCTGTTGGCTGCAGTTGAAAAGTTTTTGTCAGCGATGTCCACTTTCTGAAAGAGCTTTCCACTCCTGCTCCACTGGGCAGACAAATAGAGCTGAGGAATTGATAAAAGAGGACAGTGAACCAATAGTATTTGCCTGTTTGGGGGTATGTCTACACTACAATTTAATTCCAGCGACTGGCCTGTGTCAGTTGACTCTGGCTCCTGAGGCTCGGTGACCAGGCTGTAAAATAGCAGTGCAGGCATATGGGCTCAGATTACTCTGCAGCTTGCAGGATTGGGCCCTCAGAGAGATTCTTTCAGGGCAGATGTCATCCATTACAGAGGATAGGTCCATCAGTGGCTATTAGCCAGGATGGGCAGGGATGGTATCCCTAGCCTCTGTTTGCCAGAAGCTGGGAATGAGCAACTGGGGATGGATCACTTGAGGATTCCCTGTTCTGTTCATTCCTCCTGGGGCACCTGGCACTGGCCACTGTCGGAAGACAGGATAGTGGGCTGGATGGACTTTTGGTCTGACCCAATCTGGCCGTTCTTATGTGCTGCACCATGCCTTCCTGAGCTGGTAGGAAGCAGAATCCCATGTTGGCTTGGAGACACCGCTATGTCATCGTGATTCTAGCCCTGACATAGGCCCAGACTTTCCAGTAGCCATAGTCAGGTCATTTTAAACACATGGCATATTTTTGGAGTGGTGTTTGAGCACAGAAAAACTGAATCAGGGAAGGGTTTTAAAGAGCATCTGCCTCTCCAGTGCGCACACCTGAAGATGAGGAGTTGCCGAAGTGATGCTCCAATGCCCACTAAACAAGCACCTGAGTGACTCTGATGTTTGCCGTGGAGATGTTCAGCCATTGAACCATGTCGTAGCGCAGCACTCCTCGCCCCCAGCAGCCGCTGCTTTCCTTGGGCGTGTTAATGATTAATGTCAGAGATGAACAGGAGAGCTGTGTGCATCTCGGTGGGGGAGAAGCATCGATCTTCCAGGCGGTGCCAGCTTTTCCCTCTGCCCTTCGTTTAATAATATCATTTAGCTGCCTCGAATTTCCTTCAAGCCCTCATCGGCGTGTCTCCAGTGCGGAGGAGTTTGATTTGACATGGCTGAAATTCTGACGGCTCTTCCCACCCTGGGTGCCTTTCCCCAGCGTTTAGTCAGAAATGAATGCATCAGCTGTCAGTGGGACCTGCGTCCTGCTCTCCTTTCCTGAGGCCCTGCCAGGCCGGGGTGGAGGAGCTAGCAACTTCAGATTAATTAACCAAATGGACTGAAGGGCGGTCGTAGCAAGCGGCTCGCTTGTGTGGGCGTCGCTCTGTTGCACTGGGGACCTGGATGGGGGAGTCCCTCTGTAGTCTTCTCTGCTTCAGAAATGTGCAAAACGTTAAGCAGCTTGCCTAGGAGGAGCCTCTCGGCTTGCTTCCTTCAGTCTAGCTGGAAATTGGCTCCCCTGAGGAGTGACAACAAATCTGTTTAAATGTGAGCATTCTCCCCTCCAGGCTGCTCGCTGCTAAGGCCTTGCTCACGCTAGTCATCCTGCAGATGACCACCATTGCTGCCAGCTTAGGGCAGGTCTGCGTGGCAAGTTAGAAAACCCTAGCATGCAATCGGCATTCACGCTCTTATTGGTGGAGCAGCACCTGTGGGAAACTTTTAAAGGGAAGAAGAAAGTCTAAAATGTGTAGATAAGGTGTAGACCAGTAGGCAGATGCATGAGCTGGGGAATAAAACTGGAGTGTAAATGCTGGCCTAGTCCTTCTCCTCAGGCCCAGCTATATTAACTTAAAGAAGATTCCAAAGCAGGGTCAGAGTAACACAAACTACTCGCAACAGCCAGTGGAGACATGTCCAGCTTTCAGCAAGCAAGGAATGGGAGAGGACGTATCTTTCCCTTTAAGGGTATGTCTACATTGCCAAAAAACAAAATAAAAAGAACATGGCCACAAGTCCCAGAGCCCAAGTCTCCCACCTCAGCCTCCTGGAGCTCATGCTGTGGTGCTACAAGTTGTCATGTAGACGTTCCCCTAGGGCTCGGAGACCCAACCCCCTCCCCGGTTTTCAGAGTCCAAGCTGCAGTCTGAGCGGGAATGACTTTGCAGCTATTTTTAGTGCCGTAGCACGAGCCTGAGTCAATTGAGCTGGCTCTGAGACTCGCTTCTGCAGGTCTTTTCTTGCAGTGTAGACATACCCTTGGACCCAGGACTCCAGAGGGGTGGCGCCTCGGAGCCTGAGTCAAGCCAGGACCCAGGATTCAAGCCCTATTGCTTTGGAGCGTCAATGCAGCCCCACTGGACTTGTGTTCTGGGAGTTCACCAAAAGTATCCCATTGGCCAACTTGCTTTGTCCTCTGGCCAGTCAAGTTTCCCCCACACTGCGCCAGGAACAAAGAGCAAGACCAACCGTGTTTTGGGAGAGAGTCTGGGATAGGGGTGGCTGCATAACGCAGTGTAGATGCTGGAGCCCCAGGTTGGGACCCAGGGTTCAACAGTTCCTAACATGGGGTTACAAATGAGTGTAGACGCTCACGCCTAGGTTAACAAACCCAGGGTCTGCTACCTCAAGTTCCACGGCGGTGTAGACATAGTGACCTCTCCCATCAGGTTCCCCTGCACACAGGGTTACCTGGATTGTCATTTTCTCAAGTTGAGCCAGGAGGATTCCTTTATATATGGTTCAGCAGGTAGTCTGATGATACTTAGTCCATTGACCCCTCTCCATCGTGTCCCCCATCTAGCACTACAACTCCCAGCAACCCCCGGTCTTAAAGGAGCGATGTCTCTGTAACAGATATGTTGGCTGCACCTATGCTGTTACAAAGGGCAAAGAGGTCATTGCTCTGCTATGTGATTTCTGCTTCTCTCCTGTCAATAAACAGTGAGAGCCCCAATAGCTGTCAGTTTGTTCCCCAGCTCCCCTGAAGACTGATCCTAAATTCTTCCTAAAAGCAAACGCTCGTGATGTGTGAAAATGGTCACTGGGGCACGTATAAAAAGCACATTTGCTTTGTTCACCTGCCGCTCCTGCTTCCTTCCTTGCTCCATTCTGACCAGCAGGCCTAAAGATTTGCTATGTGCTGCATCCAAGTTTGAACTCCGGTGAGACTAGCGACTTGACAGAGATTATGAGTGTGAGTGAGCGTAGCAGGTTGCAGAAGTGGCAGTAACTCTGCCGGATTTCAGGTTGCCAAAGTAAGCCCAAGAGCTTTAAAAAGAAAAACAGCCCTACAGTTTTAGCTGAGCCTTTAGTTGTGACGGCTGTTCCTTTCCATCTTTGCAGCCCGTTTCTCACAGAGCCACCGTGTAATTGAGTTGGAGAGAAGTATGTTTCTAGTTCAGGTTCTTTCCCCCCCAGGAGAATTAAAAGCACATGGTAATCTTTCTAACCTAAATAATGAATTTGGATGAGGAGTCTTCCATCTTTCCTACTTCCTGAAGGAGTTCAGAGCTATCACTCCTGCTTTCATGAACATTCATCTATCAGGCATCCTGCTTTAGTAGATAGAGAAAATTATATAACCTGCTACAGCAAACTTCTCTTCAATTGGGAGCAGTAATGATGCTCCTCAATCCTTACCTACAGTCTCCTTTTTAGTCCGCTCCTGGGCTTCCACCCGGCTCTGCCAATAGATCTCCATCTTCACTTGCAGTAACGCTTGCTGGGTTTTGGACTTCCCCAGAGCAGTGCCAATATATCTGAGTCCTTTTATGCAAAATCCCATTATTCCTGTTCAGATCTGAGCCGCGGCTGCTAATTTGGTTGGATTGTGGAACAATGAGTGGCGGTTTTGTGCTTTGGACCCATTGTTCACCAGGGATTGGGATGCTCATCTGCCAAAGGGCTTAGGGAGTCTTTACTTGTATTTTCAAACTGTGTGTTGCCTGACCTTACTGAATGAGGGAAGTGGAAGCAGTCATACTCAGAATACTCATTGCAAACATAAATCAAGCCTGCTGCAGCTGGCCGGAGCTGGGACTGCTCAGCTGATTGTATACATTGAATAAAGAAAGGGAGGGGGCGGGTAAACAGACAAGAATACTAGAAGCAGAAGGAGCTGAGTGGGTCTGGCCCAGCTCTGGAGTAGAGCGACTTGTGCCTCTCGCTGGCTGATTTGTAAATGACGTCCATGCATGTCACAGCGAGGCTGCTTCAGTTCCCTCCTGAGCAGTGCTTAATTTGTGCCAGGGCTGAGCCCCGGCACCTCTGGGCTTGGCAGTTCATAGCCCTGGCACCTCTGGGCTTGCTGCATCAGTTATGAATAAGGCTACGATTTAGTCACGGGTATTTTTAATAAAAGTCATGGATGGGTCACGTGCAATAAACAAAAAGTCATGACATGTCCATGACTTGTACTATAAATACCCCTGACTAAATCTTAGGTGCCCTGGGGGGGCCTCCAGGATGCTGCCGGTGCTCTGGCGGGGCGCTGCAGCGGACGCTGCTGCCGGGGGGCGGGGAGCGTGACCTCGTGAAAGACTCTTGGCCTTAGTTATGAATGTAAAAAAATTGCTTGAGCTTCGCCACCTCTTTCCTTACAAATAAGCACGAACCCTGAGTGCCAGCATCATGTGGACCTGTGGGGCGTGATACTAGGGGTGGCCTTCTAACCTCCCCTGCAGCAGCAGCCGGCAGAGCTGCCAAGTAGCCGACGTGAACCCTGAACCTGGCTTTTTGAGTTAAACCTCAGGTGGTCCTGACGAGTTCACCCTGACGCTTCCATTGAGCTTGTGCCTCTCGTTGCCTGAAGGATGCTGGGTGGGACGTGCATTGCCCATGGCAGCTGAGGTGCTATTTTAAAAGCTTGTTTGTAAACGTCTGGGTTTTATGGTCAGGCACAGAAGCAGGTTTAACAATGCTGTGGCTGCGAAAGCTTCATAGTTATCCGCAGGAATAGAACCCAGGATCACCTTCCCCCCAAACAGTGGCCTTTCCCACTCCGATAAAGAAGGGTTCCCCATTAGCTGTCACACCAGTAGCTGGTTGACTTTTGAAATGGAAATTTTTTGGTCCAGATTTTTGTTTGTTTGTTTTTTTCCTTGGGTTTTTTTTATTTTTGTTTCGGGGCGGGGAGAGGGAGCCACTGTTTGCAAAACATCTTTGAAATGTTCTGCCTTTTGGACCGAAACTGAAAGAAAAGATTGGCTTTGTGGATTTTTTTAATGTTTTCATTCCTTTTCCATTCTCATTGTTTTTGGACACCTTCATGTTCCATCTTTGGCTCTTGTGTCTGTCTTGTCTTCCTTTGTGAATTTTTTATTGACATTGTTAGACTAGCTTGCTCTCATTCGTTCGTGTGTGTTCCATCATTTACTTCTCCATGTTTGGTTGCTGAAGTTTTTTGGTTTTTTTTCCCCTTTGTTCAGTCAGCCATCCCTATGCCTTCCTTTTCTTGTGTGTGCTCTTGTTGGCCATCGCATGTTTCTGCTTTCATTGGTTGGGAGTTGCTGTACCTTTCTTTTGTGTGTTCAGTCATTGTACCTTTCTCTTTTTCCTCTGCTCAGTCGTTAGTCATTATACCTTATTCTTTTGTTGTGTTGAGTTGCCATCCTCAGATTCCCACCCCCCCTCCTCCTCATCCTCCTTGCTTTCTTGGAGGGGGTGGCGGGGGGAGAGAGGTATATTGCAAATTTTGACTGGTCAGCTTAGTCATGTGATGGGATTTTTTTCCTAAGCAATATTTCCATTTCAGAAATGTTAATAAAAATGTTGCCGAATATTTTGAAAATAAAAAAAATCCTGTTCGAGGACTAAGAAAACAAAATGTTAATGATTTAGGGAGATATTACAACCAGTTCTAGTCCCAGCCTCAAGTGCCAGTGTAGTCTGCCCAAGATTCCCCACCAGTCCTTCCACGTTCCAGAGCTAGCGAGAAATCTCTAACCCACATCCAGGAGCCACAGAAGCTCTCTAAAAAAGCCCCCCTGGCATCAAACTGTGGCCCCGCCACCTTGCACTGCACCTTCCCCCCCCAAGCCCTCGTGCCACGCCATCCCCCTGCTCTCATACCACCCCTTCGCCTGTGGCCCTGCCCTGCCTCTTCCCCCCCAAGACCCTGCCCACTTCCCCCTGTTGCTTGCCCTTATGGCCGGTAAAAAGTGGAAGGGCATAGCCCTCCCACTTTTAAAAGTGGTGGGTCCCTGCCCTCCCCTTTCCAGCACCCCTGCCCCCATCCCTGGCCCACACCCCATTAACATGAAGTCGTCTTCCTCAGGTGCAAAACCTGCCCTCAAAACTAACCCTGCCTTGGAGCACCAAAAGGGCTCCTTCCCCAAACCTGACCCTCACCTGGGGAGCCCCTATCAGCTTCAACCCTAATGCACACCTGGCCTCCTCGATCATCCCTGATCCAGCCCCCTCTGGCCTCCCCCACACTAGCCCAGGGAGCCTCTGCCAGCCCCAGCCCTGACCTGCACCCAGCATGTCGGCCATTTTTCTCAGGCTCCCCTGGGCTGCAGTCCAGGGCAGGTGTATCTGTCTTTTTGAAAGCTTGTTCTGAACGTGAATAGTGAATTGCCCCTCTGGCCCCCTGGCTTCATTAGTCAGAAGAGCAAGAGTTTTCACAGCAGACAAAATACCCTTGTTCTCTCAGGTGTGATAGTGTGAATATTTCCACCCTGTTACCGAGAAGTATGAACCCAGTGGAGATTACCAGTGACCTGGGGTTCGTTTCACTTCATTTTCTTTGCACTGCGTCCTTGTGGTCTTCTAAACTGGGACTGTTGCTAATGGGCTGTTGATAGCTGTAAATCTGTGGGGATGTGACCTATTCTCTCCTGTCCCAAATCATTTTCCTCTCCTCCTGTTACACCCTCTGACTCTGCAAAGTCCCTCCTTTCAGCGGCCATGCTGCTAGCCAGAGGGATCGCTTTTTGCTGTGGGGCGAGTCACTCTGTTGCACCTATCCTAGGGTCTGGACGCACTCAGCTTGTCTTCAGATATGACTTCACTGTCCACTTAACTTGAGTTGTAGCTGCAGACCCATTCACACCCTTCGCTTGAGCATGGCGGTGCTTTTAGCTCAGATGGGCCGGTCCGTCAGGGAGTATAAGCTACAGCTCGAACGAGCGCAACTCATCAGCTGCTAACACAACCCTGCTGCCATGTGGGCTCAGGCTAGTTCCAGCTGCGTGGTGCTGCTGTGCCTTCCTACAATCCCCCCCAGGTGCCCAGAAAGGACAGGCAAGAGCTCCCACGCTTCACTGGGCAAGAATCCTGGAGCAGCTCAGCTTTCACTGCCGTGCTAAGAACCATGGGAGAGGCCCCCAGAAGTCTTAGCGACGCCCATGTAGCATTAATGTGGACAAAGCAGCTCGAGTGTTGTTGACAGCGTGTCTGCCCCCGCCTGCGCTAGGCTACCTTGAGTGTCGATAACTCGAGTTAACTCTGCAGGGAAGACGTATCCAGTGTGCCCACAGCACTCCCAGCCCCTGTCAGCCCCATATGCCCTCCACGATAGTACACAGCACTACCCCATAAGTACGCCTAGCCCCTCTATGCCTGGGAAGCAAAAGGCAGAGAAATGAGTCAAATCCAGACCACCCGCAAGGCATCATCAAACCCTTCTGGCTTTGTATTTGAATTTTATAGCAGAGACTAACGACCACTAAGCAGTGCCCCCTGCCATTCATTCAATAGACCCACCTGTTACTTGAAGTGGCTTGGGGTATGCAGCATATTCAGCCTGTGAAGTAAGCCTCAAGGCTTTTCTCTACCATAGAGCAAGGAGATGTTGCTTCACAGCACTGCCTTATTATTTCCATACTTTTAGGGGGAGTCCCAGGCCTAGAGCTGGACGTGGCTTTCAGAACAGCCCAAGTCCCTCTTTCGGCTCCATAGGACTGCATGTCCTTGGGCTCTTGAAAGAGGCAAAGTCCACTGCAGGCGGAATCAAAACTTTAAATGCAAGAGAAGCTCCCTGACGGTACATGTGTGTTACATACAGAGCCGCCCTGGAGCCATGGTCTGAATAGTCTCCGAACGTTTCTCAAAGGATTGAGAGTTACCGATAATAGAGAAATAGTGGTCTGAATGTGCAACTAGGCGTATAGGAAATTTGGATCCTTACGAGAGAGAAAATGCAATATGCTGGTTTACAGAAACCTCCTCTCTCCAACCTTTTGAAATAAAAGGCTCCTCATAAAGTCTATAGAGACTCCTGAGATGTGCTAACAAAGGGGCTTTTTTCTTCAGAGACTGCTCAGTAAAAGCGAAGAAGACAGAAGCAGCTGGTTCTTTCTCTGTATTTAAAGCAGCATTAATCATGTTAGATGAAAGCTGGAATCTGGTCCATGAAGAATATCAATGCAAATTTAACAGGCTGCAAAAGAGAAGGGGAAATAACTTAATCACCATCCATCTGTTTAACAATGTCATCTGCCAATAGAACAAGACCTGGCTTGATCTAGTCATTCATCCTCGAGTATGTGTTGAAGGGTCCAAGAATTCCGTTTTAAGCCATTGCTGAATTTTGGGGACAGGAACAATGCTGCCCTCTCACCAGCCACTGAGGACTGTAGAGAGGCAAAGCAAATGGTGGGTTAGCTAACAAATGCAGCTAGGCAAGAAACAATCTTCTTGAACTTCTTCCATCTATAAAAAGACTAGTAATGGTTGAGGCAGTGGAACAGCTGGCCAGGTGTGGAAGTGGACTTGTCATGACTGGAGATGGGTAAAGATGAGACATCCTTCTGGCGGGATGAAGATAGATGGGAGGGGTCCCTTTTAGCTCAAATGGACTTACTTGTACTTCAGAGCAATCAGCATACTGGGGGATAACAGACCAGTGTGGTGGGGTTGGAGTTTTTTTTTATAAATCTGTGGGTATTTGGTTTGGTAACTTCTACTAGAACGTAATGTTTAACTGCCTTGGTGCTGAATAATAATCTTGCCTTTTGTGGAGTGGCCGTGCGGTGTTAAAACTCTATAAACCACGTGCACAGGGAAGCTGTCTGTGACGTAGTACTGAAATGCTACCCCCTGCGAAGTGAAAGGCACCAATCGTCCAGTAGCTCAGGACTGCACAAGTCCATGTATTAGGAAGTGACACATACTTTGTCCAGCAGAGAATGACGTTGGAGTGACTGATTTGGAACTTGGCTAGGAGAATGAGTTTCGCTTTCTCTGCACTGGCATAAATGCCTCCTCGGGATCTTGGATCACAGATTATGAGGACCTGGGTCACGTGGTGTATCCATAAGGCTTCTGATTTTAGGTTTTAAACTTATAAAACCTGATAAAATACCCCTGATCCAAAAAAAAAAAAAAGGCGGGGGGGCGGGGATAGGTGTGTGTTGGATAAAAACTGGAAAAGCCCCAGAAATGGTTACATGTATCTAAGGGTATGTCTACCCAGAGCAGTAAAGTGGACTATGGGGATGTTATTTCTAAAGCGCACTAATGTGTTGCGCATTAATTGTTCTGTGTAGAACAGCGGCTCTCAACCTTTCCAGACAACTGTCCCCCTTTCAGAAGGCTGATTTGTCTTGTGGACCCCCAAGTTTCACCTCACTTAAAAACTTCTTGCTTACAAAATCGGACATAAAAATACAAAAGTGTCACAGCACACCCTTACTGACAAATTGCTGACTCTCTCCTTTCTACCATCTAATTATAAAATAAATCCACTGGAACATAACTATTGTACTTACATTTCAGTGTCTAGTATACAGAGCAGCATAAACAAGTCATTGAATGAAATTTTAGTTTGTACTGACTTTGCTGGTGCTTTTTATGTCACCTGTTGTAAAACCAGGCCAATATCAAGACGAGCTGATGTACCCTGTGGAAGACCTCTGTGTACCCCCAGGGGTACGTGTAACCCTGGTTGAGAACCGCTGGTGTGGATGCTACTGGTGCACACTGAAGGTTCCCTAGTGTGCTTTAACATTGTACTGTTTTAAACAGTAATAGGTTAAGGCGTATGAGGAAACGTTACGAAGCAGTTACTCATTACAGTATACAAAGAGAGAGCCCTGAAAAACCCTGGTTTTTTGGACATCTACATAAAACTCAAACACTGCTGAAAAGAAACCCTGAAAAAGGAAATTAATAAACCCCAAATAACAGAAGCTCTATGTACCTTGCCATGTCATACCCTCTAACACCGGGCTCTGGCTTTCAGTCAGTACTGACTCATACCATTAATGCTGCAGCTTTTAGACTTTGCTTGGCAAACTCTCATCCAAAAATTAATCCAAGCCTGCTTAGCTTGTGAGATCTGTCAAGCTCTTCATATAAACTGGTGTATCTGCAGAAATGTTGTTTGTTCATTTAAATTAGGGAAAGGGAAGAATTAAAATACTCCCCCCCCCACCCCCTAAAAAAATCCCTTGGATCAATCTGGCTAAATCTCTGTCGCAGGATCATTTTCTTTTTCTAATGCATCCATGAAGAACCTCACTGAACCGTTCCCAGAGGACTGCAATACTTCATCAAAAATTAACCATTCTTCAGCTCAGGAATGGGTTGTGGGAGCGGGTGAACTTGAGTCATGTGACGTAAGGAATGTGCTGCCAAGAGATATATTATGAGCATTACACACAAGAGCTCCAGGTGGGGAGAATAATTCTCAGATTCCTCCCCAAGCTCCATGTGGCCTTTCATAGTGGTGGTGGTGGGGGGGGGGGAATGAGCAGGTGAGGGCAGCGATGGGAAAAAACAAGCACAAGCCGAGAGGATATTTTTGGGGCTCATGGTCCATGCTTCTCCATCACAAAAGGTCAGGATCACCTGTTTCTAAGTCTCCATTCTATTCTGCCACTCATTGTCAAGGCTCAGTTCTTAGAATGCTCGATTTAATTAGCAACCACTGTAATAAAGATCTACCCTTTCCACAAAGGTCCATGATGAGTTAATCTTTTACCAGCGAAAGTAGAAATCCAGGGTCGTTCAAAGAGTTGGCTCTGGCAGTGAGGTATGGCTGCCATCCTCTCTAGGATGCCAGCTGGACTTTGGCTCCAGGTTTGTAGCAAGTGAAGTGTGTTGGCGATGTAAGTGAGAGGAGATGGCGGCTCTCCCTTATTTCTTGACAGTAAGCATCCACATGGCAAAAGCCCGCACCACGTGTGGTATTAACTGTTGACCATCTCAGGGGAGAGGCTGAGGGCTGAATAATCTGTGGAGAACCTTCTCTCCCAGCTTGGTGATCTCCCAGGTCGGCTTGAATTATACTTGCCTGGTTTGTGGCTGGGAGGTGGTATCTGTGCGTGCAGCTATATGGCTTCCATCACGGCAGCGTTTGAGCTCTGCACTAAGGTATTTATCCTCCCAACAGGGTGGTATCTGCCTTTTAGAGACTGTGGGACTGAGGCACAGGTTGATTAAGGGTTGGATCTCAACATCCTCCACTCCAGGTGCGGTCAGTGGGCACGCAACATGTTTGAAAATCCAGCCCTAAGTGACTAGGCCAAGGTCACACAGGGAGTATGTGGCAGAGCTGGGACTTGAGCCCTGATCTACTGTTTTCCAGGACTGTGCCTTAACCACAAGGCCATCTTTCCTCTTCTTTCCCTAAGAGCTTGTCGAAATGAACAGGAGGTGCGTGGCAAACTAGCAGGCGAATCTGAAGAGCACTAGTGTGCCATTCGCTAGCTGTAAGTGTGGACCCTGCTGCAGCCCAGTAAAAGTTCCTGTTTCAGAGTGGAGTAAATCAAAGTGCACTAGGGACTTGCAGTGCACAGTAGCAGGGTTCCCATGGACACTCAGATTCACACCCCAGCTTGCTGCATGCACACAGTTCACCTAGACAAGCCCTAAGGGTCTTGATCCAGCAGCTATTCTCAGATGCATTTTCTCTTGGAAAAACAAACACACACTTGCTCTGTGTGTGTGCTGCATTTTTGGATCCCAGGGCAGCGTGTGATCCCATAGCAAGAAGGGGACCAAAGACTAGAGAGCAAGTATTGTGCTTGAAAGGGAACTACTGCCTGTTGCAATAGAAGAGAGCTTACGCACCTGCTTCCCTTCAGGTTGAATAATTTGTACCCATCTGTGGGATCACACATGGCTTATCTTGTTGTCTTTGGCTGGCATATTCCCTTCCTCTACATTGATTTCCTCCTGCTGATGAATGGAGTGAAAACCCTGGCGTTGTCACGTATCCTTTGTCTTGCTCCTGCGGGAGAAGCAAGCCCACACGAGGCATTAAGCAAATGAATGCACTGCTGTTCCTGACATGATGGCTTCCTGATGTCAAAATGATTGAGGTGCCCCCTTGTGGAAAGCCGTGGAGAAGTAGAACAGATGTTCACACTTGCTCCTGGTGCGTGTTTGGTCTCGGCAGTACCGACTAACGTTTAATCACTTACTACCTGGGCTCAGTCCAGCTACAAGAAGTGCAAATAGCTTTTTGCAAAGTTGGCTGTGTTTAAAGTCTAGGTAGGTCAGCCAGGATTCCTGGGGTCTATTTCCTATTCTGCCAGAGGCTCACAGTGTAAAATGAGGTTGACAGTATCAATCTGTATCGCAGTGGGGCTGTGAGACTTGCTTGGTGATCTAGAGGAAAGAGACTCTTGAAGTGGAAGTATTGTGGAGGGGCAGACCAAATGGGCTTTATTTCCTCTGAGTGCTGTCCGACGTTGCACACTGGTACAAGTTCAGAGAGAGTCCTGCATGCAATCAGGGTCTCTGGGTAAATAGAGATTTGGCAACCCATTAGTTATCTAAGCCGTCTCGGTGTCTTGTTCCAGGTCATGTCAGTAAGTGACATGCCACAAAGATATTAAGAATGCCATTGTCGAGGGAAGAAGAGATGGGGAGCATGCACGTTGGGGTTTCGCTCTTCTCATCTGATTTCTTCCCCTCTCTCGCCTTCTGTTCATCTGAATAGGAGCTTCCCATAATGAAACTTTCACTGCCTGCTGCAGAATTGTGTCTCTTTCATGCACAGCTGCTTTTTAAAAGTGGAAAATATTAGCAGCTCCATTTTGGTTTTCTACTCATTCGTTTTTATTTAACTGAACATACTGGTCTTGTTGCCATCTGTAAAACAACATAGGGCACTTGCTGCCTTGTGTGTAGTAGGTAATACTGAAGTACCTGGGACTGGAAAGTCCAGCAAATGGACACTGTCTTGGCTGAAGAGAAATGGAACAACTTTTTGATCCATCTCTTTGAAGACCTCCTGTAAATAATACTAATGCAAACAAAGCCCTTAACGGGGTTTTCTGGACACCTGTGGAACTCATTGACGTTTTGCTTAAGGAAAATAAACACTCTGTCTTGTAGTAGTTTTCCAGATCCCATGTCATCTTCGGGTTCTGATTTTAGACATTGGGAAGCAACTGTCTGATACTGGCCAGGGGTAAAATTTCCAAAAGCACCAAACTCCCATTTTCAGAAGTGACTTAAATACTTAGGAGCCAAAGTCTCATTGAAAGTCAATGGCACTTATGCACCTAAGTCACTTTTGAAAAAGAACTCGTAACCCACTTAGATGCTTTTGGAAGCTTTACCCCAGCACTTGAGGTGTGTTGTTATAATGAAAGAAGCAGGCCTGCTAAATCAACCTGAAGAATCAAGTTGATACCTGTGTATTAATTGTACTTAATCACGTGGTGTTGGACAGATCTCTGACTTGCTGATAGTTCAAAGGATGGCTTAACTCAGTCAATTCTGTTCACAGATTTGAAAAAAAAGGTCCCAGGTAAAACATCAGCTGTAAGACAAATGGTCAGATTTCCCCTTTTGTACAGATAATCTTATAGGAAAGGTGAGAGCCCGGGGCCCGGTTAAGCTCATGGTCCTGATCCTGTTTTGTGTGCCATCTCCAAGTGAGAATGTAATTTACATCAGAGGGTGTGGCTTAATTGGGTAGGCATGAAAATACGCCTGGAACTCCTGCGAGGGAGTGGACTAGGCTCAGAGGCCCCTTGCTGGAGGCCTCAGTGTCTGCCAACCCTGTCCCAGGAAAGGATCAGTAGAGGAGTCATACAAACAACCTAGAGTGGCTGCTTCCTCTGGAGCCAATCAGAGAGGCTGCGGAAAGCAGCCAGTTGGGGCCCAGGATGGCCATATAAAAGGAGCTGCAGAGCCAGAGACGATCAGTTTCTTGCTGGAGCCAGAGGAGTGTAGATGTGCTCCTGGCTGGTCAAAGGGAACTGCAGCACCACGGACAGCTCAGTGCTGCCAGGGGCTGGGGAAGAGCTCCTGGGTGGCTGTTGGGCGTGAACATACAAGAGCCCTGAGATACGGGTGAAGTGCTGGGACTGCGGGGAAGTGGCACAGGGAGCTGAAGGCAGTTATGCTAAAGGGACGTGGTGGTGTGTGGCTGCTATTCTAAGGGTCCCTGGGCTGGGATCTGGAGTAGTGGGTGGGCCCTGGTATCCCTCCCTGCCATAGGCCACTGGGGAGGTGGCCTACAGTCATACAGCGATAAAGGGGAAATGAACTGGAGAGCTGGGACCAGAACAGTTCAAGAGGGCAACACCATTGCCTCCAGCAAGGAAGCCCTGAGAGTACAGCCCAATACCAGGGCCGGGGCTGTTTAAAGACTGCAGGCACACCCAACCAGAAAGGATGTTAGTGAGAGGTGGGTGCCACACAATGACAACTCCCTAGAACCTGGGTTCAAATCCCAGGTGGGTCAGTTCAGCTCTTCATCCTTTTCAGTCAGTGTGGTGAGTTCCATGCAGTGTCTAGCACGTGTGGCTCTTTGGCTGAGACTTTGCACAGTGAGGTCCCCTTTGTTCCAAGTAGCCATTTGAGTTCCTGTGGCATTTTCCCTAAGTATAGGGGTATTGCCCCTCACATCGTTGTCCAGAAAGTTTCTCTTTCCTCTAGCCTGTGCTGTGTGCTAGTTGCCCACTCTGCTTCCCCTCAGCACCCCAGAGGCAGTTGGATCACTTCCACGGTACGATGATTCGTATTTCTGTAAGCCCCCTGGACCAACACAAGTGGTTCCAAATGCAGGACCAGGGCTGAAGATTTAAAAGCACTTTGGCCTCCAAGCTGTGAGGGAAATGTGAGTGATTCTGGCCAGTTAGTAAAAGGCTCCAACACACAAGACTAAATGCTGACGAGTAGACTGAGCCAACAATAGACTTTGTATGTTTTGGAGAGACTGAAGTGCCCAGAAGTCTTGTCAAAAAGGAAAACTATTCCAAAGTTTGGTCCTCTTTTTAAACTCCCGATGCTTTGCAACGTGTTCTCTTCGCCTCTGGTATTTCCACTGGGCTCTTTTGAGGACGTAAAAGGTCTGAAGAGCCAGCTTAATTTTAAGCGTGTTGAAATTGCCTCATCGGCCTCCTGTGCTCTTCAGTCTGCTAATATGAAGAAAGTCCGTTCTTGCCTCAGATTTGCAGAGCAAATTTGCCTGTGGTTTGTGTGTGTCTGCTGCCACCCCATGTTCAGAATGCATCACTGCGTCTCCTCCCACCCGTTGGTGAGTGCACCTTGTCGATCAAAGCAGCAGCACCAGGATTGCCATTTAATGACAGCTTCTTGTTTTGAGGTGAGGTTTGGTTTTCATTATTGATTGATTTGATTTGTTTATTAGGTGAGGAGGTCATTTCATTTGATCTTTCATTGCTTGGGATCCTCTCCTTAAAGGGAGGTGATGAAATATTGTTAAGGTAAAGAAACAGGTGTAATCTCAGTGGGAGAGAATGTTTCCTTTATGTACAAATAAATCATGGACTCATTAGAAATGCAGGGCTGGAGGGACCTCGAGAAATCATCCAGCCCAGCCCCCTGCACTGCAACAGGACCAAGTAAACCTAGACCATCCCTGACAGGTGTTTGTCCAACCTTTTCTTAAAAACCTACAATAATAGGGATGCCACAACCTCCCTTGGGAGCCTACTCCAGAATTTAACTATCAATTAGAATTTTTCCTAATATCTAACCTAAATTTCCCTTGCCACAGAGTTAAACCCATTACTTCTCGTCCTACCTTCAGTGGCCACGGAGAACAATTGATCCCTGTCCTCTTTGTAACAGCCCTTCACGTATTTGAAGACTGTTATCAGGTCCCCCCACAGTCTTCTTTTCTCAAGACTGAACAAGCTTGTTTTTTAAATCTTTTTCTAAACCATTTGTCATTTTTGTTGCTCTCCTCTGGACTGTCTCAAATTTGTCCACGTTTCCCGAAGTACAGCACCCCAACTGGACACAACACTCCAGTTGAGGCCTCACCAAAGCCGAGTAGAGCAAGACAATGACCTACCATGTCTTTACATGTGACACTCTTCTTAATACACCCCAATGATTCTTGCTTCAAGCCTTTAACTCCTGATCTCTTAAAGACCTTTCACCAGAGAACAAAAACTTTCGATAGTTGAGACGAATTCAAATGGGCACAGTGACAGATATTATTGTTCTTTTGGTCTCTATGGGGCACGCGATCTTTCAACATTTCCTAAATCTTTCCCTCTGTTGGGTGCAATGTTAAAGTAACAAGTAAACCATAGTTGTATCTTCCTATTTAACGTGCCTAGAAGGAGAAAATTAAAGATATGCACGCGCCTATGTTCATTCTTTCTGTATCAGTAACCAGGCAAACTTGTGTAAGCATCTTGAAGCAGGGACTGTTTGTTCTGTGTTTGTACAGCACCTCGGACAGTGGGGTCCTAGTGCAGGACTGGGCCGCCTAGGTGCTACCGCAATATAAAAATAACACTAGCAAAGAGGACCCGATCCTCGGCTCATCTTTTCTCATTATTGGAGTAAATTGTCTCTGTCTCTTTGGGAGACATTCTGTTTGCCTTCCATCCCAAGCATGGCGTTTGGATTGTGACAGCAGCATTGCTGGTAGGTTAGAAAGGATGCACGGGCTGCTGCTTATAAAGCTGTTCATGAGTGTGCTGGGTTATGTGTTGAATTGTTATGGGGCTGATCAGGAACTCTGGGCAGTGTGCATCATTTTGGTTGTTACAGGGCTGCTCAGGAGTGTCGCACAGTGACAGTAAGGGGGGAATATTGTATCTGTGTTTTCCAGGTTTCTTCCGGTCTTCCCAGTGCCTACTGAGAGAAGTCGGTGGGACTCAGGACAGTTCCTATTGGACAGTTATATCCACATCTGTCCATCAAAGAACACACCCACACAATGGAGGCTGAAATAGCACCTCAGATCAAGGTCTCCACGTATCAGTAGAGATGATTTAGGTGCCATTAGTCGCCCGAGCTGCCACTCGTGCCCCCTTCCCCAGAGCTAAATTTGACAGGGAAAGAAAGCTACAATATGAAGCCCAACTTTCACGAGCCCGAAGCCAAATTGCTGTGTCCTGCAGCCTGTCTTCTGGCAGCCTTACCTCATCCCTGTGTGGAGCTCTCTCTGCTCGGCAGGGGCATTGGTAAAATGCAAGGGGACGGGGAAGCAGCTTAATTGGTGTCATCCTGCTGTTGCGCTGTGAGGAAGAGGAATGTTCGGTCTCTGCACCCGGCCCAGCTTTTTGTTCCCAGGGCCCATGAAAGTTGTGCACGGATCCAACCAGGAGGTGAAATAGTCAAGAAGGCAGAATCTTGGAGACCATCTCTTTCCCTTTTGCTCCATGTGAGTTTTGGGCACTAAGAGGTGCCAGTTGGTTTAATAAAAAACAGGAGGACTTGTGGCACCTTAGAGACTAACAAATTCACTAGAGCATAAGCTTTCGTGAGCTACAGCCCACTTCATCAGATCCATTGAATGGAACATATAGTAAGAAGATAGATAGATAGATAGACATACAGAAAAGGTGGAATTTGCCATACAAACTGTAAGAGGCTAATTAATTAAAATGAGCTATTATCAGCAGGAGAAAACAAAAGTTACTCTGAAACCTGTCAGTTGGTTTAATGTGAACTTGGGTTGATTTAGCCTCCAATTGTGATTGTTTCTGCTTTTGAGTGTTTGATTTCTTTATTTCTCCCCTCTCCTTGCCCTATTCCTAAAGGAACCACCCCCAGTCATGCTGTGAACCGCAGAGATTTCGGGGCGGTGTTATTGTTCCCTGCTTCCTGACCTGTCACCCTGAGGGCAGCTGTGGGGGTTTGTGGGAATCTCTGAATTCTGTTCAACTAGCCAAAACACCAAACCCTTCCAAGTCGCTTTCCCATAGCAAAGCGATCCCCCTCCCCCTGATGTTAGCTGCACGTGCAAGGTGGACGGGGTGCCCATGCACAGAGGAATAATAACCAAAGCGGGCGTCTTGAATGGGCCGATTGAGCACAGCAGCCCTGGAACTCAGGGAAAGTTCCCTCCAGATGTGAGCAGAGGTCTGAGCTGGCCACTGGCTGCCTTCCAGACAGGAAGGTAAAGAGAAGGGCAGCCATGTCTTTAAATGAGTTGATTTACCCCCCCCCACACACACAGCCTCCCCATCCCTCCACTTCGTGTGGTTGATTAAAAGGAACCATATGATGTTGGAACTGCTTAGATCAAAACCGGCTGGATTCCTGCGTTCTTCAGCATCCCACACCAGGGGAAGCGGCGCGAGGGCTTTGATACCGAATCCACCGCGTCTTGGCAGTAAAACTTCGCGGAGCGGCAGAGGACTGGCAGGGCTGTAAAACACAGGTGCAGTTTATAGATGGCTTCCCAGTGTTGGATTTAAAGAGAGGGCGTCTTTGTTAAGGAGAGAGGGTCCTCCTGGGAAACATGCAGCCCAGCTGCTCCGGCCATTCCTTTTCATGGAGTGCTCAACTCTCCGTTCGTGGAGGGCTGCATGGGAAGGCAGCATGGGAACTTACTGATAAAGGGCCCGATCGCCTGGGAGCGACTTTACTTGTGGGGCAGTGCCATCGAAGGGCAGACGTGTGCCCAGGATCAGGCCCGAAGTCTGACTGTGAGAGGACAGCAGGACAAAATATAGAACCTTGACCTCTTTTTTTATAAGGCTGACTCCCTGGAAGTCTGCATTGTTTGTTATGAACTAATGTTTATTCATAATAATATTTGTTTTATATTGTATTAGTGTTTAGAGCATTCTGCTGGGTGCTGTACAAACCCATAGTAAGAGATTAGTCCCTGCCCCCAAATGCTTCCAGTTGAAGTAGATGCAGCACACAAAGGACGTGAGGGGAAACTGAGGTACAGAGAGAGTCAGAGACTTGCTATAGCAACTCAGTGGCAGAGCCAGGTTTAGATTCTAGGACTCCTGATTCCAATTCACTAGACCACAGTGCCTCTCCTCTGTTTGAAATCTGTCTGTCTTTCTCTTGGAGGACAGCAGGACAAAAATATATATGTGACCCATCCTCGTTTAACTTTTCGCTTAGTCACCTGCTGCTGTAAAAATATATTGGCTCTTGGTAAGTCAAGGCTGGTGACTAGAAGTGCTTCCTTTTGCAGCCTTCACTAGGAAGGGCTAGTACCCTTTTTTCGTTCTGATGGGAGAGGGTGGGCAGATGAACGTGGCATGTGACAACCTTGATAGCTTTATTGTTAGTAATCAGGTTCTTTTTTTTTGTTTGCAACCCGATCCTGCATTATTGAACTGGATGGGAATTTTTGCCAGTGGCTTGGGATTCAGGATAAGGTGCCCGCTGCCAAGAATCTCTGGCCTGTACAGGGGAAGGAAAACGAGTATTTGAAGACAGGCACACTGAAAAACCCCAGTTTAAGCTGGCCAGCCAGAACAGTGTTGAGAGATTCTATAATTTAAAAAAATGTTAATTTTTCATAATAGAAATTAAAATACAATGCTGGTGGTTTTTCATTTAATTACAAGACAACGTCATCACGGCCAACTCTGTTGCCCAGCTAGCATCCCAGAGCACAACTGATTTGGTGTAAATAACCTACGTGCATGGGGCGCTCCCCTGTCCCTGCATTTCAAGATCACATCTGAGGGAGATGAAGGAGAACTCCTTACCTTTCTCTTATTAGCAATGGCCAGCTGTAGCCTCAAAAGGAGAGAGTCGTGGAAATCAAGCTTATTTTGAGCCTTGCCTATTTACTTTGGTTGTCAGGGATTTTCAGGTGCTTTCTGACTCAGTGGTGGTGGTGTTGACCTTGTTAAGGACAGGCATAGTTCCCCTGGATAAAAGGGGTGCGTGGCAGGGGGCTCTGTGTCAGCTGTTGCTCCTTCTCTGTGAATGGAATGGGCTCCATCCTCTGGAGGCCAGCTCAGCCAAGCGGGGGTTTGCAGGGCTCTGTGCAAAGTTAGATACGCTGGGTTCTTGCAGGATACTGGGGGCCTGATCTGAAGCCCACTAGAGTCTGTGGAAAGACTCCCATTGACTCAGTGGGCTTTAGATCAGGTCATTTGAGGGGGAGGATGTGGGGCGGGGGGAAGAACACAGGCAGGTGCATACTCTCTGTGCACACCCATCAACCCATCCCTGTTCCCTGTCACGCCTAGCGGGCCGATTACCCACTCCACTAGCACTCCGCCTCCCCACCCTGTCCCCGGGGTGCAGCGCTGCCATAGGCCATCCCTCACCATGGCTGTTCCGTGCTGCATGAGGGCACAAGGGATGGTGGATTAAGACTCCCATGAGCACACCTGATGCTGACACACGAAGTGTCAGTGGGCCTGCCTTGGAGAGGGGCATGCAGCTGAGTTGCTGCTTCCTTCTGCGCTCCTCAATCCCATGCTAGTTTTCCACCTGAAGGGAGGTGGAAGCATCCAGGGGCACTATACTGTACTGCTGTGTGGATGGAAACATGTGAGTGGAACGGGAGGGGAAGGCCCCTGGGGGCCCTTTCGCTCTGCCAAAGGTTGGAGGCTCTTGCATTGGAGAATCGGCAGAAGGAACCGTTTATCCAGGTCCCCCCATCCCTCAAACTCAGTGATGCACTGGCCTCTTGGCATGATACCATGTTCTTGCACAACATCCACTTTATTTAGGGGGGACACCAGAGCTTTGTGAGCAGTAATGTTGTTTCTTAGAGGATGAAGCCAGAACACAGGAATGCAATTATGTTTTTCCTCCTTTATGAAGCCCTCATGTACTTGAAGCATACTAAAAGCACTTAATAGAATGATCTCTTTCAAAACCCTCAGCATTTTCCTAAGGGGCTTCTTCTGTTTCTGGCTATTTTTTCCTGTTAGGGAGGAATTCAACAAAAAGTCAAGTTCCTGGGTCACAATGACAGAACTCCTTCACATTTTTTATTATGGTGGACCAGGCGTGAAGCCATACTTGGCCTTGTGCCAGCAGTTTTGCTTTCCCCCTCCCCTCCCTTTCCCTCCCTCCGCCCTAGAGAGATTTGGTGGGGGGAGGTTTGTATGCAAACCGCAGCGGTACAGAAAGTCAAGGGTTAATCATAAAAGCATCATAATCTCTGAAAACAGATGTTGTCTACACAGTGAACAATATCTGGCTGGTCGTGGGGAAGAGGGCGTAAGGAATCTGTTAAAACACTCAATTTGGCATTTTCATATTAGGGTGGTCCATCGTACACTAATCAATTTATTCAGAATGGTTCCCATTTGTCACCCCCCCTGTCCTCCCAAGAGCGAGACAGACAGATCAGGCACTGGGATGTAGTGGACCAGGAATCCGGTGTGCTGTATAAGGGCAGCTGCATCAGCCCAGGGCCGCAGAGGGTTGAGCAGGACTTTCCCTGCAGTAGCAGTTCTGGGCTGCTGTGAGTAGTGCTGTGTCAGAGGCTTATAAACTTGGCCAAACCTGGGTGGATTTTCTCGGGGATGGAAGAAAGGCTCCCCACTTCCCCCAGCCAAATTTGAAGTCCCTGAGTAAAACTAGAGTCTCTCAAAGAAAAGGCTGGCAATATGGGCAAACTGCATTTTTCTTAAACCTCATTTTGGGAATGGCTGACCATTTTGGCTGAAATGTTCCAAAACCATTCAGCCTAAGGCAGATATCTGCCATGGAAAATTTCTGCCCAAATGATTAAAATGTTGGCAAAGTTTTAGGCAACTGAGAACAGGGACTTATAATGGGAAGTATCAGGCAACCTACCAGTCTCGCCTCGAATGCGAAAGCAAGCTGGCTTTTCTTTTAAATAGGTCTTTTCAAAGGATGTCGTATGAAAGTGAATAGAGGACTTTCCTACACATAGTTCCATGGTGCATGGTAGCTTTTAAATTCCAGACGAAAGAAGCCTTTGTCATAGCACAAGGTTAAATCCATCACCAGGGACAGTTTGTGCCAGAAAACAGAACAAAACAAAAAAGATTTAACCACAGCAGCATTCTTCGGCCTCTGGGTAATCAGTAGGACCTATTCTTTTGTTTATTTATTTATTTATTTATTATTAAACAAAGAATTCCTTCAGATGCATCATTTGATTTTAAGTTTGACCAGAGTTGAGGGCCCTACTCAGCCATCTGTGCTAGGTCTTAGTCCATCACCCTCTTCCCCTTCTTCATGACCCCATGCCTCCCTCCTGCAGGTCTGGAACCCCAAGCTTCCCTTGAGCCTGAAAGGATGATGCACAGACCCAAGCGCCATAAGTAACTAGAGACTTTGCTTCTCAGAGAAACATTCTGGGTGCCCCCCCTTTGGGAAATAAGCCGTGCTTGAGGTAGTGTAGGCCTCTGGATTCCACTCCAGGGGTGTTTTGGGAGAGGCTGTGTTCTCCTTTCCCCAGACCTGCTGTGGAAGCAACGGGCCGACATCCCAGCTGTCTCCCCCTCTCTCCACCACAGAGACACCTCTTCCCTGCCAGAGCACTGTCTTCCTCCTATGAGTCACTGGACCTCCCCTCCTCCGCTAGCCCCCAGTACATGCATCTCCTAAGACACTCGTTTCACTGCCCCATTCCCCTGGGCTGCCCTACCTTCAGGAATACTGGTTGAGGGGTGGGAGGAGCCTGTTTTTTTCCAGTCTCCCTCTATCCCCCAGATGGAAGAGAATTGGGGGCGGGGAACATGAGAGACGAGATTTGTGGGGTTTTTATTTGGCTTCTTGAATCGTTGTCTTTTGAGCTTTGGCTAAGCTGAGCTGCCTCCTTTACGCAAGGTAGTCGGCAGCTGTATCCTGCTTCCCCTGAATAGGAACGGCGCTGCAGGAGCAGAAGCTCAGCGCCTCGAAATGCACTTCCCCCAAATGCACTGTTTACAGACCTCCTTCCACTCCTCCCTCCATTAGAACACGTGCATTGGGGATGAGGTGGGTGGTCACTTCTCAGTCACCAGAGCAGGGATGTAATGGATAGGTGGGAGAAGCCTGGGTTCTGGAACAGCTGGTGAAGCAAAGGAAAGAGAAGGGTCCCTTTTTGAACCTCGGCAGGTGCTTGAGGCCGGATACTGATCCCCTTTCTCATGTTGGATAGTACTTCATGAGCGAATGATGGGTTTGTCCAGGCTGGGAAGATGTATCGTGTTAGAAAAACAGTCTCAAATATGACTTTGTCCTTGGTGTGGACAGTCACAGGCACGTAGCCCTCCCCAAAACGTGTATTTTTTAGTATGTACTCTAGTGCTTGATATTCTTCTTAGCCATCTAAATGTCCAACCCGTTTGACTCTTATGGAGCTCTTGGCCTCAATGGCATCCTGTGGCAATGAGTGCCACTGGCTAGTTCCTTGAATGATCAGTTATGAAATTGCCTCCTTTCAGTGTCATCCATGTCCTTTTGAGAGAGGCTGAATAGAAGACCCCAAGCTATATACTTCTGTCATGTTGAAAAACAGGCTGGCTGGTCATTGTTTAAACCCCTTTTGAGGCTCATGAAAGAGACCATTCGTGCAATAAAGTACCACCCAACATGAGTAAGGTGTGCCATCCTGGTCCTTATCAGTTAGAGCTGGTCAAACATTTTCATCAAAGTTTCTCTTGTAAGAAAAATGGGTGATGAGATGCAATGGGTTCAATCTGACTTTTACGGTCAATAATAATAGAGCTGGTTGGGGGAGAGGAGTGTGTGTGGGGGGAAATCTCGAGAAAATCGTTTCCAACCCAAAAGAGGAAAACATTTTTTGGATGAACATTTTTGCAAAAGTGTGTCTTTTTTTTTTTTTTTAAACTGGTTCCTTTATTGATCTCTAAAAGCTTGGTTCTGGCCATCAGCAAAAGCAGAATGGAGATGACCTTACTGGATGTTCCACAAATATGGAAAAGCAACAATTAAAAGAAAAATTATAAAGAGGGAGAAGAACCATAGGGAGAGCAACATTTAATAATGGTGCAGTTGCTGCTTCCCTCTTCTCCAACACTAGGTGGTAATGTCTTTGTTCCTATCCTGTATTGTAGTTCTCAGCTGATTTGGGGCTAGTTCCTAATCAGGTGAGGGTTAGAACAGGAACACTGGCAGGAAGCAAAGTGAACTTTTTGCAGATTTCTTCACTACAGAAGATAATGTTGAAATACAGACCCTAGGGCTACTCTTTGTGCCATGATGGTAAGGCACAGACAAGCAGTAAAATAGGTGAACAACTTACACTGCATTGTAATAAATTACAAAGACCAGATGGTATTTATTAGTGTTGTGAAGTACTAGGAAATAAATAAGCTAGCGGAACTATTAACTATATAGATTATATATCTCATTAAATGAAATACTTTCTCAAGCTCTGTATGGTCTGGGGAACTGATTGCAACAGGATATTGAAGCAAATAGCTTAGAAAGATTTAAAAAAATTATACCCAGGTTAAAGTTATAAGCGTTACCAGCTCTCTTGCTTTAGGGCAAAAGTTGACCACCAGCTGGAGTCAGGAAGGAAATTTTCCTCTCATGTTAGTGCAGTGTATGGTATTGCAGTTAGGTGGCTTATGGGGAGTTATTTTATATGACACTAGCCAGCGTCAAACACAAGATACTATACTGACTGGATGTCATAGGGTGACCACCACCGGGGGTGTCCTCCTACGGCAGGCCAGGTCACAATGTACACACCTGCCTCAGTTTCCCCTCGGAATCTACCTTTGTCTAGTAATGTTGGCTCTCTTAGTTGCAAATTCAAACCCTTTTATAATCCAGTCAAATGTCACAATCCACAGATCCCTCATGGTAAACCAGTTCTTCTGTTAGGTTACAGTGCAGCAGCTCTTCCGTCCCTTTCAAAGGTCACTCACCCGAGAGTCATTAACCACTTTGTCACGGTTTCTCTAGCCCCCGGTCCAGGGCCCCACTCGCCAGGCCTATCTGACCTGTTTCTTTTCCATGCGTCTTCCCCCTGTGGCCCCAATTCAGGTCTCCTGCGACAAAACTCCCTCCGTGTTCCACTCCGTCAGGCCTCTCTGCCCTGCTGCTGGGATCCATGCTGCAGCATCGGTTCTCTTGTTTTGGGTTCAGCTTCTCCTAACCAGGCAGGTTCATGCCAGTCTTCCCAGCGGCCTCAGACAAGCCCTCCTTTGACTCACCAGAGCTTCCCCAGCTCTGAGCAGTCCTCACATCAACCTCTTGCTTTTCCCAGTGGCTCTCTTGACCCGCTCACTGCTCCTACTCCGTGGGAGTCTCCTTTTTTACTCGGGCATCTCTCGCCTGCCCGTCTTTCTCTGTGTCGATGCTTTCAGGCAGCTCCGATGCACCCAGTCTCTCTCCCCTGGTGACACCCGGACTGTTGGTCTTCAGAAGTTCGAGAGCCAGGGCATACCTGCCGGAAGCCAGGACTTGTGGGTTCAGCCTGCTCCTGCTGAAGCCCCGAGCCCAGTCAGGTGCACCCCGCAGGGCAGAAGCCCCGAGACCGCCCTCTCCACTGGGCAGAAGCCCTTACTGCACCACCCCGCTGCAAGGCAGAGGTCCCGAGCTCTCCCCAGCCCGATTATCTGGATAATGGAAAGAAATTCAGCAAATGGAACCTGTAGAATGAGCACTAGAAAGGGAAGTGGTTGAATCCCCATTCTCTGGAAATACCGCCCCTGAAGGTAGGCCAAGTACTTGAATGTTGGAGCGGGAGCCATCTTGCTGTAACGGCGGAGAGGCTTGATGTTTTTTTCCATCTTTAAGCTGTGTAACTGAGCATCCATACAGTGAAAGGAGCCAAATTCTTTCTCCCATCTTAAATCAGATTTGGAATGAAGGGAAAATCCATTAATGTGGTTTCTAGTTGGCTGAGATCTGGCATTTTCATTTCATCATGAACCCGCTACACTGAGCCAAAGCCCATCTGGCTCGGGCTGATGCTTTTTCTTACATGGTGTGTGTTTCTGAAGTTCTTAACTTGACGGCTTTTGTGTGTTGCTGGGCTTTGTCACGGGGAGACAGGAGCTCAGTTCCCAGCCCTGATGTCTGATCTCCCAGCTAGCACTACCATGGGATGCAAGTACTCAGACGTGGGAGTGACAGGAATGGCTTGTGTAACTCCGTGACCTATTTAGCTAATTTAGGAGCGGGGGTGACCCAGGAAAGGGAGAGTGGAGACTCCAAATCTTTCAGTATTTTTGCTAGAAGATGAGAACCAGATCGTGAAATTTTATGATTTGTTGTTGTTTGTGTTATGGTAGCACCTAGAGACCCCCAACCAAGATCAGGATCACAGTTCTGCTGGGCACTATACACACCAACCCAGTGAGACTGTCCCCGCCCCGAGGAATTTACAGTCTAAATAGACCAGACACACACACCACACACCCGGGGTGGGAGAAAGAAAGTGTCATTATCCAGTGTGACAGATTAGAAACCAAAGCAAAATGGGTGGGTCTGTTTTCATGGAATAAAGGACTTAAGTCACTTCACTGCCCCCGACCCAAATAGCCCATACTTAGTGTTCTGTGCTCATCCTCCATGGCTTGTTCTTATTTAGACTGTAAGCTCTTCAGACGAGGGGGACTGAGTCTTACTATGAGTTTATACAGCACCTAGCACAATGGGATCACGGGTGGGTTGTTGGGGCGCTATGGTAACACAAACAATCAGTAATGTGAACAATGAACGATCAGCTGCAATGGCAAAGAGTCTATTTTAGATTTTTAGAAATCCGTTTAGTGTCATTAGTCGCCAGAGCCGTTAGCAGCGTCAGGAAGGGGAAGTTGTATTTCTCTTTCTTCTCCAGTGTCATTCTCAACTTTTCGGTGCCCTTTCTAAATATATTATAATTTTTGAGTTACTTGTGCTGAGTGACACTCATTTACATCTTGCCATGAGAGTTGTCAAATCTGGGGGGAGGGGAAACTACCTGCTCAGACATGTCTTTCAAATGAAAGATCCTGTTTGGGGGTGGGGGGGTGTGAGAGAGAGAGCGAGAGATGTATACAGTGTGTGTGTGTGTGTGTGTGTGTGTGTGTGTGTTTTCTTTCTCATGATGATGGTGATATTTCTCCCACTGTAACACAATGGACCCCATTCATCAGCCCGTTTGCTGGGAATACCGGCCTTGTTTTGAACTGCTGTGCCCACAGATAGTTTCCTGTCCAGCTCTGGTAGAGCAGACAGCAGAGAGGCTCCGAGTTGACAGGCAGACTTTGACTATGGCTTGGAAAATATTATTCCATGGGACAGGCTGTGCCTCCCACGCTGTGTCTCTGAGGCTGGAAGCAAAAAATAGGCTAAGGCTTGATTAATGTACAGAGATTGAAACCAGGCAGAAATGTTACACTGTTGTTTTTGAATGAATGGAAATCATTGTGGTCTGAGACACAACAGAAGATGCACTGGATTTCTCTCTCTCTCTCTCTCTGTCTCTCACACACACTCACACACTTCTCACTTTCTTGCTTAGATAGATCCAAAGTGGAGCTAATGAAGAAGCTGCTCCAGTGTCAACCAAATGTGGGGATAGCTGGCCTCCCTATAAGACTGAGATCACGTGCTCAGCAGTTCCACTGGGTTTAGGGTATGCCTAGAAATGCTTCATAGGGAAGAATACATCTTGCTGTTCATATGCCCCAGGGGGCTGGATTGGGGAATTCCACCTTTCCCTAAGATCTAAGGTAAATCCTCGTTCTTCAGCCAGACTATTTCCTAATCTATAGTTTAAAGCCTAGCATTGGCTTTGGTTACTAAAAGAAATTGCTGTAAGATGGTTATTAAGCACCTTTTAATTAACATTCCCTGAGGGTACAATTTTTTTTTAAAGAGATGGTGATTCACTAACGTGTGTGTTTCTCAAGGAGGGGTTTTGCACAGTAAATATTTCCCCTTACTGTTCTGCAATGCAGCAATGTATTGGCAGCATTCACGAGTTTTGCAAGAGGTGAGAAGAGCAGCTAGCCTCTCTTTTTAAAGGGTGGCATTAGCCCTTGAAAATCGAAGCATGACTGTTAATCAAGACATGTTTCAAGTTTTGTTGCATGTCTCTCGCTTGGGGGAAACCATGCAAACCCTTTGCTCATTAGATCATGGATGGGAATCACATCTGATCTCTTGATTCTTTTCAATTCCCTTTGACATGAATTTTATGCTAGTTTGACATCCCTGGAGCCTGATGCTCTCATAATGAGCCAAGCAGCAGATATGGGGCAAGATGCTTCCTCTTTCTGCCCTGCCAGTGTTTCTTGATGCTGGCCTGGAGTGGCTGCCTCCACTGATGACAGCCAGTTTGACATGGTCTATTCGGTCTTTGGCTTCTGCTGAGACTACCAGGAGTTGGCCAGCTAGTGCTATATGTGGACATCTGCATTGAGGCCGCAGACACTGGATGGCGATAGTGTTCAGTCATTGCTGATTTGCATCATTGACCTATAAGGGAGAGGCCCCATATCCCATTTTTGGTCCATGGAGATTCTAACTCTGAGCAACTGCCTCTTTGTAGTGTACCTGCAAAAAAACCTCCTGCCCCCAGCCTGCATGGGGAAGCCCTTTACTTATGTCGGTGGCAGTTGCATAGACGCTCATACCTTTCAACGTGCCCTGGCCCAAACATTGTGTGAGTTCCCACAGGAGATGTACGAAAAATAGCAGGGAGGGAATCTCGTATTTAATACACGTAACAGTTTCCTGTGTTTTGGATTGTCTGGTGCAAGTTGTTTAAATACAAGCACGAGAGATGCAGGTCTGCACAAGATGGGAGGTGAATCGACGTCTAAAAGGGGAGATGAGCATGAGACCGTTGGAGGCATGGACTCATATCCAGAGAGGAGGCTTAGTCTGGCTGTGTCTCGGGCTGGTGGGCTAACCTAATGAGTCTCAGCTGCTGGTTGCAAGATAGATGCGAAGCGCAGAGCAGTGTGTATTTGTAAGAACTGAGACCACCTTCTCCTGTCAGCTGTCAAGGTGGCAAAGAACCTGGAAGGGGTCAGCTGAGATGTCTAAGATGTAGGTGGGAAATACCTTGGCTGGCTGGCCACAGGTTGGAGGTGGAGCAAGGTGGGTTCATCTCTTTTGCCTCCTCAGATAAACTGAATTCCAGACAGCTGAGTGTGTCTCTCTTGGATGAGACCTTAGAAACTCATGGATCACTCTTCATGGGCCTTGACCCAACTTCAGCCTCCTCACACGTTGATGTTCAGTGTGCTGTGTTCTAACATGCTTGGCCAAGGACAGGGGTGGGCAAACTTTTTGGCCCGAGGGCCACATTGGGGGTTGCGTAACTGTATGGAGGGCTGGGTAGGGAAGGCTGTGCCCCCCAAACAGCCTGGCCCCCGCCCCCTATGCACCCCCTCCAACTTCCTGCCCCCAGACTGCCCCCCCTCAGAACCGCCAACCCATCCAACCCCCTCTGCTCCTTGTCCCCTGACCGCCCTGACCCCTATCCACAGCTTCCCCGGACTTCCACCCCCATCTAACTGCCCTTTGCTCCTCGTCCCCTGACCGCCCCCTCCTGGGACCCTCTGCCCCTAACTGCCCCCCGGATCCCATCACCTTATCCAACCCCCCCCGCTCCCTGTCCCCTGACTGCCCTCTCGACCACTATCCACACCCCCGCCCTCTGACAGCCCCCCCGGACTCCCACCCCCTATCCAACTGCCCTTTGCTCCTCGTCCCCTTGACCGTCCCCTCCCAGGACCCTCCACCCCTAACTGCCCCCCCAGGATCCCACCCCCTTATCCAACCCCCGCTGCTTCCTGTCCCCTGACTGCCCTCCCGACCACTATCCAAACCCCCGCCCCCTGACAGGCCCCCTGGGACTCCCACTCCCAACCCTCCCTGACCCCCACCCCAGAATCTCTGCCCCATCCAACTGCCCCCTTCTCCCTGACTGCCCCCCAGGAGCCCCCGCTCCCTTACCCAACCTGCCCTCTTCCCGCCCCCTTAACAGCAGCAGGGGCTCACAGCCGTGCCAACCAGCCAAAGCCAGCCGCGTTCCCAATGCTGCCCGGTAGGAGCGGCGGGCCAGAGCGCTGCCCGCATGGCGGCATGGCTGCGGGGGAGGGGCCGGGGACTAGCCTCCTCGGCCGGGAGCTCAGGGGCTGGGCAGGACGGTCCCGCGCACCGGATGTGGCCCCCGGGCCGGAGTTTGCCCACATCTGACCTAGGAGGCGGCTGCTTCGGGATCCTTTGGGGCAAAAGGGATTGCATAAGTAAAAGCTTCTTGCACTCGTGCTGCAGCGCTCAAGAGAATTGTGCCCTGTGTGTGCATGTGAAATTTTCTTCTGCCCTGTCCTCATACCCCCTCTCCCTGATAAGTGTTTCCTCTTGGATTGAGAGGAGGCTTCTGCCAGGTCAGCCAATGGGGAAGCGGGGGAGTCGTCTTATAAACAGGGGCCCAGTTTTTATACTTGGTCTTCTAAATACCACCAGTGGATTCCTCGATTGGCATTTAGGAAAACAAGTACCTGATTTATGCCTGAGAGCAGATTTAAACACTGCTTTCAATGGGATTCTGATGTTTCCTCCTTGTTCGGAGAGTAAGTTGCCTGTTATTAAGCAATTGAGAAATGAGGGGTTTCTAATGCAAAATCACTGATTCAATTTTATAGAAATAGATGCCCTACTCTTAACCTGGATAGGTAGTTAGTGATAAAGAAGTGCTCTCCTCCCTACAAAGTCTTAGCAATTCTTTGTCCTTAAGAAAACAGTTTTCATTGTAAACAGAAATTAAGCTATAAATTGGTCATTACAAGAGGGAAGCAGAATGGCTGGAAATTCGTGAGTGTCTGGAAAGCAAGACAGGGCAAGCTTGAAAATGCTTCATCCTTGGGAGATCTGTTTACAATTACGTACAAGAAATGTGTTATGCAGTGTTTCTCTCCTTGCCTGTGTCTCTGAAGTTGAATATCTTCATAGGAGCCTTTTGCCGTCTTGATTAGAATTTCCCAGTCTCTGATCTAAAGCAAAGCAAAGGCAGCATAACATTCAGAACGCTCAATTCTTTCAGCAAGTGAGGTCTCGTAAAGCAGCTTCAGGCGTGACACCTAACCAAGGATTATGAGAACCTTGGGTTTGGCATAGCTGTTTTTTTTTCTTCTTTTTCTTTTCTTTTAAGTCTGTGACCGGCACAAGCAAACTTGCGGCCTTGACAAATGGAAGCCGTGGCAGTTTGATCACCACGTCTTTGGTTAATCTTATACCCAAGAAAAATTGTTCCAGCAACGTGGGTGAAGACAGCATGAGTAACTTAATCAGTACGAAAATGAAGACGACAACGTGTTCCAGCCTCTTATAGACTAACTCTCCCAATACCGCGGTTTCTTGGCACTGGGAACCCAAACAAGCCAGTGCCAGCTGTTGCTCTGTTCTGCCAATGTGAATCTAAACGTATTAGGATTTTGTTTGCTTTCCTGCCAAACCTGAACGGCCTAGTACTGTTGGCAATATGGAGAAAAGTCGTCTTTTTTTTTTTTTAATCCGTTTCTCCGGTGCTAGGAAGCGGTAGGGATTAGGTCTTTCTGACACTTCAGCACCAGGGATGGACAATGTACACACAGGCCGGGATCACTAATTTTAGTTTCTGTTCCCTGGTTCTGGAGCAAAGAGCAAACCTTTTCCGGGTCCTGAAAACACTGAGTAGCTTTGAAGCTGCTCAGTAAAAGCTGTTCAGGCTACACATGTCGACACCCGTTTAAAACCAGTTAGGATTTTTGAGGAAACTTCCCCAGTGTAGACGGCCTCTGGAGTGAGTCCATCAGGGGTCAGCTTCCTATTTCCTTTGTAATGCTAATGAACTGCTACTCCTCACTTTCCCAGACACACTAGGCTAGTCATGTTTGCCACTTAAAACACAGCGGTTAGTTCAGATGGGAGATGGATGGCTCCTTCCAGTTCCAGCAGCCACACTGTCGTGTTCTACCGATGAGCTGAGGGAACACTGGCCAAAGTGAATGTATACCCGTAGCCCCCAGACAAGGGGAAGCCGTTTCAGTTGTGCAATTGCAGTCAGGCAGAATTCCAGCTGAGCTTTGCAGATGGTCTTGGCAGCCGTGGATGTCTTGAAAAAGGTACCTTGGCCACACTGCACTGATTATATTTGTTTCCAGGCTCTGGAAGTCAGGGTGGGTCTTTTCCTCTTGTCTGTTAGTGTAATCTTGCACTCACATAAGCTTTGAGTTAGATTCCCGGTTATAATTCAGTTTTGGGGACCTTTTCCGGGGCTTCAGGGGCAGAAGACAACTGGCCTTCAAAGAGGACCGCTTTGAATGGCAAATAATGGACCGTGTCATTCCATTTATTGCAGTCTCGTGAGCATCGTTTCAGTTTTACCATCGTACGTATCTGAGTCATGACACGGGCTGTACCTGCTTGTCAAGGCTTCTTCTGAAGCAGGGGTAGGCAATCTATGGCACGCGAGCTGATTTTCGGTGGCACTCACACGGCCCGGGTCCTGGCCACCGGTCCGGGGGGCTCTGCCTTTTAATTTAATTTTAAATGAAGCTTCTTAAACGTTTTAAAAACCTTATTTACTTGACATACAACAATAGTTTAGTTATATATTATAGACTTCTAGAAAGAGACCTTCTAAAAACGTTACAATGTATTACTGGCACGCGAAACCTTAAATTAGAATGAATCAATGAAGTCTCGGCACACCGCTTCTGAAAGGTTGCCGACCCCTGTTCTAAAGAGAGCTTCCTTTCATTTCATTTTGATTGCAGTGATTTCCTGGAGTGCCCATGATATTTAAGGGACAGTAGTAATTTCCAAAAGGTAAATTAGTCATAGCAAATTGTTCTGAGCTAATGCTTTGCATTACTGTGAGGGGTCATTTGCTGTCTTGACTTAAGAAGTATTTTAAAATCTCTCCCTCTCTGTGCTCAAAATATATACTCGAGTTGCCCGTGGGCATTTATTTCGGAGCGCCTTGATATTGTTCAAGATGGTGAAACTGAGGCACGGAGATTTTTTTTTTCCGAAGAAACTAGTGACTGGGTGCCCAATTGGAGACATCATTAAGGAGGGCTGATTTTCAGAAGATGGGTGCTTGGTGCTTTTAGAAATTCAGGCCCCTCTGAAGTGTCTCACGTTGGGTGCTCAAAATCACTGGGTGCTGTTGAAAATCTTAACCTAAGTGACTTGCTGAAAGCCACGTGGTCATTGGCAAAGCTGGGCTACCCCAGACAATCCCGCTTCTGTCTGGTTAAATCTGACATCTCTGAATTTATTGCTGGCAGCAGCTATCACACTGCTAAGTGATCTCACCTGTGGTTGGAAATGTGATGGCAGATTCATTTTTCTTTGTGTGTGTGTGTGTGTGTCCCATCTAACCTGAGCATCTGTGTTTATCTGCTCAGGGACATTTCAGAAACTATTGATGGGGGAGCGAATCAGCGTCTCACTCTGAGCTCTCATACCCACTGGGCACGGATGAGTCCGTGCATGTGTGTGTCTGAGACACGCACACATACAGTCATTCACTCACTCTGGATCAAACAGGTGGTGGGAAAGCTGAAGGGTTAGCTCGGTGGATTTCCAGGTGTTGGTGACTGTGGGAACTCTTCAGGGTGTGTTTGTACAGAGTGAAGTCCTGTGGGAGAACTGGTGACCTCATCTTTTGTGTGTGCAGTGTAAGTTGTTCAGGGGATGCTCCTGCACTCTGGCTGAGTTGGCAGCCGGTATTTATGTTTGTGTCAAGAGAGGAGAAGCCTCCGAAGCTATTTGTGAGAGTCCCTAAAATGTGTCTCTGTACTGGGTTGTTGGCTGCAAATCCTTCACTAGGCGCTTGCAGTTGCCTCACCAGTTTGTGTAGAGAGACTCCCGCCCAGGTCCCGCAAGTGTCTGGCCAAAGGATGCTTTTTGGTTAATTGGTAATACTCATGAAACTGAGGAACTGATACATTGGCTGTCGACCTTCTACCAAATTCTGTTCAGCCTATGTGGAAATCATTTATCGTCACGTTCTTTCCGGAAAGTAATTTTACCTTGGGATGTGGGAGGAGAGGGGTACACTGACAAGACAATGCAGATTTTGTTTCCTTTGCTTAACAGCTGTGATTTGACTCTACAAAGGACCTAGAAGCAGAGTCTTAACAATCTGCAATATTCGCGTTCCTAGGAACTTCCTTCGCTCCTGAGCTGCTTCTCTTGAGGCTTTTTCTGGCTCCTGGACATTTAAAGCTCCATGAGTTTGTGTCATCGTCTGTCTTGTGCTAACTCTGGGTTGGCTGAGCGGTGTCTGCTCGTGTGGATTAGCTTGAGACTCCGGCATTGCTTGGACTCATTGCCCAAAAGTCATTCAGAAGGGCACGGGCAGCACTTCACTTCTGCTGTAATGAGATCCTAGTGGGTAAACAGCCTTTCAGCCATAGTCCTTCCCAGGTCACAGCATCCTACAATTTTATGCCTTCGTGTCATGCTCTAATCTACAAAATACCATCCCCCGAAGCTGTGCCAGGTCCTGGATTGACATGCTTTCCCTTCGCCAGAGAGAAGAACTCAGTACAGGGTCAGCCAGCACCACAAATGTACAGAGTCTCTGTTCTCTCATTGGCGCCCAATGGACAATCATCTCCGTGTTTCCCGGCACTGCAGAGCGCAGCCTGTGGTTCGCTTCCCGAACTGGGACTTATTGCCTCATGTAAATCCCAGAATGATCAGCCTTCCCGTTGTCACCCACACAGACCAGTCCCAGAGGGGGCTGTTTCCCAAACCACCGTTCAGCACAGTTAGAGCCAGATTGTCTGGATGAGGATCTGTTTGTGGTGTTTTTACCTTGGTCTGGAAGTGTCCATGCAACACACACATACAGACGTGCATAGTGGCCCCAGGCCCTATGTACAGCAACTCAGCAACATTCACATCAGTGGGTGGTGCTTTAGCCGCAGAACTTCAAACCAATTGTGCTCTGGGGTGGTGGATAACTGCTGTGTTATCCCCCTTTGCTTCGGGGAGTCCCTGCTCTGATCCCACGAGCTCCTTAACCTTTCTTCCCCACGAAAGGGAAGTCAAGTAACAGGACCTTTAATGTGGAGTTCATATGCCCTCTCTCCACTCAGGGAGGATTGATTTGGGAGCCATCCAGCTCTTTCCTGAAGGGGTTTTCCAGCTCTTGAACGTTTTCCGCCCGAGTTATAATAATCCACTTAAATGCTTTAATAAGTTGTGTCAGCAGCAAACTGTAAAAGATGTCTCCACAATGGGAAATGACCTAAGGTGTTGGGAGCAAGAGGTGTGTAACACTCCTCTAGAGTTCGTTATTCTTCAAGGTTTCCCAGAGGGGCTGGTGCCTGGAGAGTTGTTATCCCCATTTTACAGATGGGGAAACGGAGGTGTGAATTGACTTGCCTGGGAGTCAGTGTCATGCATGGTTAGACCTTCCAATTCAATCCTCTTCCTACTAGACCATAGAGTTGCTGTGGTCAGAGATAGTCCTAAGTGCAAATACAGAGCTGGGGAAACTAAGTGGAGTAGGGAATGAACAAGTTCCACCAGCCATTAGCCTCTCAACACCCAGCCTCAAAGGGTGGATTGGTCACAAGTGAAGAATGGCATCTCTGTCCTGCACATTGCGGGAATCACAACCTTATTTCAGAACAGGACAGGATTGAGGGGCATCGACGGAGCTGGTTAGGGACCTGGGACTGGAATAGCAGAGGATGCTGTATAACTGGATTCAAAAAAGAATTAGATGAGTTCATGGAGGAGAGGTCCATCGTGGTTTTTAGCCAAGATGGTCAGGGATGCAACCCTATGTGCTGCGTGTCTCTAAATCTCTGACTGCCAAAAGCTGGGACTGGACAATAGGGGATGGATCGCTCGATAAATTGCTTTGTTTTGTTCATTTCCTCTGAAGCATCTGGTACTGGGCTAGATGGACCATTGGTCTGAGCCAATATGGCCATTCTTATGTTGTTAGGTGAGAACTGAAGTACGTTGGCAGAGCTGTGAGCATGACCCTGAGACTGGAACAACGGCGATGGGATCTGTGACCCCAGATACTCTGTTTCATGCTATTGGCTCAGCTAGACTTCTGCCTTAAGCCCAAGTTTCTGTTTCAGCAAGGCTTTCTGTAGTGGATTTGGGGTGTGAACCCCTGAATAGGTTAAACTCAATCACGTGTTCCGTGGTAAATTAACACAATCTCGCTAACCTCTGCTTTGATCTAGAAAGTGTACCAGCTCTTTTTTTTTTTTTAAAAAAAAGCCATTATCCATGTTTATCTTATCGAGATAAGATGAAACAAGGCTCACTTTCAACAAGGGATCTAGTCTTTGTAGCCGGAGTGGCCCATTCCTCTCCTTAGCGGTGTGGTTTAAAAATAAACTCTCAGAGAGGAAACAATTTGAATGAAGACATTGTTACTGTACAAGACGTGATAATAGGGCCTTTTTACAGCTACATCTGTTAGTAAATTGTCTGGTTCCAGGCTTTTGGGTTGCATAATACAGTTTGCTGTAGTCTCTTTCACATTCTTCTCCTGGCAGGGGAATATGCACATTCTTAAAAGGAGTAGGAGTAAAATCCTGTTTATTTTAGTTTAGCTCAGTTTTAGATAATTGTTTTAATTTCCAGCTTCCCCATGAATATCAGTTGGGAAGTTTGGGAATAGTTAGATATCCCAGTGCACGCTACAGCCCTGCATCATCACTCAGGGTAAGTTACAGCCATGAGCTTTGCTAGTGTAGATTCGGCCACAGAGATAAAAGGCAGAGAAAAATGGCAGAGCCCTGGTCAAGGATGGTGCACGGCCCATAGAACTCCGGAGCTGAAGAGAGGTGGGTGGGAAGGGAGGCTGGTCTTCTAGATAAGGCACTAGAGTCTGCATGGCCTGGGGACTTAATACCTGGGTAAATATAAACCACCTGTGGGGACCAGATTTGGATTCCATCTGGCAGCCCCAGAGCACACGCTATAATCCATCCCTTTCAAGTCTGAGCTGGCAAACACTTTGTCGCTTGTTCATGGGTTTTGGATTTTAACCAAATGCTAAATATAGCCACGTGCAGTCAGCTTTCAACATAAAAGCAGAGGCGCACAGTATTAATAGCCAGCACCAGGCCTGGTAAAGGAAATCGCCAGGCAGCTGATTAGCGAGGTGCATGTCTTTGCTTCTGAGGGCCGTTGGCACAGAGGTTATTGTAACGTCTTCCCCCTTCTTCACTCGGGGGTTTCTCACTGAAAATGTGGACTCCCTCTGTTAGATGTGGTGGGAGGGGGCCGCAGTCTGGAGGGGGGCCAATCAGTTTCTTGTTGGTTCAGCTGACTCCATCAATGGGCCCTTTGGTTTAGTCACAGGTGGTCATATGGCCAAGAGCTTAGCTAAATCAAAATGTTATTTCAGATGGTTAAGAAAAGAGAGACTACTCTCCCCCCCCCCCCCCTTTATTGAGCTTTGGTTCCTTTTTAGGCTATTTTCAACAAGTGATGGGAGAGGAATAATAGTGTAGTTATTAACTGAACTTCATCTTCTTTAGCTTACCTTGGGCCTTCTTTTTTTCTTTTCTTTAAAGTGATAGTAACTGTCCCTAGCACTGGGATCTCAGTGATGCTGGTACACGTTGAGATTAACTCCATTGCCATTAGCACCTTACCGCATACGTTTTCTTAGTGCTTCATTCTGCACGGGAGTACTTCCCAAATTGAGCACTGCTGCTTTTTAAGGTGGTCTTAGAAAAGCAGGTCTCAGGGCAGGGTGTGCAGCGGTTGTTTGGTATGTTACCAGTGAATACCATTCCAATTGCATTACATCCCATCAGTGAGGCAATTCTGACTGTATTAAATTCCAGTATTGCATGGTAGCCACATTTCCTGGGAAGGCCTTCCAGCAATTATAAAAGCAGATGGGGAAATAGGCATTGAATTGTAGGTCATAAGTGAGAAGAAGGGGAGGGGGAAAGAAGGGAACTAAGCTAATTATTCAGCCATGACATTTGCATTAATTTTTTATGTGAAGTATTTGATTGAAAGATACATGCAAAGGGGACAGGGTTAACTTTTTTTGTGTGAAGCTATAAACATTAATTGGCAGGTACTATGGGGAGTCTTTGTCAATGGGTCATAATCCCAACTCTGCTGTTAGACCACCCAGTTTATGTGTATTTTCTTTTAAAATGAAATATTTTAATAACCTTTATAAGCTCCCTCCCGCTCTGGAGCGACCCATCATCAATGCAGCCACATCATTAAACTGCACTTTGTGTGACTGTGCCAATACGAACATTTATTTTCTATTAAAAATGTAAATTTGGGTGGAGAATTCCATGGACCTACGCAGTTTAAAATGGAGTTAGCGTGGTCTCAAATGAGGGGCCTCCTACTCTCCCTAAAAATACCCCAAACTCGTCATCTTTGCTTCTTTGTCCGAGTGGTTGAATTTGAGTGATCCCTTCATTTACCCGGAAGGAAGGACACTGTCTTTTCACGGAAAGTCAGATGATATCTTTTTGGGGCACACGTGAAAATCCAGTTGTGATCGTGCCAATTTAGCTGAAACGATAAATCTGGTGTGCTGCAGGCCTAAATTGCAATGCATCATCAGAGCTGTCTGTGGGGCAGCCCAGGAATAAATAACCTAGCAGGAGATGTTGCAAGTTTAGCGTTGGTAGAGAGAGAGAAGGCAAAGTGATCCAGGACAGGAGTACGAGGGTTGAGCTTCAGTGGCAGGGATCATGGAGGAAGCTGGTGCTCTTCAGACTTCAGTTTAATTTGAGAAGGCAATTGAGGAGAATGAACTAGTTGTCTGTTTGCCCCTGACCTATAGCATCCCCTGCTCACATGTGGTTGTGGTTGTCCAAGTCTCTGCATGGAGAGATGACTGGAGACTGGAGATGAAATACTTGAGGCTGAAAGAACTCCTGTGTTTTGAACCAGTAGGTTGCTCTGATTCCAGATGCTTCAGTTCC
Source organism: Caretta caretta (assembly GCF_965140235.1). Taxonomy (NCBI): domain Eukaryota; kingdom Metazoa; phylum Chordata; order Testudines; family Cheloniidae; genus Caretta; species Caretta caretta. The sequence continues at coordinate 4,398,500 of NC_134219.1, forward strand.
ACCACCACCACCTTCCAAATCTATCCCTGGTCCCTGGTGCCAAGACATTTATTCTTCCTTGATCCTGCCTCTGCCATTCGGAGGCTTGCTGGTTAAATAGCCCCGTAGGTGTATGTGGCACCTTACAGGTCAAATGAAAAAAATCAAGGCCGCTGCTCTGCAGAATTTACAGTTTGAGTGGGTTGAAAATACAAGATGACCTGTCCCAGGATCTGTGTATATTTACTACATTAGGAATGTATCCATAGAAGAGTTAAAAAGCAGCTGTCACTCTGTGGGCTCTCTCATGCCCCCCTCCCCTCCCCAGTTATCTGTGCATGCGGGGAATGGGTTACTTAAATTAGCCGTGTGAGACGGATCAATGACCCGTGTGTCACTGGCTGCAAGAACAAGTCATTCTCTTCCCCCCCCAACCTTCTTTCCCAACTGCAATTTACCTTTGCCGAAGTCTGTGCAGTATAAATGGTCTCCTCTGCTGCTGCTGTGGCAGCAGTTGGGAGGAGTGAGGTTAGCCCTACCAGGAACTAGACACCTTCCTCCAGAATACACTGAGAGCATCCTGCCACCTAAATCCCAGCACCACGTGGATGAAAAGGAATGACCTTTTCTGTGCTGGCCTTCAAACCTTATGTGGGAACTGGTGTTAAACTCTATTCCCCTTGTGCTAGGGCACTAGGGCAAAGGTGAAAGGGGCCCAAAGTCCGAAGGCTCAATTTAGGACATGTGCTGCTGTGCGCTGCATTTGGTGAGCAGTGAGTTATGCGCCCTTGTTTGGGGGCAGCCCACAGGTCTTGCAGTATGTTTGAATACAAAAAATGCTCTGGATAATTTCAAAGAACAAATCTGCAAAAATTGACATAAATCACAGCTAAGTCAATAAAAGGGTTAAATTATCCACAGTGATTCCCTTTTTAGGTGGAGTGGGAGATTTTATTGTATTTCATTTTGCTTTAGGTCAACAAACTGTTCCAGAGCTGCTGCTGTTAGGATTTAAAGTAGTTCTTTATCAAGTAGCACAGAAATTGGGCATATGTACCTTGAAGCCACTTGGAGCAATTCTACAACAGTATCTGTCAACAAGTCACCCCTTTGTTTCATGAACATTTTATGAAGCATCCCACAGAGAGCTTTTTTAAAAAGTTATTTTCTCTCTCAAGCATGCTGCTGTCTGTAGAAACCGGACATTTCGGTTCCATGTATAATGTGCCCAGATTATACTGCAGTGATGGATGCCTTAGAAACACCGTGTAATAACAACTTGCACTCACTTTATATCGCAGCTTTAATCCGAGACTTGCAAAGCGCTTTGCAAACATCGTCTTATGGCAGGCAGGCAAATATTATCCCCATTTTACAGATACATTGAATGATTTGCCCAAGGTCTGTTTTCAGTGCAACCTAGAGATCCTGATTCCAGTAGCTCCCATTGGCCTGGAGCAGCAAACCGCAGCCAGTGGGAGCCACGATTGGCTGAACCTGCGGACGCAGCAAGTAAACAAACCGGCCCGGCCCGGCAGGGGCTTTCCCCGCACAAGCGGCGGAACAAGTTTGGGAACCACTGTTTTCTAGCCTCTGTGTATAACATCTCCAGTGGTTTTGTTCTGTGATTTGCTTGGTAATTTGTTCTTTCTGACTAGAAGGAAGTAAAATATTTAAATCAAAAAAGAAAGAAAGGCAAAGTAAAGATGCTTTTCACTTACTTTAGCATCCTTCATCCTGGGATCTTAACATGTGAACCACTGCTGCTTTGTCTGTTATCACCCAGTTCATAGATGTTAAGGGCAGAAAGGGACCATAATGCTCATCTAGTCTGACCTCCTACAGCACACAGGCCAGTGATTTCTGCAACAAGCCCATACGTTCTGTTTGAGCTATAGCATATCTTTTAGCAAGACATCCAGTCTTGACTTAAAGACTTCAAGTGACCGTGAGTCCACCGTATCTCCAGGTAAGCCACTTGAATGGTTAATTGCCCTCACTGTTAAAAATGTGTGCCTTGTTTCCAGTCTCAATTTGTTTGTCTGACTGCAGCGTCCAGCCGTTCAATCTCTTTATGCCATTTTCTGCTAGCTTAAAGAGCCACCTACTCTCAGAAATACCAATCTCATCCCCACATAGGTACTTGTAGGCTCTGATCAAGTTGCCACTTAACCTTCTCTTGGATAAATTAAATAGTTTGAGCTTCTTGAGTTCCTCGTTCCACTGCCTGGAACCAGCCCTCCATTCTCTCTTGTGTTCAGTTACTTTTTTTTTAAATTGCATGTTTGTCTGCCTTTGCACCCTGCATGTGTTTGAATTGTAAGCAATGTGAAGCATAAAGTTGGCACGCTTTGGGCTCTTGTGTTGTTGCAAACACTGTACTCTCAGAATTCAGCAGTGTGCCTTTTGAGTCACTTGTAGGTATTTGTCTTTGACAGGCTTTTCTATGGTGCTCACTGCTGTAATATCTGAGATCCTCATAATCACTGAAACTAGCCTTTCCGCACTCCAAGGGTAGGGGAAATGAAGTGATTTGTCCAGCATCACACTGAGAGTCTGTTGCTGAGCTAGGACGCCCGGAGTTGCAGTCAAAAATTTTAGCCACAAGACCATCCTTCCTCTTTGCATGCAGCGAGGAAAAGGGCTCCCGTCCTGCAGGCTGAGAGGAGAGCGGGTTCAAATGATCAAGACACCCAAACATCTTGGAAGCATGTAGGTATTTAAGGCAGCACTACCTAATATGGACAGCACTTGCTTACCAGATGGGGGGGATTTCATCGAGGTGGTCGTTCACGTTCTCACTCACGTGCACTGTGCCGTAGCAGTTTCTTCAGCTAGGTTCTGGCAAGTCCATCTTTGGTCGGTCTCTCTTCACTGTGGCTGTGGTAAGGGAAATCCCATGAAGCGTTACCGTTCCAGTTCCCATACGTGTCTCTCAACAGCAAGGGCTTGTTGCTCCCTCGTGTCTCGTGTGAAACCAGGACAGCACAGGTGTCTGATAAGTGTGCCTCGGTAAATTACCTAATGGGAGCATTATTAAGTAGCCTTTTTTCTTTGTTAGGTTACTATCACTTAGCCAGGTTTGTGCTTTTACTCAGACATGGGCTGTTTGTTCTGTAACACAGTAAACAGCCTTGCAGGACAACTTGCCAGCAGTTATGATGATGGGACCTGCTCCACTTCCCTACAACGTGTCCTTAGTTGCTTCAATATCTCACTGCTTTCTTTTTCCCTGCAATGGATGTGGTGTTTCTGTAAAGGAGAATTGTCCCTGAGAGCATAAAGAAGGGGCAGGTTGAAAATAGCATTTTATTTATAAACAAGCCACTACTTGTCAATGTCTCACTTGTCAAATATATGGTTTCTGCATTTAAAAAAAGAAAATATCATGTCCAACACGTTTGTGAAATCATCAAAATTAGAGAAGGAAAAGACCAATTAGGTCACCTGGCTGATATCCCCCAGGATTGAGCTGTGCATGCTATTAGCTAGTGCTTTATCCAGGCTTTTGCTGGGATTTTCAAAGTAGCCTAAGGAAGTTAGGTGCTCAGCTCTCAATGAGTTTTATATCCTATCTGGGAGTGGAATTCTTCCCTGCAGGCCAGCATCACTGGTGCATCACTTGCGTCCCCAGCAGGGCTTGAGTAGTGCATGGTTCTTCTGCTGGCTTCTCTGCACAGGGAGTAAATGTAATCCCAGCTAAATACCCTAAAATATTTTCTGTTACTGTGTGGAAATTCATTTACTTCCCTGTTTACAGGCCCCTTTTGTGTTTCTTTTCCATAAATTTCCTCAAGAATGCATTTGCCAGCAGGATTATTTAGGGAAGTGACAAGTTGAAAGCACAGTCTTTTCAGAAAGGGGCTTTGAAGTTCATCTTTGTGAGTATTCATGCTGGAAACTTTGAGCTACACCTATCTAGTCGGGGAACAGAAACATGCCGTGTGTGTGTTCGTCCAATGAAAACTGCTTGGATTTAAAATAACCAGTGTTTCTGAAAGAACAACAAAGAATTATTTCCAGAAATTATTTGGTGAGTAACTTCAAATAACAAATTTGAGAAGGGCAAGATGCATTCATTGATCATTCATGAACAGAAAGAAATGAAATTATTTGAATAAATTCATTGCAATTTATTTGCCCAACTATGTGCACGTGCATAGATATATATTTGTGTACAGCTGTAATATATAAATATATTACGTAACTATAAAACTATAGAGGTGTATATAAATATGCAGGTACATCTAGGATGAAACATGGCAGCTCTTTAACAGTGCACAGCACCACTTCAATCACATTCAGAACAGAAAATGGTTAATACTATATCCAGGTTAAACTCCTAGGGGTTTTCAGGTAGACAGTCTGCTATTGTGCAAATTGGAATTTGTCCAGGACTCAGATTTAAACACACACTCTCTTACATTTGGTACTTTGGGATGCACAGTGACACCCAGTAGGACAGTAGCTGTTTTATGTCACATCCCAAAGATGGTACTGGTATCCAGTTTTCGCCAAGTGTCTTTTGCAGAATTTTCCAAGTACCAACCTTGGGTAAATGGGGCCAGGTGGGGAAGGGAATTTGCTGGTACCAGCTGGATCCCATGCACAGCAGTCAGATCTACTTTTGCAAGCACCCTTATCTCGCAGCAGGAGAAAGCGTCAAGCGGCATTCTCTGCTGAGCCACTGAGGTCAAAACGCGGAAAAAGAACGAGCGAGAAAGTGCGCGAAGAAATGGAACGTGTGCAGCTCATGAAACATTTCTTTGTGTTTCTCAGATAGAGGGAGATGTGAACTTTTACCCTGTGCATGAGCATGACTCATAAATCAAACAGTTATATAAATAAGAGGGAAGATAAGAATAAAGGTTTAAAAACACAGTGGAATAAGTAGCTGCTGCACAATGGGGGCACTCTGCAATATGGCCCTAGATAGGAGCCTGCCAATAACAGAACAATTACCATCAATCTGCCCCGAACAATGGGAGCCTCTCTTGCTTATCACCCACTCTCAACCAACACTGGAGTTTTGAAACTGGTCTACTTGCTTTGTAGTACATCTGAGCAGAGGGCTTAGCATTAGCTGGTTGCCCAGGATTGCATTTTCCATGGGGTTTGTGCTATGAGGCCCAAGGATAGGAAATTGTTCCTTTTCCCAAAGGGTCCTCAAGATTTTGTTTGCAGAGAGTTACCATAGCCGGAGACCATGTACAGACTGGGTGGGGACTCCATAGCTCCTGATGGTAACTCTGAGCCACTCTTCCAGTACGTCCCAAATGTCGTATTTAAAGCTTTCTTGACTGGCTGCCATAGAGTGTTCTCCAGCTGCACCCCCAGCTCTGCAGCCCTCATTCTAAGGATGTTGGAATGATCTCCTTGTCTCTGTACCTAGATGTTAGTCCTCCTATCCCATCTAAATTGGTTTCAGCCCTCCAGCAGAGCGACTCGAAAATAGCCTTCCAACATGCCAGCAGCTTATTGGGTTTGTGTTGGGGAGACTTGCCATTTGCCAGCTCTGTCATACAGCTGGGGGGCAAGTTCTGAAATGTCTTCATCCAGGTACTGCTGTGACTTTTATTTTAACCACAAGTTATGCAACAATAGGACTCTGAGACAACTGTTATATTGCTGGGGAGCTACTCGAAGGGGAAAGGGTCTCCACTGCCTGGAATGTTGTCATTTAAAACTCTGTGCAATGGGCATGAAATGCTCCCAAGCAAGAATTCACTCACTCCAGCTGAACCAATATGGTGCGTCATGGGATCTTGGTGCATGACAGGAGGTATCGTTTGGCTGGGAGCCTGGGTCACAGAGTCCAGTAGGAGGATGGGACAAACTACAACTCCCAGGAGATACCACGGCAGCTCAATATTGACCCAAGCCGGTGTAGAATGTTTTAATTCAATGAAGCTAAGTCCCCCAACCCCACGAAAGGGCCAACTCATTCTGACACAGTAGGGAAGGGTCACTTCTCCCAATGTGCATTTGTGTGAGTGAAACCTTTCAGGAACAAACCAAGGATTCCTTATTCCTGTAATTATCTGATGATGGGAGTCTAGGCTGTTGGAAAGGGTCTGCTGTCACGAAGTTATGTTGCATTAAGTGAGTGATCGTGGGCCGTTGGGGGATGGGAGAGGAGAGTGGGCAGAAAGGATAGGTAAGGCTACAACAGTAAACAGCTGTTGCATTTTCTCCTGCTCCTTTGAGGATAGGGCTGTGGGAGATCAGAATTGGAAGAACTGGAGAAAATTCCTCCCCTGAGGAAGCTTTTCACCCTTGCTCTTGTGAGCCAACAGTGGGCAAGTTGCTGTGCACCATGGTCTCTGATTTGTTGCCTACGTTGGCGATGCCATGCTTCCGCAGGGTCCTGGCTTCAGCAACTGAGGCTATTAGTATCCATTAGCAGCTGACTAGTGGGACTATGTTTGGAAAGCAAGAGTGAAGATATTTCTAGTCTTGTTTTAAATTAGCCCACGTTGAATGTAAGTGGGATGGAATTCAGTTGACTTCAGACAGTCAGGGTTTGATAGCTGGGAATATATTTCACATCAAGCTGTGTGCATGAAGACCCACTTTGATTTTCAGCTCTCCCTTTATTTCATATTCAGTCTCTGTTGTTATATCTTGGTTCAGCCTGCAGTTGGGGGATTGCCATTGTGGGCTCCCTGATCTGGGGGTGGGGCGGGGCAGGGCAGGGCAGGGCAGGGGGTGGGCAGTGGCTGTGGCAATGCAGAGGAAATTCTTTGCAGAGTCCCAGGCTGTGTTTTCTCAGTCCAGCCAGAGAGAAGTTCTTCAGCGATGAGTGTCTGGTCGTGGGGGTTTGCTAGCAAGAATAGTCTTGGCTTCCCCAAACCCAAATCTCATTCCCTCCCTTGGGTCTTGAGAGTCCTCGTCCTCTTTTCGTCTTCCACCTGCCTCCATTTCCTTCTCCTCATCTCTTCCCCATGCACTGGTTCCTCTGCAGCGCTCCGTTCTGCTGCTACCTTTCTCCCCTCTGCTGGCATTCTAGGTCTTGGCCTCTCAACCTGAGGGCCCAGTTGTCTGAGAGAGACAGAGGAGAAATAAAGTCTGGTTTGGAGGCTGTCGTAGCGCTGCTTAGCAGTTAAGGCAGCTGCAGTAGACTTGGGGTCTTCTAAGCATCGCTACCTCCGGCCTTGGGAGGGAAAGCAAGGGTGGGGGGCCTTGGAATTGGGGAGGAAGAGAAGATCACCATAGGCTTTGCAGGCCCCAAAGTGAGTTCTCTCCAGGGAGGACTCTTCTGTGTTAGAGAAATGGGGGTTGGGGGAACAGTTTGCACACTAAACATCCCCCTCCCAATTCTTCCATCGCGGTAGATGTGCGGGCAATGGACGTACAAGAATTCACCCTCACTGGCAGGCAATGAACAATAGGCTTTAGCAGCAGATATTTTGACATCCGAGGCCTGGAGAGACCCTTGTCTCATAGCAACTGCACGAGTTCCGACACTGCTGTTAATTTACTCTGTCCCTAGCTGGCTTGCTTGCCCGCTGTCAGCACTGAGCTCTTGGTTAGCATCCTCGCCCGCTCACCCAATCTGCTGTTTGCAAACAGGAGGGGAGGAACCGATGCCCGCTGGTACAATAGCTGATTGACTCCCTCCCACCACAAGGATGCTGGGAATGCCACTCAGAGCATTTTCCTCTAGCCAATTAAGCCCTACTGCTAATAGTTTGCTAGTTCTTCTTGATAAGGTTATCTGGCTGGTCAGCCCTGCCAGCTGGGCAGAGCAATACAGGGGCCACCAACAATGCAATAGGAACTGGTTACTTTATTTTAGTTAGCTACACATTAATGCTTTAAAAAAAAAAAGTTAACAAACGCATCTTTATCACGGTAGACGTCTGGAGTGAAACCTAAACCAAAATGCAGTTCCGGAGAAGAAATGTTCTGTTTGTTATAACTAAGAAATGCAACATAAAAATTATGACTTGCAATTGTGGTATTGTATAAACACTAAATGAAAAGAGCATATTGCCATGCCATTCCAGACACCGTGCCACTAAGGAGTGGTGCAGGAGGGTATATACTGTTGCTGCTCTAAAACATGGGGAAACTGAAATACAAGGAATTTTCAGGGTCTGATTTTTTCGCCCACTGAAGTCAAGTGAAAACCAGGCTGCTACAACCTTGTCCAAGGCTTCAGCAAATTACTGGCAGTTCTGGGATTAGCGTTCAGTTCCTGGCTCCCAGACTAGTGTTCAATTTACTAGCTCTTGCAGGCAGATTGCAACGGCGATCAGGAAACGCATGTCCCTGTTAGGGTTTTCTTACTGTTCATTGACTTGAGTCTGTGCCCTCCATAACAAAGCGCTGCTTGATTTCAGTGGTTCAGGATCTGGCTCTAAAATCCCGCTTTTTTTACAGGGTTGTTTAACATCGGTTTAGTCAGTAAAGCATTAAATAACTCAAAATAACACACAAGAAAAACGCATTACAAAAGCACCTCTCACAGCTGTGTGTACAGCCTAGGCTGACCAGGTGTCCGGTTTTGGACTGGAACACCCGGTCAAAAAGGGATCCTGGCAGCTCCGCTCAGCACTGCTGACTGGGCCATTGACTGTCTGGTTGGTGGTGCTGCCGCGTAGCAGGGCTGGCAGGGTCTCTGCTAGCCGCTGTATGGCTTCCAGGTTGGGGAAGCAGCCAGCATGTCCGGCTCCTAGCCTTTGGGGCGCCCAGGCGGGTCCACGTGCTGCCCTGCCAGCAGGCGCATCTCCCATTGGCTGGGTCAGGGCAGGGGAGGAATAGCGCTACTTACGTGTGCTCAGCAGGTGGCTGTTGAGGGGTCGCGTGGCGCACCTCTTTCCCAACTCCTGCCTGGACCTCTGCTCCTCCATACACTGCCGCACTCCCATTATGTCCCTATACACCCCTGTGCCCCGCACATCCTCATTCACCTGTAGCCTTCTGCCTCCCCCTGCATCTCCATCCACCCCACATACCCCCCCACACCCCGTCCTCTCTCCTTCACTGCCTCCTCTCACCCCTCACCCTGCTCTCGTCCTTGGCCTCTTTCCCTCCCCATCCTCTCTCCTCCACCCCATCCCCCATCTTTTCCCCTCCAGCCCACCCTCCTCCCTTCCCGGCTGGGTGATTTCCACAGCCCCTGGAAAAGTGTGTGAAAAAGTGTCTCTATGTAGGCAAGTGTGTGCATGCATGCATTGTATGTGTGTAAGAGACTGTGTCTTTGTGGAGGGAGGTGCGTGTATTGCCACGTGTGTGTACCTGCGTGAATAAAATTTTCAGCCTAACTCTTTGACTTTTATTCCTTTTGCTGGCTTGCGCATAAAAAAAAATGATGACAAAATGTGTGTATTCATTTCATAAGCTTTTAAAAGAGAAGGGAACTCTAAAAGAAATGTATTCTTTCTTAAAGTGAATGTTGTTGACTAGTAATCGCAGAAGAGCCAACGTATCATACATTTTCTCCCACCTTTATCTAGCTACATTATAAACTCTTTATTGGAGACACTCTCTTTTTATGTGTGTGCCCAGCACCTACCACCCTGGGGCCCTGACCTTAGTTGGGGTCTTTAGGCACTAAACAGCAATTGTAATACTAAATAATGTGGAATTATATGCATTAGTGCCTGCTAGATGTGTACACATGAATACACGTGTATCTATCTGCATGGAGGGGTGGGAGTCGGTTTCTGTGGTTTGTGCTCGGTGGATTTGTATTTGGGCTTCAGGAGTGGGCCTTTAATGGACCCATTGCAGCTGTGATAATGTGTGGTCTTAATTCCACATATAAAATTACAATAACTTTAGTGAACAAAAACCATGGAGCTGATTACGAAAAATGGGAAGAGGGGAGGGAAAGAATCATGAAAACCTTGGTGAAATATCTTTTTTTTTTTCTTTTAATTACCCCTTTTCACTATTTTGCTGCCAGCTCTAGCGTCCTGTAATAAATAAAACCTGAACTTAGCATAATACATCTGTCAAAACCATAAATATGCCTGCTTGGGCCCTGCAGTGAAAATGAGCACATGAGAGAGGGTGGGAGAGAGCAAGCAACGGAGGGAGGGGAAATGAAGTCAGCGGGGGCCGGGGCCTTGGAAAGGGGTGGGGCCTCAGGGAAGGGGTGGGGCAGTGTGCGGGGCAAGGGTGTTCGGTTTTCTGAAATTAGAAAGTTGGCAACCCGAGTACAGCCCCTAATGTGTTGCTGAATGACAAGTGGCATGGCCTAGAGGAGTAGGTGTGGGGCAGGGAAGCAGGATGGTTGAGAGTTCTATATTTCACACATTTGTGAGTGCACAGAACTGCGCCTGAACAGCCCTGGGAGCTAACGCTTCCGGTCCAAGGGACACGAGATGCCATTGTGCTGTCTGCACTGGGTCGCGAGATTGTGCATTGATTTGAGTATGGGGAGGCATCAGCGTCATGCTACCAACCTCCTTAGCTTTGATAATAGACCCAGTATGGGAAACTGAAACTTACCATGAACTGTACTAGGATTTGGCGTGCCCGTTAGTCATTGTATTTATTTGTATATGATGCATTGTATCAGCATGTTTACTTTGGAAGTTAAGGTGCTTGTCAAATAAAATCCATGTGTATAAATGTCATTTACCAGCAGCAGTCACTTAACTTGGGCATGTAGGAATGAAATCAGGAGGGCCAAATCGCACCTGGAGCTGCAGCTAGCGAGAGATGTCAAGAGTAACAAGAAGGGTTTCTTCAGGTATGTTGGCAACAAGAAGAAAGCCAAGGAAAGTGTGGGCCCCTTAATGAATGAGGGAGGCAACCTAGTGACAGAGGATGTGCAAAAAGCTAATGTACTCAATGCTTTTTTTGCCTCTGTCTTCACGAACAAGGTCAGCTCCCAGACTGCTGCGCTGGGCATCACAACATGGGGAATAGATGGCCAGCTCTCTGTGGAGAAAGAGGTGGTTAGGGACTATTTAGAAAAGCTGGACGTGCACAAGTCCATGGGGCCGGACGAGTTGCATCCTAGAGTGCTAAAGGAATTGGTAGCTGTGATTGCAGAGCCATTGGCCATTATCTTTGAAAACTCGTGGCGAACGGGGGAATTCCCGGATGACTGGAAAAAGGCTAATGTAGTGCCAATCTTTAAAAAAGGGAAGGAGGATGATCCTGGGAACTACGGGCCAGTCAGCCTCACTTCAGTCCCCGGAAAAATCATGGAGCAGGTCCTCAAAGAATCAATCCTAAAGCACTTACATGAGAGGAAAGTGATCAGGAACAGTCAGCATGGATTCACCAAAGGAAGGTCATGTCTGACTAATCTAATCGCCTTCTATGATGAGATTACTGGTTCTGTGGATGAAGGGAAAGCAGTGGATGTATTGTTTCTTGACTTTAGCAAAGCTTTTGACACGGTCTCCCACAGTATTCTTGTCAGCAAGTTAAAGAAGTATGGGCTGGATGAATGCACTATAAGGTGGGTAGAAAGTTGGCTAGATTGTCGGGCTCAGCGGGTAGTGATCAATGGCTCCATGTCTAGTTGGCAGCCGGTGTCAAGTGGAGTGCCCCAGGGGTCGGTCCTGGGGCCGGTTTTGTTCAATATCTTCATAAATGATCTGGAGGATGGTGTGGATTGCACTCTCAGCAAATTTGCGGATGATACTAAACTGGGAGGAGTGGTAGATACGCTGGAGGGCAGGGATAGGATACAGAGGGACCTAGACAAATTGGAGGATTGGGCCAAAAGAAATCTGATGAGGTTCAATAAGGATAAGTGCAGGGTCCTGCGCTTAGGACGGAAGAACCCAATGCACAGCTACAGACTAGGGACCGAATGGCTAGGCAGCAGTTTTGCAGAAAAGGCCCTAGGGGTGACAGTGGACGAGAAGCTGGATATGAGTCAGCAGTGTGTCCTTGTTGCCAAGAAGGCCAATGGCATTTTGGGCTGCATAAGTAGGAGCATTGCCAGCAGATCGAGGGACGTGATCGTTCCCCTCTATTCGACATTGGTAAGGCCTCATCTGGAGTACTGTGTCCGGTTTTGGGCCCCACGCTACAAGAAGGATGTGAAAAAAATTGGAGAGAGTCCAGCGGAGGGCAACAAAAATGATTAGGGGACTGGAACACATGATTTATGAGGAGAGGTTGAGGGAGCTGGGGTTATTTAGTCTGCGGAAGAGAAGAATGAGGGGGGATTTGATAGCTGCTTTCAACTACCTGAAAGGGGGTTCCAAAGAGGATGGCTCTAGACTGTTCTCAGTGGTAGCAGATGACAGAACGAGGAGCAATGATCTCAAGTTGCAGTGGGGGAGGTTGGATATTAGGAAAAACTTTTTCACTAGGAGGGTGGTGAAGCACTGGAATGTGTTACCTCGGGAGGTGGTGGAATCTCCTTCCTTTGAAGTAAGGTCAGGCTTGACAAAGCCCTGGCTGGGATGATTTAGTCGGGGATTGGTCCTGCTTTGAGTAGGGGGTTGGACTAGATGGCCTCCTGAGGTCCCTTCCAACCCTGAGATTCTATGATTCTATGATCTGCAAGTCAGAGCTATTCTTTGATGCTTTGCAGATACACATTCCCCCCGGCCTCCCATATGCATGTTCTTAATAGAGGAAACCCCTTGCAATTGTGCAACAAGAAAAATTGGAATAACTAGGGATTGTACCTGGAAGAGAATGAGAGAGCTCACTGTATTACTGAGTTACTGCTGGTGCTGTTCTTTGTTAATATTATTAATATTTAACGAGTGAGAAGATGTGCCAGGTGCCTTATAGATAATAAAACAGGGTTCCTTTAGATTTACAATCTAAATTGTAAGCTCAATTTATTTAGTTTATCCAAGAGAAGGTGAAGAGGTGACTTGATCACAGTCTACATGTACCTATCCGTGAAAGAGATTTCTGGTAGTAGACAGCTGTTTCATCTAGCAGACAAAGGCCTAATGAAAACCAACGGTGGAAGGTGAAGCGTGACTAATTCAGACTAGAAATAAGATGCAAACTTTTAACACTTTGGGCAGTTAACCACTGGGACAACTTAAGTAGGGATGTTGTGGGTTCCGCATCATTTGAATTCTTTAAATCAAGACTGAATGTATTTCTGAGGTCTGCTGTAACTCAGGCAGGAGTTACAGGCTGGACGCAGAAGTCGCTGGGTGAGGGTCTGTGGCCCGTGTCATGCAGGAGGTCAGACTTGATGATCATAAAGGTTCCTTTTGGCCTGAAAATTGATGACTAACTAAACAACGTACAGACAGGGGGATGGGACACAACTAGAAGGACATTGATGGGACTCAGGTATGCCCGGCTGCATCAGACCAGAAGGTCCATCTACTCTGGTATCCTGTCACCAACAGCCTGCACCATCTTCTTTAGAAGAAGGTGCAAGAAATGCCACAGAAGGCAGCTATGGGATAACCTTCTACCAGACAAAATTTTCTCCCAAACCCCAATAGTTAGAGGCTGATTTAAACCCTGATACAGGAGGGTTTATATCTCTTCCAAAACTCTTGCTTATTTTATGGTATTTACTCTGATAAGTCTGGATAATCTTGTTTTCCATAAAGCACGTTCAATCCTTTTCTGAATGTTGTTGAACTCTTGGGCACCAGTATCTTGTGGCAATGAGTTCTACAAGCTAATTGTGCATTGTCTGAAAAAGTATTTCCTTTATCAGTTTTCTATATTTGGTCCCTTTCAGTTTCACTGTCTGTCCCCTTTGTGCCGTTTAAAGCTCCTCATTAGTGACACAATTTTGATGATGTTTTTCTATTAGCTAGTTTAGAATTACAGTCCCCGTTTCCCTCCCAATTTGCATTATTTGCTACGGAATGTCATGCAGTTTATCCATATTTTAGCAGTACTAGGGTGCAAACCCTGCCTCCAGGAGCAAATATGCTGGGCCCTAATCTGTCAGTCCACCTGTCAGTCCTGGAGAGAATTAACTATCCCACTACTTACAGCTAAAGCAGGGAGGATAGAAGAGAACTCCATAATTGTGGGGAATGTGACCTGGTGGGATCAGAGCCCAAGATTGTGAGTCAGGACTTCTGGGTTCTGGTCCTAGTTTCATCTGTGTAACCTTGTGCAGTCCCTCTCTGTATAATGGGACTGATCACACTTACCTGGTCATGAGGGGGCGGTGGTTAGGGTGACCAATTTTATAGGGACAGTCCTGATATATAGGCGCCTATAACCCCCCAGTCCCTGTTCCAGTTTTTCACACTTGCTATCCGGTCACCTTCGTGGCTGTAGGCTTTAATTCTTTGTCATTTTTTAAGTGCTTTGAGATGAAAAGGGCTGCATAATTGGAAAAGAGAAATCTTTGGGAGTAAAACTTGCCCGCCTGTTTTGCAAAACATGCCTTTAAAATTGGAACATGTGAAAATTCGGTCGACAGCAGATCTGTGCGTGTGTGCGTCACCGGCTCGCTCATTCCTTGGCAGACAGCGTTCTGTGCAAGCACCAGTCTCCAGAAGTCTCTTTACTCTCGTGTGAATCAGATTTGGAAATGAACACATTGTTCACCTATTTATCCTCCCTGCTTCTCTGCCACACGCACATACACACTTTGCGTGAGAGGTTACAGTAAAGCAGAAGAAAGCCCTTGCGTGCTAAGGCAGCTGTGTGGAACAGGTAGGGCAGGTATGGGGAAGTGCTCAAGGCCCTGTGCTTACCACAGCGCTCCTTCCCACCTGCAGGTCCCAATCAAACACCTCGACAGGCAGCCGGAGTGGGAAGCCATGATGTAATCTTGGGAACCCACAACAATCGGCTCTTTCATGGCAAGACGATAACAATCAAAACAGTATGTAAGGGCCTGCCATGCAAGAATACACATGCATATTATACACTGTAGGGAATTGAAAGCCGTCGTGAAAAGGGGCTTGTTAAGAATATGTAGCCTACTTTCATAATCAGTTTGTAAAAGAATAGGCCCTTGAAAACAAGGGTTTAGGCTTATAGAAGGCTTTCTGTGCCTTGACCTTGCAAATATGCAGAGATGCCAACTTTTTCTGAAAGTGAACTAGGAGTTTCCCAGCATGGTGCCATACCAATTGGCAGGCAAGATTTGAAGGGTGGAACGTCCAGCTGCGGGTATGTGCCCCCAGGAACTATAATAGGTTATTTTCCTTTCCCTACAAAGCGCTGCTCCTTGGTGGGGCTTAGAGAAGTAGGATCTGCAGCTTTGTTACCTTTTCTTCCTTAAAATTGCAGCAAAGCCCGGTGCTCTGTCCAGGGGCCAGCACCACCTTGGAACAGGAGTGCAGGAATGATAAAAGTTGTTTCCCTACTGTGTACTGGTGAGAATCCATAAGAATGGGCATCACTGAAAATACCCCGTGAACCTGTCCCTTCTTGGAGTTCGTGATGATAAAATAATGCCTAGCTGTTATGTGTGCTTTTTCATCCATGGATCTCAACATGCTTTTTGAAGGAGATAAGGGTAATGGTCCCCTTTTTACAGTTGGGGAAACCGAGGCAGGGTAGACTTCCAAAAGCATCTAAGTGACTTAGGAACCTAAGCCCCAACTTCAGAAGTGGTTCAGGCCCTCAGGAGCCTCCGTCCCACGGACTTGCAATGAGACGTAGGCTCCATAGTGCCTGAGTCACGTAAGGTATGTCGACACTGCAGCTGGGCTCTTGGGCAGGCAGACACACACCAGGTCTGCTGGAGCCAGCGTTCTAGAGATAGCAGTGTGGGCGTGGTGGCACGGGCTGGCTGGCTGAGTGTGGAGCCAGGGGTTGGGCTGATCTGTACTCAGGCGACTAGCCCGTGCCTTTGCCCATGCTGCAATGTCCACGTTGCTCTTTTAAGCATGCTAGCTCAAGCAGAGCTAGCCTGGGTCTGACTACCTGGGCTGGGAGGCACCTGCCCAGCTTCAGCATAGACACATTTGAAAATTCAGACACAACTGAAATGACTTGTCCAAGGTCACCCGTCAGCCAGTGGCAGAGCTAGGAATAAAACCCAGGTCTTCTGAGTCCCAGTCCAGTGCTCCACCTGCTAGGCAACACGTCCATCGTGTTCCCGTTTAAACCCGCACGTGTTTGTACATTGAGCAGTTGTCTTGCCATCTGTGAAATGGGTTTATCATGGTGGAGACAAATGGCCCTGTCTGGTTGGATCTCGTTCATGTCATGTCTGCTTCTGATACCCACAAAGTAAATTATGTCACCATCTTCCTGCCTTTTGTAGTGGCACAAAAGTCACTCATGGCTGTGCATTTCACGCTGATTACTGTCCTGCTCAGGTGGTTATGCTCAGTTATCCCCCAGTCACCTGCCTCTAGCTGTCCCCACACCCTGGCATACTGTAGTTACCCAGAAATGCACTTGGTTCAGACTGCTGGTACATCTGCTTTACAGCGTGTTCTCTTTGCAATAGGAGGAAGCCTTCCAAGTATCTCCACCTATTTCCTTCATAAGGAACCCTTTGTTTCCCTGATACACAATGCAGCTTTATTTGGTTCAGTCTCTTTCCTCCCAACTGTTTCCCAGAAAACTCTTCACAGAGGTAGGGAGAAAATATGAGGTGCGTATGTGGACTTGTACTGGGAAGGTCAGGCTTTGGACTAGAAACTTCTTCACCTCGGCACCCAAACAGCATAGGAGACACCCTCTTATACAAACAAAGGTGACCTCTGAGCAGTGCATGGCCATATACTTTCTGTGCTGTGAACCAAGGCGAAGCAAGTGAGAAGGGGTCTGTTCCCAGACTCCGTATGCTGTTAATGAAGTATTCGCACCCAGGAACAAATAGCAGTGTCTGGGAAACTCTCAAGGCCCGAACGAGGATGCGAGGCCGTGGCCAAGGTATTACGGAGGTGACAAGAGGCACTAAGATTCCCTGTGGTGGCAAGAGGCAGAGAATGGGCTTCTGGAATGGGAGAGATGAAAGAGGAAGCAAGGGGACCTGTGGATGAGCAGAGAAGAAACCAGGAGCCTAGCAGAATGTGAGATGGCCTTTGCCTGAGTCCAGACTAAGTGGCAGAGTCAGGAGGGAGCAGAGAACAGAAAGAGCCTAGCTTTGGAATTCAGGAATTCCCAGGTTCTAATCCCCATTTTTCCAATAGCACCTTAGGTTCCCTATCGTCCGTTAGATGGGATAACACTCACCTCCCTCCCGCTGTAATCTGCAGGTTAATCAGGAACTGGGTTTCCAGCCAGAGTTTCCCCCTTTTTACAGTTTTCAACCAAGTCTGAACCCCAAACCCAGCAAGCCTTCTCCAGTGTGATCTCTGCAGCCTGTTCCCTTCAGCGCGACTATGGCCCTCCTGTCACCTGCTAGCTTGTGTCTGAGCATAGTGCTGGCCCTTGTCCCTCACAGGACAGTACCCACTAAAGCCCTGTCCTGTGGTGCCAGTGGGGCCTGCCACTGCTGAGCACAGAGAGTGCGTGTGAGAGTCCGGAGAGCATGCACAGAAGAGGAACCTGAAGGGAGGTGTGTGGGGGGTCCCACCTGGAATCGTTGGCAAAGTTTGACTTCTGTGTTTGGGATGGCAGCCTCAGTCATGCCAACGGGGCCGGGCATGGAGAAGCAATTCCACATCTGCCCAAGGCTTTCAGTTTGGGGGGGGGGGGTCAACGCTTCTCCTGCCCACCTCCAAATTATGCCCGTGCCTGGAATGGAAGGAAAGGGGAAAATAAGAGAAACAGGCTGTAGCCCTAGCAAGGAGCAAAGCATGCAGATGCTCAGAGTTTTCTGCCCTTGGGGAAAGAAGAGCATCTTGATACATTTCCACTCAGAATATACTCTGAATAAACTTTGGGGGTTTGTGTCAGGTCCGCTTTTTATTAGTAGGGGCTGGGAAAGGGATAAATGCTTCAGCTTTAGGCTTCTCTTAGCTATAATGCAGAAATCTTTAGTCTTTGCTAAATTTCCCTTTCCCACATCTGCCCCTCACCTCGCTCGTGCTCTACCCCATCACAGCTTTCTCACAGTTTCTCCTTGTTTTAAGGCAGCCCAGTAGTGAAAGCTCAGAGGGGGTGGTGCTGTGGGAGTGGAGGGGGGGTGGGGAAGAGAGACCTCGGGGGGTTCTTTTTGTACAGACCCCTTGGTTCACACTTCCCTCTCCCATTAATTTGTTGTGGTCGGGACCAGTAATAGCTGCTTTGTGCTAAGGCAAGGGAAGGAAGGGGGGGGAAACCCAGCACACAGACAGTGGGTCCACTGTTTTCTATAAGGGATGTTTTCCCTGCCGCACCCCCCCGTGAATAAAGTTTTGATTGTAATGGTCTGTCCTGGTGAAGGACACCCACAGCCTCTCGCTTGCTCATCTGTAAACCATGTCAGAAGTTTAAACAACCCAGAGAGATTTTTCTCACCTGTCTGATTTTACTAATAGGAACACAAGTGTTTAAAGCTGCGAAGGGAGCTTTCAGCCACTGGCGAAAGAACGAAACCAGCCCTTGTGGGCCTGCGTTTCAGGTCTGGTCGGCAGCTGTGCAGTGCAGGCAAGATCTTCGCTAGGACTCTCTGCCTCAGCTGTTGGCTAGAGCTGAAGTATCTCTCCAGACTCTGTGATGTCTGCCTGTGGGTTATGGACCTCAGGAATGCCTGCTCGGGGATTGCTACCCACTGGTCTCTGCGGCTCAGATTCACTCTGGCATGACTTCATGGACTTCAGTGGAACTGTGCCCGCTGTACCAGTGTTGCATTTGGCCCCCCCGTGTCTACTTGGAAACTGAAGTCATGGAAAACTTGATACATGTTGGGAGAAAATCCTTAGCTTCACTGAAGTTCTAATCTGACTGTCGGTGCGGAGGTGGGGCCCCTTTTATTCTTGCGACAGGGTGATGTCGCGCTGTTGTGCCATGTTGCACTGGTGTTACACAGTCTCATCCTGCTGCTACGCACGGCCGCAGCCGCGCTGTGATGGGGTGGGAATTGGAAAGGCGGCCCATGGGTCAACGCTGCGAAAGTGGTGACCTGGGCATCAGGTCAGCAGCTGGCCCATCTCCATGCGCTTCAGTGGAGTTGAGCTTCCAGTGCCGGTGTCAAGTTGTGTTTATCCTGAAACCAGAGTTATGGAAAACTTCAGGCCTCTTGGGAGAAATCCTAGCTGCGTTGAGGTCAATAGAAACTTTGCCATGTCCTTTAGTGAGGACAAGACTGCGCCCCGTGTGTGTGAGTGTAGCCACGTGTGTGTGTGTGTGTAGCCACGTGGAGTCTTCTCCCAGGCTGCCCCATATGTGTGGGATGTGCTCACCGTGCAAAGCCACCTCACCGTTCTCCTTCAGATGTCTTCTTTAAACCTCTCCTCGGCCGTCATGCTTACACAGAGCTTGGCAGTGGGTGTGCTGCGGTCAGGATCCTCTCACTGTTGCTTGTGCTCTCTCAACTTGCTGTTTATAGCCTTACAGTCGGGTTGTAAGTTCTTTAGGGCAGGTATAATAGTGTCTGCTAGCTGTTTGCACAGCACCCAGCACAACGGGGCCTGGCCTCTACCCACGACTTTAAAGCCACTAATAACGATAATACCTATCACAGTGAGGCTTGAGTCGGGGACCTCCAGTGCTGTCAGCCTCTGCCATTGCTGCGAAAGGAGTTACTCTGCTGGCTGGTATCGGCAGTAGACTCTCATCTGCTTATGCACACCGGGGAGAGACAGGCCCGCTTCGTCTTGGTGCGGTTTATATTTGGGCAAGTCGGCTTCTCTCCCCTTATAACAGTTCAGATCATGCCAAGCATCTCAGCCCCGCTGCCGTGTTGTGGAGCTAAATGAATGGATGCTGGTGAAACTTGCCAGTGTCCTCCCATAAAAGGTACTGTAGAAATTCAGAGGAATATATGTTTCACCCAGGGTAAATTCCCAATGGTCAATGCTGGTTTTCACAGCAACTACGCTGATTTCCTACCTCCCCACCGACCGTAGGCAAAAACGGTTGATTTGTCATTTTTCCAGAGGGGAGGAAGAAAATCAAAACCAAAACACGTTGAGCTCAATGCACACAATGTGTTGGTGCTCACCAGAGAGTTCTGCCTTTGGTTTGCAGCCCGGATTGCTAAATTCAGAATTGTGTGCGGTGAGGGAAGCAGTATGGAAATAAGCGAGCTCTGGCAGAGATCAAAACTGAGGCACATTGGTAGAAACATAAGGGTGCAGGGGCTCAAGACTGGCTCAGCAGAAGGTGTGGCGGATTAGGACTGAGCTTCATTGCAGAGCTGAATGAGGTCCCAAGGCTGGCTTAGGAAGCAGCATTGCAGGGGAGAGGGTGCGATGGCAGAGTGTGGGTGGAGGAGGGTTACTGTAGGGCAGCACTGAAGCTTTTTGGCAGAGCTGCAGGAGAAAAGCTCGCCCAGCCTTTGCCCAGACTGTGCCCTCCAGGGTACTTAGTCCCTCGTGTTCATGACATCAAACCCAATTGTCAAATATGGGTGTGGGGGAAATAAGTGAAGCTTTTGTTTCCTTTTCAAGGGTAGCTGGTGGAAACCTCACATGAAAGAGATTGCAAAGGGGTGAAAATAGTGTTCCCAGACTTGAGCAAAGTGAGATCCAATAGGTAGATAATGGTGCACGTGAGCCCATGGTTTTGTAACAGCCGTCTCGGCACAAGCCATGCCAAGATTTTTATGTAACCAACGGGGCAGGGGAGGCAGCGTGCGTCTGAAGCTATCCTGAAACACTCAGATTCTTAATGCAAACCAAGGCTCCATCCTGATTGATTCTCCTTCCCTCCTGGACATGTCTGACAAGTTTGTTTACTTTGCAGTACTTCTGGGGTTTGTTTAAAGAGACGTATTTTTATTTATTGTCTCTTGACAGTTCCTGGTTGGGGGGGGGGCATCTAAAGGGGCTGCTCTGTGAGCTGTCAATGGTTTTAAAACTGGAGTGCAAAAGTGACTGGGCACCAAACCACAGCTACTGTATTAACAGTGTTTAAAAAATCCATCCTTTCTAAATACGGAAATCTGATTTCCATTTTTAGTTATTTTTCAGAAGGTCCCTTTGCTGCACCAATGACAAATCCACAGAGAAATGTGTGCAAAGCCACGTGAAGTAGCCACATAAGTTTATCTGAAGAGAAAGCAACGCTCTGCCTTTGTGACGTTGTCGTGACCTGGCGAGCTTTGTGTTGTGACGTCACTCAATGGCTGCATTGCAATGTTGCTATGCTCCAACGGGATTTCAGCGGCGGCGGGAGAGGGGTTTGTGATTCCTTGCAGGACATTGGATGGACCTGTGGGAACATGAGGCTATCCTGGGGAATTTGGGGGGAGTGGAGAGACTCAACCCCAGTTACTATTTCCTGCATCTGTGAGGGTACCTAGGATGATGTCCTCCTGGATTCCTGATCCTAATGAAGAGGTTCTCGCACCGTGGTGGCCGACTTTTGGAAGAACAACCTAGTCAGCATGTCTACCTGGAGCATCTAAGCCTAATTCCTGGCTCACAATTTGCTGCACTGTGGCAACCTTCCATTCTTAGGAGCCGGCCCAACTAACTCTGGTACTCTTAAAACACAGGGCATTTCCAGCGCCTCGTCTGCCCTGAGTCAAGGACAGAAATCCCCCACTTGCTTGGCAGGACAAGACATTTCTCAAGCGGGCTGGGGTCCTTAAATGTTTGCAAAGGTTTTTTAAAGCCTTGTAAATGTCCTGCCTCTTCTTCCCCTGGAACCCGAATCACCCTCCTTATAAAGCTTCTTTTTTTTCCCACTTGGCAAAGCTGGGCTCCACAAAGGCTGATTTTTTTAAAATGACTTTATGACCAAGTGCTCTCGTCCCCCTTCCCAGCCTCCCTCCCACCCCCCATCCATGTGCCCTGCGCTCCAAATGGGGCACCCGCTGTCCTCATTGCCATACCAGCTGGTTGCTGCTGAGAGTGGCCTAGGAAGGAGCATGTTTGCATTTCGACGCTCCAAAGTGCTTGTCTAGGCCAGGCGCTGCAGGATCCGTTCTTCAGCGCCCAGCTGTCAGAACAGCTTCTCCCCACGCAAGCTAGCCTGCTTGCGAGCTTCAAAATCCTGCCTCCTTGCAGATGAAGAGCTGTGGTTAGCACTGTCATGAAATTAGAGGCCAACAAGCAAAACCACCATCACTTTCCCCACTAGCTCAGTCATTAGGAGCCAGCCACTGGGGCTGGACAGGGTGCTTTCCTGCCGGTGTTAACTGCTAGATGCTGGAGCAGCGAGGAAGTTGGGAGTATTCCCTTCTGCAGCCACCCAGGACGGAGTGGGTACCAGAATGGAACTCAGGGACCGGTCTGTGCCTGTTTCTCAGTGTTGATTCCCCAGTGCTGCGCTTTGGGCACCTTATTATCCAAGCAGGGTCACCTGCTCCCACGGCTGAAGTTTAATGGGGCGGTCTCCAGAACAGCAAGGAGTGGAACGGAAAAGTGGGGCCGGGATACTGGGGAAAGCAGCAGCCCTGAGGCAGTTGCAGGTCCGGATCCTCCAGGGTGAGTTGCAGACTCAGATGCCAGTTCTGTTTCATCTGACCGCCTGCAGGCTTTGGACCGGCCTGTGTCTTGGCCATTGTTTAACGTCTCAGCTGCAGGATAGTGTAACTGGGGTACTAGCGCATCAGTGGCCAAATTCTCGTTTGGGGGTGGATGCGGCAGCTTTTCTAGTGCAGCGTGCTTCTCCCCTCTGGGTGATCCAGGCTCTGAATGTGAGCAGGGTTTGTTTAAAAGTTATATATATATTTTTAAAGCCTGTAGGTTAAAAACACACGACCCTACAGCTAGTGCAGGAGGGGATAAAAGGAAACAATAGGGTGACTGTGCAACCATGCAGACAATGCGGGAGATGAACAGTAAACGAGAGGGATTAACCTCTGCATTATCTGATGTAGGCTGCAAGCAGAGCTTGTTTGACTCGACCTCCCGTAACAGCAGAGGCATCTCAGAGAGGAGGAAACTGGCCCCTTTCGGAGAGCTAGCAAAACAGGGCTGCCTCTGAAGACTTATGGGGATCCCTGTTCACATCCGCAGGTGTAGCCCAGTATGTCCTTTCATTCCTCCTCGTGTGGCACCAGCTGGGAGGAGTGGGAAATCCATTTTGGTGGTAACTGGGATGGGCCACAAACTGGTCCCTGGATCCCAGGGCTGTTCTACCTTGGCTGTCCGATTTCCCAGAATAACCCGTGTATTGGAAGGACAGTTGTCTGAATAGGCAGTTCTCAGTGCAGCCTGGCTTGCAAAGTGGAGCAATCAGGGAGAGTATATTTGCACTGCATGGGGTTCCTTTGCGCCTTATCTTTCTTTCTCCACCCTTGTTAACGTCCCACAACATAACCCAAATCCTTGTGGCTTTGCCTTTCCCCCAGGGACACCCTTCAGGCCTCCCCCCACCCCCCCTCTCATCTTTGCCTTTCCTTAATTTGTCAGTGGGTCACTCATGAACAACTCGAGGCTCTCCCTGTTCAACAGCCGGTCTGGTCAAGAGTTCGGAGCACAAGGCTGGGAGTTGGAAAGTCTGGGGTTTTGACTGGTTGTGTCCTTGGGCAAATCTTTTCATCTCATTCTCCGTTGCTTCCAGGGGTTGAAGGACGTGGAACACTTTGAAGATAAAACTTGCTCTAGAAGTGCCTTGTGTTAACATGATTCGATTAGTCCCCAAGGGCTGAAAGCACTTACATTAAAGAGACGTTCTTAATAACTTTTTTTTTAAGGCCTATCCTTCCCTGCCCTTCTCCTCCCAGAGGAATGATATATAACATGTATTGCTTTTATTTCGGTAGGAACTTAGCAATTGGGATTGGAATTCAGAATTTCCCAGAAGGCCTTGCTGTCAGCCTTCCTTTGCGTGGCGCCGGATTTTCAACATGGAGAGCATTTTGGTAAGTAGTGCTCCTTCTAAAACGTTCTTCAAGCTTTGAAACGTGTTTCCCGTCAAGCCATTTCCCAGCTGCTATTGCTGCAGGTTGCCTATAACGTGCTGCTCTCTATGCAGTGCTGTGTTGCTAGTTCCAATTCAGGACTCCTCAGCGGCTTGGCTGTGTTTGGGGAAAAGCTCTTCCATTTTAAAGCTTTCTCCAGCCTTTGTGTACTGGGTGGCAGCTCTGGGAGCAGTGCAGGAGACAGGGTTTTGCTGGTCCAGCATTACTACGCTCAGCAACTGATGTTTTCACGGTGATCAGACGTTGTGGGGCAAGCCACTGGTGCAGCTCACGTTCGTTCCAACTTGGAAGAAGGAAAACAACCACTAGTATGTTCTGTCTCCTGTGGCCACACCGCCGCTGTAGAATAGGCGAGGTTTGAACTGTGGTCCTCGGTAGCAGTGGTTGCAAGTGTCTTGGGATGGGGTGGACTCGGGGGGCCAAATGAAGACAAAATAGATGAACAAAAGAGAGCGTGATGCTTAAATCGGGTTTCTACTGCCTGCAGAGTCACCTCTCCTGTGGGCTGACCCCCTTGTGTCTGCTCTCCTGCGTCACACTTCTAAGGCCATTCAGAGAAGGATACAAGTGGGTCCACCAAGGCCAGAGCCTATGCCACAACTCAAACTTTCTTTGTTGCTCCAACACATTTACAGAAATTTAACTTCTGACCTTAAAGTTACCTTCTCTTCACTGTCCAGCACGGCAGGGCCATCCTTTCTGGCCTGTCTTAAGGCCTGGCAATGCTAAAAATACAACCATGTTTTCTCTAGCCAGTTTTTGATGCTCTTATCTGATCTGCTCGTGCCAAACACGGTTATTCACACCGCTCCCATTTGTTGCCCATGTTTGTGCAGCCACACTTCTCCCGTTGCCCAGTCGTGTTCATCTCAGTGCATTCTGGGAAATTCTAGGCTGCTATCCCCGTAGTGTCACAACAGCGAACAGCACCTGAAGGACATCTGCACAAAGCAGCACGAGTGCATTCTGGGATCTCTGACCAGACAGAGAGCTGGGAGGAAGGAATTAGACTGGCATGGTTAGAAGGTCTAAGCGCTGCAAAGAAACAAGGGAGTTGGACCAGTTACAGAAGGACAATCTAGGCTTCCAGCAAAGGCAACACATTGTTAGCATCCACAGTTAAGGACAGAACTTTAGTCATCAAACGGTGTTTAGAATCATGCGACCAACAGGCTACACCAGGGATCGGCAACTTTTGGCCCGTGGCCCGCCAGGGTAAGCCCCCTGGCGGGCCGGGCCAGTTTGTTTACCTGCCGCGTCCGCAGGTTTGGCCAATCGCAGCTCCCACTGTCCGCGGTTCGCTGCTCCAGGCCAATGGGGGCTGCGGGATGTGCTGGCTGCAGCTTCCCTCGGCCCACGCCGCTTTCTGCAGACCCCCATTGGCCTGCAGCGGTGAACCGCGGCCAGCTGGAGCCATGATCGGCCCAACCTGCAGACACGGCAGGTAAACAAACTGGCCTGGCCCACCAGGGGGCTTACCCTGGCGGGCCGTGGGCCAAAGGTTGCCAATCCCTGGGCTCCACAGTCAGCAAAACCTTGTAGCACAGATAGGACCTAAAGAGGGAAAATGGACGTGTTCTGAAGGGATCCCCACTCCAGACTTCCTTCAGCAGTGGTCCAGTGCTTAGCTGATTCACAGTGCCCACTGCGTGGAGGGTAGCGATAAACTGGGTGAAGGAGAGACCGACTGGGGGAAAAATTAGAGGATTGTTTGCCTGTCTGGAGCCAGATGTTCCCAAGTCTGTCTGCAGCCTTTCGTCACCTTCCAGATGAAAGGAGGGGATCTGTCTTCTGCTGTGTTTGCTCAGGAAGGGCTCAGATGCTCTCCTTTGTTTTGCAAGGGCTGGTAAACATCTCTTTTTCTTCACACAGGTGCGGGGGTGGGAAAGCAGGTTTGCATCCGCTCTGCACTCTCAAAAGCAGGGCAGCCTAATGCTAATCAGAACCTGCAAGGTGCATTCTGCATTTACAGACTTCATAGCTCCATTTAATGGGATGTATCCATGTCCTGAGTGGGACGATTGGGCCCTTGGGGTCCAACAAACACCTGCACTATGCTGGGTACAAAAAGGGGTAAAGGAAGGTTTTCCTGTGTCCCTTCAGGGCTTTTGATCTTGGTTCTCTTACAGGTACGGACAGCTAAGTGGCATGGTGGAACCTTTAGCTGGTGTCTTCGGTGCCTTTGCCATGGTTCTGGCAGAACCCCTCCTCCCCTATGCTTTGGGCTTTGCTGCTGGTGCTATGGTCTATGTGGTCATGGATGACATCATCCCAGAAGCACAAACCAGGTAAGGGAAATTACTCTGCCTAGCTGCCAGCATCCTAAAGCCATGTTCATTGGCTGGCCTTTGCTTGTGACTAAATTCTCTTTCCTTCCTCGTCCCATGGAAGGGTATGCTGTAGTGCAAAGGAACACCTTGGGGTCTGATCCGCGAGGACCATCGAGCATTTGCATTAAGAGGGCACATGCCACTTTACAAGCTAGCACTGTTAATAGCATTTCAGCCATTTTTCAACAATTGTCACACCTCAGAGATGCGTTCTTAAAAACAGGTTCCATCCACACCCTGGCTTATACCATGTGGCACACACGTGTGAAAGCCCATTTCCAACAAGCAACAGGATGCAAAGCCATAATGAACTGTAAGGAGGTTTCAGGGTAGCAGCCGTGTTAGTCTGTATTCGCAAAAAGAACAGGAGTACTTGTGGCACCTTAGAGACTAACAAATTTATTTGAGCATAAGCTTTCGTGAGCTACAGCTCACTTCATCGGATGCATTGATGAATTAAGGAGGTTGACTGCTCTCCTTATTTTTGCTCAAGATTGGCAGAATTTTGCTGCTCCTGTTGTTTGATTGTGAATGTTCTTGGAAAAAGAGTTATTTTTTAAATACATTTGCTTTGCTGAAGGAATTATCAGGTTGCAATTCACTGAACTGGTGTGAGATGTTGCAGGAGTGGCTCTTTAAGATATTTGTCTTTTGGAGCTGTCCCTCGATGCGTGTGGCTTGAAACTGTTATCACTGAACAGTTCTATTGTAATAACGCTCTGCCCGAAACTGGTTGGACCCCATGGTGCTAAGTGCCGTATGAAAATACTATGAAGGACTGTCCTGGCCCTGAAGAGTTTACCATCTAAAAGACAACAGGTGGGTGAGAGAAACAGAGTGGGGTGGGAGAGACATGGTAACAAATAAATACAGTGGAAGGCGCACAATGCTTAACCAATCCGTAGCAGTGATTGCAGCTGTCAAGCTACTCACTATAAGGGGTGTGGGCTCCCCACTTCTAGCTTAGGAATTATGTATAAATTATGCAGGAAACAATGAGTCTGTCCCTCCCTGATTCCGTTTATTGCCTCAGTGAGATGTTAGGGGAGAAAATTGCATTTGAGAACTGTGGTTAAGATTCTCAAAGCCACCTAGGAGAGTCGAAGACATGTCCCCCATTCATTTGAATGGAATTGCATGTCTGAATCCCCAAGATGGCTCAGCCTCTCTCTGAAGTGGTTCAGGGGCTGAGGAGAGGAGGGGAAGCACCCTTAACTCTATCTCCCAAAGGATCAGCTTGGATGAGTCTTATTTTGACTGGAGGGAAGGGTCAGCATGAAGTAAGGCCTTCAAAGAGATGGGGGAATAAAGAGGATTTTGGAAGATTCCCTTCTTTTCACAGGTGAGAAGTAAAGACAACTCTGCTGTCAGCCTGAAAGGACATTCTGAAACATAGGCGCTCACTCCCTCTCCTTTCCTCCTTGCAGTGGCAATGGGAAGCTGGCTTCCTGGACCTCCATCTTAGGGTTTGTGGTGATGATGTCCCTGGATGTTGGACTTGGATAAGGGCGGATTTACTGTTGGCCAACGGGAGATGACATCTGAGCAATTTGCATGGCAGCAGTTGGAACTGGAAACTTTTCTTCTTCTAGATTTTTTTTTATATATATATATTGATTAGGTTTGGTGTTGATTATCTATGATTTTATATATATATATATTTTGCTGTAACATAACATTGATTGTTTTCAAAGCACAAAAATTGGTGGCTCCTTGCAGGTCCTAGGTTTCCTTTGCCACCAAATTCTTTTCTTCTCAACTGGGTCGTCGATAAAACATACATCAGCCAGGCTGCAGTTTGTGGTTTACTTTTCCTCCGATTTTTGGGCATTTCCATAATGGTCAAAGTTCTTTTGGTTTTGACCATACTTGTTCTATATGCAGTAAGAGAGTCACAGTCAAATGTCTAACGAGGCTCCTGATTAAGTAGTAGAACAATTGATGGGTAAGTTTGTGTAGTGTCTAAACTTCTGAAATCTATCTTGGAAGTATGGAAGTGCCAGCACTAAGATGGGAACCTTCACAAATAAGTGTGTAGCAGCATGTCTAATACATACTGCTGGGGCTTGAGAAATTTTTAGTGGCATCATCTGTTTTGATGGGTACAAGTAATCTGAACCAACAAAAAATGAAACCTTGTGAGAATTGTATCAAGATGTAGAAGCGAAGACGACACCCGTTTTCCCTGCTGGATATGTCTTCTTAATGGGGCCTTACGCCAGGATAGTCCAATGGGCAATTCTTTGCCTCTTCAAAAAATTGAAAGAGGACATCTGTTTTCTAAGGTGCAATCTTTTAGGATGCAAGCTGTGATTATACAGATTTGTTCGTAAAGTGCTACATGACTCTGTAGTATAGCAGGGTCCATTACCCACATGGGCCAGTGGTTTTGTTTCATAAATTGCTGTTTTATGGTTGCTGTTTCAAATCAGAGTGAAAATCTCCACAAAGTGTTGATTTATGCTCTTCCCAGAAGTTGGCCTGTTAGCGTGGTCCTCCAGTGAAGGAGTCCATGTTAGTTTTCGAAGGATAAATCTGGTCCTCATGACAGCTCTCTTTTTCCCCATCACTCATCTGATTAATTCATTGTCCAACATGAACACTCAGCAATGCACCGCCTTGGCTTTTTTTTCTCCCACTTTCCAAATGTGTGTTTGGCTAACAATGGCTCCCGAACATGCAGAGTAACTTGTTTTAACAGATCAGGAGCAAGCCCTGCTTCTCTGAGACAGACGCGCGCTCGCACAATGAGCATGATGGAATTTGACTGTTTTGTACTAAGCTGAATAATGAAAAGCAGAAGTCAAGATAATGATGGAGAACACACATCCCTGTTCACTTTCTAGGCAGGCTGTTCTCCCCCATCAAAATGGGGTTTGATTAGACACTTGGGCAGGTACAGTAAGTAGCTGGATTGCCTGGCTGATATCTAGGCAGCTCAAGCCCTCCCGGCTTATGTTTGTAATATATATGCCACAGAGATTCACGGGCCATGTACGCCGGAGACAGTCTCCCAGTAAACGATAAGTAGATCCTCCTAGAGAGGCTGTAGGAATGCAAGAGGACTAGGCACTAATGAACTAAGTTAAAACCATGGAATTGTGGTTCGGTTCAGTTTGTTGGCTGGATTTTGTCTGTATTTATTTGTGCGTCATTCTGAATAATACAAAAATGCTGGTTGCCAATGGACCTGATCTTTTAACTGTGATTAGTTTCAATAAATGGGAAATTCAGAGTCTTTGCTGACTTATTTTGCTGCAGTCGATCCTTCCCTTTTCTTCTCCTCCCTGCATTTTATTACATTCCTTCCTCTTAATTCGATTCTTTCCGGTTTGCCTGAGGTCTTTATGCTGAGACAGTCCAAAAATAATGCACCTCAAGTTGCAACAAACACCTTATTCCCCCCTTCCCCCGCCACATGTACTCCCCCCCACCCCCCTCCATCACCAAGGAGTAACCTCTTCAAAGAGAAGTCCTGTCAGCTGGCATCAATATCTAGATTCATACTGCAGGGAGTTCGCTGTTCGTTGGATTTGCCATGCCACATCAGATCACTGATCCATCAAGTCCTGCATCTGACACTTGTCAGCTCCTGAGGCTTAGGAGAAATAATAAAAGCAATTGTCCTAGAGAGTAGGGGTGAAATCCTGGCCCCAACTGAGGTGAAAGAGTTTTCTGCCATGGACTTCAGTGGAACCAGGATGTCATCTTTGGAATCCATACAACAAAGTCCGCCATCCCAAGGGGTATTAATTGGCAATTTGGTTGGCAGTCTTGGCAGAGGCCAAGGATGGAGTGGGAACAGAAGGTGATCCCGCCCAAAGAAGATTGAGGCAGACGTGTGGGGAAGTTCCTGCCATCGATGTCCGTTCTTTACCTGTCCTGGGGACCTCAGAGCGGCAAAGGAGCTGAAAGCGTGACCCATGAGAATTGCTGCTTCCATGTGGCCACCTCAGAGGGCTTTGACCAAAGGTAGGGGGAAGTACCATTATCCCTGTGGAACAGACAGGTCAGCTTCAGCACAGAGGTGAGAAGTGACTTGCCCAAGGCCCCACAGTGAGAGAGAACCAAGGCCACTTAAGTCTGTCCTGTATCCTGTCCATAGAACCATGTCGTCTCTAGAGAGGTACGCCATGATCCTCATCCCATGAGATTAATGGGAGCGGCTGGTGCTTGGCATCTTTGAAAATCAAGCCGATAGACAAGCTGGTTGGACTGCCAACTTTGTTCAAAGTCTGTGAGGACTTTGGCTTTTCATTTTAAACCAGGAGCCTGGATGTGAAGGGTAGAAGCCTTTGGGTGGTTGGGTAGTGTCTGGAGTGTCCCCAGGTCAGGATTTTGCAGTGGAGTCTTTGTAAGCGCCGTGTTCTGATTTGAGTTCTGGGGTGTGGTGTGACTTGGTCCAAAAAAACCCCATTATTTATTTCGAGAAAACCTTGCCCTCAGATGGCTGGGAGATGACATCCCATAATGTGTTTAATCCTGCATTAGATGTAGCCAGCCAAGGTCATCATGAACGTTCGACCTGAAGAAATGGGGGGGAAGGGTATTGTAGAAAATAACATGAAAGCCTTTCTTTCCTGTTTGTGCCCCAGAGGTGAAGGGAAATTATATATGTCTGTCTTGTTGTGATTGAACGTCTGGCTGAAGTCCAGGCTTGAAGTTATGCCTGGGAACAGTAGCTGTCAATGAAAACGCGGCATTCTGAGCAAATACAATGTAAACATGCTGCTGCCTTGCACGAAGCGATGGGGAGGTGTTCTGCTTGTCACTCTGGGATACAGCTGTTACTGCGGGAAGAAACTGACTGTCATAAGGATATTGAACTGAGCTATAATATAGAGAGGAAGGATGGCCCGGTCGTTAGAATGCTAGCTGGGGTCATGAGGGAGCTGCATTCAATTCCCTCCTTTGCCACCGACTTCCTGTGTGATCTTGGACAGTCTCTCTGTGCCTCAGCTCCCCATCTGTGTATTGGGGTAATAGCGCTGCCCAGCCTGTGAGGAGGATAAATGCGTTAAAGGTTGCCAGGGTGGGTCACAGGGTCGTAGGGGGCATACAAGTAAACTGAGAGAGCTTTTTACCTTCGCCCTTTAAGACTGGCAAGATGTTGAGGTGAATCCATGGATCCCGGGCATCAGGATAAAATAAAGAACCATGGGACGGTTTTGTTTCCAAGTTTCTTTGATGTACTCTGTGTGTCTGGTGTCCCATGTATAATGGCCTATTATTTCCTTTCCATTCACTGGCAGGGACTGGGGTGTGGGCAGTCTGGCCTAGTGGTTAGAGCTGGGGCAAAGGTCCAGGGTCAGAAACTGAGCAGGGTTTGAGCAGACTGGAGCAGGGCTGGGAGCAAGGCAGCCACAGGCCAAGTGCTACTGCTGGACTCAGGCAATCTGGCCAATGAGGGCTTTCAGCTGCGGTTAGCTGGCTGATCCCAGGCCCAGCTGCAGGACCCCATTCCTGACACTAACTTCCGTGACTGCCTTTTAGATGGGGAGCTCCTTGGAGCAGAGACAGGGCATTCTTGAGTGTTTGGAAAGCACCTGGCACAGGGCCGGCTCTGCTGTAAAGAGATGTTGAATGATGCTGTGTTTAATTCTTCACTTTCTAAGCAGATAAACTGACTGAGAGAGTCTGGGGTGGCGGTCCCAGCCCCCAATAGCTGGCACAAGCTGCTGATTCCATTTTAAAAATGCACCCTCGTTGTCTGGATTTAAGTCCTGATCAGGGTCAAATGAGCGAGTGGCTCATTGATGTTCACTGTGCTACTCAAGGTGTTCTCCATGGTATCTTCATTTATCAGTATTAATGATGGATTACTGTGCTCATGCCCAGGGCTCTGCAGACTGAGACAACATTGCGCTGGATGAATTTTGAAAATTTGGGCCTTTGTCTCAGTTTTCTCATCTTTAAAA
This sequence comes from Caretta caretta, assembly GCF_965140235.1. Taxonomy (NCBI): domain Eukaryota; kingdom Metazoa; phylum Chordata; order Testudines; family Cheloniidae; genus Caretta; species Caretta caretta. The sequence continues at coordinate 4,430,518 of NC_134219.1, forward strand.
TGGGACAATGATAGTTAGCCACTCTCAAGAGTGTGGAGAGGGCTAATGAAGGGTTTGCAAAATTCTGTAAGATCCTGAAATGAATGGCACAGGGCAAATGGAAATGTTCTTCTTTTCCTTACACAAAATAAACATGGATCTCGTCACCCTTAACGAGACCCTTGTAAGTGCCAGCTTCACTTATATGAGTAGTTAGACTAAAGAGCTTTGCCAGTCCTGGTGGTGGAACATTTGGAGAGTGCATGGGGTGGAAGTGAGGTTAGCTTGCTTTCTTGCTTTGGTTTTTTTATACATTCAAGGCAGAAAGTATCTCAGCTTTGCTGTACATGTAATGTCTTGTGCAACATGCATGTGAACATCCTCCAAACACATGCTAACCCCAAAAGAACTTAGCTAATAAATACTTACGCCCACTCAGTACCCTGCTTAAGTACAAATAAGGCCAAATGCTGCAGGGTTGCACAATATTTCTGCCTGGAGAAGACGCGTCGTGCCAGCTGACATTTACTAAAAAAGCTACAGTTGAACGTCCTGCCACTATAGATACACATTTGGACCTTGATGCTGCAAAGATTTCTGTATGTGCTTAACTTTAATTAGCTCAATGACAATCATAGGGCATAAAATTAAGCACATGCAGAAATCTTTGCAGGAACGGTGCCTCTATTATCTTACGTTATTCGATCTTACGTATTTATTTTAGGCTCATTACTGTAGCATCCGACTAGCCCACAATCTTCAATGCATTTACCCTCAGAACATACTTGCGAGTACAATTATCCCATTTTTATAAAAAGGAAACTGAGGCCCAGAGAGACCAGGGGCCAGATATATAAAGATGTTTACGTATCTGACGACGCAGATAGGCATCTCAAGATTTTTCAAAAGCATCTAGGTACCTAACTCCCATTGATGTCACTGGGAATTCTAAGCCTGGGATTTGCTTTTGAAAATCCTACTCTGTGACTATCTGCATCTTTAGTCACCTAAATACTAGGGCTGTCGATTAATCGCAGTTAACGCACGCGATTAACGCAAAAAAATTAATTGTGATTAATTGCAGTTTTAATCGCACTGTTCAACAATAGAATACCAACTGAAATTTATTAAATATTTTGGGTGTTTTTCTGCATTTTCAAGTATATTGATTTCAGTTACAACACAGAATAGAAGTGTACAGTGCTCACTTTATATTATTTTTATTACAAATGATAAAAGAAATAGTATTTTTCAGTTCACCTAAAACAAGTAATGTAGTGCAATCACTTTATCGTGAAAGCACAACTTACAAATGTGGATTTTTTTTTGTTACATAACTGCACTCAAAAACAAAGCAATGTAAAAATTTAGAGCCTACAAGTCCACTCAGTCCTACTTCTTGTTCAGCCGATCACTAAGAGGAACAAGTTTATTTACGTTTACGGGAGATAATGCTGCCCGCTTCTTATTTACAATTTCACCAGAAAGTGAGAACAGACATTCGCATGGCACTTTTGTAGCTGGCATTGCAAGGTATTTATGTGCCAGATATGCTTAATGTTTGTATTCCCCTTCATGGTTTGGCCACCATTCCAGAGGACATGCTTCTATGCTGATGACGCTTGTTAAAAAAGTAATGCATTAATTAAATTTGTGACTGAACTCCTTGGGGGAGAATTGTATGTCTCCTGCTCTGTGTTTTACCCGCATTCTGCCACATATTGCATGTTATAGCAGTCTCAGATGCTAACCCAGCATGTTGTTTTAAGAACACTTTCGCTACAGATTTGACAAAATGCAAAGAAGGTACCAATGTGAAATTTCTAAGAATAGATACAGCGCTGGACCCAAGATTTAAGAATCTGAAGTGCCTTCCAAAATCTGAGAGATAGGGTGTGGAACATGCTTTTAGAAGTCTTAAAAGAGCAACACTCAGATGTGGAAACTACAGAACCCAAACCACCAAAAAAGAAAATCAACCTTCTGCTTGTGGCATCTGACTCAGATGATGAAAATGAACATGCGTCGGGTCAGCTCTGCTTTGGATCGTTATTGAGCAGAACCTGTCATCAGCATGGACACACGTCCCCTGGAATGGCGGTTGAAGCATGAAGTGACATACTAATCTTTAGTGCATCTGGCACATAAATATCTTGCAACGCCAGCTATAACAGTGCCATGCGAACGCCTGTTCTCGCTTTCAGGTGACATTGTAAACAAGAAGTGGGCAGCATTATCTCCTGCAAATGTAAACAAACTTGTTTGTCTGAGCGATTGGCTGAACAAGAAGTAGAACTGAGTGGACTTGTAGGCTCTAAAGTTTTATGTTGTTTTATTTTTTAATGCAGTTATTTTTTGTACATGATTCAACATTTGTAATTTCAACTTCCATGATAGAGATTGCACTACAGTACTTGTATTAAGTGAATTGAAAAATACTATTTCTTTTGTTTTCACAGTGCCAATATTTATAACAAAAAATAAATATAAAGTGAGCACTGTACACTTTGTATTCTGTGTTGTAATTTAAATCAATATATTTGAAAATGTAGGAAAACAAAAATATGTATATAAATAGTATTATTGTTTAACAGTGCGACTAATCACGATTAATTTTTTTAATCGCTTGACAGCCCTACTAAATACCTTTTAAAAAATCTGATTCTTAGGGACTTGCCAAAAGTCTGTGGCAGTGCATGAAATGACCCGGGGTCTCCAAAGTTCCAGACTACACCCTAACCACTGGATCATCCTCTCACTTCATAGTCCTTTCTTGTCTTTAGCATGGCACGCACATCTGCATGCCCATTACAATCAAGAGGGGCCAGGTATTGAAAGAGAAAGGAAATTTGCCACTTTGCCAATTTGCCACTTTGCAGAAAGCTAACGCAAGGCCTCTGCACCACTCAAATTACAGTATTTCTCTGCGCTTTGAGAAGGGTCAAGAGCTCTAATAAATGAGATACCTCAACAGGGACTTGATCCAAAGGCTGTTGAAATTAATGGATGTCTTTCCATTGATTCAGTGAAGATCAGTGAGTTGGATCAGTTCCCAAAGAAACTGTTGATAAACGTTGACTGTTCAATAACAAACAACCACTGTACGCAAACATTTCCGAACAGCTATGCTTTCCTCTTTGCCTAACAAATAAGCCTCTTTATAGGCAAGAAGTAAACTAGTAGCGGGCAAAAAAACTATTAGTAACAGTGTGGCCAACTCTTGTAATTTTATTGCTACTCTTGCAATGTTTTATGTTTGGCTTAAAGCCCCAGATCCTGGAGTCATATGAATACCTGAGAATCTCGGTCTTCATTTAAAAAAAAAAAAAGTAAATTTCTAACACTGATAGTTGCAGACAAAAGCTTGAAAATGTGACCCCGGGATACTACGAAAAAGATCCCCCACATTTATTACCTTTAAAAAAATTCTCCTGATTTTTTTAAAAAAATAAGCTCATGATTTTGGGGGGTCTGATTCATGATTTTATAACATTTGGGGTTTGTAGTTCCATATTAACAAAGAAGATACTTACATGTTTTACGTATTCTCAACTAAACAACTCTCTAAATCCCTTGCAATTCCTCGTGGATATTAGTTCTAGCTTGTCAGCTTTTCACTTATATCTCTGAAACACTTACTCCTCAAAAAATGATTCACAAAGAAAACTCATTGGGTTTTCTGTATCCAGGTAGTAAGTCAGGTTGTTGCCCCCTTTTATTCCCAGTACATACTGTGCAATCTCAAAATGAAAACGTTGGTATTCTCTTACGTTTGGTAGTTTTGGCAGCCTTCTGACTGTGGAAATAGATCTAATTTGTGGTCCTTTTTTCAAAAATTAAGGGCTGGCTCCTGCTGAAGTTTATGACAAAACTCCCGTTGACTTTCATTGCAGCAGTGTCTTTTAAGTTTTTATGAATAACTATGTGTTGATGAATCCAATGTAGATTTTTATAACTTTATTAGTTAAATCTGATCTACAGATTTCTCCACTGGTTTTCATTCTGATTACTCTGCTTTTGATTTTCTAATCCTATGCAAAAACAGTTGGCTGTGGTTAACTTTTTAGACTTTGGGATGCTTTAATGCATTTTTTTTTCCCCAGTAAAAGGAAACATTTTTTGAAAAACATCACAATTGCTATAGTGGTTTGTGGGAAAAGGAAAGCAAATTTAAAGACCAAGCTTGTCAGCTGTTCATATATCCTTATATGGACAACATTAACAATCATTTCAGGGGCCTCGGGCATTGGTGGCATTTTGGTCTCTCCTGTTCTCTTCCCTCTTTGGTCTCCTGAGGATTGAAATGCTTTAGTGTAACTGAAGTCCTTGGGCTTTTTAATTTTTTTAATTTTTAATTTTTTAATTTTAAACATTAATTGCTGTGATATACAGGAGGTCAGCCCAGATGATCTAATGGTCCCATCTGGCCTTAAACTCAATGGAAACATTCAGAGGAACAGTTTGCACTCAAGCTATTAATAATGTACATGTATGGTGCACCAATGCCCCAAGCCCAATTGTTCTCTCTGGTACACTGATTTAGCTCCATAGTAATTCCACTGAAGGCAGTTAAATTAGTGCATTTACATCAGTGTAACTATGATCAGAACGTGTCCCCTGACATCCTGACCAAATTCAGGTATCTTCCAGTACATTTCCCTTCCTAAATTCTCTCTTTGGTGTGATTTGGTATAATTCTTGTCCCATCCCTAAATCTTGCTGGGTGCTGCTAAACAGCTCCCACGTTCCCCTCAGAGATGGCTGCATTTCAGCAGTGTTAACGTGACTCATTCATAGGCATTATATAATGCGTGCGTGCATGGGCATAGAGAGAGTCTGTCGGATTTGTGTAGCCTGTTGAGAACATCCCGAACGAAAGGTGCTACTGAAGTGCAAGCTTATTTATTTGTTTAACCCGTGCTTATTTTTAGAAGCTGAACTAGGGAAAGAGACATTTCCCTTTTGGATGGTGATTGACGCTTTATGGGGTACCAAGAGTTAATAATTGGTAGGCATACAGCCTGCAAAGCTCGTTGGGAAACTCCTCTGCAAACACAATTACTGCCCTGAGACAATAGCAATGCTGGGGTTATGACTAAGTGATGTATTGAGGTAGTACTGATTGCTCAGGTGTTCTGCATTGTAAATGTGTTTATCTCTGGATTAGGTCACTGAGGGGGTTGTTTCAGGCTGGGACCGTGTAAAGGAAAGCAGCTGTTTCTCACGCACCAAGATATTCCAGGGCTGGGCTGCCAGAATTGCTTTGGGGACAAGAGGGCAATTTGGTGGCCTACTGGCAATTTGCTCCGACAAGGGGGTGACTCGTGGGAAAGCGTGAGCTGCACTGGCCTGAACCACTTCTGCACGTTCACCGTCAGGGGCATCTCCAGGAGTGGCAGAACGCGTGCACACGAACCCTGCTTCTCCTGACCTCCAGTCCAATTCAAGTGGAGACCTGTTAACAGATCAACTAATTTATTGCGCCATCGACCCCACCAATGTTTCTGCCACTGACGCAGTCTTGATCACAGCCTGTCTGCTTCTCCCTCAAGCACCTCCCCATTTCCCCCCATGCCTATCATGATAGCGTGGGGAAGACTCATAAAGATGTCCCAGTAGCCTCTTTTAATGTCTTCCTTAATGTCTCCTTGTACTGTGATGCCTACAGCTACCACCCAGGATTGGGCAGGCAAATGACAAGCTACGAGGCTGCTTTTCAGCTAAACTCCCTTCTTCCAACTCACCCCCTCTGCACTCACATGTTTCCTTCTGTTTGGGGATTCTGCTCTCCCCTCCCCTGGGTCTGGCCTGGAAGAATTTCCCCCAGCTCAGCACTGTGCCAGGCCACGAAAGATGGCCCTGCCCCACCCTCCACATGGCAAGCACATGTGCAGGGGGACATCAGGAGCAGGAACGGGCAGGACAACCGTGCTTAGCTCTTTGGGGTGGCTCTGGGCTACAGAGTACTTTGTGGGCGGCCCTCAGGGTGTCAGTCGCTGGAGCAGTGCAGAATCCTGAAAGCCCAAAGAAACTTCAAGCCACATTTCCTCTCTGTTGCCAACGGTCGCAATTTTATTGCGAGCCTTGCAATATTCGGTGTGTGTCCTCAAATTCCTGCAGTCTTGTGAATACGCTGGAAACTCAGTTCATTTTACAAAAATAAGTGTTTTAGTGCTCCGGGTCATGCAGAGCAGATGAAAAATATGACCTAAAGGTTAAAAATGTGAATGCAAAGAACTGTAAACGTACTGTTCTTAAAACCGCTCTATTTTTAAGCCACTGTCATAGTTTTTGTGAGGGGGCTGACTGGCAACGTTTGAATGCTTTGGGTTGACCAGGCAGTTTTCTTGTTGTGCCTCTGTGAGCTCTCTGGGGCAGAAACTGTCTCCTTCATTCCTTGTCTGTCCAGCTCCCGGCACTGATCTGTAGTTAGCAGAAGACGCAGTTTTGGTTTCAGTAAAGCCCTCGGGGATCCAGGCTCCTGCAGCGTGCCGCCTTGGCTGTGCCCATGTTTTGCTCGAGATGGAACTGGGGCAAAGACTCCCATCCATGCGTCGGGGGGAGTTTTTTGCATCTCCCTTTCAACTGTTGCCAGCTAGGGCCCCCATCTCTGACTTTGGCAGAGTTGTTCCTTTCAGGTGCCCGAAAACCTGGGCAAGCCAATGGGTTGTGAGCTGAATGTCTGGTTTCTGAGGAGACCTGGAAGGCGGTGGGGGACGCGGGGTCGTGCTAAAGGACACATGGCCCTGGGAAGAGACTACATGTTACTTCCCAGCTCCAGTTATATGCCAGAGGTCAGAGTTATTGAGCTCTCCCCTTACACTGCTCAGCTGGGTGCAGCAGGCCTGGCTCTCCTTCCTGTCCTTGTCAGCTCTGGCACAGGAGGGAAGAAAGGGTGATGGCGGGGGGGAGGAGAGAGCGAATGAGGCTGTGGCAGCTGAGCCAGGTAAAGCACTGGTCCTCCTAGACGGCGTGAAACAGCTCACGTTGCTGGCGCTTATTGCTGAGTCAGGGTTCAGGAATGCGGGGGGGGGTGCGATCCTACCACACCTAAGGCTGCCTCTGTGCGAGTGAGAACTGGGGCAGGGCCTCCTTTCGCAGGGATTGCATGTGGACGCCCAATGTTTACCTGCAAAAGGGGGGAGGGGGAAGAGCGAGGAGAGAAGGTGCAGCCAAACACAGTTGTGGTTTCTAGGGAGTGGGCGGGGACCAGAAACCCTGGGCGAGAGCTTTGCACGCAACTGAACAATAATCCCATTATTATAGCCGATGCCATAAAACAGAACGTAGCACAAAAAATTACTGGGGCATGCAGGACGCGCACCCAAGGTAGATTGTAGCACCTGAGTCACTGCATACAAAGAGATACTGATTTCACCTCCCTTCCTTGGCCCCCTCCTCCCCCCCAGGAGAAAAAAGAACCTTAACACAAAATGACTTCTATTCTTTTTATGGGTGCTTTGTTATACTAGGCAACTTGGTTGTAATTAAAATCGAGACTCTCTCTCTCACACATGTACACGTACACGTTGGCTCCTGGCTCCTAAGGCAAGGGCAAAGGTACAATTCAGTTCCTTGATTGCAGAGATTCTGAGTGCTTCCCAGGCCTGTCTCTTTTGGGGAGAAAGGATATCCCCTCACCATTTCTCTAGCGCTTTTCGTCCCAGAGTGCATTGCAATGCTCTTCTGCATACTGCTCCACAGAAATGTGCCCACTTCTGGAGTGGAGGGCAGTGAGCCATGCTGGTAGGGAAGGAAAATGTTGGCTCAGGATGCTGCTTTGTTCTGATGTCAAGTGTCACGGGGTCTTTACATTTCCAGCAATGATGAGCTCTGGATTCTGTCTGCAGGCATAATATTTGTGTCCTTCCAGATGCAAATATTCTAGGTGCCAAGGGAGACCGGCCTTCTGCAAATGTAGGCTTTAATGTCTGTGCAGATAGGACCTTAGTGTTAGGATCTCATCTGACCTCCCTTCACCTCCCTCTCTGCTGAGCTGCCCTTGACTCTACATTACCTTGCACACATCTTGGAGCAGTGAAGAACTGACCGAGTCTACCCTGCTGGTGTTTGTCTTGGGCTTTGACTGTACTAGAGAAAGAAGTCAGTGACATTGCACCACATCAGCCATGCTTTCTTGTGTTCTGAGCCATTGCATACATTACTGGGCAATGCCCTTCTGAAGGATTTTGCTCACTTCTGCTGTCCCTGGTTGAAAGTTTTTGCAAGGTGTGTGTGAGTGAGATCCATGGTTAGAGCTGTTGGGCATCACTTGGTCAGAACAGTCGGAAAACACAGTTCCATCGAAATCTAAATGCTTTGCGAAATCATGTTGACTTTGCCAAAATTTCCTTTCCGGGGGGATGGGTGGGGAGGGGAAGAGGGTGTGAACGAGAGTTCTGACAATGTTGAAATGTCCCGTTTTGACATTTGCAGAACAGTACTACTTTTTGTTTTGAATTTCTTTTCATTTCATGTCATATATTATAATATAGTATGAAGTCAAAACGAAACATTTTCATCAAATTGACATAATTTTTTTACAGAATTTTTTGCGGAGTTTTTTTTTGCACAGAACTTTGATTTTATTTATTTATTTATGCATTTTATTCTGAATTGGAACAAAGACAGTTTTTGAAATCTTGAAATCCTCAGTGCAATGGAATTTCTCTTCTCTGCACAGCTCTGACTATCTGAATATCTGAACAGCTTCTTTTCGTGGGAAGGTTCGACAGCGAAAGGTGCCATCTTTCTTGGAAGGGCAGAGGGGGAATTTTGGTGAATACCATGTTGGGATTTCTGGCATTCGTTCTTGTGGTTTCCATTTCTACAGGGGGATATTTGAGAACAGGAAACAGTGAGTCTAAATGAAACATTTTTATGTAATTTAAAAAAAACCCAATAATAACTGAAAAGGTTTTGTATATTACCAGCACTGGATAACATGGAGGAGGAGTTTGAATCACTCTCATATATTACATTCTCATGTTCTTACATGAACAGTGAAATGATTACAAAGCCCGACAGATGCCTTCCCCACCATCTTCTTACACAATTGTTTTACTGTGTCCAAAGCAAAAACCAACAACTCACGCCCCCTCCAAAAATCATTTATGAAATATTAGGGAAAAAAACGGCTCAGGTCTGTGTTCCTTACACTAAAACAGAGGCAGAATTTCCCCTCTATAAAGCTCTCCTCAGGAGCTAAGGGAAGATTAGGTCATAAAGAAAAATGTATGCTCTAAGAACTGGGGTGGGGGGGGGGGGAGGTGACTGTAATGAATTCTAATGCTGAGGAATTCTGAGCTATATGCAATTTCTAGCTTTGCCATTTATAGGCCATGACCTCAGGAAAGTCACTTAACTGTTCAGTATCTCCCATGATGCACCATGACAGCTCTGCCAGAGGGAAAGACTGGTGCAAACATGGGAGATGTAGTTCTGCTGGGGAGCCCAGCCTGCAGGGGAGTGCATGAGGTACCTGAACTATAACCCCTAGGAGGCACTCCAGTAGGTTAACATTGACCCAACCCAGCATGAACAGAACATTTCGACATTTCCAAATCTGAATGAATCCGATTTTTCCCGTCTTTTAGCTTGATTTGGAATGAAAACAGAGATTGAAATATTGGAATTTCCCATGAGAGACAGATTCCTTTTTTCAATTCTCTCTATTCAGAGCTTGCCCCAGGCCTACCCATTCTCAGCTGGCACCATGGTAGAGGTGAATCTTAAGGACTTTGAGGAGGACAAAGTGGGCTGTCTCCATGTTTCTTCTTCCCTGTTGGTTCATAAAATGTCATGGAGTGGTGCTGTATGGTAAAACAGCTGCTGTGTTCCACCCCAGAGGTGGCTGCCTGTTAGTGGCAGATGAACAATCCATGTTAGTATATAGTCCACAAAGCTTTTTGAGGTCCTTCACCATGAGAGAGCATGCATAAATATTAGGTCCCTCTACTTTCATTGTCGCTTGAAAGGTCCCTGTTCTTTGAGGGAGAAGTTTTTAAACTTCTCTTGTTCATGCTGTTGAAACCTCTCCATCATTTTGCTGGCTGTGGGGGCTGTGGTTTTATGTGCTACTGTTAAAAATCCTTGGGAGACCAGGGAAATATATCCAGACAACAAGCATGAGGGGGCCTGAGGGCCTCCCGAGTCATTAAACAAATTAAGTTGTTAAGAACACAAGGGCGCCCAGGTGACTGGGTGTGAAAGCCCTGGAGGCCTCTGTAATTGTTATAAAAAGGCAGCACGGGTGGGTGGAAAAGGAGACACTCTCCCTTTCCCCCTCCCCCACCTGAGCATTGCCAGGAAAAGAAGACTCCAGCCAGTCTTTGATTCTTCACCCAGTTCACACTCTGCTTGTTCCCCAACTGGAGTGATGACATTATCTGAGCAAAATACTCCGCTAGAACCCAGATACAACCTAAGTTGGGGTGAGTCCCAGCTAAACTGGCAAATGTCAGCCCAGATCTATAAACACCTGCTGGCCTGGGGCAATGCTGTTCACACTGTTGGCCTCGCACACCCAGGGGAACCTCCTTTTCAGGGGCTGGATGTCTATATCCCACTCCCATCCATTGATTCTTTGCTAGAGCCTGGGCTCTGGAAGCTTTGTGGAGATAGGTTTCAGAGTAGCAGCCGTGTTAGCCTGTATTCGCAAAAAGAACAGGAGGACTTGTGGCACCTTAGAGACTAACCAATTTATTTGAGCATAAGCTTTCGTGAGCTACGGCATCCGATGAAGTGAGCTGTAGCTCACGAAAGCTTATGCTCAAATAAATTGGTTAGTCTCTAAGGTGCCACAAGTACTCCTTTTCTTTTTGTGGAGATAGGTGCCCCTGGCGTTAGCCTTGGAGCTGCCAGTGGCAGAAAGGAAGTGTGGGGTTTTTTTTCTTTTCTGCCTATTGGGGGTGTGTGTGTTTGAAGGACAGGGGGAGAGCAGGGGAGAAGTCTGTCCTCTGGTCCCTGTATAACACACGTGGATGTCAGGGGGCTAGTTCCCCAGGTGGCTCGCGCATAGCTAGAAGAGAGCAGCCACGAAGTCCCCCTAAAGGCAACAGAGCGGTAAAATATTTGGGGATGGAGAGGATCTGCCTACAATGTACAGTTTGAGTGGATGTCAGTGCCTGTATGAGGTACCAGGCTGTGGAGAGTGAATTCCTCTTATTTATTGCTTTAATGAGAGAAGATCTGCGTTAGAGAGAATAGCGGTGCAAGCCTTTTGCACACTTTCCTCACTGCATCTTTGTGCCCTGGCCTCGTTCTAGAAGGGGGAAGTATCTCTGTGGATGAGAGGAGAGTTCAGTGTCTGTGTTCTTTCAATCCTTGGCACCTACTGGATAAACATTTGCCAGTGGTGTGCTGGGTTCAAGGGAAAGTCTATCAACATGCTACGCCGCACTCAAGACTTGACAGCTGGAGTGATCTCCCACCCTGCTGAATGTTCGTGAAAACAACTGTAGAAAAGCAACAAAGAAGGCTTTTCTAAAGAAAGATGCAAAACTCCTGAGCTTAGCTGTCTCTTAATTTATGGCGTTAGGTGAAGTGTATTTAGACAAGATGACAAGCTGATAAAATGGAAAACTGAAATCCATCTTGGCTGGATGTAAAGTTGGAGTGTGATTCTGTGGTTTGGAATCTCTTGGAAGGTAACCCAAGATGATGTCTCCTTGTATAGCCTTCTTTGCATAAGGACTGACGCGTTCTGTTTGGCAGCTTGTGCGCCTGTTTTCCGCAACACCTGGAGTTAGCAAGCCAAGTTTCTTGTCAGTTGAAAACAAGGGGTGGATAATCCTGTCCCACAAAACTCCATCTAGGAAAAGGAAAATGATTCCTCTCCCAAGCAAAGTGTGTGTGTGTGTGTGTGTGTGTCTGAGATGTTTTGTGTTGGGTCCTTGTAGCTTTAATTATTGATATAGATGGAAAGACAGCCCTTGGCTGTATAATTAAGATCGAGACACGGATTTGGATCCCCCCTCTCCTCCGCCCTAAACAAATTTTGAACTGTTGGAAAAAATGAAACTCAGGGTCAGTAGAGACCTGAAATTGTTGCCATCCAATCAGTGTTCTGTATGCAGTAATTACTGGGGGTCTCAGCCTTTCTCCGAGAGAACAGGCATCCACATCTCAAACGCACATCAGTGCAACTGGCACCAGCTGGCCCGCTGGAGGCAATCTTGGCAGACAAGACCCAGGACTGAATTGGGTATCTCCTCTAGAAGTGGCGCCCCCAATTCTATTGTCTGATTGTTTCCTTGTACTCCCCTGTCAGCCTGTCTAGCCATCTGTTGGTTCTTGTCTTGTACTTAAAACGTAAGCTCTTTGAGGCAGAGACTGTCTTTGTTCTGTGTTTTAAACAACACCTAGCACAATGTGGTCCTGGTCCAGGACTAGACCTCTTAGATGCTGTCATAATACAAATAAATAATAGCCGAGGAACATCGGCTGGGCAACACTGGGGGGTCTTGCACTTCCAGCACTCAGGCTCTCTGTGGGCTATGAATAATAATAAAGGACTTCAGTCTCCAGGGCTGTCATGAGCTTTGATACGCTGCGTAAAATCTGACCTCATGGGATGCGTACGACGATTTCTCTGCAGAATGCTGCACACCATCTCTGGACTTACTCGTGTAACCTGCGCTCTGCGGGTGCCTTGATTTTCTGTTGTCAATTGCTTGTTTTGTTCAGGGAGGTAACGAGACAAATACTGTGCAAACACCCGTAACGATTTTAAAGTGACATGGTCAGGTGGTATTTTCAGAAGGTCCCTCTTTAAATGTTCTCTCCCTTTCCCGTGATTGGTTGTGATGCCTGACAGTTGCCTCCTCTGTTGTCTCCTGAGTTGACTGACACCTTGCGTGTTGAGGAGTGCTGATCAGAAAGGGCCTAGGGCCCTGCGGTGCGCATTGTGTGTGTGTGTGTGTGTGTGTGTGCAATAACTAACATCATGTGCAGTGGAGGCACTGACAGGCGCTGATGGATTGGGCTTCCCAGTCAATAGGAACTGCTGTGGGAGGTGTAGGTACAATGGGGGCCATTGTTTGGAAGGGCAGGCCTCTGCCTGCTACCTGAAGACTGAGACAGGTGTATCACGTTCTCGTCACGCTATATAGCAAAGAATCAGCCAAAACTTCATCTTACCTTGGTTATGGTTCTGAAGTATGGAACCTCCTGGAGCTTGCAATTTTAGGAACCCCTTAGGCTATTTTCACACAAGTGGCTGAGGTCTGTGAACTGCTTTTCTTCTCCTTTTAATTTTGGGCCCTTGTGGGATTCAGATGTGACACAACTCCACACACTCTACCAGCGAAGGGGAATCCTGAGCTCTGAGTAAGAGAGAGAAAAATCCACCCCCTGCATGGAAATCAAGGCCAGGACCCAGGGACTAGCCTGTATGTGACATACTGAATTTATTTTTTCATTAGGAGAGTCTCGGAGGGAGAGAGAGACACACACATGAAGGCCGATCTTGGGGTGAAGGCCCTGAACTGCAACTTGAGACCTGCGTGCTGTGCCTGGCTCTGCCACAGATTTCCAAGAACGTAGCTCCCTTTTAGACATCTCAGTGGAGTAGCCAAATTGTGAAAAGCTTTTAGCCGCCACCATTGAGAATTCTTCTCCCCCCACACCCATTGTTCTCAACTGGGCGTACTTTGGGGGAAGGCAGAGGGGAGTTGCCCCCCCCTCCCCCAAACTGCAAGCCTCGGGCAGACACAGAATTTGCTCCTCCACGTACGGCCCCGTTGGCCTGATTGGAGCTGCTCCCCCAAATATAAAGTCGAACTATGCCTATGCTGGAGGTGCTGAGCAGGAATAGAACCCAGGTGTCCTGAATCTTTGTCCTATGCATTAACTACAAGATCACTCTCCTTTCCCTCCATATTCTGCCCTAAATCCCAACAGAGCAAACTTTAGATTAGAAAGAGAATCATCCTTTCCTCCAGGAGACCATCCATGGCTCTGCGCCATGGAAGAAGTGGCTCTGCTCAGTGGCTCTTGATAACAGTGCCTGTAGCTAATGTTTGGGCTCATCAGAGGAGACAGTTAACTCTGTGACTGGACTTTCAGATACTGTCACTTTCGATATGCTATTTATTACTTGAGAGTCTGGTGTTTCCTAAGCATTGTGCCTAAATTAAGGAATGCCCATTTTAGATTGAAAGTCCCAGTTACTCTAATGCGTGCTTCATGGGTAAATTTTTGTGCTGTTTTTGTGCAGTCAACCCGTGGAATTCCTTGCCAGAGGATGTTGTGAAGGCCAAGACTATAACAGCGTTCAAAAAAGAACTAGATAAATTCATGGAGGATAGGTCCATCAATGGCTATTAGCCAGGATGGGCAGGGATGGTGTCCCTAGCCTCTGTTTGACAGAAGCTGGGAGTGGGCGACAGGGAATGGATCACTTGATGATTCCCTGTTCTGTTTATTCCCTCTGGGGCACCTGGCACTGGGCACTGTCGGAAGACAGGACACTGGGCTGGATGGACCTTTGGTCTGACCCCGTCTGGCCATTCCTATGTTCTATGCCCATAGGGAAATCATGCACGCCGTGGCCTTGATCCTGCAGTTGCTGGTGCTGGGGTCTGGCCTTGGGGAGTCGGTTGCAAAACCAAGGCTCATATGAGTTTGCATTCTTTCAGCAAGAAAACCGTAGTGGTTTACTACTTCTGATACTTCTTCTGATACTGAAGCTGACTTTCTGCCTAAGTTCCAGATGAACTGTTTTTTTACGACTGCACTCTCCGCGCTCTCTGTTTTGGCTTTGTCTGTTGTGTGGAGTGAGGAATGCAACAGCTCGAAAGGTAGATACTGGAACGTGAAGTGTGCTGCAGACCCACACCTTTGCCTCTACCCAGTCTCTTAAAGGTTTTCGCAGGCCATCCTCCTACTGCAGCAGATTTGAAGGCACCAGCCCTCCATGGGGATAACAAGAGACATGTTTGGTGTCATGCATGCTTGGAATATTTTTAACCTATTGTAGGGGTTTGAATAGCGCCTGTCGTAGTATCAAAGTGCTTGTAAAATGGCAGTTTGGCCCAAACTCCACACACTGTGATATTTCTAATCAGTAGTTAACTCCTGGCTTGTTTTACATCTCACATGTAATTCTGATAAAGGCAGTTGATTTCTTCGGGATGTGTCAGCCATTAGCATTATTATTATTTTGTTAGTATTTTTTACCTTTCAGCCCCCAGGATCCTAAAGTGCTTTTCAAACCATGGGCTCAGCATTCCTTTTGCATCCACAGCTCCGACTGGAATGAAGGTGGCGAGAAAGGAAAGGAGATTGAGCTGTATATGGTCAAGCCTCTAAATACTTAAGCACGTGCTTAATTTTACTCATGTGAGTAGTTCCTTTGAGCTCAGTGGGATTGCTCATCTGCATAGAGTTACTCAGTCAGCGCGTGAGTGTATTCAGGGTTATGTGCATGTGTGTACTGTATTGTGTTCCATTTTAATGTAGGATTGCTCACAAACACAGGGCTGTGCACACTGGCTTCTTATTGTTGGGTTGCTTGTAGACAGCCCGCGGGGCACAATGGGGTATTGTTGCACGGTTGCTTATGGGCACTGGACTGCCTGTATTGATCTAGTTTTTTTTAAAAAAGAGAGCAGTGCATTTTAAAGGGGAAAAAGAGAGAATTTAGTGACCTTTGTGTTGTAAATAATTACAAAAAAGGGAACGCCAATATCTTTGGCTAGCCAGTGTCCTTTTAATCCATAGGAAGTGAGTCACCTGACTTCACCCACAGAACCACGGAAAATATTTGTGAGAATTCAGCAAAGGTCTGAAATTTGCAACTGAGCTATTTGCTTTCTCTCCCCCCCCCTTTTTTTTACTTTACTTGAAGCTCTCAGAAACAAGTGCTGTTTTATTGCAGATAATTTACCAGCTGCACAAAGGCTGCCTTGTAATGCCGAGCTCCAGATGTTTAGCATTTCACAAAAATCTAATCATAAAGTACCTGTCTCACTAAAGCACCAGCTGACCCGCAGGGGGAAAAATGGTTTTCTTACATCTTCGCCTGTCCCCCTCCCCCGCTCTCCACCTTTTCTCATGATTAGTGTACAGGGCTGTCTTTACATTCTGGTTTTGGAGGAAAGCAGATAATCTCCTTGGGCAATGCAGGTTACTCTGTATCCCTTTATAAACTGGCCTGGTTTGGGCTGTGAGGTCTAGCAGTGACTTGAAAGGATATGCACTAGGCAGAAGAAGCTGAGTTTCACAGAAGAAGTTGACTCCTGAACCCCAGAATTTGCAAGGTGTTCTGCAGGATGTTCACAGCTACAGATGAACTAACCCCGTCCCGCATTTATAAGCACCATAATCACGCTGTACATTTGTAGGGCATCTTTAAGATCAAAGGATCCCAAAATATTTTACCAAATGATCTATATGGGATTTTCCTCACCCACCACTGAAAAGCAGAAACCCTTTGGGGTGGGAAAAGTGGCAGCTGCTTGAAAGCGCACAGTACCTATGCAAGATGGTTCACCATGAGAAGAGAAAAGGAGTACTTGTGGCACCTTAGAGACTAACCAATTTATTTGAGCATGAGCTTTCGTGAGCTACAGCTCACTTCATCAGATGTATACCGTGGAAACTGCAGCAGACTTTATATACACACAGAGAATATGAAACAATACCTCCTCCCACCCCACTGTCCTGCTGGTAATAGCTTATCTAAAGTGATCAACAGGTGGGCCATTTCCAGCACAAATCCAGGTTTTCTCACCCTCCAAACCCCCCCCCCCCAAGCTATTACCAGCAGGACAGTGGGGTGGGAGGAGGTATTGTTTCATATTCTCTGTGTGTATATAAAGTCTGCTGCAGTTTCCACGGTATGCATCTGATGAAGTGAGCTGTAGCTCACGAAAGCTCATGCTCAAATAAATTGGTTAGTCTCTAAGGTGCCACAAGTACTCCTTTTCTTTTTGCGAATACAGACTAACACGGCTGTTCCTCTGAACCATGAGAAGAGAATATTCTGCCGATCTGAAAGCACAGGGGGGAACTGAGACAGGTCTAGCCAGAGGAAAGATGGTCTGGGGGTTAGGATGGTCACCAGAGACTTGGCTTAGTCATTCAATGCCTCAGTTTCCCCATCTGTAAAATGCAGATCGTAGCAGTGCCCTGCCGTATAGGGGTTTTGTGAGGATAAATGCATTGAAGATTGTTTGGGGCTCAGATACTGCAGTGATGGGGGCCACAGAAGTAGATAAAGTCTCATCACATTTACTGGGATCTTCAGTGACAAGAAATGGTCAGGATCCAGATGTTCTGTTTCATCCAGAAGAAAGCATCTAATGTAGCACGGTGCCTTCCGACACCCTGCTTGAGCCGTGGTTTGCTACTGATTTTATTAGGCACCACCTGCTGCTGATCCCGATGGTTAGCACTGGTGGTTGACTATGATCCAGTCTTCCTTCGAATGCAATTGCTAGATTGTTTCAAAACAGATGAGGAAGTACAATGGGATTTGATAACCAATTGACTGTAATTATCCTAGAGAGAGAGAGTTGCTGAGTGATAACATGCAAATGGAGGAGAAAGACTTCATTCTGGGGGAAGCCAAGGCTAAGTCGCACCAAGTTTTGAGCTGCAGGGAGGGCTGATTTATTGTTGCGGGTGAGCTATACTCAGCATTTTGCTGCCGCCATAATTATTGTTCTCGGTCCGGAGCTGTGAGATGTCGGGCCCCAGCAATGCACCCGTTGCCGCGCAGAGATGGCATCTCTCCTGTCTCAAGCCAAGCTGAGCGTGCACCACAGGTGGCTTTTGCGCTGCTGGTCATTTCGCCAGCGGGAGGAAAGAGATCCCCCTGGGAAGTGCTGGCAGCTTTTCCCTGTGACATACCAACGTAAGGCTGCGGGGGAGGCTGCCCAATGCATTGGCCTAGAGGAATATACTACACAGCAGGCTCAGATGAGTGTCAGTTATAGAGGAATTGCTACCCCCAAAGAGATCAACGTTCTAGCTAGTGCTGGGCAAATAACTGGGTTTTCGTTTGCTCGCTGTACCAATTTTGGGTTGATTGAAACGTTTCATTGGCGTTAGCATAGATTTAAATTCAGCCACAGAACCATTCTGTCCACCCCGCCGAAGGAAAGGGGCCAGCCGAGGGTTCCCTCCCTGGCCTCCATAACTATCTCTTTGCAACCAGTTCTCAGGCATGCGTCCCGAATGCAGCGCTAGTTCCCGCAACGCTTGGAAGGAGGCGCTGGTCGGCGCAGTGGTTCGTGGACAGGGCCCTTTTCAAGTGAGATCCAAGCCTGCTTCGGCAGAACATTAGTGACTGGAGATGAGGAGCTGACTGCTGAGTCCCCTGGAAGGTGGCTAGTGGTGTCTGGAGTTAGATGTCCCACCAGAAACTGTTTCCAACCAGTCTGTTGTTCAAATGCAAAAAGCCCAAGGGGAGTGAATGAATCTCATCCAGTGTAGAGCAGAATCAGGCAACTTTGCAATGAAATAATCCTCCCCCTCTGTACCCTCAGCATATAAAGATCAGCAGAGCACAAGTGCCTCTCTGTCCTGTGTCTTTCTTCCCTTCCCCTTTTAATAATCTTATTCTTTTGTGCCCACACATTTACTCTCAATGTGATCGTTCCCTTCTGCTTCGATAGCTGCCTGGGTGCCATGGGAAGACTAGATGCCCCTCTGTGTTTGACTGTAAAGGTATCCACAGGCCACCTGTTTTCTTCACTGTATTTCCCAGGACACCTGATTTATTTATTTTATTTTTGCTCCTTGTTTAGGGTCTATTAAGTTTACTCCTTTTCCCCTGCCCTGGGAGACCCGGTTAATGAGTAACCATAGCGTGCTTAGAGGCAGCTGTCTCAGACAAACTGACGGAGACTTTTTTTGGAGCTGCATAAGGGAACGTTTGTTCTGCAGCTTCTCAATAGATCCTTGTGCAGGAGGCAAAAAGTGTAGGGAGAGAAAGAAAGAGACACTAAATCACTGGCCTCCTTGAAAATCACTGTGCTTTTTTTTTTTTTTATCCTCCATTGTAATAGACCTTAGATGGCTCGCCTTTTCAAGTCTCTAAATTATTAATTTAGCCTGAAAAATGTAGCACACAATGTACTTGTTCAAAGTAGCTCAGCTTTAAAGATCTTTTTAAATAACTGTGCCCAATATAGAGTACACAGCCTATAAGTGTTTGCATCCACAGGTGCCTAGATGTTCTTTGTCATACTCACTGCCAATGTAAAGCAGGTTTTATTATTGCTGGTCATATATTTAGCTTATATATGTAGCTATGTACTTGCACTGCACAAATAGTGTGAACATATTTTTGCACCAAATCTTTGACACCTGCGTTGTGGGCTAACCACTCTGTCTTCTTAAGGTGAAAATTTATTGATGCTACTGCATCAAGTGAGTAATACACCACGTCAGAGAGGAAGGAGGGTGTTGGGTTTAAGGAACTGGACTGGGAATCGGGAGATCTGAGTTCTGGCTTGGGGTCTGCCACAGACTCCTGGTATGACCTAGGGCAAGTTACTTAAATCTCTCCCTGTTTCAGTTCCCCAGCTGTAAAACAAGGAGGATAATCCTTCCCGTCTCCTACCTTTGTGTCTTACTCTTGTCTAATTAGATTGTAAGCTCTCCTGGGCAATGACTGTCTCTTACTATGTGTTTATAGAGCACCTGGCACAGTAGCTCCCTGATCTTAGCTAGATCCTTAGGTCAGCGAGTGCCGGTCAGGATTGGAACTCAGGTCTCTTGAGTCTGCGCACTCCAACCACGGTACAACATTCCGTCTATTCCATAGCACAGAATAACTCAACCCTGTGAGCTCATACCAAATTTGGGGTTGCTCCCAGTGACCAGGACTGAAATATCTGGGCTCTAAGGCATTCTGGATAATTGTACGCATTCTAGTTTGGTGTCCTCTCTCTCCTGCTGCAGTGGCATCAAATCATAGTTTTGTGCAGCCATGTTGAATACACATGTACATTATACAGATGCGGCTACCCATCCCCCTTGCATTATCTTCCCTCCTTATATATTAAACTTGGGCAAACCCACTTAAAATTAATGAGCTAAATATAATTATTAAATAGGATGCAAAGACTTTGTCAAGTTCACCCAGGAGCAAATTCTTACTGCCAGGTTCTGAAGCCTGTGAGGAAGGAGGTATATTGCTGCTAGACCCTTCACTTGTGTGAACTCACAGGGTCCTACTGTGTACCCCATTTTGCTCTTGTTCCAGTACGTGCATATGCAGGCAGATAGCACTACAAGATTTGCAGAAATGACAACATGGGAGACATTTCCTATGAGATCTCTGTGGAACTTTCCTCCCTGTGGCTACAGGTCTGCCTGCATGGAGTTCATTGTCCGATCCGTACCTTAGGATACATCTACATCTACCCCACAGTGGCAAGTCTGAGAGCCTGATTCAAGTGAGTGAGGTTTGTGCTATGTGGCTAAGAGTAGCAGTGCAGATGTTACCTTAGTCTTGTGGATCTTTGTATGCAACATCCAGGGGGAAATTTTCAAGTGCATGAATGGGTGTTGAATGAAAATAATAACACCCAGCTCATATATAGTGCTTTTCGTCAATCAGTTTCAAAGCACTTTTACAAAGGATTATCCCCATTTTACAGATGGGGAAATAGAGGCACAGAGAGGGGAATTGACTTACCAAATGGGCTATTAGCAGAACTGGGACTAGGACCTGGGTCGTATGAGCTCCAGTCCAGTGCCCTATTCACTAGACAACAGTGCCTCTCCAGGTACTTCCCTGCCCTTTGTGCTTTTGAAACTATCCCCTGTATCTAGGTAATAGTGTGTAATACATACACTGTTGGAATAAAATCCACACAGCAGCAGACAGTGGGGATAAACTAGTGAAGGGTGAACCTCCAAAGACACAGTAGAGCCCATCGCTAGTTACTCCCGACTGCCATTGTATTAGGCCAGCAGAACTAGGCAAGGAAAAGAGCCCTCGATGTGCTAGTCCCTGCCAGCCCCTTTACCTGGCATTTCCTGCCTGCCTTTCACGTGGTATTTCAGTACTTTAGCTTGTGGTGCAGACCAGAATCCAAAAGGGAGTAAAAATTGAAAATATGTTACCAAATTTTTCTTTCTTAAAAGCTCAGGCTTTTTTTGTATGTTGGGGTTGGTTCAAGTTTTGGGCAAAGGTTCAGGTTGTTGGGGGGGGGGGGGGTGTTTTTTTTCCTTAATTTTACCTCAAACACAGCTCCCCTGTCCCTGCAGTAAAACTTCTTTATTGGCTCGTTTCAGAACCTTGGCACTCTCAGGGAAGGAAACAAAATGTTTTTTGTTTCCACATTTAGATCATAATTTTTTGTACGGGTGTGTGAAGGGCAGAGGACTTTCAGAGGTTATAATGCTGGCCTGACCCTGAGAAACATAACATACATAAGAACGGCCATACGGGGTCAGACCAAAGGTCCATCTAGCCCACTAGCCTGTCTTCCGACAGTGGCCAGTGCCAGGGGCTTCAGAGGGAATGAACAAAACATAAGAAACACTGGTCATGTGGAAACTAAGGGCTTGTCTAAACACAGTTTTCTGTACCACTTTCTCCGCATCTGTTTACCTTTCTCTCTATCTAAGGGTTTTATTATGCTGCCCTTCGCGGTAGTTCTGAGCACCTTCCACATAAAATCAACAGACAGCAATAGCAAAGTCCTTCGTGCATTTCGTGGACATTTTGTTTAGAAACCAGCACAGCTAAAGTACTCCAACCCCCCTACTGTGGCTGCTGCTGTACCAGCCTAAAGCTGCTTGTGTGGGTATTGCTTTGTAGGACTGGGCTCTATATCTCCCCTTCCCGCACGCCAAAACACACAGGAAACCGACTGCCATTCCCAGCCCATTGGGTCAGTGGCGATGCTGTCAAGTAGGCTGGTAGCTCATGAGCCTCTGCTCGCTGCGGTGTCACTGACAAAAGATCAGTGCAGATGTTCTTAAAAACACTTAACAGCGATTTCCTACTAAGCCCGAGAAGGATTACTACTGAGCAGCTCGGTTTGCTCTTCTTGAACTGCTACTTCTCCTGTCTCTTCGCCCTCCGCTTAATATCTGGAAATCGGTGTTCCAGAGGCAGTTACTCTTTGTTCAAGAAGAATCATTCTCTGCTCTAGCCTCCCTAAATTATGGTGCAATCAGACTTGCCTTTGACCCCCTCTTTGTACGTTCCCCCAGTGTCTTGTAGCCTACATATAACCTCTGCAGTCTTTGCAGGCTAGGTTTCTTTGCAAAAAGTGTGTGCGTATGCAAGCGCCCATCAGAGCGCCCATGAACCGAACCCAACCCCAGCAGTGTTTGTTAGGCCTAGGAGAGCTGGTTAATGCTCCATCGATACCATGCCTGAATCAGCAGGGGATGGGAAGGGCTTGTTCCCCAACCCCCAGGGACTGAGATTCCAGCGATCCAGGCGGTTCCACGCATAAACAAATGGAGACTCTCGGACAGCTTGAGCCGAGCGCTCTTGTGCGGTGACTTTTGCCTGACCTATCGCCCGTGTCAGCACTTCCGGATGCCAGTTTTCTACCTGATCTTTGAGCTTCCCCTGTGACAGACAAGGGACTGCTGTGTAAGAATACTGATCTGGAACCTAGTTACTGACAGACTGTAACTTACAGTGTGGGTTGTGGGATGTTCATTAGACACCTCTAATGCTTGAATTCAGCGGGGACAGTGCAGGAAGGCTCCCCAGATAAGAACATTCTGGTACACATTGGAAAGACAATGGAGGAAGCTATTAGAAGAATACCTACCTCTTATATAGAGAACGCTTTGCATCAGTAGTTCTCAGCTTGCTGCACAATCTTTATCACATGTATCCTCACACACCCCACAGGAGATATGGAAATGCAGTTTTCCCCATTGTACGGGCGGGTATCTGGGGCATGTCAGTGACTTGCCCTGGATCATGCAGGAAGTCAGTGTCGGCAGGGAATTGAACCTGGATCTCATAGGCTAGTGGCCTGACCACCGGAACTATATTCTGTCTCCAGCAAAGATGCAAACATTTTTTGGCCAGGCAGGGAGTCTGGAGATCAAAAGGACACTAAACGATTAAAAGCCCTGGGAAGAGAAAAGGGCTGTTGTCAGCTGCTAGGGGCTGTCTGGGGAGATGAGTGGACATGTCAGAAAGAGGCACAGAGGAAGGGTCTATAGGAAGCTAGAGCTGCCAGGATACGGACGTGGAAGATGAGCAGATCATGGCAAACTAGATGTGTGTAGTCTGTTTACTGTTTTAAGATCTGTGTTTCTGTGAGATGTTTTTGCCCTAAATAAACAATATTTTGTTTTAAGGACCTGCTCACTGTCATTGCTCCCGGCGGGAACGGAACTGCAGGGATTGAACATGAGTCAGACCTGCTGAGGTGATCACAGGCCTGCAGCCCAGGCCCGGTCTAAGAGTGGAAGAATGTGGGGGATGGCATGAGGCCTGAAACCTGAGTGGGAGAGGATTCTAAGGGCAGGGAGGGTGCGAGGTGCAGTGAGCTGGGAACTGTGACCTCCCCTCTTAGAGTTTGGGGGAGGGGATCCTCATTTCCCATCCCTACTTCCATGATTCTCTTCCCCTACAGGTTTTGTTCTGCAGTGAGGTCAGTTCTTCAGCTCTCGCTGTACCCAAGTAGCCTCTAGAGCTGCCTCTGATTTTGCAGGTACTTTCCCGGCAACTGGAGAGGGGGGGTGGTGTAGGAAGGAAACACCTTTCAACATTAAACATGCATTTGGGTGTGGTCTTACAATGCGGTGCTGGTTAGTCATCCCAGGCTTGATGGCTTATGCAGTCACCTGAAGTTTGCTCATTGTAGTGGAGTTGTCTGGGTCACAGTACTACTTCTAGGGAAATGGGCCTGTGAAATCTTCCCACAATAGTGCATGGATTTCATGAGGACTAGCGCAATCCTCTGTTTCCACTGCAGGAAGAATGTAGAATTTAAGTTATCCTGGAGGTGACCGGAAAAAGAGTGCGGACAGTGCTAGCTTTCAGAGGCCCACTTTCCACCAGGAGACTTTTCCAATGGACTCCTTTAAACTCGTCTCTCCCATTTACTCTGACCTCTTTCCATCATAAGAGCCTCTTGATTAGACAACATCCAGATTTGTGAGATTACCTTTGATTTACACACAGCAGACCTTGGAGTGAATTGCATCATCTCCTTTTCAAATGAGAACTCGCAGTTCCAGCTCCTGGAGCATAAAGGAGGCTTTTAAGTGTTCTGATGGGCCTGTAGGGAAACCACTGATTTTCTCTGTCTTGGAAACATCTGGTTGACATATTCTTAAGCCTACAGGCTTTTCTTTAATTGGCCTTATTATCTGATTCATACATACTTTATCTTGCTTTATTGGCAGTTTTGGTCTCTCCTTCCCACACCACCCACCATCATCCCTCAAACACTCAGGCGACTTCACTAATTAACACATTTTGCTTTCTTCCTCTCTCTCTCCGTTTCCCCTCCCCAACTCAGCAGTGGTTAAGGAATGTGAGACAGGAATGCTGTCCTGTTACAAGGAAGTTAGGAAAGGGGAGGAGACGATCACTTTAAAACAATGTCTTTGTGTTCCCAGCCAGAGCTCTAGTCACGCAAGGCCAAACTTTCCAACTCTCGCTACACGGTTTGAATGATCAGTTACCTGGAAGTGACACCACAGATTGCAGGCCAGGTACATAGGAGGAATCAACTGCTTCGAAAACCCCTTGAGTCATATCAGCCTCTTACAAAACCAGGGCTGGGTTTTCCCCAGTTCCACTCCAGGTTCTTGTGCAAGTCAAAATCTCACACCTTGGTTTATCAGAACCCTTTAGTTTTGTGAGAGGGGAAGAGAGATTTTGAAAATCATATTGATGCCACAGTAACATTTCAGTGAATGCTCTTGTTTTGTGTCATTGTAGTCTTTTCTTGTTTCAGTTTGTTTGTTTGTTTTGTTTTAAACAATCCCTACTGAAGTGAAGTTGTAAGATTTTGTGGCCTTGCATGCTTTTCCTCTTTAAAGGCAAACAGCAGAGGGAAAAAGAAAAACTTGGGCTTGCACCCAGTCTTCTTTATTTGCTACTTTATGATGGATGAAAAAAGACCCCAAAAGATTTGCATTTATTTTGGGGGGAGAAAAAAAATTACTTGTGTGTTTCCTTAGGCCTGCTGTAAACACAGGTTTTGTACTTCTGTCGCTATCTGGGTTTAGAAACTTATCTAGTAAAACAGTTCCAGCCCCACTTCTGGATGCAGCTGTACTAGTGTAAAGGCACTTGCTAGGGATGAGCAGGAAATGGTTTTCCTTTCCTGCGGTAGAAAATGCTGAAATCTTAAAATTGTCCCCATTCTGCATCAGGATGAAACTGAGACCCACCTTTCTCTCTAATTTTTTGAAAGAGAGAGAGACTCCAGAATAGAACATTGGTTAGGGCAGTCACCTGGCAGGTTCAAGATCCTGATCCGAATCAGGTACGTTCCAGGTGAGATCCATAATCATTTAGCTGTTGGCTATTCTAGCGTAGGTAGGGCTCGGTCTCTCTCTAATTCAGTCCAATAAACGGTTTGTCACAATGCAGTCCTGCAAAAAGTTTGTTTTGACAAATCGACATTTTCAGATGCCGTCAAAAATTCCCAACCCAGATTTTAGTGCTTGTTTCCGTATAGTTTATGCCCTCTGGCACTAGACGCTTCCTGATACCTATAGTACTTCATCCATGCTAGGGCGTTCGTGCCACTTCATCTGTTTCTAAGCCGAATTAAAGTGAAAGCAGAACAAAAACTGTGTGTAGACCAGCCCTGAGAAATATCAGGACATCAGCTCTTTTTGGAGAGCTCAGAGTGGACTGGGTGTATCTCAGCCCTGGTTTGCAGTGGTGGGATGCTGCACTTTTAGCAGAGAGCTTTTTCTTCCCACTGTGTTGGTTCAATAGGTGCTAATGAAAAGAGAGGATTTTAAAAAGTCTGGGGGGGGGGGGGGGATTTATGAACCAGGTTTTGCTTCCTCGGCGCTCTCTGATGTCATAGTTGTACCAGTGCTCCGCTTGTCTGTAGAGTCTCCCGGGTTATAGAAGATTTGAATTAATGTGAAAATTATGCTGGGAGCCTTGGGGAACTTTCAGGCCTCCATAACGAAGCCAAAAAAAGGGCAATAAATCAGATGGCAACGGAGGATGTCAAACCGACAAGCTTTCGAAAAATTGTGCCTAAGTCTGTGTGTACACTAGGACTTTTGTCGGTCAGGGGTGTGAAAAAAACACACACCCCTGACCGACATAAGTTTCACTGACAAAAATGCTGATGTGGACAGCACTGTGCCCGCAAGAGATGCTCTCTCACCAGCGGAGAGCAGATACACGGTAGACCTGCGCCGCTGTGTGGTCTGCAGTGGAGACATAACTCCGTGAAACGGGTCAGCACAACCGCAACTGCTGGACTCTGGGAACGTCTGACGTCGGTCCCTCTCAGCCGCCCTTCTTGAAGGGGTTCCCTTGTGTGTCAATAATTAAGTATTAATTGGGCCACAGAGAGTGAGAGTGACTCTGTAGCCCAGAGATGAGGGCACTCACTTGAGAGGCAGGAAACCCCTGTTCAAATCCCTTCGCGTCAGGTGGAGGGGTGGGTGGGAAATTGAAGTGGGGTCTCATATCCCTCCCTGGGAAGTACCTTCGCAGCTGAACTGAAAGGTAGAAAGGACGCCCCTTCCCCGCTCCTCCTCACCAAACCATGGTGTGTGGCCGTTCTTGCAGGAATGGCCTTTGTCCCTGACTCCAGGAGAGGATTCGTGGCAGAGGGTGGCAAGCACAGGTAGGCACTTTGCTGCAGCCCACATCTAGGCACCTAAATCTGTGAGAGGGGCAAGGTTTAGGCTCTACCCCTCTCGTTGCCATCTTCCATTGGTTTGTTCAGGCAGCCCTCCTCCCCCGCAGCATGCTGGCTTTTTTGGATCCCATTCTCAGGTGTCTGTGGGTTCCTGTTCATTATATAGGGAATCTAGACGCTAATCCAGGCTTTGTGAGTGCCAGTGATTTTCCAAGGTCCGTAAGAGTTAGGCATTGCAACACTCGGCCTTACAATCCCTAATGATGGGGGACTCTCCTGGGAAGTGGAGACTCTGAAAAAGCTTTGGGAGTCATGAGGGATAATTAGCTGAATGTGAGCTCCCAGTGTGGTGTTACTGTGGCCAAAAGGGCTACTGTGATCCTTGAATACATAAACAGGGGAATATCGAGAGGGAGCAGAGAGGCTATTCTACCTCTGTATTTGGCACGGGTGCAGCTGCTGCTGGAATCCTGAGTCCAGTTCTGGTGTCTGCCATTCAGGAAGGATGTTGATAAATCGGAGCGGGTTCAGAGAAGAGCCACGAGAATGATTAAAAGATTATAAATGATAGACTCAAGGAGCTCAGTCTGTTTAGCTTAACAGAGAGAAGGGGTGTGTGTGTGTGTGACTTGCTTCAGTCTATATGATTAAGTACCTATATGGGGAACAAATATTTGATAATGGGCACTTCAACCTAGCTGAGAAGGGTATACCAGGCTCCAATGCCTGGAAGGTGAAGCTAGCCAAATTCAGACTGGAAATAAAGTGCACATTTTTGATGGTGAGGGCTATTGGAACAATTTACCAAGGGTTATGGTGGATTCTCCATCACTGGCAATTTTTAAGTCAAGTTTTGATGTAAAAGATCTGCTCTAGGAATTATTTTGGGGCAGTTCTCTGGCCTGCATTATGCGGGAGGTCCGACTAGATGATCACAGTGGTCCTTTCCGTCCTTAGAGTCTATGCAAGTCCCTTTGTGGATCCAGGCCTTTGCCTCTGTGTCTCAGTTTCCCCTGCTGTAAAATAAGTATAACGGTGCTTGCTTCCTTTGTGAAGTGCTTTAAGATCCACTGATGAAATGTGCAATGGAGAGTGAGGTATTGTATCATCATTATTTGTCTGCTACTGAAAAGCAGCACTTCTGGGCAAATGTTCCCCTGTTCTGTTTTACCACTGCTCTAGGAGAGCAAGTGAAGAATGATTTCTCCAGCTGCAATTGCTGTGGGAATACAGGAGGGCAGTGCTCATATTAATTATTATTTATTTGTAATATTGTTGCTTCTAGGAGCTCCACTGTGTTAGGTACTGTACAAACACACCACAGAAGACAGACCCTGCCCCCATGTAACTGTGTGCACATTTAATCGTGGAGCTTTCTGCTATTCTGCACGTTGTCAGTCAGCACATGCGCAACAAAAGGCTGTCATGCTTTGCCACCGAGTAGCTGAGCCAGTTCCACACCCACTGTCTGCTCATAGGATCTGATACAAGTCTATAGCTTGAACTGCAAGTGTGGAAAAAAGTTAATCACACTTAGCAAGTGAGCGACTGCAAGCAGCGTTCTAAGCTTGTCACACTCTCTCGAAGTGTTCTAAATTCCCAATTATCATCGGTCACAGCTGGAGCTGTTGCTATTACTTTCCCAGCTAAACAGCTGCTCCTAAGATTTCCTGCACACACGCGTTGTTTGCTGGTTGAAACCCCCATCACTTCCAGTCCATGTTTTGGAAGGTGTCACTTCTTACATACAAGGAATGTTAAAAGATTCCTACAAAAAAGAGAACCTGGTGCCAAGTAGGGCTCAAAACATGAAGTAAGAGGAACAAGCAGCTTATTCACTGGCTGGTGATTCAGCCCCCAGAGACCCAGCGAAGCAAGTATCTAGTCACACTATTCATGCTAAAGCCAGCTGCTGCAGAGTGAAATTCACAACTGGACAGAGCTGCAAGAAACAGAAGGGGAGGAAAAAAGCCCCCATCTTTTAGGGCTTGAGCAAAGTAATACAAGGCCCTTAGCTTTCCCCTTTGCGTGAGGGCTTTTATAATACTGGTTTGTTAATGAGCTATAGAATTTTGATAAACACAAAATACTTTGCACTGTGAGGTCCTGATTCTGTGATGACTTATGTACCTCTCCACTTTACTCACATGAGCATTCCCCGTGGGTCTGCGTGCAGGAGCATAGCAAAACATGGAGCTGAATACCATTATTCCCATTGTGCTAGACGAGGAAACTGAGGCACAAAGAGGATAACTGACTTGCCCAAGTTCCTACTGGAAGTTTGTGGCAGAGCCAAGAACTAGAACCCTTCTGCTCCTGACTACCAGTTATATGCTTTAACCACTGACCCTTACTCCCTCACTTCAAGTAGACTCTAATTTCTACCCAAAGGATGAAACGTAGTAAGTTTTTGTTTTTCCTTTAATGTACCATAAAAATGACCCACTCTCTCCTTCAAAACTCAGCCAATGCAAGCACTGCAATGCAATTTGTGCAGTGTTTCAGCTGTGGTTTCTTAAATAAATTCATCTGATCTCAAAGCAATTCAGGGGAAGGAAGCATTTCCACAGCAGCGTTGGGTCCTGAAAACCTGCCCTCCCCCCGCCCGGCGCCCCTTGCAGGCTTGTCACTGGACTCTTCTTGCCATTTCATTGAGGCAGCCTGCTTGGTTGCATTAGGGGATAAGTCCTGCCTTTACATAGCTGGAGAATCCCCTGCCAGGTGAACCCTGTGCCACCCAGCAAGGGAGTAGCAGGATTTGGAGAAGATGGCTGCCAGCTGGTGTGTGCTTTCTGGTGGATGCCTGCTATCATGCAGAGGTCAGGACCTAGGCAAGCTGCAGCTGAGCAACTGCTGCTATGCCTACCCTCCCATCCTCTCCCCATAGCAGAGGGGGTACCCTATGCACACAAGCAGCAGTGGCTGTTGAGCAGCTGGCCAGATGTGGAAGATTCCTCCCTCCCCCCTCAGATCTCCCCGGAGCCCAGCCCTGCTCTTCAAATTGGCCCCTAAGAAAATTTTGCAGTTTACATGGAGTTTGGTATCTAACCTGAACTACCCACCCAGCCTAGAGTCCCTCTGCTGGCTTTATATAATCCTGGACCCAAGCTATCGACGTCAGTGGGTACCAAATGGGCTGCGTGGCTACAGACTACCTTTGTATGGGGAAAAAGCTGTGCTTAATTTGTAATGAAAGAGGTGCTGGGGTTCAAGCAGTTTTTTTACATTCATAACTGACACCTCAAGCCCAGAGGTGCCGGGGCTCTGAACTGCCAGGCCCAGAGGTGCCAGGCCTAGGAACTGCCAGGCCCAGAGGAGCCGGGGCTCAGCCCTTGCACAAATTAGGCAATGGGGAAAAGAATCACATAGGAGGCTAGAAAATGCCTCGTGGAGCCAAAAGTTCCATTACAGGGGGGGAGAGAAAGGAATTTGTCCTGAATAGGTGTGTTGTGTGTGGGGAGGTCCTGTCCTCTCAAATCACAGATCCACACAAATCCTGGGATCTCATTATGGGGAAGGAATATCTTGCATTCTAAATATATGCACTTCATTTAAGCATTACCATTTGCCCTGCACCCATGTCTTAACCCATGTATTTTCCTGCACCTTAGCAAAAACTGTGATATTAGAAGGAATCCACAGAAATATATAATTAAATTAATGCATCACTCAGGCCTCAAATATCCTGCAAAGACTTACACATGCGCCTCTTACTTTATAGTGGGAGTAGTTCCATTGACTTTGAGTGGACTACTCCTGTGTGTAAATGCTTCCAGGCATTGGGTCTAGATTAACACACAGGTCAATAAAATGTAGCTGACTGCTAGTTCAGTTAATACATGTCTTAATGATTAGTTTAATTATTAATACCTGAGAGAGTTAATCAGTTTCACCCCTAAAACTCCTAATTAACTCATTTACTCAGTGGGTACAGGGAATTAATTCTGTACATACTCCTCTCACTTGGAACTTGCATTATTGTCCAGTCACCTGATTTATTGCATGTTTCATGATAAGTGGTGTCTTTCCGAGAGCCTCAGCTGCTGGAGCCATGTGAATATTTGGTTTCAGAGGAGCAGCCATATTAGTCTGTATTTGCAAAAAGAAAAGGAGGAGTTGTGGCACCTTAGAGAGGAACACATTTATTTGATGCATCCGATGAAGGGAGCTGTAGCCCAGGAAAGCTTATGCTCAAATAAATGCGTTCCTCTCCAAGGTGCCCCCAGTCCTCCTGTTCTTTTTGTGAAGATTTGGAACTCTCAAGGCAAATTTCTGGCCCTGGTGCCTGCAGGGAAAAGTGCCTATGAAACTATAAGGAGTACTTGTGGCACCTTAGAGACTAACCAATTTATTTGAGCATGAGCTTTCGTGAGCCACAGCTCACTTCATCAGATGTGTACCGTGGAAACTGCAGTACACATCCACGGTACACATCTGATGAAGTGAGCTGTGGCTCACGAAAGCTCATGCTCAAATAAATTGGTTAGTCTCTAAGGTGCCACGAGTCCTCCTTTTCTTTTTGCGAATACAGACTAACACGGCTGTTCCTCTGAAACCTATGAAACTATGAAGCCAGTGCACGGGACTGGCTGAAAAAAAAACCAAGCTGGCCAATAGAAAGAAGCCCAGAGGTATTTTTAAAGTACCCGAGCTGGGCGCTGCGGGACTTTCGCAAGGTGTTCATCCCCTCTGTGATGAAGGTGCTTTGATCCTTCTCTGAGGTTTCCCATCTCCGAGGCCGGGCAGCCCCTGACGCCTTGGGCTCCGCACTCCGCCTGCCCCCCGCCGCCGGCACGAACCTCTCCTGCCTCCCCCCGGCTCCAGCTCTGCCCAGCTGCCTGCAAAGGGCGCCTCCCATGCGCCGCTGCCGGGGGGGGGGGGGGACGGACGGACTACAACTCCCAGGGTGCTGTGCGCTCCCCACCGAGCCTGCCCGGCTGCAGCCCGCAGCTGGGGCGTATATAAGGGCGGCATGGCAGGCGCAGGACGGGGCATTGGCAGCAGGGGCGCAGCAGCTGGAGGAGCGGAGCGGGCGCCCGGCGAGCTGCGGCCGGACCCGGAGCTCCCGTGCGGGGGCAGAGAGGTGGGGAGCCCTCGCGGCGCCTTTGCCCGGGCTGGGGCGCCGGCGGGCCGGTCCCTCGCCGGAGCGCGGAGCATCCCCCGGCCCCGGCCGCCGGCCAGACGCGCTTCCCCCTCCGCCGCCCTTCGGGAATCGCCCGCTGGGCTGGGAGCCGGCCACGCGCGGCGCGGGGGGCTTGGCTGAGCCGCTGTCTCCGCGCCCCTCGTCTCGGAAAAGGAGCCGCTGCAAAGCCGGGGCGTCTTGTTGTTGTTTTGGGGGGCGCCCCGAGCAGGTCGGGAGTGTTTCAGGCTGCCTGGGGAGTCCCGCTGGAGGACCCGGTCCCGCGTGGAATTACCCCCCCCCCTCTCTCTGTCTGTCTCCCCCCCCGATCCGTTTTGGGTGATGCATTTTTGGGTCCCTTTGTGTGGAATATACGCGCACCCGTTCATCTGACTCGATCCCCATCCTGCTTGCTGAACTGAAGGTAAGTGGCCGTCCTGGTGACCCCAGTTGCTTCGGGGAAACATTTTTAGGAGCGACCTGGTGAAATGGTGACAGGTGGGGCGCACTGGAGTTGCCTAGAATCAGATTCTGTCCACACTGATCATCTTTCTCCACCCCCACCCCCATCCTTTAACCCTAAAGGAAGGGTCGATTTTAATGCATTTGGAAAAACACCCCCCGCCCCCCTTTTTTTTTTAAACTGTGGTACGAGCAACCTTTATTCCTGTAAAGAGCAGATAAATAAGTGGGCAGTTTATATGGGCACCATAACTTGCTACTGTGCTCCATGGAGAGAAAGGAGACTCGACCTATAAAGGTGTCTGTTGCACTTGTCTCTCTAGTCTCTCTTTTCCCAGATCCGTTACTTTGCTGGCTAGATTGGTGAGGAAATAGCGCCTCCCCTCCGCAGCAGCTGGGTCAGGCTTCTGAGGAATAGCAGCAGATCGATGAAACTGAGTAACCTCCCAGAGCATGGAGCCAGGGGGGGTTAAATAAGTCTTCAGGTTAAGGCTGTAATGTACCAGGGGGTTAAAGTGTTGTCTGGAAACACCAAAAATGGAGAAAATGATCAGCTGGTTTTAGGAAAGGAATTAAAGAAAAAAGAGAAATAACCAAATTTCATGCAGGGGGAATGTGTGTTTGTTTTTTTTTTGGGGGGGGGGGGTTGGGTAGAATCTATGGGGTAATAATCCATTTTCTTGAGTAACACAGAGTGATCTGGTACACATGAATGCGCCTCGGTTTGTGTGTGTTGTCCTGGTCTTCTCCAACACGTGCCGTGGAAGTGCAGTGGGCAGCGTTTTCAAGCCCGAAAGGGCAGTGCGCTCTCTGGGTCGGTGTCCGATCACAAGTACTTTGGTGCGACCAGGTCTCTCTGGAAAAAGCAGATAAAATGGTTCGTCCTTACAGAAAGCGCTGCCTTTTCATCTTTCCAGCAAGGTGTTTTAATTTTATCTTGTGTCTTTTTAAGATCTGTCGCTGGAGGCACAGAGTAACCCTGGCCTGTAATTTAACACCAGGCCCTTAACTTTCAGGGCACTATAAACCGGTCTAATGGTCGCTTTAGGCTTCTCCCCTGTATAATAAGTCTTTGTTTCCATTTTGCCCCTACGTCCTTTTGGGTGACTTTTTTGTTTTTCCCACTGGGATACGTTTTCAGGCACCCTGCAGCCAGGGTGGGCAAGGAACTCCGAATGCTCAGCTGATCTAAACTTGGAATGCTTTCGAATGATTCACCTTCTTGTCATCCACCAGAGGCAAAGGTAGTTTAAGTGACCTGACGCCTTTTGTTTTTTGCAATCTGATCCTCCCCTATATTTGTAACAGGACCCTGTTTTTATTTGATCGCAGTCTCCACAACACAGACTTGTGTACCACTCATTGGAAATGGTTTTAACCTGTCACTTAAAGCCCATTTCAATGAATACTTGAACAGTATTTGAAGTATTTTGAGCTTGACAGTGATATTGGATGTTTTAAAAAGGGAGGGCATAGGGGGAGTTGGTATAAACACAGCTCGCAGCTAGGAGAGACTTAAAATGGAAAAAAAAGAAAGGGAGGACTATTTCTTTCTATATAGGAAATATTTGATTTTCTTTGGAACTTGCGTAGTTTATCCTCCTGAGAAATGTCTGTTTTACATATGCTTTAAAAGAAATTTTTAGCTTCTTGGAATGGGTCAAACGCACTTCACCGGTAGTGTGAATAGAATCGAAGGTCCAGTATATAAAATGCTACAGATGTGTGACTTGTCATGCCATGCTAAGAGTGGTAGGAAGGGCAATCAAGGAGTGAAAATACTGCTTTTCTTTGTGACACTTGACCTTATAGGTGTGGATGGATTCCCTGCTGCTGTCGTCGTCACTCCCCCCACCCCCGGGAAAAAATAAGGATCGACAGTAACCTAGATGAGTTTTGTTTCCTGCCTCGAGCTGGCGCTGGTTCTGTGTGTGTTTAATTTCTCCTAGCAGTGAGGTCTTGCACAGGACCTGAGCAGTGTTTGATGTATGGCTGGCTGACGTGAGACTCCTTGCTCACACCGATGCAGAGGAACACTTGATTGAGACTGATTATGCAAGTATCTCTGATGTACAAGAGTACTTCTGTGAGAATTTTGGAAAAATATGAATGACTCCCTTATTTTTGCTTCCTACAACAAGAAGACCACACCAGTCTAGACCTGCAACCAATAACATACACGCAAGTTAGTGCTGTCTGCTCCTTTGGACGTATCACTGAGGCCAACACCATCTCTTCCAAAGTGCTAGCTGCTGCTTTCTGTGGAGAGTAAGTGACGCTAGCTTGGAAAAGAAAGATTTGAGGTTACTTTGAAGTAAACAAGAGGCACTTTTATTTCCCACACATTAGTATGGTTGCTTTTCACTGTGTGGCATATGTCCCTCCTAAGGGCTTGAGATGTGAGACAGTGCCCCTATTAAAATGTCTCAGCAAGAGAAGCGAGCAGTCTTTCTTTTTGTTATCAGACAGTGGCCGTGGGGGCACCAGAGCTGGCAGGAATGGAAAGCTTGGCGTGCAGTAATGTAAGGCCTTTGGGAGGAAGATATCCTAGGGAAATGGAGACTATGAAGGGAGAGATTCTGGCTTAGTGGTTAAAGCAGGGGACTGGGACTCCTTTGGTTTCTTGCTGACTTGTTCTGTGCCCTCAGTCAATGTCTCAATTAATCTCTCAATGCATCGGTTGTTCTTACTTGTAAAAATGGGTGGAGGACATTTATTTCACAAGCTTAATTAGTCCTATTCGCCCCTGGGGTTAATTCAAGACTACCTTGAACACTGTTCTACTAATGACTAATTTTGGTCCAGTGTTTGCAGAGTACATCTGAGATCCTTGCATGGAAGGTACTGTAGGATGTAAAATGTTGTTACAGTACTTTGCATGTTACTTGCTTGTAGGCCATATAACAGCATAGCTGAAAAACTGACTAATTTTGCTTCTCGCTCTCACTCAAATAAATACAGGAAATAAAACCACGTGGCTCCAGACAGGCTTCTGTTGATGCCCCTTGTGTATCCCAAGTCCTAACATTCTGCCAACCTCAAACTTCCCTTGTCATGATGACAGCATGAGGTACTCCCCACCTGCGGTGCGCTGTTTAAACTGCGGCCATGTTCCGACCTCAAGGTGGCTGCGTTTCAGTGGTGGGTGAAGTGAGTCCTGGACAATGGGCAGATTGTGAAATGGACACAGAAATGCAAAGTTCACTGGCTAGAGATGCTTTGGCAGTTGTATTAACTGCTGTCTCTCTTGGTGTATATGTGCTGATGGGGGTAGAGGGAGGAGATCTACGCCCCACTGTCCTTTTCAACAGGATACCTTCCTTATACCTCACAAGACTTAGGGCAGGTAGCAGTTGGGTTGGTGGAATTATACCCATGGCTTTCTTTGAGTAGGGGGAATAAGCGCTGTCATCTTGTGTTCTCAGTGGCAAAGCTTTCAAGGGGGAGTCTGTTCTCTTTGCACACTGGAAACCTCTTGTAGAATCCTCCAACAGGGAGAAACATGCTGGGGATTTTACTACTTTGCCCTGTCTGGCCTGCAGCAGTGGCCACCAATAAGCTGGGCCACAGCAGGTGTGGGAGAGGAGCAAATGGGACCTGCTGTTTCTTCCTCCTCTTTCTGCCTTTTTAGGGAAGGTTTCGCCCAATGGGTCTGTACTGTGCATACAGCTCTGGCCACCCCACAGCCTAATCTGGGTCACTCACCGTCTCCCTGCTCGTCTATGGAGCATCAGCAGGAGGACCTCCATGAAGCTGAGCTCTGCAGCTTGCATGGGACACGTGATGCTCCTGTGCACCCCGGCCCTCTCACTGCTGCGATACAGCAGCATTGCGTCTCCACATCGAGCACCACTGGCCCAAGCAATCTCCCAAGAGATTCTAGGGGGAATCGACATTGCGCCTTGATTAGTCCTTACAATTGCCCCTTTTGAGCTGGGGGAGGGGAGCGATCCCCATCTTACAGGCTGGGGGAGCTGGGGTGCAGAAACCCGACCTACCCCACTGTGAGTGCAGTTCTCCAGACCAAACTTCAATTTTTAAAAATGAAATCTTGTCGGGTTTCTTGTGGTCCCTGTGTCAAGGTTCCTCCCCCACTCTGAACTCTAGGGTACAGATGTGGGGACCTGCATGAAAAACCTCCTAAGCTTATCTTTACCAGCTTAGGTCAAAACTTCCCCAAGGTACAAAATATTCCACCCGTTGTCCTTGGACTGGCCGCTACCACCACCAAACTAATACTGGTTACTGGGGAAGAGCTGTTTGGACGCTTCCTTCCCCCCAAAATACTTCCCAAAACCTTGCACCCCGCTTCCTGGACAAGGTTTGGTAAAAAGCCTCACCAATTTGCCTAGGTGACTACAGACCCAGACCCTTGGATCTTAAGAACAATGAACAATCCTCCCAACACTTGCACCCCTCCTTTCCTGGGAAATGTTGGATAAAAAGCCTCACCAATTTGCATAGGTGACCACAGACCCAAACCCTTGGATCTAAGAACAATGAAAAAGCATTCAGTTTCTTACAAGAAGACTTTTAATAAAAACAGAAGTAAATAGAAATGAAGAAATCCCCCCTGTAAAATCAGGATGGTAGATATCTTACAGGGTAATTAGATTCAAAAACATAGAGAACCCCTCTAGGCAAAACCTTAAGTTACAAAAAAGATACACAGACAGAAATAGTTATTCTATTCAGCACAGTTCTTTTCTCAGCCATTTAAAGAAATCATAATCTAACACATACCTAGCTAGATTACTTACTAAAAGTTCTAAGACTCCATTCCTGGTCTATCCCGGACAAAGACCAGCATATAGACAGACACACAGACCCTTTGTTTCTCTCCCTCCTCCCAGCTTTTGAAAGTATCTTGTCTCCTCATTGGTCATTTTGGTCAGGTGCCAGCGAGGTTACCTTTAGCTTCTTAACCCTTTACAGGTGAGAGGAGCTTTCCCCTGGCCAGGAGGGATTTCAAAGGGGTTTACCCTTCCCTTTATATTTATGACACCCTGTAACAGTGACTAGGGCTTGTCTACACTAGCAAATGTCCTTGCTATGGTTCCCCACTGGTGTTAGCAATAGCAGGGGCTGCAGTGCTGATGGGACGTAGATGATACGGTTGCAATGAAACCCACTTACTCCTGCTCTGGAGTCCTGTCTGAGCTGCCACCCCCATTGGTGGGGGTGAGCAGCTGGGAAGTTTCCTAGTAAAGACACAGCCCAGGTAAACTGAAAATGAAATCGGGCTATTTATATGCTAAGTCTTAACCAGTGAGGTTAAGAACCCAAGAATAAATGTGAGAGTTCCTGCAGTGAGGTGGGACAGGAGCTATGGTTTCAGGTATTGATTATCAGCTGATTGGTTAGGTTTTTTACTGGATTAACTTGCTCCATCACTTGAGTACTTGTCCCCCCCTTCAGAAACTCGGACTGAAGGGATGGGCAAAGCAATTCTCAAATCTCAGCCATTAAGCGAAGACTAATAAGACAGCTGACCTGTCAGTCGCTGCACAGCTACAGTCCTGCCCCAAGCCTATGGTGCCACTGAGCTGAGTATCAGTAGTGGTTTAAATGGCAGGGGGTCATATGGTTACATCATTCATTTGGGGTTCAGGAGATCAGTTCCTGGATCTGCTTGTGCCTCTCTGCGTGACCTAGCGCAAATCTCTTTCTGTCTCTGAGTCGGCTCCCCATCTGCTAAAGGGAGATGATCATCCTTTGTCTGGCTTGCCTGTTGTAGATGTCAGGGCAGGGATTGTTTCTTACTATGTGCACGTACAGCACCCAGCACAATGGGGCCCTGGTTTCAGATGGGACATGCAGGCACTACTGCAATGCAAATAAAACTGGAGATGCCCTGGGTCATGAAATGGAACTTCTCCCCCTACTACCCAAAGCTGGCGAATCACTGATGCCAGATGTATCTCAAAGGCTCCCACCTGAGAAGTTAATGCTCTTTTGGGGGTGCATTTTCTTCTGATATCCTTCAAGCAACAAAATGATGGATCACGTACTCTTGCCATACTCTGAAATGCAGCCTACATCAGGAAAAGCTAATCTCCGTTCCCTTTTGATTAATTGGATCAGAAAAATAACTAATCTAGCAGCACCACTTCTCATTCCTCATGTGTATTATTAAAAAGAGTGATTGGTTCTGACCTGTGGCAGTAGCTGTAACCAGCATTTTCTAGATGGTGGAGGGGGTCCTCTCTCTAGAATGGATTGGAATGCTCTTGAATTTTGGGCTGTTAAACTTCTTGACTTGAGGCTCATCTCCTTCTTTTCCTCCTTTTTTTTTTCCCCCCCACTCCCCTTTTTATCCACCAGGCAATAGGGGGATAATGCCAGATGGACAATGCAGCTTGAGTATTTGTTTAAACTTTGAGCAGAAAAGAAAAGCAACAAAGAGACAGAGAAAAGTCTAATGTCTTGCCAGTTACCAAGGCCAACCCAAAAGCTAGAACTGCACTACAAAGGTGAACCTTGTTTAAAACGGCTTATTTCAGCAGAAAGATGTATTTAAAAACGAAGGGCCAAATGCTAACACACAGTCCCCCATGTTAGTGTCAACCCTGTGTGAAAACATTCTGTTTTATTACCTCCTATAACTCCTTAATAAATACCATTCTTTGTTGATGAAAGCTCTTAACGCAGGATTAGGGTTTACAGCAAGTTGCTTTACTTGTCCCAGGAGACAGATTCAGTGTTCAACATGGCCCCATCTCCTACTTTATCAGCATGGCCTGGGAGCCTCGAGAAATGGGAGTTGGTCGACTTTAAGACCAGAAGGGATTATCATGATTATCTAGTCTGACCTTCTGCACATCATAGGCTGCAGAACCTCACTCACCCACCCACTCCTGTAATGGGCCCATAGCCTCTGGCTGAGTTACTGAAGTCCTCAGATCTTGATTTAAAGACTTCAAGTTACAAACAATCCACACTCTACTTTAGTTCAAACCAGCAAGTGATCCATGCCCCATGCTGCAGAGGCTAAAAACCCCCACAGGGTCTCTGCAAGTGTGACCTGGGGGAAAGTTCCTTCCCAGCGTCAGTTGTGGTGATCAGTTAGAGTCCGTGTCAGACCCAGAACTAAAACCCCTGATTCCCAGTCCTGTACTTCTAACCATTGGGCATTACATTTAGCTCTGGACTCAATGGCTCATTTTATCTTACTCCCCCTCCTTAAGATACTTGAAGTTCTCATGCAATCTGTCTTTTCGGTAGTGGACAAATTGGAGAAGTATCTTCGTTCTTAAATCTCTTGGAAACAAATTGTCTTGTGGATATGTCACACCAGTTCTTTGTTTTAGCCGCTCTCTTCTCTGTGTTAAAATATGAGTTTGGTTAATTCTCTCTTCCTCTTTCCTCTTCTGGTCCCAAGCAAAATCATTCTCAGCTGTGTAGAATGATTAAATGAGACCCTTCCTCCCCCGCCCCCCTTTTTTTTTTTTTTTTTGACTGGGCCACACCAGTCACTGTGAAAAGACTTGAAAACACTCTTTGGTTTTTGAAGGCAGTATCAATCCATGTGTTGGCCCAGGAAGTAAAGACTAGGACCAATAACATCTAATCCAGATCTTCATACAGAAGTGCAAAGTGCTTGCACTCCAGCCAAACGTGGTTGACCATCTTTTTGATGAATGATGCCAGATGAATGCTGGGGAGCTGTGCATAGCGAAGCAGTATGACATGTAGATAAAAACGGGATTACTTCAGTGCTCTGTTCCAGGCTCTGCTGCTGACCTGCGTGACCACGGGCAAGTCGTAAGGGCCTGGACCTTTTTAGATATGCTGAGCACCTGCAGTAAATCAAGCCATTCACTTCTATTGCTTCAGTTGCCC
This sequence comes from Caretta caretta, assembly GCF_965140235.1. Taxonomy (NCBI): domain Eukaryota; kingdom Metazoa; phylum Chordata; order Testudines; family Cheloniidae; genus Caretta; species Caretta caretta. Next base: position 4,470,712 of record NC_134219.1, read on the forward strand.
CATCTGTATAATGGGCATAATAGGATCTATAGCAACTCTCAGGGATAAGAAAGATGATCCCACCTTTAATTAGAGTAAACTTGGGTTTAGTTTGGGCTTAGTGAGACTGTGATCATCACTTCAGGCCCTTGCAAGTGTTGTGGACGTGGGTTCATTGAGTCTGCATAGCTCATGGCCGCCCAGAGATGGCTCAGGAACACTCGCTTCCCCCCCCCCCCCCCCTCCAACCTAACACTTAAACATCCTCAAGAATTTCAGGGCCTGACTTGTGCTGCTTTTGGATTGCATCTTCTGTGACATCAGAGGGGCCTAATAGGCAGTTCGATTAATGATGTATGAAAACTATGGCCAAACACCCACCTTGAATGTAACTGTGTATGAAAAATACGAGTACCTTCTGGATGTCTGAGAATAACCAGAACTGTCTGCTCTCCCATCTCGGCCTTTTTCTGATCAGTTCTGCAGCTGATGGCCAGATGTTTTGGTTTGGAACCTGGTCAAAGGGAAGGATCCTTTTGTCTCCAAGGTGCTCTGAATATGAGGGAGTTGTCCTGTGGAAAAGTCTGTTTTATGACCATGAAGGAGGAAGAGGAGTGAGATCAGACGCTTGTTTGGGTGGGTTCTGCATGGAGTAGTCAGTAGACTTCCTTGTTCACTGCCACTTGGAATTTTGGTGTGCTTCTTTCTTCTGAAGGCTTAGTCTTGACAAACAGTCCTGACCGCTTGCCAGCACAAAAGAGAACAAGCAAGAAACTAGACAGCTTAGCTGGCCAACGTCCTAAAGAGTTGTATTCTTAGTGCCACATATATGATGAGCAGCATTTGGTTTGGGTGTGGGGAGTGGATTTGCAGCCCTCAAGGATGTGGTTTTCCATTGTATCAAATGCCCCAAACACAGCAAAGCAGCAACCGAAGTTAACATGGAAGGGGGAAAAAAAATCCTGCCAGGGTGGGGCTTGGCTATGACTCATGTCTTTGACAGACATGTTATGTGGGCAACATGAGCTGAGGTCACGCACTCCCGGCAAGTGGCTTTGAACTGTGTGGGGTATTTTTTTTTTTTTTTAATGTTAAGGGCTTAAAAACAAAATGGAAACAAACCAGACTAATAGGAGGCCAAACCAGAGTTCAGCTCTAGATGCAAACTCAGACTGAGGTTGGTTGCAGAGGACCCTGTTTTTGACCAAGTGAATGGGCAATGATGCGCTGAGATGGTCCAGAAGTCAGCTTTTGAGAAGGGGAGCTAAGAATGGGAAAGAAATGAAGTGTTGGGGGGAGGACTTTGTTATGGGTCCAGTGTGTAATATCCAGTAGCTTTTTCTGTACCCCGAGTGTGGAACAGTGGCATGTGTACTTCTAGAAATGCAAAGGCTCTGGATTTCAGCCATTCACCTCCTGGGACTTGGCTTTGAAATCCTGATTTAGGTCACAAACAGAAAGCAGTCCAGTATTTTCATTCAAATCCCACTTGTTCACATTACAAACGTCCACACCACGTGGCATGGTGCCAGTGGGATCTGGGCCTGGCTGGGGTGGACGAGTTGCTCCCTGCACTATTGATGGCCGCAATGCCTCTCACTCAGATTTGGCCCTGCTGCCCCTCCTTCATTTTGGGAGCCCTCTCAAATGGGTGGCCTGGAGCAAACTGCCCCTCCCCTCTACTGGGTGGCCCTGGTCCCAGGACTAGAATGTTAGGGGGTTGATGTAAGTTTAACCGGCAAAGCTGTGGAGGGGAAGGACTGGAATAGCAGGGGATGTTGTAGGTACGTTGGCTGAAGTCTGGGTTTCCGACCTTGCAAGTGGAGGTTCATTGGTAGCTGTGGTTTTTTTTGGCCTGCATGCTGACTTTTATAAGGGTGGAGGAAGAATTGCGTGCTCGCCCCCTTCTCTTGTGTTCAATAAACACAACCCAACCATCGTCCTTGTGTCTGCGGATGAATTTAATGATCGTGGACAGGTGGGTCTCGCTCCCATTCACCCCTGTCCTGGAATGTCCCCTTCTCTGCAGCTTCCCACCTTTCGGCCGTTGAAATGGGTGCCTGTGGCAGGCAAGCCAAGCCGCTGCTCTGCGCTGGGAGCAGGAGACGAAGCAGTGTTAGTGACTCTGGTAGCTGTCTGTGGTTTACTTTGGGTTTTGATTTTTTTTTTTTTTTTGGGTCTCCCATGGAAAACTGCTCACGGGGGGCTTTGTAGTCTCTTCCCCCTGCTCCACTCTGTGAATTGGTCTTTTTAGAGGAGCCATTGGTAGAGTTGAACCATAGGCTAATGTTTGGCCTGGTTTCAACTGGAAGAGGGGATTATTTCTCCATTATCTCTGTGCTAGGCCCCTTCTCCCCTCCCCTCCCCCCCAAAAAAAGAGGGGGACTTCTAGGGCCCTGATTTGTGGCAGTAAGAGGTGAAAATATGTGTAAAAAGGGGGGAACTTTTTCCAGCAAAGAGTCGTACTGTGGAAGGGGGAGGAATGTTTTCCCTACTTCCAAAAATGTCTGGGAAAGTAAAGACTTTTTTTTTTTATTGCTGCTTCAATTGTTCCTTAAAACTCCTTTTTAAAGGGAGGAAAATGTTCGTTCCTTCCTTTCAGCCCCCGGTGTCTTTAAGAATTTTGCTCTATTGTGAGTCCAGGACAGAGACCCTTCTATGAGGGCTGCATAGACTCTCTTCAGTGGGCCTCCCCCACCCTCCCTCCTGCCTCATCTCAACAAGCCCCCCATTCTCCTCTGAAGAGGGTCCCTCTGTCTAACCAAGTAACTCTTAAGGGCAGCATTTATTGTGGGGCACTCAGCTCACAAAGAGCACTGGAGTGTCAAATAAACTCACTCAGACCCGCAAAGAGAAGAGGGAGAAAATACAAAACCCCCTTTATTTTCACCCCTGCAGGGGAAACAAATATGGACTTTGTGCCAGCGAGCAGTGATCTGACAAACCAGCGTAGCGTGTATACTAATCTTGCTCAAATAAAAGTGTGTATGTGCTTGTAGACATATGAACATATAATAAATATCATGATATGGTGGGTGAAACTGAGGGGCAAGCTATAAATCAAGATGTCCCTCTGTAAGTCTCTGCCTAGGTGCAACAGTAGGCAGGCAGGATGGCTGGCTAAGCATAGTTACCGCTAACTTTGATAGACTTTCAGGGGTGGGTGGGTGTGTGGTTTGTTTTTGCTTTTAAAGTGGGGTGGGTGGGAGGAAAGGGCATTCTCTGTAGTCCACTCCACTCTGAGCCTTTTGGCTGAGACCCTCAACAAAGGTGCTAGATAGCGGGTGTCTCAGTAAGGCCCAGTTCTTCAAAAGGGCTCATCTTCTCCTCTTGTGGCACTTACAATGGGCTAGATTTTCAAAAGAAAACCCAATGTGCAGAGCTCCTCTGAAAATCTGGCACCAGATATAGGTGCTAATTCCTTCTGAAAATTCCAGTCTAAGTGGAATTCTACTAATTCCATTGCAGGGGACTTGATTGCATAACCTGGTTTGTTGCATTCATTGGATGTCCTTGCAATGGGCTTGCTGTTCCAGTGTTTGTAGCTTAACTATTTTTCTGCATGTTTTATGACCCTGATTATATCGCTGCAGCTATCCCACGGTGCTCGCGCTGCTGCTAAGAGCAGGGGCGTTGGGGTAACTTCCCATGGTGCAGTGCCGCGTGTTCTGAACTGCTGTGTTGTGGCTTCCTTTCCTGTGGAAGAAACTGTAGTCCAGTGGAGCCAAACATCACAGCCAATGTCTACAACCAGCAGGAGCCAAACACTCGGGATGGCAATTGTGGTGGCAAAGCATCACGCTGGCACTGCAAGCGGAAGACATGCCAACCAGCTGTTTCTTGCAATGCCATTCTTTGCTTAGCGTGACCAGTTGTGATCTGGCCCTTGCACATCTACCAGGAGCTGGTGCAATACCTGTTCTGCAGATACCAAAAAGGCTGCTCAGTATCTGAGGTTGCCAGTCGTTCGCCTTCCACCAAAATCAAATCCTTTAGAAACGAAAGGTTCTCTATCCTCTTTCAGCCAGTGCCTGCCAGCACACCAAGAATCTCTCCCGATGAACAGAAGATGCCTTTCTTGCCCAACACTTGCAGCTGTTGAAGGGCTGAACATCCTTTTCACGTCCATTTGTCTCCATCCCATACTGTGAATGGGGAGGAGCAGCTGTGGGGATGGCAATATCTCCATCTAACTAGACTTCGGTGCTGGGATTGGAAATATTTCAGCTCTATTGACCTTACACAGAAGGTGTACTCATGCTAGGGTGCTGGGTAGCAGTCTATGCTATGCCGAGCTGGCCAGCCAAATCCCTCTACTTTTAACCTTGATTTCTTTTGGTGCAGCTTTTCCAGTAGCCTGGTTCTATTACTGAAACAGACAGTGGCAGCGGACTGGGTCTGTCATCACTTCATAGTCCTAGCTTCAAGTCAGAAGAGACCACTGAAATCAGCTGATCTGACATCCTGCATAGTCCAGGCCAGAGACCCTCACCCAATGATTCCTGCATTGAGCCCAATGACTTTTTTTGTGGATCAGTGATAGCACGTGTTTTTTTCTTTTCTTTTTTTTTTTTTTTCCTCTTGATGTATTCTGCATTGGTTTCTCTCTAAGTTTTGACAGCTAAAAGTTACTGACTAGAATGGTCACCGCTTTTAGACACTCCAGGCCCATCCATATCTGGAAATGTAACTTTGGGCACCTAAAACTGACTTATATGAAAATCCAATGAGTTGCTTCGCTTGACATGTGTCTGGTAGCCCCATGCTTTCATTATTCCTGTGAGAACAGGCTTCCTTGCAAGAGATTCCCAATTTACACTGGGAAATGCAGGCATTATGGGCCCAATACGGCAAAGTGTGGCACTTCCTCCCCTCCCATGGACCTCACCTAAAGGCAGCAATGTACACTAGGCATGGCAGAATGTTTAGTGACTGTCAGTTGACAGACCACTTCCAAGTTCTCCAGAAAGCCCCTATTATTCATTGATCGCTGAGTAGAAAGCGGCTGGTTTATCACACCTCTGTTGTTGACCAGAGGTAGAACTTTCAAAAGCGCCTGAGTCCTGTTGGACACGGGGACTCATGGCTTGCCTACACGGGCCAGCCCTGCAGTTTGGGCTGCAGGGGTGTTAACTGCAGCACGCGCTAGCATGCTGTGCTCTATAGACCGCGGTGTGCTGGGACGTGCTGCGATTGACACCCCCTGGGGGTCAGAACTGCGGGGCGGTGTAGACAAGCCCAAGTCACTTCCGAAAAATCTTTCTTTCTAGGCTCCTGAGTAAATCTGATGCGTTGGAATACTTATTTTACCCCGGTAATTTTTTTTTTTCTGGAAACTGCCATTGGAGTCAGAATATAAATCTAAAGTCTTATTTTTTGGTATGGTCACAACAGATTTGACATACCTCTCTGTAAGGTTTAACAGGCTCTTGTAACAAATCGTCCTTTCTGCATTTGGAGAAGAGGGCTCCTCAGGTTTCCTTTAATCCTTCCTAATGACACCTCGGAGAGAAGGATAGTGGATTTTTGTTTTCTTTGACACTAAAGCTGCCTTCTCTTGCCACTTAAATTCAGGCCCTAATTTTGCATGCCTTGAGCCTGAAATGCTGTCCCTAACAAGAGCTCTCTTCCCAAGGTTGTTGCCCAATAATGAACAAAGAAGTTAAAGTGGAGCAGAATACAAGCAGGTTTTTCTCTTTCCCCTGGAAAAAGAGAACCCTGCTGTTTTCTATACCGTAATGCATTTCAGAGCAAGTGGTGATGGCTGGGAGGGGGAGCTGCCATTTTATTAGGCCTATTGAAAACAATGTGGCGCTTGTCTCTAGGTCCTTGGTGCCTGGGCAGAGAGAGGACCCAGGTTGAATCCGATGAAAATGTGTTGGGACCATCGTTGAAGGTGAAAAGCATCTTTGGGTAAGACCAGGGGGCTGCCAGAGGAGGATTCTGGTTCTGTGTCTTTTCGGCCTCTCGCTGACTGGACAGCTCTTACTTTTTGGGCCCCGTTGACATAGGGTGGGGGTGTAGAGGATTTTCATCAAGCTGGTCCGGAAGGCTTCAGTGGAACAGTAATTGCAGTCTGGACTTGTGTCCTGCAATCCTGATGCTTCAAACCCTCATTGCCTCCTGGCAGCCAGTTGGCCGAGCCTGCGTTGCAGGTGGGGACGTCGCCACCATGTGCCGTGGCCATCTCTGGTTTGCTTTGCCGCAACACGCTCTGTGCTGGGGCTACAGCTTTCATCGAAGAGGGGTGCCAAATGCAGTGGCTGGATTGTTAGGTGGGGCTTCTGACTGTGAGGACTTGGCCTCTCTGCTCTGTGATCTGCACTTGCTGCTTCTCAGCTCCTGGGTGGAGTTCAGGCTTCTGGGTTCGACCTAGAAAGCCTGGCATGGTTTGGCCTGTCATTTAGACAGGTCTCGCATGCCGTACTGCTACAGCTGAGATCATCGGAGGCACTTGAGGTGGGTCCCACCCCTAAATAAAAGGGAGGGGCCCATTTCACCCATCCACTTTTGGTCTGAAAGAACCCTGATCTGCTGACTTTTGGACCATGCAGCCACATTGTGTGTTCTCCAGCGTTTGGGTGGGAGGATCTGAGACCAGGCCAGGTCCATTACTTTGGCTCTGTGTAGTGCCGTGTTCAGTTTGATCTTCATGATGTGTCAGAGGCATCTAGAGCAGGAAGTGGGTGCTTCTGATTTGTGCATGTAAACTGACAGAAATGTGGGTTGTTGTTTTTTTTTGTTTTTTTTTTTTGGGTTTCCCTAATGCCATTGACCACTGCTTGGAGAACACTAATGTAACGAGGTTCT